>NC_140612.1:4827788-5427788 GCF_057381915.1 Diplotaxodon limnothrissa | reverse complement strand
ACTCCACACTGTATATAAATGCCACTTGTTTTGCACATATTCAACTCTGTATATTTTATATATTTTATTATTATTATTATTATTATTATTATTATTTTATTTTATTTTTTTACTATTTAATTTGTAAAAATGTGTATACACACACACACACACACACACACACACACACACACACACACACACACACGTAGGAAAATATTTAGTATACACATCCAGAAATGCATACACTATTATATATTGTACATATATTTATTAGTTTCAGGTTGGCCATTCTTGTATTTTGCTCGTTTGTGTTGTTGTGTTTGCACATCTCTGTTGCTTGTGGGGCTCGCACACAAGAATTTCACTCGCATGTGCTGTGCCAGTGTGCCTGCACATGTGATGTGACAATAAAAAGTGATTTGATTTGATTTGATTTGATACTGTATATCAGATAGTGAGCTATAATATGAAGTCAGTATAAATCCCTTGTCATGTTGTTATCTGTTTAGTTTATGGCTGGACAGGCATATTATTGGGCCTCTTGTTACTGTCACTAAGACACCTGGATAGGACTCCAGTCACCCCAGCCATAAACTGTTCAGACTACTTCCATCAGGAAGGAGGTTCTGCAGCATCCGGTCCCGAACCAGCAGACTGAGAGACAGCTTTTTCCATCAGGCCATCAGACTGATGAACACGTCATAGACACCTCAGCTTCACTACTGGAACTTTAACATTATGCACTCCATACTGTACAGTAATGCCACTGTTTTGCACATGTCTCAACTCTGTATATTTTTATATATTTTATTTATTGTTTACTCTATTTAATTTGTAAAATACAGTGGGGCAAAAAAGTATTTAGTCAGCCACCGATTGTGCAAGTTCCCCCACTTAAAATGATGACAGAGGTCAGTAATTTGCACCAGAGGTACACTTCAACTGTGAGAGACAGAATGTGAAAAAAAAAATCCATGAATCCACATGGTAGGATTTGTAAAGAATTTATTCGTAAATCAGGGTGGAAAACAAGTATTTGGTCAATAACAAAAATACAACTCAATACTTTGTAACATAACCTTTGTTGGCAATAACAGAGGTCAAACGTTTACTATAGGTCTTTACCAGGTTTGCACACACAGTAGCTGGTATTTTGGCCCATTCCTCCATGCAGATCTTCTCGAGAGCAGTGATGTTTTGGGGCTGTCGCCGAGCAACATGGACTTTCAACTCCCGCCACAGATTTTCTATGGGGTTGAGGTCTGGAGACTGGCTAGGCCACTCCAGGACTTTCAAATGCTTCTTACGGAGCCACTCCTTTGTTGCCCGGGCGTTGTGTTTTGGATCATTGTCATGTTGGAAGACCCAGCCTCGTTTCATCTTCAAAGTTCTCACTGATGGAAGGAGGTTTTGGCTCAAAATCTCACGATACATGGCCCCATTCATTCTGTCCTTAACACGGATCAGTCGTCCTGTCCCCTTGGCAGAAAAACAGCCCTATAGCATGATGTTTCCACCCCCATGCTTCACAGTAGGTATGGTGTTCTTGGGATGCAACTCAGTATTCTTCTTCCTCCAAACACGACGAGTTGAGTTTATACCAAAAAGTTCTACTTTGGTTTCATCTGACCACATGACATTCTCCCAATCCTCTGCTGTATCATCCATGTGCTCTCTGGCAAACTTCAGACGGGCCTGGACATGCACTGGCTTCAGCAGCGGAACACGTCTGGCACTGCGGGATTTGATTCCCTGCCGTTGTAGTGTGTTACTGATGGTGACCTTTGTTACTTTGGTCCCAGCTCTCTGCAGGTCATTCACCAGGTCCCCCCGTGTGGTTCTGGGATCTTTGCTCACCGTTCTCATGATCATTTTGACCCCACGGGATGAGATCTTGCGTGGAGCCCCAGATCGAGGGAGATTATCAGTGGTCTTGTATGTCTTCCATTTTCTGATGATTGCTCCCACAGTTGATTTTTTCACACCAAGCTGCTTGCCTATTGTAGATTCACTCTTCCCAGTCTGGTGCAGGTCTACAATACTTTTCCTGGTGTCCTTCGAAAGCTCTTTGGTCTTGGCCATGGCGGAGTTTGGAGTCTGACTGTTTGAGGCTGTGGACAGGTGTCTTTTATACAGATGATGAGTTCAAACAGGTGCCATTCATACAGGTAACGAGTGGGGGACAGAAAAGCTTCTTACAGAAGACGTTACAGGTCTGTGAGAGCCAGAGATTTTCCTTGTTTGAGGTGACCAAATACTTATTTTCCACCCTGATTTACGAATAAATTCTTTACAAATCCTACCATGTGAAGTCAAGAATTTTTTTTTCACATTCTGTCTCTCACAGTTGCAGTGTACCTCTGGTGCAAATTACTGACCTCTGTCATCATTTTAAGTGGGGGAACTTGCACAACCGGTGGCTGACTAAATACTTTTTTGCCCCACTGTATGTGTACACACACACACACACACACACACACACACACACACACACACACACACACACACACACACACACACGTAGAAAAATATTTAGTATACACATCCAGAAATGCATATACTATTATATATTGTACATATATTTATTAGTTTCAGATGTAGCCATTCTTGTATTTTGCTTGTTTACATTATTGTATTTTGCACAACTCTGTTGCTTGTGAAGCTCGCACACAAGAATTTCACTCACATGTGCTGTACCAATGTACCTGCACATGTGATGTGACAATAAAAGTGATTTGATTTGATTTGATTTGATTAAATGTATTACATACAGCATGTGGCTGCACCATTCACAGTTTGTTTTTTTGTTTGTTTTTTTTAAGTTGCTGATTCATCTACTTGAGAAATAAATTAGACTGCTCAAAAGAGTTAAAGGAACACTTTAAAAACACATCGAATCTCAATAAGAAAAAAACATGTGGATATGTATACTGATATAGACTCGGTAATGTGTGAGGAATGGAACGATGTCACACTTTTGATGGATTTCATTGGATCAGGTAACTGTGGGGCCATTTAGTGGTATCAGTTCCTTCGTCCTCCAGAAACTGCCTGCACACTCTGGCATACTCATACATGAGGCCATATTTGTGTGCAAAGTGTATCAGTGTTAGTCCTTCCTCCTCTTCCTCCTCATCGCCTTCTCCTCTGTGTTGTCCTCATCATTACTGTGCTTTGCCTTCAGGGTGTCCATTGGATCCTTCTGCCTGGAAGACACCCCTTAGGGCCCCATCTGTTATGTGTATGTGTGGATGTAAGAGTGGCCTGATAACCCAGAGTTTCCCCTGCTTTTGCCTGTTATATTCATATCCTTATAGAGGAAATAGACATACAATAGCACTATTTATTAATGGATATCAAAAATAAGTCAGTGGTTTCTATTTGCTTTAAGTTACTTACCTCAGAACCACATAAAAATGAGCCCTCGTAATAGATGTGATCACTGTTATATAAGACAGTATTTTCACTGAAGCAGTAACAACATGATGCTTTGGCCTTATGACAAAGACAAAAAGAATTTAATTGAATGGAAATGCTGAATGTTTTTTGTCCTCCCCCCCCCAGTATCTGTATCTGAGCTTCTCTGTGTGTCTCTCTGCCTCTTCCCTCTTCTTGATCCAACTAAGTCATAGCCGAAGGCAATGCAGGCTTCAATACTCCCCTCATTGTCTGGGGAAGACACACACAAACGCACACACATGTACATGCATGCATTTGCAGATTTTAAATATGAATACCTCTGTCCTTATGCATTTGTAAAATTCCCCCCTAAAGTTTTCATTTTATCTGATTGGAAGGAGAAGCAGACTATGAATCAACCCATATATTTTCACATTTAGATTCAGATCACACATTTGGTTAAACTGTGCAGTGGTTTCCAAGAAAACATCCTGTATCTACGCTGCAGTTGAACAGAGCGCTGCTCTTCATGCAGCAGAATCATTAGGACTAAAAAGAGAGACTGCGTAATAGCTTAATTTTGGCAAATCTCAGAGGAGTTTGTGATTTGCTCTGTGTGTGGGTTTATAGTCTGTGAATATTCAGACAGTGTGGATTTCGGCATGGATGGAGGGGAAATATTGCACTTGTACTATTAGGCGAGTGAGGAAGTGAGGAATGTCTCTGACTCAGAAATCTTAATTTTAACCATAGCACTATTTTGTGGACAGTCACAGTATTGTGATCTCAGTTAGCAGCTGCACAGCTTCTCCTCTGATCCATTGTACACACAGGCTGATTGATATCCATGGATGAGGCAGAAGGAAAAAGAAAGACGAGGTCTGACATTTTTCAATCCGACAAGTTGAAACAAATTAAGCTAACTCATTTTCATCTTAGAAGTTTGCAGTTAACACATGCACATCTAAAGAGGTTACATCCCGAAACAAAAGATGCAAAAGTGACTTGATATCATGTTGAACTGTCTGGTTACACTCATCTAAAACCAGGACCAAAGAGTAAATCATGACTGCAGGTTGATTCAGTTGGGAGAATATTAAATGAGAAAAGCAGTGAATAATTTATGAGAAAATTTAGGACTCTGTACGTGTATTTTATAATGGTAGAGAATGCCTGAGAGCATCCGTGCTTGTTGAATTATCTTCTTTTATATAAACAAAAACCTAACCCAAATCTCTTTAGAAGAATTGGTCGAAAACATTCTACAGAATAAAGAAAATGATCATATTTGATTCTCATATTACGCATGGCCAAAATTTCCAAGTAATGAGGTCACCATTAATTCCTCTTAGCCAAAGGCTCAGGCTTCAGACTGCGCTAAACACTCATTTTATGATGAGAGCACGGAAAATCCACCCACCCGCTGTTACAATCTTTTGTTTATGAGGGGCAGCCAATCCGAAGAAAGTTGCATTGAAGCTAAAGTATTTATTTCAACCAATGAAATAGAGAGGTGCATAATGGGAAGGCAACGTAGTTCAGCTATACAATGTTCTTCATGTAGGAACAGGAGCACAGTATGAATAAAAATGCAATCACTCATTCATTTCAATGATATCACATAATGTTAATTCAGACAAAGGAGGCACCAACAAAATTTTTGCATTTCCAGTCATATCATGCAAACAGAGTTCTTAGTTGTTCACATTAGAGAAAATAAATCGACTGGTCGCTATAGAGCACTCAAAGTGCTATTTTATTATTATTTTTTTTTTACTACAGCCTCATTGTGATAGAAAGGTGTCAGAATCCACCGTGCATCACAGTTGTTGTTGTTTGCTGTTTTGGCAGGAAAAGGGGGAGGTAGTCATTTGGCAGGTAGTCATGCCTGATTGGTCCATGTGTGTATGTGTATACATGTTCAGTATTTAGTAGGAGAAGCAAGCACAGGTATGTAACAAATAAACAAAGGAAGGAATAAGAGCTCGGCAGATCTTGACAGCATTCGTTATTCTTCTGTTTACTGGATGTGAAATGACAGAAATTTGTTTTATGTGGACTTTATTGTGTCATTCTTTTAGTTTTACAACTTGAAGCTTTACCTTCATAGTTCACACTTGTCCTTTTTTGCAATGCTGTTTCCAGATGCAGTCTATGACAAGCAAACAAGCAAACCAAAAGCTGGATCACACTTTACATCGCTCTGTCTGCAGTAAACAGCAGGCAGTTCTAAACTTTTGTCGACATCACCTGAGGTGCACGTGAGACTCTGCCCATAATCGTCAAACTCCCTGCCACAAAGCCTGTTTGAAGTCCGATTGCACCGATTTGTGCTGATGTGATAGCGCATGTCCTCTCACAGCTTGTGAGCGACTGCTCTGTGCTCTCCCTCTCGAATGCTCTAGTCAGGCAGCATGATTTCCACTAGTACCTGATGCAAACTATCCCCTGCTGTGTGCAATGTCTCAGCCTGATTCTGCTGCTGTTTCCAGAACAGTGAGTGTTTATCAGCTACAGGATTTCTTGGCCACTAAAGCAGAGAGGGGAATGTTGGACTCTGTGTCTGCTGGATGTGTTAATCGGATGTTTGATGACTTATTCGGCCCCACCTTACCTGGATATAGTCACTGTTGTGTCATCTGCATGATCCATTGACCTTAAGCAGTGGTGGGCAAATCATTTCATTTTCAAGGCTGTTCCATTAAGCTTATAAAGAGATAAAATAAATATATTAAGCAGAAAATAGTTTAGTAATTGTTTTCTTCTGCTTATTTCTGCCTTCTTTAAATGGAACACAAATTAAGACAAATCTTGTTTTTAAATCTACGGGCTAGACAGTTTTCATATTTATTTGACTTGTATAGTGACTACAGAGCCCCTCTGATGACATGGTCCAAAAAATAAATAAATTGTGGCCACAAAATACTACTTCGTGGGCACCAAATGGATATAACGTGCCCGCGAAATACTTATTTGTGCCCACGAAATACTATTTTGAGGGCACGAAATAGGCATAACGTGTAATGCTAATTAGTGGGCATGAAACACTTGACCGATAACCGTGATCCTTCCCAGGCCCTTGCAGTTGGTTGACAATAAAATCTATCCTGGCATCCAGGTCGTGCTTTAGTTTGTAAAGTAACTGGGCTCTCAATATCCTGTTTAAATGTCTCTCCGTAAAAATGGTTCTTTGCATTGCCAGGCTTTTCAAAATGCATTTGTAGCTCTTTCCCAGCCTAAAATAAAACTCAATCATACTGTCTCTGTCCATGGTGTATAGGTTTAGCCTACTCTTATGCTTATGTCTCTACGCAGCTGTCCAGGAATTGTATCAATATGATGTGTGCACGTTATCTATTTCGTTGCCACAAATGCGTAATTCGTTGCCACATTCGTTGCCCTCGAAATAGTATTTCGCGGCCACAAATAAGTATTTTGTGGGCACGTTATACTATTTCGAGGGCACAAAGTAGTATTTTGTGGCCACAATTTATTTATTTTTTGGACCATGTCATCAGAGGGGCTCCGTAAGTGCCAGACCTAGCATAGGTCTTTCCTTTGTATCTTACATAATGGGGTGAAGATGTTTTAGCATTGTAGAGCGAAACCTATTCCCCAAGGTGCTTAGTAAGAGTGGAGAAAAGTAACTCTGTGACACACCAGACTCAGTCGTTTTGACTGTCTGATGACAAATCAACACTGAAACTGTTCGGGATTAAAACGGCCACTGCTGTATTTGTGATTTGTGAACACACTTTTTAATCCCATACTTTCAGTGGTAGTTATTTAAATGTGAGAAGTGCCAGTTATCTTCCTTTTGCGTTTGCAATTATTTTGAACGACATTGTCTTTAATTAGTTATTTATCATTTGTTGCTTATTACACTGACACTAGTGACACTGACTGCTAGGGTAAGTGTAGCACTGGTAGCATGAGGAGATACCTGGACCATACAGAGGTTGTACAGGTAGTCCAGCTCTTCCAGAGTGGCACATCAATATATGTCATTGCCAGAAGGTTTGTTGTGTCTCCCAGGAAATAGACCACTACTCTAGGAAAGCTAGACAGACCCATAGAAGGTCCTCAACCTATCTGCAGGACTGATATCTGCTCATTTTTTTCAAGGAGGAAGACAATGAGCCCCGTCAGAGCTACAAAATTACCTTCAACAGGCCCCTGGCCACTTCATGAGGGAGGCCTGATGGTCCTCTAGTGTGCTTGCTGCCTGGCACCGTGGAACCCGATTGGCATCTGCCATAGAATATCAGAACTGGCAGGTTCCTCATTGGCACCTTGTGCTTTTCACAGAACATCATTTTTTCATTTTAATTTTTGAGGTGTCTTTGAATTCTGCCCTCTGTAGGTTGGTCATTTATATTTCTAGTAAAAGGTGTGGCATCCTTTCATTCCTAGCACATGACCCAGTTCACATCAGTATAGACATCAGGCATGATTTTGTTTCCTCACTGAGATCTGATTTGTCGCTTTAATTATTCTCAGCCATCTTATTTACCGCTTTTATTTCTGATGAGTGAAAATTTTAGAAACAAGCTTTCAGATCCCGGTTTAAAAGCTCTCATTGTGCCATTTCCACTGTGACATGAAGAAAACATTAAATCCTTGTTATTTAAGTATCTCTCAGGCAGCTAGCAGTGCATTGCACCCTTCCTTCATGCGTTTGTTGTTTCTTTTTCCCTTTACATGCTTGTGTTCACCACCCACTATGTTCTCAACAGCTCTCTTAGTCACCAAATACTTTACGCCGGCTGCTCTTCTGCTCCAGTTGTTGCTCAGCCTGTGTGGCTGCTCTTGGAGCCTTGTGGGAGACATGAGGTAATGATGCAGAGGTGTGCTTCTTTATTCACAAATACACAATATGCACTCCCTATTTTCTCTCCTTTTCACTTGCTCTCACCAGTATGTGGTTGGGTTAATGAGTTCTTTGCTTGGGTTTTCCCCCCCTGCGCACTGGCAGCACTACACAGCCTTGACGGGAGATGTTATGAGGTGACTTCAGCATTTAAAAATGTTCAAACGCCACACTTCACGCTTATGTGTACCCGCATGGCCAGTCTAGTCTTTTTTGCCTAGCAGTCACAGGTCAACAGGTGGGATTCTAAAAGATACAAGCTCGTGTCGGCAGTAGGAATAATTTTAGTGGTCAAAGTGAATCTCGTTTTCTGTAAGAAATACAGATATTTTTATTTGAAAACTTCAGATAAATAGTAAATTCATTCAGAGAGCCAGTCTACCAGTTGGTGTTTAATATTTATGCAAGCGGCGGTTTGAAGACTTTCTCACGTTCACCACTTTATCGAGTCATCGAGATAACGTAAAGTTCATATGGGAACTCTGATTCACTCCCCCCACCCGCTTGCTTTCTTTTTGAATTTTCTGACGGGTCTGTTTGTCAGATATGCTGGCTGCTCATGTGTGTGACAATCTGTCTTTGTAGTCGATCTTGTTGAATGAGTGATGTGCGATTGTGTGTGTGTGTGTGTGTGTGTGTGTGTGTGTGTAGTCTATTCTCTGTCATTCAGAAAGGATTCATTTAGTGGCTCAGATCTTGTCAGCTACAGACTCGCTTCTTTGTGTCAGTCAGTCTGTGTGAGTCTGTATGTGCTCGCAAATGAATAAAAATTACTCTCACACAAAGGTATGATTCTTATTTGTGTGCTCAGCTTTTAATCAGTGATACTGCTAGCTGAGATGCTAATCGAAACACCTGACTCCAGCTGAGACAGAAGAATGGCTCTCTAATTGTAAAATCCACCACTGAATATTGAGGTTTACGAGAACAAGGTTATTTATTTGTAGTGCATAAAAGTGCTTAACTGTTAACCCTACATAACAGTTGCAGTGCGATAGCAGTGATCTGTGCTCGCTGTTATCTGCTCTTTATACAGGGCTCTAGACTAACTTTTTGCCATGGGCGTACCGGTACGCCTAACTTTAAAAAGTTAGGCGTAATTATTTTCTAATAATTTATATAATTTAATGTGTTTTTCTGGATACACTGTGCTTTTTCAGCATTCAAAGATTGATGACACCGTGTCAGAGCACTGGCTATGAATTTCAGAAGGATCAGGCCTTAACTTAACAGAAAAGTTAGCAATAGTTCTTTTCCTATTACAGCTACATCCACTTCTGTCGTGCCTAGGCTGCTCACTAGGGCTGGGTATCATCACTGATTTCTATAATCCATTCGATTCCGGTTTTCAAAGTCCCGATTCGATTCAACTTAGCCTCAGACAGTCAGAAATATTATGATTCTGATCATTTATCAGTACTGATACACATGAGACTTCTTCAGAATTGTGAAAATCACAGCAGATGCCTTTGTGTGAAAGTAACTGAGAATAAAACACAGAAAAACATGAAGGAGATTTTCCCTGGTCTGGCTTTTTATAGCAGATAACCTTAAAAATATTCTACAATGTTCTGCATATAAAGTTTAAATTTCTTCAGTATTGAACAACAGAAAAAATTGGCTTTCTTGTCCGAGGTCATTTAAGTGAAAAAAAGAAAAGAAAAAGTGTAATACAGAATAACCTATGTCATATTGAAGGGTTAATTAACGGGAATAGTAGCCTCTGTCGTTTGTGTGTGGCTTGATTACATTAGCATCCCTGTGATAAGGGCCTGCTCTGTCAAAACAAAAGGCCAAAAACATAAAAAATGCAGCAGGTCATTAACCAGCTTCACAGGTTTTACCTCTTAATCAAAGAGAGAGATGTGTGGAGTGTGGAGCTTCATCACTAATTAGTCTCTCACAGGACAAATAGATACATTTAGCTGGCTAGGATACTGGCAACGGTACTACTGGTAGCGTACACTCACCTTATTTGTCCCCAGTAGGAATCATTTATGATAATTAGGAATTTCCCAGATTCCAGTGTGTCGATTCAGTTCCAAGCTTTAAATGGGACACGCCCCCTAGGATGGTTGATAATGACCTGACCTGAGCTAATGATGATGATTCTGATGACTTCTAGATACAGACATGTATTGTTAGGCTCATTTGTCCTAAAGAAATAGACTTTACATGTGATAAACAATTTGCATACATTCTTGTGTATGAGAGTCTATTTGCCACTTCAAAGAAAGTTTGACTAACAACAGCTAACAGCAGCAAAAACAGAAGTTCTTACCTTAACCTCCTACGACCTGGCGTCCACATATGTGGACATCACATTTTGGGTTATTTAGACCAAAATACTCAATTTTGCTCTACAAGGGCCTGATATCCACTTACGAGGACATAATACTGCTACTGTTCTATCAAAATTTTAAATGAATATCCTCATATGTGGCTCTTATTTTTCTTAGAAACAAAAATTAGATAAAAACAAAATCTGGTAATTCTTTGTTTTTACATTCATCAGGTCCCAATCAGCTCAAATATCCATCCATCCATCCATCTTCATCCGCTTTGTCCGGGGCCGGGTCGCGGGGGCAGCAGCCTAAGCAAAGAGGCCCAGACCTCCCTCTCCCCAGCCACCTCCTCCAGCTTATCCGGGGGAATACCAAGGCGTTCCCAGGCCAGCCGAGAGATATAATCTCTCCAGCGTGTCCTGGGTCTGCCCCGGGGCCTCCTCCCGGTGGGACATGCCTGGAACACCTCACCCAGGAGGCGCCCAGGGGGCATCCTTGTCAGATGCCCGAACCACCTCAGCTGGCTCCTTTCGATGTGGAGCAGCAGCTGCTCTACTCTGAGCCCCTCCCGGATGGCCAAACTTCTCACCCTATCTCTAAGGGAGAGGCCAGCCACCCTTCGGAGGAAGCTCATTTCTGCCGCTTGTATCCGCGATCTCGTTCTTTCGGTCACTACCCACAGCTCGTGGCCATAGGTGAGGGTAGGGACGTAGATCGACCGGTAAATTGAGAGCTTCGCTTTTACACTCAGCTCCCTCTTCACCACGACGGACCGGTGCAGCGTCCGCATTACTGCAGCTGCAGCCCCAATCCGTCTGTCGATCTCCGGCTCCCTTCTCCCATCACTCGCGAACAAGACCCCGAGATACTTGAACTCCTCCACTTGGGGCAGGAACTCATCCCCGACCCGGAGTGGGCACTCCACCCTTTTCCGGCTGAGAACCATGGCCTCAGATTTGGAGGTGCTGATCCTCATTCCCGCTGCTTCACACTCGGCTGCGAACCGTTCCAGTGCGAGCTGGAGGCCCTCACCCGATGAAGCCAACAGAACCACATCATCTGCAAAAATCAGAGATGAGATTCTGAGGCCACCAAAGCGAAAGCCCTCCGCCACTTGGCTGTGCCTAGAAATCCTGTCCATAAAAATTATGAACAGAACCGGAGACAAAGGGCAGCCCTGGCGGAGCCCATCACCCACCGGGAACGAGTCCGACTTATTGCCGGCAATGCGAACCAAGCTCTTGCAACGGTTGTATAGGGATCGAATGGCCCGTAGCAATGGGCCAGACACCCCATATTCCCGCAACACCTCCCACAGGACACCCCGAGGGACACGGTCGAATGCCTTCTCCAAGTCCACAAAACACATGTAGACTGGTTGGGCAAACTCCCATGCACCCTCAAGTATCCTGGAGAGGATAAAGAGCTGGTCCAGTGTTCCGCGACCAGGACGAAAACCGCATTGTTCCTCCTGTATCCGAGGTTCGACTAATGGACGAACTCTCCTTTCCAGCACCCTGGCATAGACTTTCCCAGGGAGGCTGAGGAGTGTGAGCCCCCTGTAGTTGGAACACACCCTCCGGTCCCCTTTCTTAAAGATGGGGACCACCACCCCGGTCTGCCAGTCCACAGGTACTGCCCCTGATCTCCACGCAACATTGCAGAGGCGTGTCAACCAGGACAGCCCTACAACGTCCAGAGCCTTCAGGAACTCGGGGCGGACCTCATCAACACCAGGGGCTCTGCCACCAAGGAGTTGTTTAACTGCCTTAGTGACCTCGCCCCCGGAAATTGGCGGGTCATTCCCCTCATCCCCAGACTCTGCTTCCTCCTCGGAAGACGTGTCAGTGGGATTAAGGAGGTCCTCGAAGTATTCCTTCCACCGCCTGACAATTTTCTCAGTCGACGTCAGCAGCGCTCCGCCAGCACTATACACAGTGCAGGTAGAGCACCGCTTTCCCCTCCTGAGACGTCTGATGGTTTGCCAGAATCTCTTCGAGGCAGTCTGAAA
Source organism: Diplotaxodon limnothrissa (assembly GCF_057381915.1). Taxonomy (NCBI): domain Eukaryota; kingdom Metazoa; phylum Chordata; class Actinopteri; order Cichliformes; family Cichlidae; genus Diplotaxodon; species Diplotaxodon limnothrissa. Next base: position 5,415,241 of record NC_140612.1, on the reverse strand, counting down.
GTCTTTTTCAATGGCCTCTCCGAACTCCTCCCACACCCGAGTTTTTGCTTCAGCCACTGCCCGAGCCGCATTCCGCTTGGCCTGTCGATACCTGTCGGCTGCCTCCGGAGTCCCACAGGCTAACCAAGCCCGATAGGACTCCTTCTTCAGCCTGGTGGCTCCCTTCACCTCTGGTGTCCACCATTTGGTTCGGGGATTACCACCATGGCAGGCACCAACCACCTTGCGGCCGCAGCTCAATGCAGCAGCTTTGGCAATGGAGACGCTGAACATGGTCCATTCGGACTCAATGTCCCCAGTCTCCCTCGGAATGCTGTTGAAGCTCTGCCGGAGGTGTGCGTTGAAGATCTCACGGACTGGGGCCTCTGCTAGACGTTCCCAGCACACCCTCACTACGCGTTTAGGTGCACCAGGTCTGTCCAGCGTCCTCCCCCGCCACCTGATCCAACTCACCACCAGGTGGTGATCAGTTGACAGCTCAGCCCCTCTCTTTACCCGAGTGTCCAGAACATATGGTCGCAGGTCTGCTGATACGATTACAAAATCGATCATCGACCTACGGCCTAGAGCGTCCTGGTGCCACGTGCACTTATGGACACTCTTATGTTCGAACAGGGTGTTCGTTATGGCCAAACTGTGATTAGCACAGAAGTCCAATAACAGAGCACCGCTCGGGTTCAGATCAGGGAGGCCGTTCCTCCCAATCACGCCCCTCCAGGTCTCGCTGTCGTTACCCACGTGAGCATTGAAGTCTCCCAGCAGGACAACAGAGTCTCCAGGTGGAGCACCCTCCAGCACCCCCCCCCCCCCCCCCCCCCCCCCCCCCCCCCAGGGACTCTAAGAAGGCTGGGTACTCTGAACTGCCACTCGGCGCATAAGCGCAGATGACAGTCAGGACCCGTTCCCCGACCCTAAGGCGCAGGGAACAAACCCTCTCGTCCACCGGGAAAAACCCCAACGTACCGGCAGCAAGCCGAGGGGATATTAGGATACCCACCCCAGCCCGCCGCCTCTCACCAGGGGCAACTCCAGACTGAGACAGAGTCCAGCCCCTCTCCAGGAGACTGGTTCCAGAGCCCAAGCCATGTGTAGAGGTGAGCCCGACTATATCTAGCCGGTACCTCTCAACCTCACGCACTAACTCAGGCTCCTTCCCCACCAGAGAGGTGACATTCCATGTCCCTATTGCCAGTCTTGGCAGCCGGGGGTCAGTCCGCCAGGGCCTCCGCTCCTGGCCGCCACCCGGCACACAATGCACCCGACCCCTATGGCGCCTCCTGCGGGTGGTGGGCCTGCGGGAGGATGGGCCCATGTCTCCTCTTCGGGCTGTGCCCGGCCGGGCCCCATGGACTAAGGCCCGGCCACCAGACGCTCGCCCTCGGGCACCCTCCCCGGGCCTGGCTCCAGGGCGGGGCCCCGGTAACCCTGTCCCGGGCAGGGTAAACTGTTCCCTCGGTGTCCTTTTCATAAGGGTCTTAGCTCAAATATCAAAGAGAAATTAAAAATGCATGCTGTGGAAGAGTTCGGGCCTTAGGAGGTTAAAAACAGTTCAGGACATCCTCAACATCGGACCTCAGTATTGTTGTCATCTGACATAAGTGAACATCACTTAACACATTGGGTTACTTTCAAGTTTTAATCTTCTCTAGCATCTAAACAGCAACAGACTTCCTACACTCACTACAGACAAACAACAACCATAGTTGTTTTTCCTACAGTGGCTAACGTAGCTAGGATTTTGCATTGAATTGGGAGGGTTACGGAAAACTCAGATGACTACAACGTAGTAATATTAATGTAAGTTAATCAAGTAGGGAAGTTTCATTGCCAAAATTATGCTGATTTCCAGCTTCATGTTATAGTTTTACATTAGTCTCAGTCCAAAATAATCTTTATTTGGCCTCGGTTTAGTCATTTTATCTACTCCCTGCCCCCATACTAATCTAATCCGACTTTCTTCTCATTGGTTGCCTCTTACAAACAGAAGATTTTAACAGCAGGGTGGATGGGGGTCATAGAGAAAAAACACATATGCTGACCTCATTGTTAGAAACTTTGGGCATGTTTGATATGAGGTAATAAACAGTAAACTGACAGTACAATAGATCGATTTCACAGCTTTACAGCTTTTGTTAAAATTGCTCATTCATCTCTGTCATTTTCTAGAGAGAATGATTAAAAAAAACCCTGCCAAAAAAGATAAACAACCCAGCGGGTAATGAAAGCAATAAGAACGTGTTTAAGTACATAAAATGTTACATCCAGGGCCTTTGAGAAATAGTGGGCTCTCAGTGCATGAAATGAGGTTAAGCTGTTTAACTGGTGTTTTATCTATGTCAGCCAGACGATAATGCAGATTCGAAATAGGCAGTGCGAGTTAAACTAAACCAGAGGCCGTTTTTCGGTATTTAATATTTGATACATATCCAGTTATCTTTGCCGCCAGTGATGCAAACAGGAGCAGACACTCACTAAAAAAGTCAAGCCCTACATTATTCAGAGTAATAATCCCGCATGTTTTCCGAACACTTCGCTCACTCGGCAGTGCAGAACCTTTGACAGACAGTGAAATCAGCTCTCTGTGTGTTTATGCTGTCCATGGGAGCTTAATTGGTGTAAGCGTGGGCGAGGGGAGACAGACACACACACACTACACAAACATGCCATACGTCTATGTGCACACTGCTGTCCTCATTTTGTCTCATTCTGTGCTTCTCTGTTCCTCCCACTTGTCTTGCATATCATCCTCTCTCTGCTCCTCTTTCTGTTCTTACTTTAGCTTCCTTGCCCTCTGCTGCTGTATCTCCTTTTCTTCTTTCTGCCATCTATCCACTCTCCTCCTCTCCTGTGTTTTCTCTCCTCCCCTGAGTGAAAGGTGAGCTCAAATGACTGGGGATAAAAAGGAGCAGCAGCATCAGGTGTAAATGGTTTCTGTCTTGACCACTTTAACAGCTGACTGCTCTTTTGGCTGAAAAATAACTTTTATTTATGATTTCTTTCCTTTCTATCTGTCTTTTGTGGTGCTTTAGTTCAGAGATGACTAAATGACAATTCTAATAATTAATTACAAATTGCTTATTTCGAAGCAAATGAATCAGTTTTAGCAGCTTAAAACCTGTTGTTCTCTTTATGAACAACAACGACAAACTAAAAAGGAAAATGTACCACACAATGCAAAACAACAGTTATACAGTATTATAATTTTTGTGTTTTGTCATGGGTCATGAGTTTTCAACCAGCTGTGCATCCATCAGGTTGGTTTTTAAAGATGCTAGAATTTGGGACATGTTTTGTACCTGGAGCATGTTCACTACTGTGTGTGTGTGTGTGTGTGTGTGTGTGTGTGTGTGTGTGTGTGTGTGTGTGTGTGTGTGTGTGTGTGTGTTGCCATTTACTATTAGCTGAAAATAGTGTGAGGTGATGGAAACATTGCTTTAGTAGAAGAAGCAATAAAATGGTTGGATGTAAAACACTTCACTACAAATAAAACTGTATTATTGGCAAATTCCAGACAAAGCAGCAAAAATAAATATTCCTCCTCAGCGTTACATGGATTAGCATTATTGTGAGCTCATTTTAAACACTTTACATTCTGCTTACAATCAGCTCAGAAACACAGGCCTACATTTTGATTTACCGAAGTATATTAAATATATTTATTTAAAAACAGGTGAATTAAAGGCTTGAGCCTTTGACTTTCAATATCTACAGTAGGATTTGTATTAGAAAAACAGCTGGTTAAACTTGATGCTAATCTGAAAGCGTTTGTGGAATCTGTTTGACACAGGAGGAGTTACCTTCTCCTTCATTGAAGCTTTCTTTACTAACATGGTAAACAAGTTACATATGTTACACATGTTGGCTGTGATGGTCAACAGGAGAAACTCCATTCAACTCAAGTGCAGTGAAAGCAATGTAAGCTTGTCTACTATGCTAGTCTCCCATCCATCACCTGTGATGGAAATAGATGTGTGAGAAGACTTCTGACACAATACTGAGATGAAAGGAGAAAGACCCTGACAGAACACTACTGTTTTATACATATTTCAGACCTGGTTATGTGTGTATGCCGGCGATATGAATGAGGCCCCAGAGGTTTAAAATATGGGTAACTAAAGTTTTTTTTTTTTTATATAAGATCAAGGATCTGTCCATGTCAAACAAACTGTTGGCTTTCAGTCGTGTTTAGTCATATTTATTCCTGTTTAAAAAATCCATCAGTGAATAAATACTTAGGTCAAATATTTTTGCTCTACAACACCTCGGTAAGAAATAATAAAAACACTGTATTACTGAGCACAGGAAACTTATTAGAGCTTCAATTTAAATGGAATATAAGGACTTGTGCCACTCTGCTTTGACCTTTTAACTAGAGCACTCCACTTTGATTGCCTGCAGTCAGTGAAGTAAAGTAGGATTTGAGGTTTTGGTGACAGATACTGTGTGTTCAAATCTTAGCCAATGTAAAGGCTTAAAATATGCTTAAATCACAGTTGCACTTTAAAGAGTCTTTAAGGGACAGTCCAATATTTCTTTTGGAAAGAATGATACCACTGTTTTATCTTAGCTTCACCAGCAAACACTGAAAAATCATCCCATTTACTGCTTGTTTAAACTTGGCAAACAGCTATACATTTATATTGTGCTTGTTATTCAAGCACTTTACAATTTGATTGTCATACACCCATTAGCACACACACCAAGACTGTGAACCAGGTTATAAGGTGACACCACTGGCAGCCACTAAGTGCGCTCCCTTTAGCTGATTTTAATACACTGGTAGAATGGCTGGAGAATGCGATAATTCCTCAGTGGAGCTGGAGGTAGCTCTGAGGTTTTCAGTCTCCACAGTCTCTTGGTGTAGCATTATACTCGGATACTGAAGGTCATATGTCAATCTATACTTGATGCAGAGATAGATGCTGTTGTGTGTTGGGTTTCTGAGTGGTCAGTGCACAAACAAATTGGGTCACAAATCTCAGCTTGTAAAAAATGGGTTGTTGATTGGTGACTGAATCCCCTTCAGTGGTTTGAAAAATTCAATTTTGTATTATATTGGAAAACAGCAGAGTGAATGTCGCTTCAGCTGTGTCCCCGGGCGACAGCATTAGAGGAAAAAGTAACACAACTGCTTATCGTACATGTGGCATCTTTGGATAGAAAAAAAGCACCTGCCTTCACCCTCCGTATTCAGCTGTTGAAAGAGGGCACAGCGAAACAAGGATCACAGCGATCGATTTCGATCAACGCTCTCTCCGTCACACACATGCTCACACACGCAAGCAGGAATGTAAAGCCAATAGCTGTTTGGTCATGTGTGACAAGTTACAGTTAAACCATCTGCTCTGACCTCGTTAGACTTATTGTCTTTACTGTATACTATACTATACTAAGTATACACATGCTAATGATTATATTTTAGAAAAGAAGCGTCTAGTTATGCAATTTCATTATGCAGAAATGTTAATTCTCACAATAGGTCTTTGCTCAATTGTTATTGGTAAAGATGCATATTTGATGCATTCATCTTTTTTTTTTTTAAATGGATCAGATTGAAAAGAATGAAGTAAAGTCCCAGTTGTTATTGTAAAACCTATGTAAAATATGATATTTACAGTACTATCTTTTATGGTATTTATCAGCGTTGCAGAAAGCTCAGTAAGTTTAGTCAGCATAATAAATGCATTTAACGAGCGTTTCCCTAGATATGCCTGGAGGAACTGAGTAAATGTCATGGATTTGGATGCACAATAAATTAAAACATTTATTTATGCAGAAACATGTACTTGTGTGTGCCTGAATGCATGACTAGTAATATATAAGTTGCACATAACAAGTAATGTTTTAACCACTTGCACATATATCTTGTTAATAAATACAAAGGTGCAGTTCAGACATGAACAAAATTAAATAAATGTTGAATATGAAGCAAATGTAGCCAAAGCAGAAAACAGTCATTATACAGGTGGATTTAAATGCGGAGTATGTGTCATGCAGTAGATAAATTCAGAAAATCATCATATACGTACATTCTGACAGGGTCTCATAAATAATAATTCACAGCACAAAGACATTTGAGCTGGTGAAAATTAGCATAAAACTCCTTCCCTCAAAAAAGAGGAATGCTGCTTTTGGTTTACCTCATTGGGATTATTCATGTTGCATTTTTCACTACAAATGTGTTTTTGTTTAGTTTTTATTTTTAATCTTTATATGTGAAAAATACAGTCTTGTTTAAAAAAAGACATCTCTTCAACCACAGCACATCAATATTAAAATATAGAGTAATTAAAATGCTAGCATAAAGTTTGACTGATGCCAATTGGTTACTGTTGAGTTTGACCGTCTGCTCTGAACTGACTAAAAATTGAAACTGACACAATACATTCTAATTGAATGGACCACTAAACTGTACTGTACACATTACATTACTGTGCAATATACTGAACTGTACATTAAAGGGAAGATTTCTTTTTAGCACAAAGCAGAAGTGGTTTCTTTCTTCTGGGTCCACACATTCAGTGATTAAACTTGTAAGTGGCCTTGTGCCTACTCACAGAACAGGAGTTACATTTAGTAACAACTGTTATTAACTACTGTTTTTGTACAGTTGTTATTCTAGCACTCATTTAAATTGTAATGATCAGCCAAAAATGAAAAATAATACCTTTAACAGTGGTATGAGACCGTTCTCATTCTCAACGCATAACATTACCAACGATTTGTCACGTCTCGAGGCATCCCATAGAAACGTGAAAGGTAACCTGTCGCATCCCTATGAGGAGCACCGGATTGTGGATGGAATCCAACAGAATGACACTTCTGGCGGTAACACATGTTCCAGCTGTTTATTCCAGCCCTAACCCAACCATAACCTTATCCCTAACCTTAACCACAATCTTAATCGTATTAGATAGTGTTTTCCAAAGCGATTATTGATGAGAAAATAAATATACATCTGTAGATTCATTCCAAATGGTTCTCGTGTTTCCGAACACGTAACATACAGACAGGTTGGATGGCCGAAAGTGTAACATATCGACATTTGTCACATGGCGTCGTATGTTACGTTATGGGATAAGAACGTGTTGGTGATATCAGATGATTTGTTTTTTGTCTTTTTTTAGTATTACTTTTTACCTTTATGATATATGAGACCTTGTTGAGTATTTTTACCTTTTAGTTTTGTGACACCACAATGTACAGGTGTAATCCTTGCCTTTCGTGTGAATATTGTCTGGTGGTAACAGTTGTACTTTAATAGCTTTTATGAGCACTAATCCACTTTCTCCATACTGTATACAGGTACCCTAAACCAGCGCAAGTGGGGTAAGAAGTATCCATCCTGTAACAGTCCCAGACAGTCTCCTGTGGACATCGACGAGACATTTACCCAGGTTAGGCTGCAGTACCAGAATCTACAGCTAGAGGGCTGGAACAGCTTGACAGCAGAGTCTACCACCATTCACAACAACGGGAAGACTGGTATGTTGATAGCCCTCTACTGTCCCTTGTGTGCTTTTGTTTGTGTTTGACCCTAATACGTATAATTTCCAGCATCTATCTTTTTACCTTAACCAGTGCTGTTTCTTAATTTTCTTTAAAAAAATATTCTGTCCTGTCCAACGACAAGCCAGTTCATCTCTACTGAACTATTTCACCAGCTTATTAAAGTATTAAAGTAGCGAGCACATGAGGTAGAGATACAATATATGGTCAGTTCAATTTACGGCAATGATTTTGACATACTCGTGGAGCTCGAAATTACAACATCTTAATCTCTGGCTGTGGAAATAAGCTTAACTTTCTAAATACCACAAAAAAAATGATTCACAGTTCTGAGGTTAATGAAGGAGAGCGCAGCTAGGATTTAAAGGAGAACAAGTCAAAGGAAGATGAAGAGAAAGAGACTTAGTAATTGAGAGCGATGCAACTAGAGGGACAGCAGCAGAGGGAGACCGTGTGGAGAAAGAAAGATCGATGCCAAGAGGCAGAGATGAAACTGAGCAAAAGAAAAGAGGCGACAAAAGAGCAAAGGGAAAACGTATAGAGAGGGAAGGCATGAAATGAGGACGATGTGAAGAGACAGGCAGGAGAGGCAACATGTGGAGTGATGTCTGGTCTGATAAACAAATGAAAGCTGGCTGAGCTATCATCACCCTCTTTCCAATACTGCCTGGGCTGTGGGAGTGTGTGCTTCTGTGTGCGCTCTGTATATGTTAATGGTTCCAAAATTAATCCTTTCTTGCTCTGTCTGAGAGGAAATTGCATATTAAACAGATATTCCATTGCTGGCAGGATTTTCATGAGAGAAATGTATAGCCTACAGAGTCTCATTAAAATGTTTTATTATGTTGTGAGATATTTTTCAGCAAAGTAGAAAGTGATATACCAATTGATCTGGTGATCACCAGTATTCAGCTGATGGGCCATGACAGGAACCTAACCAATCAGCCTCAGATGTATCAGATTTTGATCTCATAAGCCCGTGCTTGTGATTGTTCTGCTTGGTAGCAGTATGCTTTGTGAGCACCTAAACCAGTATAACACTGGCATATTGATTCTTCTCTGAGACCGTAATGCTAATGCTAACACTGTAACTAAGTAGGTTCGAGCCCAGCCTTGTGGTGCTTATGACAAAAATTTTTTTATTGTTTTTTTAAATTGTTGCTGCTCTAGCGCAGCTGAAACTGATTAACAATTCCCTCTCCCACTTAACTAACCAGATCAATATGCTAGAGGTTTAACTGGCTTGATGCTAAACTCGGATTAAAAAGTGTTTCTTTAATTAATTAATTTTTTTAGAAGATAATTTTGAAGGGGTGATTGTGCCAAATTTGATCACATGAAGTTTTTAATTTTTATGAGGTGAGAAGTATGTTTCAGAATTAAAAGTTACTACTGTCTAATCTGTTGCTTAGGCTGTCAAACATTAAAGACATACTTTGAAGTTAGGAGAGACTGAATACATATAAGTAATGAGTCCTGCCTAAACAAGATTGATGATCGGCCTTTTTGGCTTCTGTGAAACTCTTTTAAACTTGTGTTCTATTGTGCATTTTAGTGGCAATCGATGTGGATGGGGAGTTCTTTGTGAGTGGCGGAGGGCTGAGGTCCAGGTTTCGTGTTGGCAGAATCACCTTCCACTGGGGTCGCTGCAATGCAACATCAGATGGGTCTGAACACAGTCTGAATGGAATGAAATACCCTCTGGAGGTAAAGGACAGTGGTGCACAGCATCAGTTTGGCTTTTTTAACCAATAACCTTACACCGTGATAACTTTTGTGTCTCTTATGGATCAGATGCAGATCTATTGTTACAATTCAGAGGAGTTCCAAAGTCTGGATGAAGCTATAGAGAAAGAAGGAAGGGTGGCTGCCTTAGCTGTGCTATTTGAGGTAGGCTGATCTGATAACTGACCTGATCACCTGATAACTAAAGTGTCATTATTAGGGTCCAATCGGTTTCTCCTCAGATACTGTAAATGTAATATTGTCATTGTTTGTCTATGTGATCCTCAATAATAGCTTGTGCTTTTGTCTGCAGATTAGCTTGGATGATAATGAGAACTTAATTCCTGTTGTGGAAGCCATTAACACTGTCAGCAGGTTTGGTAGGTTGAAGCTACAGGACAGTGCATTGCAGCTTGTGAACAATGAACATTAAATATCAAGCTATCAAATCGAGAGATAAACAAAAGCGTATGTTTTAGCAAATATAACCCAAAACACGTAATCAGGGAAAGCAGGCCTAATTTCAATTTTTCACTTAAAGGTACAGTAAATATTTTCTTTTGAGCTCAGATAGAATGTTGTACTCAATATACATCAAATAGTGTGAAATTACTTCTTACAGCAAGTTTTGTGTTCTCAAAAAGAATTAATCCATTAAAAGTACATAGGAAGCAGCGCTGCTAGACATCACTGTTCTGCCTTATCATGTTTTATATGTGTGACTAGAGACTGTCCACATATGTAGTATGTCTTATAAATTAAATTTAAAGATCACAAAACTCTTGTGACCATTTAACATATTTTCAAATCAATTAAATTTTATTTATACAGCGCCAAATTACAACAACAGTCGCCTCAAGGCGCTTTATATTGTAAGGTAGACCCTACAATATTTTCATCATCTTTTTCTCATCATGTCTTTCTTTATCTGCCTACTCCACCACTGCTGTTTTTCCCCTCTTATTTCTTAATTTCTACCTCAATCTTCTTTCTCCTCACCAGAAGCATCACCTCCTAGGCTGAAGTCAGGGCTCTAATACATGAAAACATGCATAGAAATGCTCATTTACTCCCAGTATTATTGCTATTAATTATGAGACTGCTTAGACTCCATTCCGTCTCCAGACCAACTCAAAACAAGCCAGATAAGCAGTAACAACAACTAGTTATTAGCTAAAGTTATGCATTAGGCTCGAGCATAATAAAAATCACACTTCCCCTCTGATAAACATTAACCCCAGGTAAATTACATTCTCAAACTGTATAAGAGTTTATTTGTTAAGTGTCCAAATCTAACAATGTTGGATCCGCTTTAAAGAAAGTTTCACTGATAACAGCAACTGACCGAGGCTAACAGCAGCTAACAGCAGCAAAAACAACAGTGCTTACCAACAGAAAAGTTCAGAATATCAACAACTCACCTTAGTGCAGCTGTTATTAAACAGAAGTGAGCTTCATTGACTCATCGACTCGTATGGGACTTCTTTTGCAAACCTTCACAGCCTCAGAATGACTGCAGTCATACATACAGCTGAGGTAAACAGTGCACGACAACCAGAATGAATCTGAGAAAAATTATGAAGGAGTGCTATAAATGACCAGAGAACAACATTTAGGGATATTTTTAAAATGTTAAAGATGTTCTTGCAGCTTGTAGAAAAGATTTGCTATTTGTTGTTTTTTGCAAGGTAAGAGTGGGTCAGTGGAGGCATTCACCTTGAGGTCCTTGCTGCCAAATAACACAGACAAATACTACATCTACAACGGCTCACTGACTTCCCCCCCATGCACTGAAATGGTGGAATGGATTGTCTTTAAGCATGTTGTGCCCATATCGGAAACACAGGTAAGTACACTGAATCACACACACGCTTACCCCCAAAACTGGCCAAATGTAACACTGAATTATTTATTCAAAAGAAGAAAAAAAAATACTACATAGAATAAAACCATTCAAATATACATTACAGCATTATTTATATAATCATGAAAATGCTGATGCTTCTACGTGTTTAAATTTCGGGACCTTTGGTATTTAATTAAGTCAGAAGTAAAGACTCCTACAAACAGCTACAAGCAAGAAATTCAGCTACTGTTATTTATTTTATCACCTGATCAGGTTTGAGATTCGCATACAGAGACAGGTCTGTGTCAGCCTGTCATTTATATATATATCTCATTATCTTGTATTGGCGTCCCCTCCAGCACTTGGTGCCCTATGCACAGCACATGATGTGCATGAACAAAACAGCAGAACTGCCTGCAGTTGTGTCTGGTTGTTGTGTGAGGTTGGCATCAGGTCAATTGTCTTTGACATCTCTGCACAAAATAAAACAAAATGCTGCATTGAAGCGATGCAGTGTGACACATTAAGTCAAACTGCACAGAGCAGGGTTTTGTAGCAGGGTAATCCGGTAAACATGGCATCACGGGCTGACGCAGCAGCATTACTACATTTTGATTCTGGACTGACGACGCTTAAGGACCCCTGACTTGACGAATTGATCCGTGTAATAATCATCACTTTTGCAGCAGAGTAATGGAGAGGGAATGAGGCCTTGCGAATGGTTGCGTGTGTATTGTACATGAATATTTGTGTGTGTTTTGTGAGTGCATGCATGATTGAAACAGTGTGGCAAGGCATGACACAGGCATATTCATGCTAACCAAAAATAGAGCAGCGCTGCCTCTCTGCCTCAGCCTGGCACCAACACAAGCCACTTTAACACACACAGAGAAACACTCAGAAGCATCACTTTTGGTTTATTTCAGCAGCCTGATAGAGATTAGCAGGAAGATGTGCAACATTTTCTCTTTGTTTACCTCTGTGTGTTTTCTGTCTGCCACCAGCTTGAGGTGTTTTGTGAAGTGATGACTATGGAGCAGGCTGGTTATGTGATGCTGACGGATTACCTGCAGAACAACTTCAGAGAGCAGCAGCAGCAGTTTATGGGTCAGGTGTTTGCCTCTTACACTGGAGTCGAGGAGGTGCTCACACCCAGTATGTCATCACAGTCTAAAGGAAAAGTTTGCCATCCATTTATCCATCATATGTGTTTTTACTGACCTTTTTACAAGTTTTTTTTATGATTATTTACTGTGCACACTAATAGTCGCATTTACCAGCGTCTCCAAAAGTAAGACATTGAGATACAATGCTATTCACCCCCATCCCAATACAGCATGCTATAATTTTAAATTGTGAAAAAAAACATCCTTATTAGGTTTTAAAGAGTTTGACTCAGAGTCTCTGAAGCTTTTCACCAATCTAATTTATACCAAATTTTGCGTGCGTGGAGGAGAAAATTGGATCACCGCTCAGGGATCAGTATAAGTATTGCATTATTAATCTTATGTTTTTTCACTCCACTAAAAATATTGCCCATCTTCTGCATCCACTATGGTTGTAATGTGGTCCTTCAAGGCTAGCCTGATTATGATCATCAAAAGATACAATTCACCGCACTCTCCATTTTCATAAAGGGGACCTTGAAATAAAGTGGGTCTTTTGGGTTGCCAAGCAGCTCGACTTTGTAATTCAGTGGCCCTGCTTCTCTCAGTGCAGGCAATTTATTTTGCAGCTCTTTTTGAAATTGAAATAACGTTTTCAGAAATTCAGAAAGGCTTTTTTTTGTCCCTGTAACAAATTCATCCACCCATGCACACACGCATACACTCAGCCTCCCAGTTTCAGCAGCTGATTAATATCAAGTTGCCTCAGAAACTCAGAACTCAATGTGGGGAACGTTTATGTGTGCTCATACTTGATGTTTACTTGCAGTTGCTGCTATCATCTCTTTATTTCTCATTCTTTTTTTAAAAAAGTTTCTTGCATGCTATTCATAAAAATTGTTAGTAACCTGTCTTTCTGTGCACTGCCTCCAGCTTGCAGCTCTGAGCCACAGAATGTTCAGGCTGATGCTCAGAACGACACCACCATCATGGTGACCTGGGAGCGTCCCCGTGCAGTGTATGACACAACCATCGACTGGTACACTGTCACATACCAGAAGCTGCAGGGCCAAGACCAGCGCAAGCAGGAGTACAGGACCGACGGAGACCAGGATGTGGTATGCAAGATCTTTTTATATCTCTCCACAAAATGCTGAAAAACAGCGCCTGGATGTGTAATTTCATGTTGTTTTGTACTATTATCTACTGTCCACACAGCAATATTAAACTGATAAATAGGTAACCGATAGAAATTACAGTAATTTCCTGTACTTTTGGTGAAAATCAAGCATTCCTACCATCTGCTCTTCCTCTCCATGTATCTCTCACATAGTTCAGCTGCTGCTGTTGGTGGTGACAGTCAGTTTTTGCCTGTCAGTGAGTCACTGAACATCCCTTATTGTGACTAACAATATCCATGTATTTGTATTTCAGAGTACAAGATTTTCAGATTTCGGAGATTTTCATTTCCAGTCTTTATTTTATTATTTTTTTTATTGTCGACTTGTAGTTTCATATTTGTTTTAGTGTGATAGTGGTGGTGAATTTAACTTCCTTATACTTAAAGACATCCAGGAGTCATGTGTCATCCATGTGGGTAATTCTGAGAGAGAGTACATGAAAAAAGATGAGTGACTGTGTGTAGAAAGAAGCAAGTGAACAGGCAGATAAATGCAAATAGATACTTAGTAACTGTTAAGAGGGTTAAGTATATCTTTAAGATACTAAAAGTGTCATTGTGACTGCAGATTCATTGTAAAAAGACATTCGGTTCGACTCAAGAGGATTCGCATTGAATTCACTTAGAGCAGGGGTGGGGGAACTCCAGGCCTCAAGGGCCGGTGTCAGGTATTAGATGTGTCCTTGATCCAATACAGCTGATTTAAATGGCTAAATTACCTCCTCAAAGGCTGTGTCCAAATTCAGGGGTAGCATGCTTCGAAGGACCCAACCTATCCACTCCACGTAGGGTAGGGTCCTTCGAAGCATGCTACCCCTGAATTTGGACACAGCCAACATGTCTTGAAGTTCTCCAGAGGCCTGGTAATGAGGGTCCATTTGAAAGGATCTAACATAAGTCTAACATGTAAATTTGCAGGGTGCCATCATCTCCAACCTGCTGGCCAACAGCAGCTATGTGGTCCAGGTGGTGGCTGTTTGCACCAATGGACTCAGAGGACGATGGAGCGACCAGATAATCGTGGACATGCCATTGGAAGACCCAGGTACAAAGACACACAAGCATGCTCCTGGTGAGAGCACATTTTTACATGCTAACTCTTTCTTTCTTTCTTTCTTTCTTTCTTTCTTTCTTTCTTTCTTTCTTTCCTCCTTCCCTCCTTCCTTCCTTCCTTCCTTCCTTCCTTTCTTCCTTCCTTCCTTCTTGTTTTAGAAAGCGATTCTGACCCTGAAGCTGTCACAAAGGATTTGGATGGAAACAGGGAGGTAAGCTTGTCTGAGCTATCTGTGTTTTCACTTGACCACATAATTGAGCTGAATTTTGTGCAATTATTTTGCAGTGCTGACTTTTGACCTGTCGGCAATAAAATCAGTGCATCTAATTATTATGCAGATTAATGTAATTATGTTTGTAGAGGCTGTGAGAGCTTTATAAAAGGTTGTGAGGGACTTTTTGAGGGACATGTTGAGTTGGGATTACCAGAAAAAACAGTAATCCTACTGTAATTTTTCACTCTTTTCAGGAGGAAGAGGTGAAATTGTAAAACTCCTTCATTTTTTTGTTTCTAATTTCCTATAAACACAGTATACACATGACATACCTGTTTTTTATTCCTCTTTTAAGCTTTCGTCCATAGTCAGATGGGAGAAGCCAGTGAAGCAGAATCCGATGCATTTAGCTTCAGAGGACAACAGCCCAGTGGAGGCGATTCCACTGGAGCAGACCAGAGTTTACCAGAACCAACCTTCATATCATGAGAACCAGCCCACAGACCGAACCCAAGCCAGCCAGAACATTCCAGTCCAAGAAGGCACCACTCCAACCCCGAAGACACCCACCGAGGCCCCAGTTTCTCAGAATGTCAGAAAGAAACAGGGTAAAAAATCACATGATGTGGATCAGAACTGGATTGAAGGTGACCAGATGATGAACCAGCCTTTCACTAATGCAGGCTTTGAGGGCAATAGCGCAATATGGGTTACCACTGAGCTAACTGAACAACCAGGCTTCCTATTTCCAGTTGTTCGGACAACCTCTCTGCCAGCAATTCGCCGGCAAATCACAGAAGAGGCATCGCTGTCAGTGCTGCCACATGAGGTAGTTGCTCATACCGCAATTTACTTTGATTTTTTCACTTTAAAACTTTTAATTTGAACAAACATAAAGACTCACTGTTACTTGCAGCAACAATTTTTTTCATTCAACCTAATTCAGTTCTTCATCTGTTCTTTTATCCATTGTATCTTTTGCTCGCAGACAAGAGATCAAGGCCCACCACAGCAAGCCAGTGGAAATAGCCTCCCTTCTGCTTCACCAGAGCTCTACACAACTCCTATGGAGGATATCCACATCACAGATGTCTTCTATGAAGACACAGTCAACAACTCTCCACAGGAAATCATCACCTCCCCTCCAACGACGCCTGCCTCTGCAGTGCCAGGTCAGATCAGAGAATAAGTGCTTTTCTTGTTTCTTTCTGTTTGTTTCTGCTATTGCAGCTTGTCACGCAGAGCGAGGAGGGAGTTTAATCTAACAGGTACAAACAGAAGATGAAGTCCGCTGGGCACTTGCCAAGTGGTGTAAATCTTTTACTGTTTAGTTTCAGTTTGAAACTGTTTGTCTACATTTAAAATGAACTAAACCTGAAATTATAATCACTGTAGAACATTTAGACCTTCTGGAACATCGTTTCGGCACAACGTGTCTTATGAGACATATTGAGAATGAGACAGGTTCAGTTTACACCATCTTTTCTTATTTATCATTTTGTCCGTTATATAGTGGACGAAGCCTTCCCGCCGCCCTCTGAAGATGACGATGCCCCTGTAAATGAGCCCCTGCCAAAAACGCTACCCTCCTCATCTCTCTGGATCACAGAAAAGACGGCGACCCCCAGCAACACACTTGCCGATTCAGTTTACAAGTCCTTCACTACCTCCTCTCTCCTCAGAGTGCTGATGCATACGACTCAGCCCATGTTCAATGGTGAGATGTAACAACTTCTCTAGGAATCAATCAAACACACCATTAGACAAAATAAAACACCAAAACTGATCTCCAGGTCTTAATAAAAGCAGTTGTGAATTGTCATATTGATGAATTTTAATGCATAGGAACATGATTAAGTTCTTCTGTGGTGGAAAGCTGGATTTAAGTGTGGTGGTTGTTTGCTTTTCTCCTCTAATGGCCTGTGGCTGTGTAGCTAATCACTGCTGCGCTCTCTGATCAGTTGTTTAGTGACATGATGTGGATAATGTGGTGGTGGTAATTATGATGGCCAGGAAAATTATGTTGGCTTTGATGATTAGAGTGATGATCAGCAGCTTCCTTTCTTGCTTTGGTTTTTGGTCCGGAAATTAAATATGTTTGACTCTTGCAAATCTTTCAGCACATACCTCAAGAAGGTCAAGTTTTTTCCTTGCTCAATGTAATCTACTTGAATCCACTCGAGCTTGGTGATTATCGTCTGCTTTGGGACTCCTTCTCTGTGTCTGAATTCTTTCTGCGCCTCAACAGCGCACTCTGGTGGTTGTTCTTTTCCTCTGTCCTCTTTAAAGAATGAAGGCTTTGCTTCATCTCCAGGGTGCCTCATCTGCTAGTACCCTTTATGGAGAATTTTCGCACACTCAATGAAGAACAGTTCTTTCCTTTGCTTCCATCTTTGCTGGCTTGAGAAACACAAAATGAAAGGAGATATTTCTGTAAGCTTTCTGTCTTGGATTTTTTTTTTTTTTGACTTTGCAATATTTTGCAGCAAATACAGCCACGTCGACGGTTGAAGACTCGACCATTGATGCCTCGTCTGGCTTCAAAAACACTCAAAAGGGAATTATCATCAACCCTGCACTTGCAACAGTCTCTGAATGGGCATTTTCTGCTGAAGGAGATTTATCCAGTGTAATCCCTCCATTACAGACACCCTTCAGCAAAGACCCTGCCATCTTCCATCTTTTTCCTGCCCTCCATGAAAACAGGAAAAGTGGTGTTATCGTTCATCATAATGACAAGTCCTCTGAAGAGCCCACTTTTGTTCCTTTGCAGACTGATGTAGAAAACCCTCAATTCTCTACCACGTCTTCACATGATCAATTATTTGCCACTTATTCCCTTCCTAATTCTGGTTGGAGTACCATAAACCCATCAAAAACAAACACTGCTGATGGAGAAAAAAACAAGTCTCCTCATTCTCAAAGTGATAGCAAGATAGGAGAAATGGAAGCCAGGGCGGATAAACAAATTGATAACTACAATGTCAGTGCAATAACATTTTTCTTTAATTCCAAAAGTCTGGATTTGTCAGAAAGTTCAGCAGAAGACAGTGGATCAGGCTCTGGCCTTGGCAGCAATGGCTTCAATGAGGAAATCAATGAAGCTGCTGCAGTAAAAACTGAATTTTCAGTGTTTGACATTTCAACTATTAGCTTCGAGGACAAAAGTAGATCAGCAGTAACTAAGATGGTCACTGATAATGACAGATCAGTGATCAATGAAAGAGATGTAACAAAAAGCAAAAACTATGAGAATGAAAAAGAGTCAAAGAATGAGATACGGGAGAATGAAAGCGAGCTAAACAGAAAGGAAGGAGAAAATATAAGAGAAAGGGGAGTAAGAAATGAGAGTTTAAGAAATATTGAGGAGATGCTGAAAGAAAAAAAGATAGTGGTAAGTGTATTAGGAACGACAATATATGGTGATAGCGGAAGTGGAGCTGAGGATGTCAGTGGCTCTGGGGAGCATGATGGGCTTGACTTTAGAGAAAATCTAAAGGTACTTAATAACAGTAAAAAGGGTTTTAGAACTGTAGGTGACAATAATGCCAAAGGTCTTAAAGGCAATTTTTCAAAAAGTGAAAAAGCAGAGTCCATACTATTTGACCACAGTGAAGAACAAGGCCATGGTGACAGAATTTATAAACACAATCAAAACAAAAGCCTTATAGGTCCATTTTTAGGGGTTGAATCTACTTTTGAGAATAAAGAATACTTAAAAGGAGGTACTAAAGAGGACAAAGAAGGCATAGCTGAAGACAGTGTGCACGAGTTCTCCAGTGTAGATGGGTTATTGTTTGATGGTGCAAGTAACCCTGAGTTGGGACCTCTTGTTCCTCTGGTCAGACTGACGGACACCGACAAGGCAACGGAGGAGCAACTGGAAGGTAAATACTGTAGTATTTGACACAGCCCTGGCTGTTTGTTATGGAATGTGACATGCATACAAGTCCAATTTCAGCTAACTAGGTTTGAGGTCTCCAAAAGTTGATTCATCTGGACGTAGCGTTTTCAGTGGGAGAAACGTTTCGTCACTCATCCAAGTAACTTCTTCAGTCTCAGCTGACTGCAGGTTTCCCCAACCTTATAAACAGTATATTTGCATAATGACTGAAACCAGCCCACTGAAGGAACGATGGGCTGGGAGGTCAGCCCATTGTTTGAGGTTTGAGGTGGTGGACTTCTCTTAATTTAACCTTGATCAGAGTCAATAATCAAGTAGAATACAGAAGCAATATTACTGGTGGAGACACGGACAGTTAAATCTGGATCAACTGACTATGCGTTATGTGGTAAGATTGCAGACAGCACATTACAATGTTTGACAACTGGTTCTGGCTTGGTCTGAATCTTTAGCAGGTGAAGATCCAGAGCTTTTTCTCAGGAGTTCGAGGAGAAAATTGCACTTCTCTGTGGCAAGACAGGAAATCTGATTGATAGTATATTCAGCTCTCTTAATACATCCATGGTAGGAAACAGTTTGAAAACATGCTAGATATGTCATCTTAGAAGATGATAACAGACTTCTGATGGTAGGAAAAGCACTGGTGATTTGAGACAAGCTTTGTTAACAGCTCCTCTTAAATGGAATATAGTCAATCCCACCTTTATAAGTATGATTACTTATGTCCAAAAGTGGGCATTAGATCCACACTTAATTCCAGACCAGTTGTTTTTCACAGGAACCTTTGGGGAACAGTTTGAAATTCTTATGTAAAGTTTTTTTGTGCTCTTAACTGTTGCTCTGTGTTGTAAATAATAGCAATTTAAATTCATAGTTCATTCTTGACTTTCAAACTTGTCTTCTACTCTCTTACAGAGCGAAGCAACAGCAGCCACGAGTCTCGGGTCGGACTTGTTGAGGGTGTGGACAGAGAGAAGAGGACAGTCATTCCTCTGGCTGTCGTATCCACTCTCACCATCCTTTGTCTGCTGGTACTAGTGGGAATACTCATCTACTGGAGGTACGTGCCAACTTAAACATACTGTGCCTGTCTGTATAGTTTGCACCCTTGCACTTTACTTCAGATTTTATGTCTGTGTGTATGTCACAGAAACTGTTTCCAGGCAGCTAATTTCTACCCAGATGACACATCGCCTAAAGTTGTATCTGCTCCATCTACACCCCTGCTGTTGGCCACAGGTGACATGCTCAAAGGATCCCCTAGTAGTCTTATTGTAACTGTTAGGCTGAGGTGACCAGGATGTAGTTAATATTCAGTCTTGTGTTCCAGATGGTCACGAGCCGCTGACAGTGAAGCAGTTTGTGAAGCATGTCATGGAGCTCCAGACCACCAACACTTTCTCCAAGGAATTTGAGGTCGGTGACATTTCCAGTCACAGTGTTTGAGTTCAGAAGAAGATATTTTTGTTTTTAAAAAAAACCTAGTGAGTTACAGTATGTTTGCGCTTTTAGGAGACTTACAAAAATTTTCTTGTTTTTGGATTTGTACAAAAACGTAACCAGCATATAAATAGATCACCTAGCTCTGGTCCATGTGTATAAGTATTTCATTTGTCATAGCCCCTTAATGCTCTTCCATATCTCTATTAACATCACGTTCTTTAGGCAGATCATTTAGCATGGCGTTGATGTGTAACGCCCATGTGCAACATCAACATGCAGGAAGGTTTTGGTACTAACCATGACCGTGCAGCTTTCTTCTCACACCAGACTCTAAATTTAAACCTGTTGACCTGAAAACTGGACTTTACAACTGAAAGACAGGTTGTCAATGCTAGGCCAGCTACTTGCAAACTACCTGTTGACTTTCAGGCTTTTAAAATCTCCATTTTAGCTTGTTTAGAATGTGAAGAAAGAGATATTAGTCTTATGTGGAGTATTGACATATCTGAATGTTGGTTAATGGTTTGAGAGAAACACATGGATTAATTTCAACAGGTACATTTGCATGGCATTAGTCACCCCTGTTTCCTAGCATGAACCTCCTAAGAAACACACACAGATAGGATTAGATAAAGTTTACTTCTCCCTTATTACTGCCAGGGGGACTTACATTTGCTTACTTTCTCTATATCATTACATTAAAACTAGCCTGATTTATAATTATACTTGTAAAATAACAAAACATGGTTTACATAGTAGCAGGTTTAAAGTCCACAGCTCAGATGGGAGCTGTGGACTTTAAACACACCTCTCTGTGTGTATCTGAACCCCTATATCCTGTACCTGCACTGACTCCCTGTCTGTCTGTCTGTCTGTCCATCATCTTGGTCCCCTATCCCACTCTCCTCTCATCTCCACCATCGCCGTGCTTTCTGCATCCTCACCACCCTCCATTAGATTGTCAAAGAGTCCTATGAGGTAAGACACCAACCATCCCTCTCCTGTTGCAGAGCTGTTGTTGTTTTCTTGGCCTGATTTTTACAAGTGTAACTGCAACTGTAAAAAATCTAAAATTTACATTTTAAAATTTAGCGTTCCATATTGATGTTTTAATTGGGAAGAAAATGTATTTTTCTTTTACTGCACTCGCCATGTTTTACACACAATAATATGGTCGCCTGTGCGAGTTAAACACACTTCTAATAAAAGCAATGGAAGTCAGTAAAAATGGCAGAAATACAGAGAAATATAAGAGTAACTTTGATTACCCATCCGCCAGTTCTAGCAACCTGTGTCCTTTGACTGTATGGGTACAATGCACAGAGAAAGAAACAGGCAAATAAAATATATTCACCAAAAACTGAAGGATAGACTTGTTCGAAGGACTACTAGCACACTTAACCAGACAGTAATCCATGTTGTTTGTTAGATGGCTGCATTCAATCACTCCAAAGGCACAAACACAGAAAGGAATGCTACATCCATGTCTCAAGCTAGCTAAGGTGTGGCCTAGCAGTTGGCTAATGGCTATAGCCACCTATGTTTAAACCTTGAAAAAGTTTAACAAGGTGAACTGCAAATTAATTCTGGTACAATTCATACAAGAGTTTCATACAATTCAATACAGGTGACCGGGCGTTTGTGGTTGTAGCGCCGAAAATGTGGAATGATTTACCTCTCCACATTAGAGAGGCCCCGACCGTCAATCTTTACAAATCCCATCTTCAACACGTTTTTACTCACTTTTAACACCGCATGAGAGTTACCTGTTTATCTACTTACTCATCGGTTACCAGGTATTTTTTATTTGTTATTGATGTTATGTGTTACTGTGTAATATTTTTTTATCATTGTAAATTACTTTGGCCAACATTTTGTTTTTTTTTATTAAATGTGCTATATAAATAAAAATAAAGTAAAAGTACAATTCATAAAGTCATAAAAGGTGTAGCAGCTATAGAGACCAAAATTATTTTGTCTGCCAAGATGTAAACATGCTTAATTTTAAGTGGCCACTCCAGGAAGCTCTTCGAGGTTGCTGCTTGTTGGGACTGGCTGTTAATAGTCGCCTTTCTCTCCCAGAGCTTGCAATATGAGGCTTAAATATGGGGTCATCATCACAGAATGAAAACATTTGTATTATGGCGACTTGTCCAATCCCATGGGGTGATTTTATTTCTTGTTCTCTTAAATCTATACACAGCTCCTCCTCTCATTTGATTACATTTTATTTGTATGGCAGCAAGTCACAACAAGAGGTGCTCAAGGTGCTTTGTATTATAAGACCCTACAGCAACCCCAACAATCAGAAGACCCTGTATGCGCAAGCACTTGGAAGCAGTGAGAAGGAAAAACTCCCTTTTAATAAGAAGAAATCTCCAGCAACACCAGGCTCAGGGAGGGGCGGCCATCTGCTATTGGGTGCGATGGGAGGGAGACGGGACAAAAGGCACACTGTAGAGAGACAGAAATTGATTTGATATGATTCAGTTGTGCTTATTTCTTGTTATTTCCTATAGTAGCTTCTCTATATACCTGACCTTCACATTGTAATGTGGCAAATGAAGAGAACGCAAACCTCCCTGCTTGTAAGAAAAACAGCCTCATTGTGTTCATCTGAGTAATTACTGTCATTCTTATTAGTATTGGATTGTGTGTTTCAGGAGGTGCAGGCATGCACAGTGGACATGGGCATTACTACAGACAGCTCTAACCACCCTGACAACAAAAACAAGAACCGATACATCAACATACTGGCCTGTATGTCATCCTTCACTGTTCACTGCATTGCTGTTCAACTTTTAACTGTGTAAGCCAGCAGGAATGTTGCTAATGACTCTTTTTACTTGTCTCAGACGACCACAGTAGAGTTAAGCTCTCTAACAGTTTGGACAGAGATGGGACATGCGGGGACTACATCAACGCTAACTTTGTTGATGTAAGTAAAGGTCCTTTTACGTGTACACACCTTACATCCAGGCTGCCGCAAACCAACTGATGTTTCCTTTTGCAGGGTTATGAGCGGACGAGGGCATACATTGCAGCTCAGGGGCCTCTAAAATCAGGCAGGGAGGACTTTTGGAGGATGATCTGGCAGCAGAATATTGGAGTTATTGTCATGATCACCAATCTGAAGGAGAAGGGACGGGTAGGAGCTCAAACACAAGCCTCACCGCAGACATAAGTGCAGTTTTATCTGATATCATTCACACTGACCCCAGGCAGCTGATTTCTTTTTAGTTTGTGTCTTCCATCTCTTGTCATGAGCAGACACCAGCTGATTCACTTCAGGTATTTCATTTAGTTTCACTGCAGTCTGACAGCTGAAAAACTGCAGAATGGACACTAGTGCAATCTGGCTTTGTTATACACTTGAGGACTTTCCTTTTGACATGTTTTCCTTGCGGTTTCAGATGTATTAGGCCTAAAATTAAACTACATCCACAGAATTTTTCTCCCTTTCTACAGACAAAATGTGATCAGTACTGGCCAGAGGAGAACCAGGAAGAGTATGGGTCTTATCAGGTGACACTGAAAAACACCAAGACACTTGCTTACTACACACTCCGGACGTTCACTGTCAGGGATACTGCAAATAAGGTAAGCCCTTCTCTCTATGCAGCGATAGTCCAAAGTGGCTTTGTGGTTAGGTTTCTCATACCCACTTCGATCCTCTAGGTATCTCAAAGGAGAGTTGAACACACAGTCCTCCATTACCATTACACCCAGTGGCCGGACATGGGCGTCCCAGAATACACTCTGCCCGTCCTCTCCTTCATCAGAGCGTCCTCCAGGGCCCGCACGCAGGAGATGGGACCTGTGTTGGTACATTGCAGGTAGAGTGTGTGTGGAATGATTTATTGCTCTTTAAGACTTACCACAATTTGATGGTGTGTGTACTGCTAACATGTGATGCATGTGTCTGTCACAGCGCCGGTGTGGGAAGGACAGGAACCTACATTGTGATAGACAGCATGCTGCAGCAGATCCAGGATCAAGGGACAGTGAACGTTCTTGGCTTCCTGAAACATGTCCGCACACAGAGGAATTTCCTTGTTCAGACAGAGGTAAGAGGGTGATACAGCTGTGGGAATTCACCTTTCCTTTTGTGGGGGCAATCCCAGAAATGTAATATCAATTTAAACATTTGCAAAGAAGGAAATAGTGGCTAGATTAAGGGTAATTTTAGCCGGTGTAATGAGGTCTGTACGGACTTACTCAACAACCACGTCACTGTGCAGATGGAGGCATTTGTCGATCTGTGTGTAAGCTCACTGCATGCTCCTTTTTCTTTTGGAGGATGAAGACGGAACGAGAAAAATATAGCCCCACACATTATTATTATTATTATATTAATACGCCGTATTCTCTTACAGCACATTTTTTGACAAACTGGGACTTGATTTCTGCTGCTGAGCTTTTTCAGTATAATTTTTGTACTTTTCGCGCCTCGAAGCCTCAAAGTCATTACTAGTTCCATTTTATTCAAGCACAGGCAAACTAGGCCACTTATATAAAGACAGTCTAGATGACTAAACAGCAGCAAGGGCCAGAGGAAACACATTCATATCAGATTTCTTTCTTGTAAAAATGTAACTTGTGGAATTTAAAAGTGTTTCACTAGTGTTCACAAAGACATACCTTACTAAAACCAGGAAGTCATTTTTTTGCTGTCTTCTAGGAGCAGTACATATTCATCCACGATGCCCTGGTTGAAGCTATTTTGAGCCGGGACACCTTGGTGACCTCTGACCTCCTTCACAATTACGTCTCTGACCTGCTGACCCCTGGTGCCACAGGCAGGACACGTATGGATAAACAATTCAAGGTACAGCATGCTTCCTTTTTCGCCCACCAACTTGTAATGAATCATTTGTGATGTTCCTGCCATGTGAATGTAACCAAATGTTTTTATTTTTGTGTTTCAGTTAATTAGTCAGCGTCAGGCGAAGCACGCAGACTACAGCACTGCCCTGAAAGATGGCAACGCTGAGAGGAACAGAGCCAGAGCTCTAATGCCTGGTAAGCAGATCTGGATTACTCACTGGGCAAAACCGGCAACTCCCAGCAATATGTTGCAGATAATTTCTGGAAATTTCAGTCCATACATAGCACACAATAAACCAGAAAGAAAGGCAGAGTTCAGAGTTCAAATATGACATGATATTTCGATGCAAATTATAACGTGATGTTTAGAATCCCCATAGTTAATCACTGTATGCCTGTATTGTCAGTGCAAACAGTGGCATTAAGAAAGAGTTTTGAATAGCTCTATACAAAGTTATGACTTTGACCTTTAGATCAATGCGTTGACCTAGAAGAAGAGGTCAGAGGTTAAATGTGATATTTCGGTTCAAGATTATGACGACAAGTTACCTGATGCCTCATCATTTCTTCCACAGCTTGCTCAATAATCCCTTATGGTTACTTTAATTAACTATAATGATGAACTTAAATGCAGGATTATTGTTTTTTGTCTTATTTTGGGGGCATTTTCTCTCTAACCTGGTTCTTCATGTCTCTGTGAAGTGGAGAGATCAAGAGTCACTCTGACTGCTTCAGAATCAAACTCCACAGGCTACATCAATGCATCCTACGTGATGGTAAGACCACTGGAAATTGCAAATGTTTTCCAGTCTCGAAAACCTCGAAATCAGCTGGTGGATAAATATTGCTGCTCGTATTTTCACAGGGACATCACTACACTAAGGAGTTCATAGTGAGCCAGACTCCTCTGAGCAGCACGGTGGCAGATTTCTGGAGAATGATCTGGGAACACAATGCACAGATTGTAGTCTGTCTGCCAGACTCAAACAG
This sequence comes from Diplotaxodon limnothrissa, assembly GCF_057381915.1. Taxonomy (NCBI): domain Eukaryota; kingdom Metazoa; phylum Chordata; class Actinopteri; order Cichliformes; family Cichlidae; genus Diplotaxodon; species Diplotaxodon limnothrissa. The sequence continues at coordinate 5,389,443 of NC_140612.1, read as the reverse complement.
CCAGGTATAAAACACACACATACTCCATGTAGAACTTATAGATACCTATACATATAGATATATCTATATAAAACTACACACACATAAACATGTTTCCTGTTTATCTCAGAGAGACGAAGAGTGTCGTGCGTACTGGCCCAGTAAAGACCAGCCCCTGAGCATTGATGGCTTCACTGTGTCATACTCCAGGGAGGAGCACATGTGTCTGTCTAATGATGAGAGACTTTTAGTGCAGGACTTCACAGTCCAGTCTCCACAGGTAACACGCGATAAAAGAGAATATTTTACATCAATCAAAATGTTTTAATACAGTCTGAGACTTTAAAACTGTTTTTGCATCTAGAACAATTATGTGCTGGAAGTGCGTCAGTACAGCACCACCTGCTGGCCCAACCCAGACAGTCCGATCCGAAACAGCTTTGATCTCATTAACAGAGTCAGAGAACAGAGCACGCACACACAGGGACCGGTGATCGTACATGATCCGTGAGTATGAGTCAGACTCCTTTTAAGGACATAAAACTGTTTAAATCCGTCTAATGTTCTTAATGGTTTTTTTGTGGATGTGTAGTTTGGGAGGTGCTACGTCAGGACTGTTTTGTGCCCTCACGACCCTGTCCAATCAGCTAGAGGAGGAGGGATCAGTAGATGTCTACCAAGTGGCACGGATGACCAACCTCATGAGGCCTGGGGTATTTAATGATATAGTAAGTACTGGAATGTTTCCTTTTAATTCTCATCTACCAGCATAATTTAGAAAAAATAAATAAAATCAAATACATTGCACCAAATCACAACAACAGTCCTGTCAAGGTGCTTTATATTGTGAGGTAAAGACTCTACCGTAATACAGAGAAAACTCCAACAATCAGAGAACCTCTTATGAGTAAGCACTTTGGCAAAAGCAGGAAGGAAAAACACACTTTTAACAGGAAGAAACTTGCGGTCACCGGACCAGGCCGTAACTATATGCATTATCAAAAAGGAACGTTTTAAGCCTAATAAAAAAGTAGGGAGGGTGTTCGTCTGGCCAAACTGGAAGCTGGTTCACAGAAACAGGGGCCTGAAAGCTGAAGACTCTGCCTCCCATTCTACTTTTAAATACCCAAGTAAGCCCACAGTCTGAGAGCTAAGTGCTCTATTAGGGTGATGTGATGCTATGGGGTCTTTAAAATAAGAGAGGACCTAATTATTCAAGAGTTTGTATATGATGGGAAGGAATTCAAATTTGATTCTGGAGTTAACAGGAAGTGTGCTCTCTCTTTCCCGTCCCTGTCAGTACTCTTACTGCAGCATTTTGGATCAACTGAAGGTTTCGGGGGGGTTGTTTTGTTTATTTAGGACAATCTGATAATAATGAATCACAACTGTCCAGCCTAGAAGTAATAAATGGATGAGACAGGTAACAAGTACAAGCTTTTACCAGTGTTCTGCCTCTTTACTCCCTACAGGAGCAGTACCAGTATCTGTACAGAGCGGTGTTGAGCCTGGTGAGCAGTCAGGAGGACCAGAGAGCTCTGCAGAATCCAGAGACCAACGGATCTGTACCGCTGGGCCAGACCAACATCGCAGAAAGCCTGGAGTCGCTCATGTAGACATCCACACAAAAATGCGCATGAAAGAGAAAATAAATCACACGAGCGCACATTTGAGATTACGAGGAGAAAAGAGTAGGTCTGCTGATCATGCTAATACTTTCATTTACCACAAATTCAAAAATCATTATTTATAAGATCATTTTTCAAAACAGAACAATCTAATGAAATTACATTTAATCTAAAAGACCTCTGGTCTAAAGTCTTTTCCCTTTCAATCACTTATTATGAAGAAAATTCTTACTCTGCCCGACAAGCGATGATGAAACACCTGAAAGTGTCCCTTTTGTTATGTTAGCATGCACAGCAGACAAGGCTACCAGATGAGAGAAAAAGGTACCCTTCTGCTTCTAAGGGACCCTTTATAAGTGAACAACAAACAAAACCCTGCATCATTTATAACAATACATTATTATTTTATTTTTAATCATCATTTAAAGCATTAGTTGGAATTAGGGGTGGCACGGTGGTTAGCACTGTTGCATCACAGTAAGAAGGTCCTGAGTTCAAATCCATCAGGCCGGGGTCTTTCTGTGTGGAGTTTGCATGGCCTCTCTGGGTACTTTGGCTTCCTCCCACAGTCCAAAGACATGCAGTTAGTGGGGTAAGGCTAATTGGAAACTCTAAATTGCCCATAGGTGTGAATGGTTGTCTGTGTTAGCCCTGCGACACACTGGTGACCTGTCAGGGTATGCCCTGCCTCTCGCCCTAAGACAGCTGGGACAGGCTCCAACTCCCCTGCGACCCTGAAAGGATAAGTGGAAGAGAATGGATGGATAGTTGGAATTAGGGGATAGTGGTAAGAAAGTCTCCATGTCTGTACCTGACACTGGTCAGCATGAAGTTTTTTTGTTTATTTCTAATGACAGATCCCTTATAATTAAATTCAATCTGTCTATTAATGTTTCTTTTATCTATTGTTTCTTTCATTTTATTAGTATATTCTTTTATTACCGTCATAGGTTACACCTTCCTTCTAAGAGAAAATAAATCAATATTAGAGAAATGCACAGGCAAAATGGAATTGTAGAAATGCCGATAAATATAGATAAAGTGCAAATTCTTACTTTATTGTTAAAAAGGGAAACAATGCAAGACAACCCTTCGTTTCCCTGCAAAATATCAAATGCACTGCACATTAACCAGCACATTGTGGGGCTTAAACTACCACGTATCCTTAATTAGAATCATGTTCTTACTAGCCAAACCTCTCCGAGGCCTCACTGGTGAGAACTGAAGCAACTGCTCGTTTTTTTTTTTTTACGTTTACGTCACCTTGCAACTGGCTCCATGGTCCGTGGTACCCAGTGCCTTTTGTACGTCACGTTATTGTACTTTTAAAAACCTGTTTGTGTGACTAATATGCCAAAATCCTGGTGAGGTATTTTTATCTATTTTCTTAAAGGTGATTCCCTGTGTTGGTGATCTCGTTAAAAAAATGCCATCAGTTTCAGCTGTTTTGTTTAAAAAAGGAAAAAAGAAACAAAAAAGATCAAATCTGGGATTTAAAGTGATGTGCGGCTCAAAATCCATTTGAAAATAAATCTTAAGAGATGACATTTCTTATTTTCTTATAGATGTAGGCAGAGATAAGATTTTTTTTTTCTTTTTTTGCCATCACGTTGTAAAAATTTACTGCTGTGAAACGAGACAAGGGAGGAATTAATAGAAACTGCCCATATTCTTGATATTTTGGGAGGCTTAACGTTCTGTTAATACTCAGCGGCACAGGCTGGCAATGAAATTCTTGGTAGCGCTTGCTGTGACTGTTTCCATTTTTCTAAAAGGGTCCAAGTATTTTCTATTGCATCAGACACATTTAGCCAACCTGTGAATCTCTTTCTGGTGTAAATCACAGAGACCGCAGCTGAACACGCTCAGAGCAGTCCTAACTGGAATAAAAAGTCTTTATGTGTAAAGATCCCAGAATACTTTAAAGGCCAAATTACTGTATGTTTATACTGTACCTCTACATATTTTCTATTTTACTACAAAAAGTGATTTTCTAGTCCTTTCCACACACACACGCACACACATACATATATATAACTGTGTGGATTCTATTTGATAATTTTAGCCTGGAAAAATTGATCATGTTTATAGTTTTAATGAAATGGCATCTCTTTTTATCTCTATAATTACAGTAGCAGCTTAATGTCTACACCTTTATCTCCAGCTATGAACTGGTGCTGTATGTATAATGCAACAAGATTAAAGATTTGTTCAAACCTTTATTGTAGACATCTTCTCGTCTTTTCAAATTATCATTATTGGACTCAAAGAGAAGTAAAGACATGGAGCATTACATGTTTATCACACTTTTATTTTGACTATAATACACTGTATTGCATTGTCTCCCCTGATGGACCTGTACATGACATGATGGCAAAGACAAAAAGTCAAATAATCCAAAGCACAACCACGAAAAGTTACCAAAGATAAGTCAAAACCAAAAATATAGATTTCTATATGATCATATTAATGTTTATCTTTACACATTATACTGTAGCAGTCACAAAAAAATAGTAGATAAAGTGTATATAGTGCATTAAGAATAAACCTCGTTGTGCAGTGGGAGTTAAGAGTGCCCACCCTTCCTGCACTCTGCCTGGATAGCAAATCTACACAAACCCACTCTCTCATAATAATTGTGTGACATCTCTAAATCCTCACACAGCTGAGTTCCCATACACCTGTTGAATTCCAAACATTTCTAGCAGTGGGTGTGTTTACATGCACACGGGGAATATCTCCTGTTTTTTTATTAAGGTATGACGATTCAGCCCCGGGTCGCGCTTTTCAGGCAGAAGGTTTTCCGAACTGAGACGCGTTTCACTTTCAGTTATTTAGTAAGAGGAACAGTACTGTTAGTTTTTTTTTAATGCTTATGACTGTATACCAGAATTCTTCTTAGTGCCTTTGGCAAGCATTCCCTACTATCAGTGAGGCCTCAGGGCTGCTTTATTTCCTTTCCCATTTTCATCTTTGAGATTCTAAATTTTACAGTGTAAACAATTTTACATTTACAATGTAAATGTAAAATGTCCTTCCTTCTTTACTCTTTACAATGTGCATGTAAACACATTCACAAAGTTGTTTATTTTTGCCAAAAACAAAACATCCTGAATAAAATACACCACAAAACCTCATCATCGTACATTTCCCTGTTTCTGATCACATCGACTGCTCATGATGATTTCTTGGCATTTAGCTTCACCGAATGTTCACAGTAGCGGTTAATCAATGGGCACGTCATAATGTATGTATGTATGTATATATATATATATATATATATATATATATATATATATATATATATGTATATATATATATATATATATATATATATATGTATATGTATATTTGTATTACTAATTTATTTTTATTATTTTATTTATTTATTTTACACGAAGTCAAGCCACCAGTAGTCACAGGTAAAGTTAAACTTTAAGCAGTGGGATTATTTACTGTCCAAGTAATTGTCATTTAATTCAAAGTACAATTAGAGTGTGGTTCTACTTCCTTAAATACATTTCTTATTTCAAAATAAAAGCTTTGGGCAAGTGAGGGATTCAAGGAGTTCAGGGAAGCTTTAACCCTGTAGAGTTTTAAGCCTCGTCTTCATGTAAAGCAACTTGTTTCTGGTTGTTGGTGGACCAGCGCACAGATGACCCTCTTTAGATGACCTAGAGTTACTGCACCACCACATTTCAATGGTTTTCTTTACCTCCATTGTTGGCCACTAGAATTGTTAACCTCAAAGATGAAAGAGCTTTAACTTGGGTTGACATTTAATGGTTATTTTTCCCTTCATCACTTCAACTTGATGAATTCAAATGATATTATGCAGTCTCTTGGTTTGTCACGCGATCACAAGGGTGACGTGATGCACAGTCCTCCAAATGACACGGCAGGTTTAGGTCACTAACGCCAAATGTAAACACATTTGTTTACATAACAACTCCACGAGGAACCCTTACTGAGAAAAACTGAAGCACTACTGGAGACTCACTAAAATACAGCAAATTATTATTATTGCTGCTAAAAAAGGCCACATTTAATTTGTGGGGAGGTGAATAAAACCCAGGCCCCTGTTTAAGAGTTTGTGGTGTTTCATTATTAAATGCTACGTGATAAATGAAAGCAAAGTTAACATATGTAGTCTTGTGCAATAACACTGAGTCCAAATACAAGTAATACAGACAATAAAATAAATTGTATATTTCTTATTGTACAATATAGAATTTTGGAAAAATAGCTACATTCTCTACTTTGGCTAAAAGCACCACAACTTCCACCTGTTTCAAGCATAGTGTGAGAAACTGAAGATCATCAGAATCTCTTCTTTTTTTGTGGATATTATCACATTGATGTAAGAATCACGTGTAGAGACGAACTTTGCTCATTGGAGCTAAAATCCGTTCATCTCTTTGGAAAAATATCCGGTCCCCGGCAGGAGACACTACGGGTGTCCCACAGCATTTCAAAAAAAAGGCGATGTTTGACACCTCTGCTAATTCCTATTAAGAAATAATGATTTATAGCACTTCAAGATTTTATAAGTAGCACCTTTGAAAGGCAAGAAAAAGGAAAGTGATGTTTGTTGAGAGCAGCCCAAGGTGTTCACCAGGGGCAGCTGTTTGTTTGTTTTTGTTTTTTTGCATTACTATAACAGGATTCAGGGATTTAGGAGATCAAGACAAAACAAATATAGAACTAAAGCGTAATATTCGGTTATGCATAGCTCTTTTTTTTTAATGTGCGTATGTGAGTGCGTGTGTGTGTGTGTGTACACAACAGGCTCTGTCAGTTGTCCTCTTTTCTTTTCTGTAGCCTTAATTTCCTTGACAGCCCTGCAAGACAAAGAGGCAGGATGAAGCAGAAATACAAAACAGTGGGTGAAGCTGTGCAGGCGCATGTGTGTACTCACAGAGTTGGTTCGTTTCCGTTTCCAGCAGTCTGGGTTGAGTCTTTTCTGCTCGTCTGCGAGTGCTTTGGCCTGCAGGGTGAACACGCGACGCTCCTCACTTCGCATTTTCTTCCACCGCTCACCGAGGAGGACGCTGATGGCTCTGATGGCAGACGCACACATTTACTAACACACACACCTGATTACTCCTACACAACACCCACGCTAACAACCATGGCATGCACCCACCTGTTGTCTTTGCCCGGGTACATTTGCGTGTATTCCACTCTGAACTTCTTGGCAAACAGCATGAATGCATTCATTGGCCGCTTGCACTTAGTGGGTGTGGCGCTGCTGCCTCCTTGTGTACTGAGCAGCTGGTTTTTGGGGGGCTTTTGCTTAGTGGCGTGGGAATGACTGGGACTGTGCACATCTGTGGGTTCAAAACAGGGTTCACATGAATTTTTTTTTCAGGGATTTTTGCATCTTGCAAACTGAACGGTATCAGTGAGTAAGTAATAATTCAGGAGATTTGAAGTGCAGGACCTTGAAGCACGTCTCTGTCTGGAGAAACAGCTCCCCCACTGGACTGGGAAGCACGCCGCCTTCTCGCCATACTGCTCAATACGTAAACCGCCGAGGAGTCCAGAGGAGTGAAATCATAACTAAGTATGAGACAAACAGAGGTTGATTTGAAACTAAGTGGTGTTTATTTTAGGCTTAGCTGGTTCAAACAAGACTATTTTCCCTCTTTTTTTCACCCCAAACCACAGCCTCTATATGGGCATTTGATTACTGTTTTAAGACCTTTCCCTTAGTACTGAGTCATTTTCGCATAACACTGTATTTAAGCATGACACTGCAAACATCTGCTTTACCTTTTAAATGTGTCAAAGACTGGAGAATCCTCTGTGTGCTTGGCGTCTCTGTGTCCTGGAGGCAGGCAAACATCTCCCACTTCCATTTCATAACATGGTATCCCATAATGCACCACAGTCAAGCTGGGGTAAAAGGATGACCAGCCTGACGACAGAAAGGAGGATGAAATGTCTGCAGAGTCATTGATGCTGTTTAGTCTCTTTAAACCTTGACCACACTTGTACCTTTGTTTTTGACATAGAAGGGGTGATCCAGTTGGCAGCGGGCAGTCAGGGGGATATATCCAAATGTGCCGGGGTCAAAGGTCAGTTGTAGAACAGCCTGACCAGACAACACAATCTCTGCATGCTCCACCAGCTGCAGACCCTCAGAGCCATAACTCTGCAGAAGAACAAGTGGTATTTTTACCTCACTGTGTGATGTCTTTTGGTGGATCCCTGCTTGTTTTTTTTATGCATTTTCTCCCAGCAGTCTGCTGCTTGCTTAACGTACCTTCAGAAATCTAGACTGCTCCTCATCAGCAGAGTCTTCCTCAGCAGACTCCAAGTCCTCAGCTTCTCGCCACTCTATATTTGAGCTGCTGTGGAAATGCAGACGAGTTCCTGGTGACAGAGAGGAGCAGTGAGCTACTGTGAAATGAAAGAACACAATCAGTCCATCTTGACTGAGTGTGTAAGTGTTGTACGTACCCTTGAAAAAACAGTGCCAGGCAGTGGGTGGGCAGGAAAAACTCCAGCCCATGTCTTCATCATCAGACAGAGAAGATCTGGTGGACACTGCAGAGCCACATTCACTGCTTGTCTGTGGAAAGATACAGAAGCATCATCAGGATCAATGCATGCTGTAAGAAGCCAGAAAAGCTCTGGAGGTTTCACCAAAAAAACCACTACTGTATTAAACGTATACAATTATAAAAGCAGTGGTGTAAGTGAGTTTTCATAATTGACTGTGGGTGGTATTGAAGCACAGGAAATAAGAAGGCTCTACCCTGCAGCGCTGACGCTCCCTGCCGTGACCTCTGAGGGACGACAGGGGGCTGCTGGGGAGAGGAGGAGGAGGCCGAGCGTAGGAATGTAGATCACTGCTGCTGCTCGGGATGCAGACTGAAGAAGAACTGCAAAAAGAGAGGTGTGACTGTAAATGCTCAGAATGTCCACTTACGTGTTGCTAAAAGAGGGCTCAAGGACACAAAGAATTGTGTAATAAAGATGATGTTCTGAAGCTCGCTGTTGTCACTCAGATGTGGTGCTAAAGTTTTTCTACTTGTCAACACGAGCTGTAATTTTTGGTATGTTTAATGTCAGCAACTCGTGTGCACAAGTAGAAATATTAGGCATAGACTATATAACATCCCCTCTTTGAAGCTGAAGTGTCTTAGAAAGACTGCCTCGTTTTGGGAAAAGTCATGTGACCAAACAAGAAACTATAGAAAAAAACTAAGATAAGTGTTTGATGAGGTTATAACAATGAAAAAAGTAAGTCCAATTATATTTTAAATGTTTCACTAATACATGTGCAGTACCAGATTTCCCCAGGAGATGGCGCTAGTTTTGTTTCCATGTTCTCTGGTTAAAAACAATAAACCATTCTCTGTTGCTTCACTTGCTGCTTCAGTACTTTTCACGTGTGGAAAAGAGATTTTTGAAATGTGATTTGTTTAAATTTGGAGGAGAAAACAACCAAAAGAGAATAAAGCCTGTTTCTGACACACTTTTTCGTTGTAATGAAGTATATACATCTATGTTTAAGGTACAGTCTGTAAACTGTTGAAGTTATTTCATAGAAAAAAAATGTTGTATTCATAAATATACACTGATTAATGTGTAATCATATCTTAAAAAAACCGATGTCTTCTCATAAACTTAATACATTACAAATACAAAGGAGAACACAGCACTTGTTGCCCTGCCATACAGTGGTGGAGAAAGACATCGTGCTTCTGCCTTACTGTTTTATGTATGCTAGAGAACGGCCACATATGTTGCATGCCTTATAAGTTACTTTTAATTTAAAGATCACAAGTTTCTCTTTCAAACTATATATATGATATTTTAACAATTGTACATTATTCTCTTTCCTCCCTTATTTCCACCTCATCAGAAGAAGCGGCTTGAGGTGGTCATGTCAAGGCTCTAACATTTTAATAAACATTTTTGTGTGTGTTAGATATGTGACCTTCTTGTTTCCATACAACTAACAATGAGCCGGCAAGACAACAACCACAGCTGGTTATGTGGTAACATTATTCCATGTAATGTTAGGCTCAAGTGACCTGACATCTTTCCCTCTGATAAACTTTTTTAAAATTACATTCCCACATTATTTGAGGCTCTGTACAGCTATTATCGGACAGAATTGAGCTTCTCAGACTCACTGACTCGCATCAGACTCTTTCCTCAAGGTTTTACAGCCTCCTGCAGAGTACACAGATGTGGACACTAGCTGAGGTAAACAGCAGACTGACCTACACTCACTACTGATGAACGGCAGCCAGAGTTGATTGCCACACAGGGGCCACTGTAGTTAGGATAACAAAACTCATCTGACTGCAATGTGCAATATACTGACATCTAGTGGTCATATTTTACATACTTTACCTTTAAAGGGGATAATATATTGTTACAGTGGTGGGTTGTCATATTAATATAGCTCCGGCGTTTCAAATAGTTATGTCAGCAAATGTGCAAGTAATGTCTGTGAGTGAAAAGCTCACACTTGAGACAACTCTACACTTGGTTTCAGACATTTTTTCTACTATTGGCCCTGTATGATGTGAGGGAGACCAGAAATGTCTAATATTGTCATCTACAGAGGGACTTATATTTATGTGTTAAATATACACTATAGGTGCATCATAACCATGAACCCTTCTGAAACACTATCCCATAACTTACACCATAACCTGGAAAGAACATAGACTCTACGTAGATTCAGCACAGATGTATCACAGGTAACCCTCTAATGGGTTTGAAAGTTGAGAAAAATTGATCTCGGGTCACTAAATGTCACGGTGCTGTGAGTCACTTCACTTTGTTTACAAGACAAATTAAGACTATACACACTTCCAGTTATTTGTACCTTCAGTAAAGTATTCAAGCTTTGTTTAAGAGGCATGCACCTACCTGCTGTCAGGAGGCTCCTGTAGCAGTGGACTCTGAGGTCCAGTGGCAATGTGTGCTAGCTGTGTCAGCCAGCGTGTGTCCGGAGGCTCTGGTCTGTGTGTCTGTGTGTTTCGTTCCTGGTGTGACACACCCAACTCCACCTGGTACACAGGTGGTGATGTTGATTCCGTCTCCTCTCGAACCTCCTGTAGATCTGGGAGGTCATCTAGGAGAAGTAAACAGACATTAGAAACAGTTAAATTCCTTTTGATAAGAGCTGAAGCCTGCAAGCTGCTTCCTCGTGTCTTATATACCATATTCCATGTAACTGTCACTGGTGGGGAATCCAGGCAAGGAGGGGAAGTGTTCGTCACAGCGCAGCGAATCATGCGATTGGTCTCCATCTGCATCCATCATCATTTCTGAAGGTTACAGCAGAGTCACCACATGCTTTAACAGTTTGACGGGGCTTTAAATAATTTAGTTTAGTCCAACTTCATTATACATATACAGCACCAAATCACAATAACAATCCCCTCAAGCTATTTTATATCACAAGGTAAAGATCCTATAATAATATAAAAAACCAAGCACTTGGTGACAGTGGGAAAGACAAACTGCCTTTTAACAGGAAGAAACCTCCAGCAGAACCAGGGTAAGAGACATTTAGATCTTGACCTTCTTTTTTTTTGGTGAGGCTTTCTGACGGCTTCATCATAGCACAGAAGCATGTTTAACAAACTGCTGTAATCAGTGGTTACCTGTGTCCTCAGCCTGAGGCTCGGGCTCCGGCACTTGGTGACATTTAGAGTGACCTGACAGCACAGTTGGAGTCACCACCTCCCACACCATGATGTCAGGCACTAAAACATACAGAGTGATTTACATGAGTCTCAGATACATGACCCAGAATTAAGGCTAATCTATACACTTGAATCAGCATTAGCCATGTTCCCAATCCCCATGGGTCAGCCGCAGGCACGCACACACACAGAAACATAATCCCTAACTGAGCTGTAATGTATAGGCTATAAATGGTTGCGGTGGCATAGGGGACAGTAGCCTGGCTGCTATTCCCCTCTCATAAACAGGTTTACTATAGACACATTAGACCCGTTCCACTTCACTACCAGAGGGACTAAAGACGAGAACTACCGCAGACTCCGAAGAGAACTTTTATCTATTTTATAATTTCATAATCATGTGACGTCTTGTTTATAAACTTCGTTCCTGGACGCATGCGCACAAAAAGCCCATTCATTCAATACGGAGAAAGGGAGCGATAATAAGAGTTGAAGAAAGTCGTCAAAACGAATAAAAAGCAAAGAAATGAAATCACCCAAAGCTAACGCAACAGCGTTACGTCACGGACTGCCCGTTTTGAAACGCGTCACTCGAGCATTTTGTATCGAAACTAGCTGTCGATAAAATTGTGTTTGTACTTCGACAAGAAAGTGGCCAAAAACATCTCGGGTTTTATTAAAACGCACCGAATACATTCTCAAAACATGTTCGGGGTGAAAATGCCATTAAATGGATGAAAATGGACGAGCTACACGGTTGCGCAAAAGACATTACAACAAAACAACAAACGTCAACAATGAAGCTTTACGGGGCGAGCGGCGCAAATGTATTTTACGACAAAAAACGCACGGTGTCAGCTTCACGCTGTTGCTCCGACGCCTAGTTCAATGAGAAACAAATCAAGTTGTGGAGTCGCTTTTTCATTTCAACGCTTTTAAACCTATAAACTATTTCAATGAACTTTCCTTAACTCACCAAAACAGTCTCCCTGTACGGAAAAGTGGGTAGGTATAAACACAGTTTCACAAGCTGTGCTATTGGTCACAATCGACGTCAATCCGCAACTTCTCTTGCGCTCATTGGTCAATTCCATTCCAGCTGGTTTTGTACATTGTGATCCCCGCAAAAAAAAAAAGTTTGTTAAAAATGTATCGTGTGTGTCTACTTTTCATTTTTATTTATTTTCTTTTCTTTTATTACATGTGAAGCTAAATAGAAAGTCATTTCCATTAGCGCAATTTTACAATAGCACTCTAAAATGAAACAGGAGTCGTATGCTTGACTCAAGCGTCTTTTTGTAAAATAACTACGAACATCGGCGGTCAAACAGCCTTCAGCTCAGTTCTCAGATCCAGCGCAACAAAAACACTGGGGGGGCGCCATGTTGCCTGGTTAGGGTTTCTGTCCCACACACCCGTTTTTTTATTTGTTTGTTTTTTCACCAAAGTTTGCAACTTCTGTGTGAAGCGATTAAATAGGTCTTTACTGTAATTATAGATGTCTATGTAAAGCCGAACATATGGATTTCAGAATTTGCTGTGTGATATTCTCCGTTTTGGCGACTGTTTTTACAAATCAAATATGGGCAACCAATGTTATCATTATGTGAAATGAGTGAATACACATCAGCGTACTAGTTTGAGCAAGACCCAGAAACATTAAACTCATCAAACCAGTTGAGCTTTAGGAGCATAACTTTGAGAGCACTACATGCAGAACTCAGCAAAAACAGTGAGGCGACCACGTCGTTAGTAAAACACGTGGAAAGTACATGTTTAAACAAATGTATTTATTTTTAAAAAAAAGTATTGCGTGACTGCAGCTGGCACTAGGTATTTGATATGCAATTTTGTCAGTCACTACCCTCTAGTGGTTATGGTTACGGAGACTTATAGCAAGCCCGATAGATTAAGTTAGATCTAGTTACATATGCACATTTCCAGCAACTATTTCACAATAAATTAATAAAACACCAACATAAATGGAGCAACAACGACAGTGGGTAGCTCAACATATTTTATTCGTAAAATTCGGATCTTGTTATTTTTGCCCTTATTCCTTCACAAATGTATTACTTAAACCTCTCACGAGCGCATGTATTGGTAGTAATGTAGTTTCCTACTGTAGCCGCCAGAGGGCAGTGAACAACGGCAGTTCTACGGCATCGGATCAGGCATGATGCTGATGCCAGAAAGCACTAACTTAATTAGGGAACTATGCAAGTATGTATAATAATAAAAATAATAAATATACATAATAATATTGCTTTTATAGCTCTTACATGCTCCCTCTAAACATCCCTTCACTTTAGTTTGCCCTTAATATTTAAATGCTTTACCCTTTTTTGCTTTTATGTATTTTGCAGAAAGCGTGTTCAGCTTGGTGGGGCCATGTCACTGACTGTAAATATTATACATAATAACTTTCTGCACTGGTCTATGAGAGCATGGTGTCGCGTAATGGTATTTTATTTTGGAGAGAAGCCGGAAGTGTCGGTGTGACTCTGACTGGGCAAAAGTTGGCCAGAGAGTTTGACAAAGTTTCTGAGTAGAAGCGCCGCGTTTCCTTAACCACAAACTGTGCACATTAGCTTGAAAGTATCATTTACTCTATTCCGTGGTCTCTTCTTTCCGCATAAATGCCGAAACTTTTGTCCAAAGCTCCGGATTTCGTTGCCATCTTCGTTCATTGGTGAGTTTTTATAAATTTTATTTTACAGAATTACCGCCTCTCCTTTCGATTATTGCGGCAGCTGTACCGTTACACCCACAGGCTAACCCTGCTCGGCTGTGGTCATGTTAAATACAGGCTGAACTATCCCCACCAGTAGATGCCCCACGGTCACTTTCCAAGTGTTTTTAAATGTTTATGACACAGTCGTCAAAACAGCAGACTGTCACTAAAGCCACTTGTAATCACATCCATGTTGTTTTGAGTTTTGCTTCCTGCTTTTCAAAGCTTCCTCTGCTGATGTGACAGAAGCAGAAGGGAAACCCCGGCCATTTAATCCTGAACACGTCAGCCAGTGAAGATGATTTGAAAGAAAAGATGAAAAAGTATTTAGTTATTAGTGAGGTATATGAGTAATACCGTCTTGGTAAATCTTTACTTTCCCAAAAGCAGTGCCAGTACATGCAGTCGCCCTCAGTGTGTTTATTTTCTGTGTCTGATTCTGAAGTGTAGTTAGAGGTAACATTTAGATTGCAAAGTGTATTATTCTTGTATAGGTCTAATTATAGAGAGCTGTGTGTGTGTGTGTGTGTGTGTGTGTGTGTGTGTGTGTGTGTGTGTGAGAGAGAGTGAGAGAGAGAGAGAGAGAGGGGGGGGGGGGGGGGGGTGTCAGTAAAACATTGAAGGTCTGTGGGCTGATTGCTGCATCTGCCTCTGCACTGACTGACTGAATTTTTCTGATACCAACTTTTAGGAAGTATGCCAATCTAAAACTGGATCTTAAAAAAAGAGAAGTAAACTGAATTTATGATGTGAATAAATGGAAAATAAGTTTAAAAAAAGAAATCTGAAGTCTTTCTTAATCTGGGTAAATTTGCTGACACAACATTTTGCTGACACGAGGAGGCGTTGCTGGACGATGCTTGATACCGGGATGGCTCTGAGTCGTCTATCTTCGAAGATGCTTTGGTATTTTATATTTTCACCAGCCAATCATGGCCTGTCTCAGTTTCCAGCATCAGCAGGAAACACAGCATGTTTCCAATTTCAGAGTTTATTGAAGGGAAGGGCTCGTCACAAATTAATGACACCAGCGCGTTGGATTTTTTTTCCTATTTCCATATACTCATCCTCCTCAAGCTAGGCGATGGACAGGCAGCAGATCCAGGTGAGCGACGAAGAGTGTCAAGTACCACGAGAAGAGAGCCGAAGGAGGAGGAGAAAGAAAGCCATAACCTCGTCCTGCTCCACCTCCATGGATCAGATCTCTGTCGAGTTTGTGCTGCCCACAGCTGCGCGGGGTGGAAGTGGCCCCGACACTCTGCAGCTGGACGTGGCTGGGAACTGGACTGTCGAACAGGTCCGGCTCGTTCACTCCTTTTCTTCTCAGACCCGCGTACCGTCTGCTGTAGATGTTAAAAATCCTCACTGCGCCTCGTTTGCAGGTGAAAGCCCAGGTATGGATGAAGGCAGTGACTTCGAACCTGTGCCCTGAGTTCTACCAGCGCTTCTCTCCTGACCATTGCATCCTGTTGTACCAGAAGAAGGGCAACGTTTGCGAGATCTATGACAAGCACCAGGTCTTCCAGACGCTAGACTGCATTCGCTACTGGAGAGGTACCACGACCCACTTCTACCTGCAATCAGAGTCTGAGCTGGTCTTTAGCTGTGATGTAAAAATCATGTTTTGTTAAATCATGTTAAATTGTTTTTTGTTTGTTTGTTTGTTTGTTTCAAAAGCTCTGAAGAAGGATGTGGGGCGGATTCAGCTAGTGCCCCGCCCACAGCCCTCACAGGAGTCTGTGGAGTACCAGCGCTACCTGAACTACCTGATTGGCTACGACGTAACCGACGTCAGCAACGTCCACGACGACGAGCTGGAGTTCACACGCAGGAAGCTGCTGACCCCACGACGCATAGAGCTGTCGGAACGCGACCCAAAGCTCTACTCCATGGACCCCTGGGTGACACGCAAGCCTCTGCCCGAGCACCTGCTCTCCAAGGTGTGTGTATGTGTGTGTGTGTTTATAATAGTATAACACAGTTAGCACTGTTAGCTTTAATTACTGCAGTTCAAAATGACTTATATGTATATGCAAGGTTTGACCCAGAACTCCAAGCCCTGCAGACTTAAATGAAAACCTCTGTAAAATGATGTAGATGTTTTCCTATAATTATAAAGTAGAAAAGAAAAACGGGCTAGGTTATTTAAAAAAAATGGACCAACCTTTGCTACAGCTTCTGCTTCAGTCATAATAATTCATTTTGAAACCTAAAAAAAGTATTAGCTCCACACTTCATCTGCCTGTTCTCTCTTCTTCTTGAGTTATAAAGTCTGTGCTTGCGCTGATGACTGATACAGCTTTAGTCACACATAAAAGTGTGACTTGGAGTAGTAAGTTCACTAAAGAGCCACTTTCTTCACCAGCTTGAGCTTACAGGATAGACGGGGATGTCTGTTGCTACAGAAACCACCTCCTCTAGCCTTGTATACACCTATTTGCCTCCTAGTTGTATGATTGTAATGACAGGTGATTGGATCCTGGAGCGTATTACTACCAGTGTGAAACCCCAGGCTCTTCATTCAAAGTTCTTTCAAAAAAACTGACTGTGGAGTGATTTGCTTGGAGAACAGGGCAGAGAATGAGAGCAGCGAGTTTTGCCTTTGAATGAGATGAGGAAAATAGTGCATCAAGAAAACTGCAGATCAACAGGCTGAACTTGAACTTTCAACTGTTTGATGAATTTCTCAGTTTAGTCTTAATTAGAAATTATGTTCCACTAAATGACTGACCCTCCAAAAGTTGATTCTGTTCATCTGGATGTAGCGTTTTCAGTGGGAGAAACGTTTCGTCACTTATCCAAGTGACTTCTTCAGTTCCAGTTTTATAGACAGTACATTTGCATAATGACAGAAACTAGCACCACTGAAGGAACAATGGGCTGGGAGGTCAGTTCCTTCATCATGATTATGCAAATTCTCATGACCATTGATCAAAGACCACTGATCAATGGCCATGAGTACCATTCACAGAGAGTTGGGGAATGGCTGCAATCACAGCATTGTAAGATGGCGAAAGAGGAGGGTCCTAAGGGTACTTAGGCCCCCTCCTCGATTCAGAGATGGTCTTTTTCTCTTTTCACCTAAATGGCCTCCTTGACTCCAAACCAGCATTCCTTCCTGTCCAGGATGTGTACATCCTTATCATTGAAAGAGTGTCCACTGGCCTGTAGGTGTCCATAGACTGCAGAGTCCTGGCCTGACGAGGTAGCTCTTCTGTGTTGTGCTGTTCGCTTTGCCAGAGGTTGTTTGGTTTCCCCGATGTATGCCCCAATGAGATGCGGTGTTTAGAAAAAATGCGTCTCAACTGTTCCAATACTCCTGACACGTACGGGATAACTACAGGTTTTCGCTTAGTCTACCGTTGTCCTTCTCTCCTGGATCAGCTGGAGCTTTCTTTTGGCGCCTTCCCAGCTTTGACAAAAGTCCAGCTGGGATAACCACATGTACTCGGGGCCTTCCTGATGTGATGTTTTTCTTCTTCTCTGGCCACTGTGTCTGTGGGGATGGTGTTGGCTCTGTGTTGTAGCGTCCTGATGACACCCAGTTTGTGCTCCAGTGGATGATGAGAGTCAAACCTTAAATACTGATCCGTATTGTAGGTTTACGGTACACGTCAGCTTTTAGATGTCCCCCATTACTGATGGAAATCTCACAGAAGGCTAACCTGACACTTTTCATATCCTCCCTGGTGAATTTGATGTGTCGGTCCACAGAGTTAATGTGATCCATGAATTGTGGTACGTCCTGAGATTTGATTTGCACCCAGGTGTCATCCACATACCTGAACCAATGACTTGGTGGTGTTCCAGAGTAGGATAGCAAAGCCCTCTTTTCCACTTCTTCCATGTACAAATTTTCCAGGATGGGTGAAACTGGGGAACCCATGGCACACCCATGTTTCTGCCTGTAGAACTGACCCTTGTATGTCAAATAGGTGAAATGAAGGCACAGTTCCAAAAGCAAACACACTTGGTCGATGCTGAGAGTGGTCCTGTTGCTGAGGTTGGGATCATCCTGTAATCGCTTACGAACTACCTCCAACGCTTCCATGACTGGAGTGCAAGTGAAGAGAGATGTAACGTCGTACGAGACCATGGTTTCAACTGCCTCCATCGTAACATCTCTCACCTTCTCAACAAAATCCAAGGTGTTCTGGTCGTGGTGTTCAGAGCTGCTTACCAGCGGGTTGAGGATCGAAGCCAGAAACTTAAAGATGTTATTGGTGACCGAGTTGATCATACAGACAATCGGTCTTAAAGGTGCACCCTGTTTATGTATCTTTGGTAAACCATACAGACTTGGTGTAGACTCCCCTGGGTACAGCCTGTGGTATGAGGTCTGGTCAATAGCATTGTCTCGTTCTAACTGCTTCTGACAGTCTATCACCCTCTTCCTGTAGCCACTGCCTGGGTCTTGTTTCAGGGGCTCATAAGTATTTTCATCATTGAGTAGTGACAAAATTTTCTCACGATAGTCTTTCTGGTTTAGCAAAACTGTGCACCTACTCCTGTCTGCCAGAAGGATGATAATGTTGTTGTCATTGTTGTTGTGAGTGCCTTCCTCTCCTCCATGGTGATGTTGGATGCTGGGAGCTTTGCATTGCTGCGACAGGCCGAAACCTTTGTCCGTAGTTGCTCTGCTTCCACTTCTGCAATATTGTTGTTTCTGTGGCTGTGATCAGTTCCACTAGCGGGATTTGTCTTGGCGTGACAGCAAAATTCAACCCTTTAGCAAGGATGTTTTTCTCTGTTTGGGTGAGCTGTCTGCCAGACAAATTCTTCACCCACTTGTCCTCGGTGTCGCATCCTTCTGTCTTCTGGCCGTTTTTGCATAATCATGATGAAGGAACTGACCTCCCAGCCCATTGTTCCTTCAGTGGGCTGGTTTCTGTCATTATGCAAATGTACTGTTTATAAGATTGGGGAAACCTGCAGTCAGCTCAGACTGAGGAAGTCACTTGGATGAGTGACAAAACGGTTCTCCCGCTGAAAACGCTACGTCCAGATGAATAGAATCAACTTTTGGAGATTTACTTACCTGGATGATTGAGAATGCATCAAAACGTAAATGACTGACCATTTGTCAACAAGCTGTTGGTCAAATGTTGGAGTAAATGTCTTAGTGTGTGTTTATTTAGACTTTCAAGTTGTTTTTTGTGTTCTGCTCCTCCTCTCAGATCAATAATGGCCACATTCTGGTGGTAATCCACATAGGGACAGCCAGCCAGACCATCAAAGTCTCCATTGATGACACACCAACACTGGTAGATGTGCAGTGATGAATTCCACTTATATCTTTACTGTTTCCTCTGCCTATTTCCTGTACAGTTTCCTGAAAGTTTGCCATCTTGTTTAGGTGTTGGCGAGCTTTTTTGCCAAGACATCAAATAAAAGAGCTTTGCTGGGCATCCCCGACAATGTGTGTGAGACTGACTTTGTGCTGCGGGTGTGTGGCAGGTAACCGTGCCATCGAGTTGGGCTTGAAAGCCGCTGATGGCTTAAACTGAGAACCAAGTTGAGAGAAACAGAGCAGCATTACTATTTTATTCGTTACATTAGAGAGTAAGCATGCCGCTGTCCCACAGGGAGGAGTACCTGTACGGAGAAAAGCCTCTGGAGAACTTTAACTGGATCCGTCAGTGCCTGAAGAATGGCGAGGAAATCCACCTGGTTCTGGAGATGCCTCCTGATCCCGATCTGGATCTGGTCCAGAAGGAAGACTGGGCCCAAGTTGATGACTGCACTGGAGTTGCAGGTAAACAGTTAAACTAAGCTGTTCAGTCATTTTCTTTCCACATGGCCAACCTTGTAACCCTAGTCTTTTGATTTTTCCCTCTCAGGCACCCATGAGCAGCTGACCATTGATGAGAAGGACCATGAACGGGTGTTCACCATCTCCATGTGGGACTGTAACAGGAAGTTCAGAGTGAAGGTGCTGGGTATTGACATCCCATCTCTCCCCAAAGTCCCGGAGTTTATTGTCTACATCGAGGCCAGCATCTTTCACGGGCAGCAGCTTTTAGCTCAGGTAATTGAGACAAAACTACACTTTTTCAAACAACAATTTAAGCCCAGCCATAAAACCAAGTTGATCCCTCTGCAGTCTCTAGATTAAATTACACTTTGTTTACCCTTTATTTTATCTTTAAATTGCATTAAACTTAAACTTAGACCACTGGCTTCCTACTGGTCTTCATCAAAGCTGAACCAAGTCATATTAACTTAACCTTTTGATCATTTTGTTGTGGCTTTGGAAGCATTTTTAGTGCATTTATCTGACAAATACTATTATGGCCTGTATTTGTATAGCGCTTTATTATGAGGTTAACTTCCTTAACTGACTGTGATCCAGTTTTGGTCCATGCAGATTCTCAAGCATCCAGGTCATGTCTTGACTTACCCGAACTGGCAGCGGGAGATAGCCTCCGCTTCTGCTGAAGGTTTCTTCCTGTTGAAAGGGAGTTTTTCCTTCCCAATGTCGCCAAGTGCGTCCTCATAGGGTCTCTAACTTACAATATTAGGCACCTTCAGGTGACTGTTGTGTTTATGTGTATGCTTCTTCCAATAATTAGCATATAAACAGAGGTTAAAATGAGACTAGCCAGGTAGGGTATACCTAAGATTGGGTGCTTCAGTGCACTCTCACTACTGGTAGCATGAGCATTGCTAACGTTCACTTCCTCTGTCCTGTCTTTCATCTGTCACACTTTAATGTTTTTTTCTCACCCAGAGAAAAAAAATACAGCAACTGCATATTTAGCTAGCAGATAGTTTGTGTTACAAACTACATAAAACAGTTTTGTGTTGAATTTGAAAATACAACGGCTGCACTGAGGTACCACTGAGCTCCCCGGGTGCTGAATTGCTGCCCACTGCTTCACTGAGTGAATGAGTTAAATATAACTATACAAGCCTTTCAGTCCGTGGAAATGGAAAACTCACTTAACTGTGGACAGTGACATTGGTGTTCCAGCACTTTTCCATTCCATGGCAAGCTTGAGCCTTGGTTGTTTCTGAGCATTCAAACCAGTTTTCTACCCTCTGAGGGTGACTGTTTGGGTCTTCTTCTAGACCTTGGTAAAACGGTAAGACATCCAACTAACATGTACTTACATTAACAGTTGTTTAAACTGCTGATCCTGGAATCTGCAGTTTAAACATAATGGCCCATTATGCTTCCTGAACAGCTTTGGCAGAGCTCTGACCTCAGCCTCTTCAAAATTAAATGGTAAATGGCCTGTATTTATATAGCGCTTTACTAGTCCCTAAGGACCCCAAAGCGCTTTACATATCCAGTCATCCACCCATTCACGGCAAGCTACATTGTAGCCACAGCCACCCTGGGGCGCACTGACAGAGGCGAGGCTGCCGGACACTGGTGCCACCGGGCCCTCTGACCACCACCAGTAGGCAACGGGTGAAGTGTCTTGCCCAAGGACACAACGACCGAGACTGTCCAAGCCGGGGCTCGAACCGGCAACCTTCCAATTACAAGGCGAACTCCCAACTCTTGAGCCACGATCGCCCGTGGATTATGCTTAAATGCTGGGTCTGTGCCAGGAAACCAACCAATTTAAATGAACTACCAATTCTGCCAAGAAGAATAGGCAAATATACAGCGAGATTTATTGTTGGCTACTAATAGCACCTGGTTCAGGTGCAACTTGCTAAGGGACATTTAACCCAATATTAGTGGCAGCAGCATGTATATTTTAGACCCTTTATGTATACTTAAATAGTGGATTAAAAAATATCTAAAGGAATTTCAAATTTGTGCACTCACTTCTTGTTTTTGAACTAAAGATGTATGCCACCTTAGAAAAAGAACAGTTCAAAGAAAGCATTGGAAGCTCCAAATTACCCTCACATTCATGCCCATGATGACTTCTGCCCACAAATGTATAAGCAGCATGAAAATATATGAAATAGATGGGTTTGAAAAAGGCTGGAGGGTGATAAAAGCAGTGTTTTATTTATTTATTTATTTTACATTTTTAAGGAGAGAACCACCTCTAAAACCTTCAGTGAAGAAGTGCTGTGGAACTGCTGGCTGGAGTTTAACATTAAGATCAAGGATCTGCCTAAGGGGGCATGCCTTAACCTCCAGGTAATCTAAGAAATTTCTTTCTGGTGCTGTTATCATTCTCTGTTTGTTGGTAGAATAAATAATCATTAAGCTGTAACTATTGTACTTTTGTTACATAATGGTTCTACGTTTCCCACCCAGGTGATCTGTGGGAAGCAACCCCAGATCCCAAATTCCAAAGGAAGCTCTTATCAAGAGAGTACAGCGGGAAGCAGCTGTCTTGATGGTAAAGTCCTCTCCCTTTCTGTTCTTTCGCATGTTGAAAATCTACAGAGCAATGCTTTATTCTGTGTGTTCACCCGGCTTTCAGGAAAGACCAAGAGTCGTCTCCTGTACTACGTGAACCTGCTCCTGATCGATCACCGCTCCTTGCTCCGCCAGGGGGAGTTTATCCTCCACATGTGGAAAATGCCAGAAAAGAGCGAGGAAAGCAGCAGTAGCATCAACGCGGACAAGCTCACCTCAGCCACGAACCCAGACAAGGCCTCTTCCATGGCCATTGCCATTTTGCTGGACAAATACTGCTACCCTGTGGTACTACCCAAGAGCCGGGATGTGGGCCGGGACTGGGCTGTTGGGGGTGAGGACGCAGAGGGAGGGGAGCGGGGTCAGAGAGAGATGCCAAACCACTTGAAAAAGCAGTTTGAGGCCATTGTAGGTACCGATCCCCTACATCCCCTCAGCCCTGAGGACAAAGAGCTGCTGTGGCACTTTAGACACGAATGTATGCGTGACCCCAGGTACTGATTTATTTCTTTATTTGTCCTTTTAAATTAAAACGACAATAAAGTAATGTTTTGCCCCAAAGTACTGAAAATATAATTTTATAACAAATGCCTTGCCCTTAGAGCCTACCCAAAGCTGCTGGGCTCAGTCAGATGGGGGAAACAGGAAGATGTTTTGGCGACGCATCGACTGCTGGAGCGCAGCAGCGCATGGGACACCAGGTACAAGAGCGTTTCAAACTGCCACTGTACTGTGTTTAGGATCAATGTCGTATCACCTTTCACCATAACATTGCTTTGCAGTGGTCTGGATGTTGGCCTGGCCATGCAGCTGCTTGACTGCCACTACTCAGATGCACAGGTTCGCTCAATGGCTGTCAGGAAGCTGGAGACGCTGGAGGATGATGATGTGCTCCGATATCTTCTCCAGCTTGTACAGGTACACCCTGTCTTTTTTCCTTTTATTTTAATATAAATAATATTTGGTTAATCTGAGTAAGAACCACTTCAGTCACAGAATTAGCCATCAGCTCTTTTCTAGGACCTTCCTACCTTTCTATACATGTGCATTCAGAGCTAAAGATGGAGGGAGGGTGTAAGGTCTCAGCACAGAGGAATCTGTGCCATGAAGCATCAGGGCACTCCTGAAGCCAAAAATGGGTCCAGTTTGACACTAGTGAGGTGTACCTAATAAAGTGGCGCCCTATGTGAGAGTCTCCAATTGTAATCGAAGAAGGCTGTAAAAGTATCTGCTGAGTCATCGACTGACGTGGGCCAGCATTAAAATCAGCTGTTATCTGCCGCTAACATTTGCATACCTAACATGTACTCGCTGTACTTGCACAGAACTTTTCTTTCCTCCATCTACAACCAGGAAACAGATGGTACATTTTGTATCCTGCTGTATTCTTTTGGCAGCTGAAACCACATTTGCTTACAAAACAATCAATCTAATGCATTTTTTAAAATGTTGCTGAATGCTAAAGTTGATCTTTTACAGTTTCTGTGTTGATGTGTCGATAATGTGAGACTGTTTGCACTTTAGAGTTGGACATTCGTTTCCTGTGTCAGATTCAGGCTCTGGTATCTATGTGACGCTGGTTAGCATAGCCTAGCGCAGACATGCTACACTTTAATCCTACGCTGGCAGTTTGTTTGGTGAACAAAAACACACACTGCCTGCTTTACATTGCTGCTGCCAAGTTTTGTGTTGTTGTGAGTTTATGATGCGGTGCTGATGAGCACACACTCTGCTGCTGTTACAGTTGTTTATTGTTGATTTCAAATGTGTAACCACTAACATTTGACTGGTCGGATAAATATTAGCTCGAGAGGACCAAGCCTCTTTTGCATTTACACTCTCACTCTGTCTGATTCACTGTTTCATGCTGTGAGTTTAGTTGACTCTGCAGTCAGCTTTGCATGAGCGATACTGTATCAGTCGTCAGCCGTGGCCAACAAAAGAGCCTTTTAGGAGAAAGACATCTTCCTAAATGCAGTTATGACATCTCACTGATCTGTGGAATATATTATACCATCAAAATTCTCCAGAACATGCATGTGTCAAAGTCTTTGTAGGGTGAACGTGAAAGAATACACATTACATACACTGTTTCCATGATGCTTCACAATATGCTAAAAAAAAGGGATTCAGTCCTTTTTAAACCACTCGCTGCCTCTTTTTCTAAACATTTAAATAGCAGTTATGTTGGAGCACAGTTACTTCTGTGTTTTCATTGCACTTGCTTTACTGCCAGTCCATGCTGCTTCCCAACACACTGTAGCCTCTGTTAAAAGGCAGTTCTTCTGGTATAAATGTGTGCACACAGCCTGCTAACTTCACCTGGCAGATGATCAAATCAAATCAAAATTTATTTATGTAGCACATATTAAAACAACAGTGTTGACCATAGTGCTTCACAGTCAGTAAAAGCATGAGACAATTAAAACAAACAATAAAACAGGACAACAAAAAATAGGTAACAACACAACAGCCAACTAGTTAGAGTCAAAAGCCAAAGTAAAAAGATAAGTTTTAAGACGTCTAGGTGCCACGGTTACAAAGGCCCGGTCACCTCTCGACTTCATTCGAGACCTAGGTTGTGCTAGGAGCCTGTGATTGGATGATCTAAGTGCTCTGTTGGGATTGTATAAGTGGAGTAGTTCAGAAAGATAGCTGGGCGCTAAATTATTCAGAATTTTAAAAGTGAATAAAAGAATTTTAAAATCTATGCGATATTTAACAGGGAGCCAATGTAATTTGGCTAAAATTATGCGTTCATATATTCTCGTACCTGTTAAAAGACGCGCCGGTAACTGAAGCCGGTAAAGAGAAGAGTGTTGGAGGCCCGAGTAGAGGGAGTTACAGTAGTCCAATCTGGATGTGATAAATGCGTGGATAAGCTTTTCAAGGTCCTTTAAAGGAAGGAACGGCTTTGCTTTGGATATCTGACGCAACTGGCAAAAGCTGTTTTTTACCACAGTGGAGACGTGTTTCTCAAGTTTAAAAGAGCCATCCAGGAACACTCCAAGGTTTCTTACAGCGAGCGAGAGATGCTAGCGAGAGGGCCAAGGGCATCAGCTAACTGGTCTAGCGGAGTGTGACTACCAAAGACTACCAAAGATTTCGGTCTTATTCTCGTTCAATGTAAGAAAATTATGTGATAACCAAATTTTAGCTTCATGCAAACAGTTGAACAGAGGTTGCAAAGAAGCGGACACGTCGGATTTCAAAGGTGAATAAATCTGGATATCGTCAGCATAACAGTGAAAGGAGATGTTGTATTTTCTAAAAATTAATCCCAACGGCAACATGTACAAAGAGAAGAGAGCGTGATGTTGTTAGAAAGCCCACCACCACGTGCTTTGGAGTAGGAAGAATGTTTCATTTTCCTTTTTGTGCATTGCACAACACCAGAGGTCACACAGGCTTGTTGTAGACACACATTGTGCTATCATCAGAAATCATGTTAGCTGCTTTGTTTATGTGTTTGTGTGTCCTGCAGGCAGTCAAGTTTGAGCCCTACCATGACAGCGCTCTAGTCAGGTTCCTGCTGAAGAGAGCTCTGAGGGTAAGCAGACATGTGTCTGCCTGTGTTATGTCATTTCAGCTCTGTGTGTGTGTGTGTGTTTTACTAGCACAATAACTGCAGTCAAAAAAATGTCAAGTTAAACAACACCTTTTGTTTTTCTTTTGCAGAGTAAGCGTATCGGTCATTTTCTCTTCTGGTTCCTGCGGAGTGAAATCGCTCAGTCCAAGCACTACCAGCAGAGGTACGCTGTCCTCCTGGAGGCCTACCTCAGAGGCTGTGGTGAAAATATGCTGCAGGACTTCCGGAAGCAGGTGACACGCCCTATTTATAGATGTTTCCACAATTGTATAGTACTGTGAAAATGTGATACGCATGGTCTGAAGGGCAGGCTGTGAAGACGCCATTCTTAAAGAAGGGAAAATTAGGGGCAACCATCAATAACTTTGACAGCAAATTTAAATGTAGTTTTAGTCATAATTAGAGTAGACTTAACACGGTTTTCAAAGCTTTTTAATTTTCCTTGATGTCACATGTGAAATGTTTCCATATGTCTGCTCATCTCTTCCTCCCAAGCGTTGAGATTTTGTGACGTTTTCATGAGACACAGTGTGAACCAGCTGTACTGATCCTGGGGGCACATCAAATGAGCATGTCTAACCTCACTGCACGTGGTGATTACTTCTGATTGGATCACTTCCAAACTTGTCCCGCCTTTCTAGACAACTTAATAGTTCTGATTGGAATTTTCCGTTCAGAATTATTTCATCTCGTTTTTATTCGCTGGTTTCTGTCCTCGTGCATTCACTTTTATTTAGATATCATTTTTCTTTTCATCAGAGGAAAAGAAGTCATTGATGAAAATTGTGACAAAAAATTGTTGGTCAGCAAAATCAACACTGGTGGCAGCATGTCTTACGGAGTCCAAATTTGGGATAATCTTTACAGAGAATGGAACAAAAAGCAGCTGACCAAAGAAGAGCTTTGCCGAAGACTTCTTAATGAAATGACGAGAAAGCTGCCTAGAAAGGTTCAGGCTGTGTTGAAGAAGAAGGTGTTTGGGGGGTTGGGTTTGAACACATCTTTGACAGAAAGTCCTGATGCTTGCAGGTGGATATGACAGAGGCTCTGCAGAAAGTCACCCGTGAGATCAAGACCATGTCTGCAGACAAGTATGATGTTACGCCACAAGGTGAGGAGCAGAAACAGAAGCACTGATATGAGCCTATATCGTGTAGCATGAACGTGCATTATTTGCTTATTTTTTTTAAAGTAATTTAGTGGTACTCCTTTGTGGATGCCCCTGTCACCTCACAGTAAGAGAGCTGGTAGTTCAAACCTGCCGGCCTTTCTGTGTGGAGTTTGCACGTGCTCAGAGCACTCTGGTTTCCCCCTACAGTCCAAAGACATGCCTGTTAGGTTAACTGGCGACAGTAAACTGCGTTTAGGCGTGAAGAGATCGGGCACTAAGAGAAATCAGTCTGTAATCCTACAAAAAAAATCTGTGAAAAGAAAATGTTTTATTGTTCTTCTGCTTCTTTTATCTGGAAATGTGCAACCTAATCCCGGTCCAGACTGCAAATGCTTAAGTACTCCTTGTGATTTCAAAACTCGAACAGGTCTTGGTATCACTCATTTAAATGTCAGAAGTCTTCTTCCCAAACTTGAGTTTGTGAAATTTTGGATGAAAGAGTTAGATACTGATATTCTTATATTATCAGAAACCTGGCTTACTAAATCAATTACTGACAAAGACATTGCAATAACGGGCTATAATCTTTTCCATTGCAACCGCCCCAGAAAGGGTGGCGGTGTTGCAATTTATGTAAAAAGCAAATTCCATGTTACTGTCGATTCATCGGTATCTGTTTGTAAGCAGTTTGAACTTCTTGCCCTCAAACTCCAACTTTTCAAGGGCTATTTTATTACCATTGTGGGCTGTTATAGACCCCCCTCAGCTAGTAGTGAGGCTTTAGTTTCACTTAGTAAAAAATCTACTTTAAATTTTAATGAAATTGTGCTGGCCGGAGATTTCAACTGGGACTGGTTGTCCTCTGCCTCAGACAGTTTTAAATCCATGTGTGATTCATATAATCTCACACAACTAATTTACAGCACAACTCGTCCAAATCTTAAATGCCCAGAAAAGTCATCACTTATTGATTTATTTTTAACTAATATGCCGTATAAATATTCTCACACTGGGGTTTTCGCAAATGATATCAGTGACCACTGTGTGGTAGCTGTAGTCAGGCAATCGAAGCTCCCAAAATCAAGGCCACAGATAGCTTTTAAACGAGATTTTAAGCATTTCTGTGAGCAAGCTTTCTTTCATGATTTATGGGACTATAACTGGAGTAGAATTTACCTGATAACTGATCTTGAGCTGGCATGGAATTATTTTTATGATACTTTTATCAAAATTATAAATAAACATGCCCCTATCCGCAAATTTAGAGTAAAATGCAGAAACAACCCTTGGTTTTCTCTTCAGCTCTCTAGTCTACTCAAAAAAAGGGATGCTGCCTGGGCTAAGGCCAGAAAAACTAAATCCGAAGCGGATTGGCTGATTTTTAGACAGCTCAGAAACCGTTCAACTTCCTTAATTAAAAAGGCCAAATCAGAATTCTATCTTTCAAAAACTACTAAACATTTGAACGATCCTAAAAAATTCTGGAAAATAATAAAATCTTCTTATGGGGACATAACTACAAACGAGATGCCAACTTTTGTTGTAAAAGACTCCTGCACTTTAACAGAGAAATGCGACATTCTAAACTGCTTTAATGAGCATATTGTTTCTTCAGGATCTCTATTTGAATCTTTATATCCAGATTTAAAACAGCTTAATCAACAAGAGGCTCTCTCTGCAACCGCTCAAACTGAATCTGTGGTCCAACCCTTCAGTTTTTCTCCACTAAATGTTTTTAAGGTCCATAGGGCTTTAAATCTGTTGGATCTAAATAAATCTGCAGGACCAGATCAACTTGATCCCTATTTTCTTAAGTTGGCTGCAGATTTTATAGCAGAACCGATAACTTACATTTTTAATCTTAGCCTCTCGAACAGTGAGATCCCTGTAATATGGAAATCTGCCTATGTTCTCCCTTTGCTGAAAGGAGGTGATCCTTCAGATGTTAATAATTACAGGCCCATATCTAAATTGTGTGTTCTAGCAAAAGTTCTAGAAAAGTTCATTAGTGAACAACTGAAAGACTTTTTGGACAAAAATTCAGTTCTTTCCCAACATCAGTCAGGATTCAGAAAACAACACAGCACAATAACTGCTGCTATTAAAGTGGTTAATGACATTGTTGATTCAATGGACTGCAAAAAATACTGTGCTGCTCTTTTTCTTGACTTGTCAAAGGCTTTTGATACAGTTGACCATGCTATTTTATTAAATAGTCTAAACAATATTGGTCTATCTGTAAATGCTGTAAGTTGGTTTTCAAATTACTTGTCAGCAAGAAAACAGTGTGTCCGTGCTGCTGGGTCTTCTTCCTCTTTTCTCCCAGTATCCAAAGGAGTTCCACAGGGTTCCATATTAGGACCATTGCTATTTTCTCTTTACATAAACAACCTTTGTGATAATTTGTCAAACGCAGCATTTCATCTTTATGCAGATGATACAATCATTTATTGTTCATCCCCTTCAGTAGCACAAACTCTGCAATTTCTGCAGTCTGCCTTTGATGCCGTTCAGTCCCATTTAACTCAACTTAAGTTGGTGTTAAATCCAGAGAAATCCAAGTTCATGTTATTCTCAAATGGCAAAGAGTTGTTAGCTACGTCTCCTAAGATTAAAACAATTCAAGGATCTGAAATTGAAATGGTCACATCTTACAAGTATCTAGGGATCATTATAGATCAGAATTTGTCATTTAAGACTCACATTCAAAGGCTTGTGTCGAAGTTAAAATTAAAACTAGGTTACTTTTTAGAAACCAATCCTGTTTCTCCCTCCAAGTGAGAAAACATTTGATTCGTGCAACCTTTTTACCTTTATTGGATTATGGTGACCTGCTTTTTATGAATGCACCTGCCCACTACCTAAAGAGGTTGGATACTGTGGACCATTGTGCTTTACGTTTTATTACTGGCTATGGAAATCGTGTACATCATTGTTCTTTGTATGCTGCTGCTAAATGTCCATCTTTGCATATTCGCAGACTCTCCCATTGGTTGATTTTTATCTATAAATCTCTCCTTGGGCTGGTTCCATCTTATTTATGTGTTTATATGTGTAAAAACCACAACCAATACAACCTTCGTTCGAACAAAATCATACAATTGATTGTCCCAAAAATCAGAACAGAATTGGGGAAAAGGGCTTTTAAATACGCTGCCCCTGCTTCCTGGAATAATCTGCAGAAGGAACTGAAGTTATCAGAATTGGTTACCTTGGGAGAGTTTAAGTCTGTCTTAAAGGAACGAGAGAACAGCTCTTTTACTCAGTGTGATTATTTTTAATGTACTCTTAATTTGATCTGTTATTGTATATTTTACACATGTTTGTATGGGATATTGTATTTGTTTTAAATGTTAGATACCTATGTGGTATGTGACTTTTGTTGCTATGATGCCAGGTCTCTCTTGGAAATGAGATTTTTAATCTCAATGAGATTTTTTACCTGGATAAATAAAGGATTAATAATAATAAAAAATGGTTGTCTCTCTGTGTTAGCCCAGGGTGTAAGCTCAGTTTTTGTCTTATGACAGCTGGAATAGGCTCCAGTGCCCTTGCAAACCCCAAAGTGGATATGTGGAAGAAGATGGATAGATGGTTTCAGTTTTAAATACAAACCCTCCAAGGCTTTGGTCCTGCTTATACAGTGAACCTGCTGACTTTTTCTTCCACACTGGTTTTATTTATTCTGTTATCAACAGAATATCACACTTTTGAGGTTTGCACCCCAAACCTTTGCTTTAAATGTCTACGGTTACCTTTCTTTGCTAAACATTCTTCACTAGTTTATTCTGGGTTGTACTTTCTGTGGTTAACACCAGCATTTGTATCTAAGCATGTGTAAAGCATGTCTGTTGTATGAATACATGGTTGCATGTATGTACTGTATGGTCAGATGTGTATTTATTTTTTATTTTTTGATGTGTCGATATTACTCTGACTATTCTAAACCTTCTAATTTGCACTAAGACTTGAAAAGACGTGTAAAGAAAGAAGTGTGTGTTTTTCAGTGGTGTTTCAGTTGCGTCAGAAGTTGGAGAATCTGCAGTCCTCTGGTCTGCCAGAGAGCTTCAGAGTTCCTTATGATCCAGGACTAAGAGCTGGAGCCCTGCTGGTGAGGAGCAAACACATCAACATGACCCTGCAATAAACACTGAAATTAGAACAACTTTCAGCTCTCATGAGTGCTTATTTCTGGGCAGAGACGTCAGAATTGTATCTATAAATGACTGAATTTTTGATGAAAACAATTTATCTTTATGTAGATTGAGCAGTGCAAAGTGATGGCGTCTAAGAAGAAGCCGCTGTGGCTGCAGTTCAAACGGGCCGACTCCACCACTCTCTCCAAAGACCCCATAGGCATCATCTTCAAAGACGGTGATGATCTCAGACAGGATATGCTCATCCTGCAGGTGTGTAGCAGCTCAGCCTTAGACAGGACTGAGAGAGTTATGAGAAGAAAAGTTCTGTAGCACTCCGTCTGTCTTCTTTGCAGATTCTGCTGATCATGGAGTCGATCTGGGAGACTGAATCGCTGGATCTCTGTCTTTTACCGTACGGCTGCATCTCCACTGGAAATAAGATAGGTCGGTTATTCCCTGCAGAGATACAGAAAACATATTAGATCCTGTGTCCCTCATTTATAACAACCAAGGCTGATCATGTGAGCCTGACAAATTCAAAATAGCGTGTCATCGCTGTCTTTATTGCATCACTGTAGGCATGATTGAGATTGTTAAGGACGCCACCACCATCGCCAACATCCAGCAGAGTGTTGTGGGAAGCACCGGCGCATTTAAAGATGAAATCCTCTACCAGTGGCTCCGGGACAAGTGTGTCAGTGAGGACAAGGTACGTACTGTATCACTGACAGCTTATGATGGTTTTACGCTTGAGCGGGGGTAGCACGAAGACAGTCTGCGGGCAGTCGTGGACAGCCTGACTACCTACAGAGAGTGTTTGTTGTCAGATGGGGTCAGTGTCAAAAATATGCAGTACAACCGGTCTGCGGGCTGCACTTGTTTGTCCTGTGGTCAATCAGCTGCGGTGAAGAGCGAAGTCCTAACACGCAAAGAGCTGAAGGTAAACCAAGTGCTAAACAATGAAGTTTCCACTGCTGTCACTGTGTTTTTCATGCTGTATTTTCCATCTTTGATGATTTTTCATGCTGCTCGCGTTCCTGGTCATCACTGCTCAGTGATGTGCAGCTGGGATTTTTTTTTTTTAAACAATTTATTGCTTAAAAAATCACACGGATGATGTAGAAGTCTCAAATAAAACAAATGGCATTACAAAGCTGTCATCTAGTTTTTTTAAATCCATTGGTGGACTTTTTTATGCCCTACTTCCATTTTCGCAAAGCAATCCAGCTGACCGGATTGAAGTCTTTGTCAGGCTGATTCTGGTCCCTGTCCCCCATATTTGATACCTCCGCTCCAATTCATCATTATACTTGATTACATGTCGCTGATCAGCAAAGCTTTAGTTACAAGCCTTGCACGCAATGCATGCATTAAGTAACTGTGTTGATAAGACCAGTTTTGCAGACTTTATTAGATCAGAGGAAATGACACTTTGAAGAGAGGAAGAGAGAGGAAGGAAGCAACCGTCAGAGTTTTTCCTGTCGCTATGGCACCCACGTGCGCTACTTTTAGCACAGACACCTGCACTCCCACAGTCTGCGCTTTTTCCTCTGCGTGGTTTTTTTAAACCGAGTTATGTTTCCAGTAACTACAAGGTCAAAGTTTCTTAAAGGGGACCTGTTACTCCTTTTGTCACTTTTGGCATTAACTCTGTTACAATAATTGATTCTCATATTAAATATGGCCAGAGTTTCAAATAAAGGGGTCAATATAACGTAAGTACAAGTCTTCCCAAATCGAATCTTCCCTAATCTAGCTCAGTTAGCATTGACTTCTTCTGCTTCTTGGGTGCTTTTGTTTATCAGCAGTGACTCACACACATACCATCAATTTAACCTGCCACCGTATAATTATGGCTGTTCTCTTTCCAAAACAGTATTGTTGTGTGTGTGAGTGAGTGTGCTCACTTGGCTTTTAATAGTGCAGCGTCTGTTGGGCGAGAGTGTAACTGAGGTTATTTGTTAAAGCTACAATTTACAGATGTGTCCAAAATGCATCACATGCAGGCAGTCAGAAAGCTACACTTCTTAAGCAAGGACTGATGCGAAGATACACTCACTGTGTGTGTGTGTGTGTGTGTGTGTGTGTGTGTGTGTGTGTGTGTGTGTGTGTGTGTGTGTGTGTGTGTTTGTGCCTCTGCATGTTCCCAGTGGGCAGATTCTGTGTTGGAGCTTTCATAACAACTGCTCATGCAAACTAGAGACTGTGCGACGCAAGTCATTTGTTCAAGAAAACTGAAGATGAAAATTAATAAATTTGACACAGAATTTAGAAAACATAGTGTGTAATAGTCTATCTTTGATACACTTTTAGGCTGTAAGAGTGATGGTGTTTCATTTTTTCCACACCCCTTTCAAAGACCTCTTTGAGATTTAAGACTTGGTTTAAAGGGTTAAGATAAAGTTAGGCTTAGGTCAGTGTAAGGGCTTTAGCCATTGCATTAGTCGTGATGATTAAACTTGGGTCTTCATGAGGAGCTGAATGTCCTTGTGCATGTTTTTAACAGCTACACTATTAGTGTGAAGCTCACTTATCAAAGCTGGATGGGTTACAGCCCGGATGTTGTCGTATACAAGTACATGATTAAAAACTCTGTTGTCTGTGTTGTAGTTCCAGCAGGCTGTGGAGAGGTTCCTGTACTCCTGTGGTGGATACTGTGTGGCTACATACGTCCTGGGTATTGGGGATCGCCATAACGACAACATCATGATCACTGAATCTGGTAATCTTACATCTGCGTTTTCACGTCACTGTCAGACAAAATACAGATTAAATAATTACAAAAATGGGATATTTTTAGAAAGAAATTAAACTCGAGTGGCACCACACTAACAGACCTCCTTTGTGTTTCTGCAGGGAATCTCTTCCACATCGACTTTGGTCACATCCTGGGGAATTACAAGAGTTTCATGGGAATCAGTAAGGAGTGGGTTCCCTTTGTGCTCACACCAGACTTCCTGTATGTTATGGGAACTTCGGGAAAGAAAAGTAGCCCCCACTTCCAGAAGTTCCAGGTGCTTTTTTTCATGTCAATACAATATAGATGCAGGAACACACACGTCCCATTCTTAAATTCATGCAGATTCATGCAAACACCAGTTAGTCACATTTGTCTATATGAACATCCTCTGTGTTTCAGGACGTGTGCGTGAAGGCTTACCTCGCCCTTCGGCATCACACCAACCTGCTCATCATTCTTTTCTCCATGATGCTTATGACTGGTACAATCTCCTCCTGATACCACAACACCCAGTTATTAAAACAATAATAATAGTGTCATTTTCACAGGTTGGTCCAGTTGTACCCAATTTGAGTATGACTGGCTCACCGGTGACAAGTAGTTTTAAACAGATTTTCAATCTTTTTAGATATTGATACCAAAGTGAAGTGAAACTAAGACATGCTCATGCTTTGACACTTATTTTTGGTTCATTAACAGGGATGCCTCAGCTGACTAGTAAGGAGGACATCGAGTACATCCGCGAGGCCCTGACTGTTGGCCGCAGTGAAGATGAGGCACAGCGCCACCTGCTGGACCAGATAGAGATCTGCAGGGAGAAAGGCTGGATGGTTCAGATTAACTGGTTTGTTCATCTGGTCCTGGGAATCAAGCAGGGTGTGGAGAAACGGTCCACTTAGGACTTACTAAGATGTATTCCATGAAAAAAAAAAAAAAGTCAATGACTGAAGAGTCATTGACTTTAAAATCTGAAGACAATCTAGAAGGATTTAAAATGTTTGCACACAATGTATTTTTGAAAGTGGTGTTTTAGGCATCTAGAGACTGGTCGGTGACCATTAGACAGCCACTGGTCACGAGGGAAAACCGTGTTCTCAACAAGTTTTTGAGAGTGGTTTAAAGAGATATACGGTTCTGCAACAAAAACCTCTTTCTGGTTGCTTTTTCAAGGAAGATGTTAACTTGTCTGCAAACACTTGAAAACTGCTCACCCAGCTGTAGTGAAACTGTTAAAAGTGCAACACAAACCAGAAACGGAACACATTTGCCCTCAAAGTAAAAGTTGGGCCTTTTGAAATGTGTTGGTTCCAGTGGTAAGGCAGAACTTTTACTTTGAAGGTGAACCTTCTCTGTTTCCTGTTTGTGGTGCGCTTTTTCAAGTCAAGGCTGCTTGCAAACAAATTGCTGTCTTCCATGCAAGCTATGGGAGACTGTGGCAATCTAATAGTGACCAAAACAATCACAAGGACGATTTGTGGTGCAGCGCTGATGTCACCTGGCAACCTTCCCCAACTTCCAGGAACCACTTGCCAAGTGGTTGCCAAATACACAGTTTTGCCTAGCAACTAGAGGTTGCCGGGGGAGATGGCCTGATCAGTCTCTAGGCCTGTGTGAATGAGCTGAGACCATCTGAAATGAGATATTTCGCTAAATAATGGGATGTCACTGTCTATAAAACGTCACTAACTTAAATTTTATCTGCTGAGCCATTCCTGCAAAGCTTTGCGCTAAAGGTTATATGCTATGATTCAGACCAAGGGGAGAGATAAACCAAATACAGGTATGACTGTTTTCACTGCACAATGGACCATGTCAAACATCAAATGTGTCATTTTTAGATGCAAAATAGGAGTGACCTAAGACTTAGAAGCACTGAATCTGTCTGCTTTAGTGACACCACTTAATGCAGTAGTTAAAAAGAAAGCTTTTAAAACAGAAGCAAACAGTAAAAAACGGATCTTTGCAATGTTTACGTTCATCCTTAAAAAATGTTTTAAATGTGGTCAGAGTATTTTAGTAGTGTTTCAGTGTCCAGGTAATTAAATGTTTAATATATATATTTGACTAGTATGCAAGAGTTTATTGAAATGGTTAGATTCTACTTTTCAGAGATTGCAAATAATATAACACATCCAACTTTGTGCTTGATGAGAGGCTTATTATTTATACGTGAAAGTGGTTTTTATTTGCGCTGCCCATTAAGGAAAAACTGTTCGATGTCTTTAAAACTGGAATTTCCAACTTCTAATTATGTAATGACTTAAAAACATGTTTCAGTCTGTTTTATGGCTGTTTGCTGTCTTAAAGTTTAAAATAACAGCCATGTACAGAGATAAGTTGCAGCTTACTGTATGAATATGTACTTTTGTCTTTCCACAGTTTTTCTGAAATAAACAGGAAGTGGGATTGTGTTGTCTTTCCATATCAGTAGTATCCATGTATCTATGTTGGAGATAAAAGCTAAAAGAAAGTTAAATGCAGTAGTTTGACAATCAGTGTTTTTTTAAAGTTTGCATTAAAACATTATTGGAAAGATGGAAAACTTTCTTCTTCTTCTTTTTTTTTGTAGCAGAAAGAACGTTTTATAATCAAGCCTTTTTGTGCGTGTAATTGCCTGTAGACGTTGATTCCGGACAATAAAAGGACTGAAACGTGTTTGTGCTGTTCAATGTAAGTCATGTCCTTTCACAGTAATACTCACTACAGCCAAGAAGTGTGCTAAAGAGCATCTCTGAATGCACAACATGTCATGTCAAACCTTGATGGAGATGGATTACAGCAGCAGGGGAACCTACCAGGTGCTACTCCTATCAGCTAAGAACAGGAAACAGAGTCTAGAGTTTGTACAGTTTCACCAAAATTGGAGAAAAGAAGACAGGGAAATGTTGCCTGGTCTGAGTTTCAATTGGTGCCTCAACATTTGGATGAAAGGGTGAGAATTTGGCAATATACATCAGTGCATGGATCTGTGTTGCCTTGTGTCAACGATTCAGGCTGGTAGTGGTAATAGAGTAATGGTGTAGGGGATATATTTTTAGCAAACTTTGGGCCCCTTAATACCGACTAAGGTACACTCGGGCAGGCTTTTAAACAATGCTATCTATTGATGGCTGCTTTGAGTAGGATAACACACCATGTCAAAACTCTCAAACTGGTTTCTGGATTATGTCAAGACGTTTACTGAATTCAAATAGCTTCCATCATGCCCATGGATAAAAATCTGTGAAGTATTTCCAGCACCTTGTTGAATCCATGCCATGAAGAATTGCCTCAATCTTGCCTCAATGATTACCGCCCAGTAGCACTCACCCCCATCATCACTAAGTGCTTAGAGCGACTGGTCCTAGCACACTTCAAATCCTGTCTCCCCCCCACCCTGGACCCCCACCAATTCGCATACCGCCGGAACAGGAGCACAGAGGATGCAGTCTCCATCGCAATGCACTCTGTCCTCTCACACCTGGACAACAACAACACCTACGCCAGAATGCTGTTTATAGACTTCAGTTCAGCATTCAATACAATCCACCCCTCACAACTCATCAGGAAACTGACAGACCTGGGTATCAGTTCCCTCATCTGCAAATGGTTACTGGACTTCCTGACCAACCGCCCCCAACATGTCCGGCTGGATAACCGCTGCTCATCTACCATCACAATGAACACCGGTGTACCACAAGGCTGTGTGATGAGCCCTTTCCTCTACTCCCTCTTCACCCACGACTGCAGACCTGCTGATGGTTCCAACACCATCATTAAGTTTGCAGATGACACCACGGTGATTGGCCTCATCAGTGACAACGATGAGGCCGCCTACAGGGAGGAGGTGGATCGTCTGGCTGAGTGGTGCGACAGAAACAACCTGCTGCTTAACACCGAGAAGACCAAGGAGCTCATCGTGGACTACAGGAGGAATGCTGACCCACATCCACCCATCCACATTAAGGGGACGGCTGTGGAGCGTGTGAGCAGCTTCAAGTTCCTGGGAGTCCACATCTCCGAGGATCTCACCTGGACGACCAACTGCTCCAAGCTGGTCAAGAAGGCTCACCAGCGCCTCTTCTTCTTGAGGACTCTGAGGAAGAACCACCTGTCCTCAGACATCCTGGTGAACTTCTATCGCTGCACCATCGAGAGCATCCTGACCAACTGTATAACAGTCTGGTACGGGAACTGCTCTGCCTCGGACCGGAAGGCACCACTTCCTGCCATAAAAGACATCTACAGGAAGCGGTGTCTGAAAAGGGCTGGGAAAATCATCAAAGACCCCAGTCACCCATCACATGGACTCTTCACCCTCCTGCCCTCTGGGAGGCGCCACAGGAGCCTCCGGACTAAGACCACCAGGTACCGGAACAGCTTCTTCCCCACAGCTGTCAGACTCCTGAACTCTGCCTCCTGACATCTGACCCACGTTAAACTCATGGACTGAACATACACACACCCACAATGGACAACTGTACCCTCAAACACAATAATAACATGGACTGAACCACCACTCACAACCACTAGCACTTTATATAGCCTCTGTAGAAACTATCTACACCCTCACTTATCTTAACTGCACTACTGTATAGCTCTGTGTAAATAATCATTCTGTACATTCGATAATTTTTAATCCTACAACTGTTTACAACTTGCATAGTTCCCATTTCTGTATAGCTGTATATCCCAGATTCTGTAAAGTTATTTATTTCATATTCTGTATAGTTTTTCATATTTATATCCTGTTCATAGCCTGTACATAGCTTGTACTCACTACAGCCTGTACATACTTATAGTTATAGAATATTCACAACATACTTCATACCGTGTACATTATAACATACCATAATAGACCCATTTCTGTAATATACTCACATATCTATATTATTGCTAATATATATTGTAATATATCTATATCACTAAAGCACTTCTGGATGGATGCAAACTGCATTTCGTTGCCCTGTACCTGTGCATGTGCAATGACAATAAAGTTGAATTCTATTCTATTCTATTCTAATTGCAGCAGTTCTGGCGGTCCAACTTAGTATGAGCAAGATGTGCCTAATAAAGTGTCTGGTGAGTGTACTTCAATGATGGAAGTCCACTTTTACCACAAGATGGCGCAAGACCACAAGCTTGTCTCTACATTTACACGTCCCAAAGCTTGACAAAATAGAAACCAGTCTCATCCTTTCCTCTGCTCCTCTTTTTTCCCTGTATTTTTCCCTGTTCAGCTCCCCTTTTCCTTCCTGATAGTTATCCCATGTATTCTGTTCCTCCTCACCTTATCTCCTTTGTCTTCCCCAACAAAATTTCAGCAGAGTCGTGGGAGTAAGCGCACTGCACGAAGAACACATCTCTTTCAGTCTTTATGGCAGTATGCTTATGCCTTGTGATGTACAGTGTTGAGGTTCTAAATGGATTAGACAGATGAGCCTCCTCCTTTTGACTTTTTTCTATGTAATGTAATTTGTAAGGTTTTTAGTGTGCCTACGAACTGTATCGAAGCAAGACAATAATGGTGCTCACTGAATAGAGTGTTTTTTTTCTTATGCATTCTTGCAGATAGACATAAATCATCAATGCTTTTATGTGCAACGTCTCCTCCATCCTTCTCTTTTGGACAACAAAAATATATTTTACACAGTGCTGTGCATAAGTATTGAGCCAGCCCTCATTTCTTTGTAGAAGAAGTGGTGGGCCTGCAAACTATTTACAGCAGATGGACAATATATGAAAGTCATCTCCTTAAGAAACAGGAAAACAAAATCCAGCAAAGACCTGATACAGGACCTAAGAGATGCATCTGACCCTTCAATTGATCTATTTACTGTTTATTGAAGCCTCATCAGAAATTGTGGCTGTCAGTAAACAGTTCTTAAGCAGAGGAAAAAGGGAAGAAAAGTCTGAGGTATGTCAAATTATACTTATATTGATTCTGTTCATCTGGACGTAGTGTTTTCAGTGGGAGAAACGTTTTGTCACTCATCCAAGTGACTTCTTCAGCTGACTGCAGGTTTCCCCAACCTTATAAACAGTACATTTGCATAATGACAGAAACTAGCACCACTGAAGGAACAATGGGCTGTGAGGTCAGTTTTTTGGTCATTAATATGCTAATTGTCATGACCAATGATCAACAACCAATGTTGACCAAAGACATATCCAAGAACTGGACTGAAAATCTGTGACAACAGGTCTTACGAAGTGATGAATTTGAAAGTTGTGCTCCAAATCGTTGTCTATAAGTATGGAGGAGGTCAAGGAGGGAGGTATAACAGTGAGTGTCCAGAGCCATCTGTAAAGCATGGTGGAGGGTCTGTCATGGTTTGGGGTTGCATTGCAGCCAATCTTGATGAAAATCTTGATGGACCCAGAAAAGTACCATCAGAGTTTGGTCCACCATGCATTACCACTGGGAAAGTATCTGACTGGCAATGGGTTCATTTATCAGCATGACAGTGATCCCAAACTGCAAATGCAGTAACAGCATACTTGTACAAAAATTCACACAGTGAAACACTGTCATGGATTTCCTCCCTCAAGCCTGGACCTCAAGATTATTGAAGCAGTATGCGATCATCTTGACAGAGAACAGATCAAAATGCACCTAACATCCAAAGAAGAGCATTGAACAACCTTCAAGAAGCTTTGAGAAGTATTCTGGGCGATCGTGGCTGAAGAGTTGGGAGTTCACCTTGTAATCAGATGGTTGCCGGTTCGAGCCCCAACTTGGACAGTCTCGGTCGTTGTGTCCTTGGGCAAGACACTTCACCTGTTGCCTACTGGTGGTGGTCAGAGGGCCCGGTGGTGCCAGTGTCTGGCAGCCTTGCCTCTGTCAGTGCGCCCCAGGGCAGCTGTGGCTACAATGTAGCTGCCATCACCAGTGTGTGAATGGGTGGATGACTGAATGTGTAACGCGCTTTTGGGTCCTTTTACTACTACTAGGGAGTAGTAAAAGCGCTATACAAATACAGGCCATTTACCATTTATTCCTGAAGGCTGCTTTTTTTTTTTTTTTACCTTATATACTGTTTCCATTCATGTTTGCACATTTCAAGAAACCTTCAGAGTGTGCCAGTATAATCCTACTTAAATGTTCAGATTGCCGGTACATTTAAATAATTAACATTCAGTCTTGAGCTGTAGTATTTAAGAGCTGTAGCCCAGTTGGTCCTGATTTTCTATCAAAATTGCAAGAGAAAAACATCTTTTTATTTAACTGGATGGCTGTTATGTAACAAATGACTTAAAAAGTCCAAATTCGACTGTGTATGCAGCTCACCTGTTTGTCTGTTGGCTAAACAGAATTCTGAATAATTCTGAATAAATAATAATTCTGGGAACCCTCACTTTGATTCTCTTGCTGTAGGTAAACCTACAAAGTTGCAGGTATTTAACAAACTCACAGGACTGCTGCAAACAGCTGGAACTTAAGCTTTCCTATGTTTTGTGAAACATTGATTACATTTGTTTTTAGTAACTCTGATTAAAAACATATAACCCATCTGTGGTCTGCTGGCTTGTGTCCAAAGATGGTCCTCATAGTTGAAGCACTGATGACAGGACTCACAAACACTGTAGTGTTTCACCAGAAATGGTAACAAAACCTAAATGTGTGTATTTTTTTCTATGATAAAGAAATCAGTGCAGCAAATTTTAGTTTCATAGTAAATATGTAGGGGAAAAAAACAGAAAACCATTTAATTTGATGAGAGAGTCATAAAGTTACCACAGAACCAGATCCAAGTCAGCAAAAATTCTCTATATTATGTTAAATATAGAGGGATAATATAGATGGATATATAAACCCCTCGTAACAACAGCGAATGCACTTTTGAGAGTATAGTGGTGCAAAAACGATAGGTACAGATCCACAGAGAGGTGAAAGAAGCAGTATGGTTAGATGAGTCATCCTTTGTCATATTCTCAACAAGTGAGGAAATGCATGTTTGGCATCCACCAGGATAACAGCATAGGCCTGAGTGCTTGATCTGAACAGTGAAACAATGCAGTGACTCTGCTGCTTAAGCTTGAATCCATTGAATCCATCCACTGCAAATCAGCGTGCTTTAAATATACAGTATCGTGCTTTCTAACAAACCGAGAGCGAGTCAAATTTACTGATGAGCACACTATTATGGTGATCACATCACAGAGGCTTTGCCTCACATAAATGCTGCGAGTTGTAGAACAGTCAGAAGTATTTCAACAGGGCATATTTCTGCTTCTGAAACAGCAACTAAATGATTTTCAGTAGCTTTTTTTCCAGGGTAAATGTGCACTGTAGCTTTTACAAAATAACTCCCTTGGCTGTGACAGGGCTGTGAGGTTGGTGTGGGAGGGAACTGGAAGAAACTGGAGTGAACTGGAGCATCTAGAATCGATTCCC
The DNA here is from genome assembly GCF_057381915.1 of Diplotaxodon limnothrissa. Lineage (NCBI taxonomy): Eukaryota > Metazoa > Chordata > Actinopteri > Cichliformes > Cichlidae > Diplotaxodon > Diplotaxodon limnothrissa. Next base: position 5,347,134 of record NC_140612.1, on the reverse strand, counting down.
TCTCTTTCTTTATTATCTCTTGTTCCTCTCCAGGAAGACATGAACCAGATCAGACAACGGGGGAAATCACTCCATTGTCTGTATGCGTGTGTGCGTGCACATGCTTGCGTGCCATCACGTACTGTGTGCATGAATGTGTGTGATCCTGTATAATCTTTGTGAGGAACAGTGGGAGTTTAGGAGCATCGGGTGAGGGTATGACCTGGTTATATTAGGGTTAGGACCTGGTTTGAGGTTAATTAGAAATAATTAGTGTGTGTAGGGCTGTGTAGAACCAAAGGTTAAAGACTGCAAAGGCACTAAAATAATTGTGTGTGTGTGACTTGTGCATGCACATGTGCACATATCTGTGTATGCACAACTATGTTAATGTAAATGCTGTTAAACCGTATGTGCATGTATATGCCTATGATGTGTGGGTGTGATTCACTCTGTTTGTGGTGGGTGTTTTGAAGTGGCTTGAAGGGCATAAATATAGATTTGATGCTTTCTCTCTGAATTCGCAGTGTGAGTGTGAAGAGTACATGTTAGCTGTCGAAGATGTCTCCATTCATGCGCTTACTTTTGATCTTTTTTGCCACTGTAGTGTACATTTTTGAAAAATTAGATGTGAAATGAAATTTCATGATAGGTAAACAAAATAATTACCAAACCATTTGTAATATTACTGCATTTTACACATGTATTTCTTGGGGATACTGGCAGAAGAATCTTCCAGACCAACCGAATCAAGAAATCGCTTAAATAGGGGCAAGGTTTAAATAGCAGTTTGCTGATCTGGACCATTCTGGTGTGTGCTAACACAATACCACAATCTTACCAGGAGAGGAGATCCCAGGAAATTCCCCTTAAGAGAAACTGCAAAAAATTCAAGAGCTACATTTCAGACTCTTCAGGCCTCAGCATGTTAAAGATCATGACAATCAAAGAAAGACTAGGAAAGCCTCTTTTCTCTGGAAAAAGAGAAGTTGTATCTTAACAAACCACAAGAACTCTGGAGCAATGTCATTTGAACAGATTGGAGATTGGTTGGCCATAATGCACAGTGCCACGTTTGGCAAAACCAAAATACAGCCTAACAGCACAAATACTTGATTAAAAATGTCAAGCGTGGTGGTGAAGAGGTCATGATTTGGGCTTGATTTGTGGCCACAGGAGCTGGGTACTTTACAGTCACTGAGTCGACAGTTAACTTCTTTGGATAACAAAGAATTCTTGAGTCAAATGTGAGGCTGATAAACCTTGGACAATGATCCCAAGCACAGCAGAAAATCTGCAACAGAAATGCCGAAAAAGAAAAGAAATAGCTCAAAGTTCAGACCTCAACCTGACTGAAATATTATAGATATTATAACAAAATGACAACTGAACTAAAGCAATGTTGTAAAGAACAGTAGGCCAAAATATTATATATTACATATATTAGCTTCACACCCTGTACCTGTATACTTTACATTGCTTCGCCAAATGGTCAACCACATAACCACAGTCTGTAGTCTGAACATGACCTTTTACCGGTTTCCACGATTACAACACCTAGCCGTTAAAATTACAGCCTTTAATATTTAACGCCCTGAACATATCTGTACCCTCTGTAACTGGAGAATGAACGTGGAGTTGTGTCTGAGTACACACACGTGTGTGTCAGTGTGCCACATCAGATACTTTTACTGACAGAATACGAGGGTGCATGAAAGTGTGTGTTAGTGCGTGCATGCATGTGTGTGTGCAACCTGATGCTGCTTCTCGCACTCTATCTGTATTTAGCATCAGTTACCATCGGGTAGAACAATTAGTCACTGAGGAGAGAGGCCAAGCAGGAGGAAGTTTAATGTGTAACACACAAACCTGTAGCTAATTAGATCATTTATTTAATTAATTACTTTCCAAGAGAAGAAATAGAGAAGCAGTAAGGTCGAAATATATGCTTTTACTGATATGCAAATCCCATTTTAACCGTGGTGATTAAAACAGATACTTTGGTCCCATTTATTTAGCTGAATCACAGCTAAATAGTTTGACAGGAATAAAAATTATTTTTGCACTAACAAGGTGGTTCTGCACATCACAGTGTGCAGTATGTTCTTTTTTCTGAGAAAACTGGATAACTGGAGGACAAAAAAAGAAGTGACAGCCCCCCGCCCCCCAAAAAAACCTCCACAGCAGTGAGTATAAGACCTGACGCACAACATGAGAGATGCAGAGAAGACCTGAGAAAAAGCTGAAAGTCAAAGACAAAGGTGTAGCTAGTCATTTTGATTTTAATCGAATGAAGAAATTGTAAAAATGGCCATAAAATCCAAATTGGAAAAAGTAGCTACTAAACAGGACCCACTCAAAATCAGGCCAGCAAAGAAAAACACAGCTAATGTTAACATAACATAACTGACGTCCCCTAGCGACACACAAGAGTATATATTGATATAGGAGACACATAAAAAGGGGAAAACTAACACAAACAACAACCAAAAAGCCCTAACGTAGCATAACAATTTTTTTTACAAACCAACATTTATCATATTTATCATATTTATATAATCACATTTGCCATGACCCTCTCAACCAGCCAACCAGTCCTCTTGAGCTTAGGGAAACACAAGTAGCATTTGAGCCAATGGTGTTGAATTTGATGGAACTGTGAATGCAGATCAAATTTTAGATCTGTAAATCACACTGCACACTGTGCACACACCGGAAATTGAGTAGAAGCATACCTGGAGAGAGAAAACACAACATGCAATGCTATCAGTCATGGATTGGCCTCCCCAGAACCTTAACATACCAAGGAACAAATATCCAAAGAAGAGCTTTGAATGTCCTTCAAGAAGGACATGGAGAGCCATATCTGAAGGCTTCTACTTTCACTGGTTTTTTTTCGCCCTTCCTGACACAACTCCAGAAATAGTTGTGCCTTCTCCCAGGATCAAACTAGAGAACTACTGTTTGTTAGGTGAATTTATAAACCACTACACTATGGAGCCAGTCAAAGAAATGACTAAAAAACTGGCCTAAGAGAGATGTGTAAATGTGGCCATTGCAAATATTTAAACATACTGACTTTCAACCTCATTAAAACTGTACAAAAATTTTAAAAAGATCAAAATCAGGCCACTTCTATAAAATTGTTGCGACTCATAAACAAGTACCACAAGTGATAACACCTGACTCATCTCCATGTCACGATTAAAATGACAAAAGGGAATTAAATGTCGCAAAGGACTCTTTTACACTTCAACCTAGTGCACATATAAAGGTATAGGGCTGTTTTTCACAATCTTGCTTGAACATATATTCTTTATTCTTGCTCTATAATTAGCTAGTAATATCTGGACTTGTTATTGCCCTGTTGAAGGTGCACCTAAAGTCCGTATGTGCTGCTCCTAATGCGAACTGTCACTATCGCGCTCTCTGCTCCTTGTATAATTTTAATTTGTCCCAGGATGCCTCTCTCAGGTCTTAAGTCCTTTAAGACACCACAGGTTTGCAGCTAAATCTAAACAGAAGGCACAGTAATTACTGCACATTTGATGCCCCAATAATCTCCGCTCAAGTATGCGGGGCTATAAACACCCAATCAGCCAGCTGGTCTCTTACCCATGAGCCTGGTGTACAGTGCATTAAGCAAGTGTACACAATAAGCTGAGCTACAGAGTTTCTGTCGCCCTGCCAGCCAGTTGGAGAGGAGCATTATCCCATCAGAGCTAAGCTTCATCAGAGCTTAGGATTGTACTACTGAGTCAGAGTGTTGCTGTTCTTCCTCTTACCTGCTGCTCTCTGCAAAACAGCATGGTTAACTGACTGGCTGACTGGGAACTTATGGGAAACGAGTCTCTGCTTCAGTAACAGAGTTGGTGAAATGGCCTTCCGCAGATCTCCCTCCTCTACCTGTGCAGGTGAGTGCTGCAGACACAGATAGAAAGGCCTTGTCTCTTTCCTTTGTGTGGCCTGTGTGGCCTGTCCCTCCTGTATCTTCACCTAACAAAAGACAGGACCACTGTAGAGTAACCCACCTTTTGTACCTTCCCTGTTCCCCCAGTGTGTGTGTTTGTGTGATTGTGTCAGCAGGCCACGTGGGGCAGCCATCAACAGGCAGCTCTTTACAGCAGGCAGGGTATATGGTTGCATGTGAGTTTAATACAGATATGCAGTCAGGCCCCTCTTGAGCCTCTTGCTGTTCTCAGCTTGTCTCAGAGAGGAAATCCTTTGTCATATTTGAACAGAATTAATCAGTTTTGAGAGATGACTGTTTCTCAGACATGTGCTCTCTCGAGGTAAGCCTCAGGCAGAGCAGTAATCCCAATTTATTTACATGGCTGACTGCTGCTGTGATTCACTGTTAGTCAGGCGAGGAGCCTCCTGGGCCTAAGGTGAAATTTTATTTTTGGGTTTAAACAGCAGGATACTGGCAAGGCAACATTCTCAGAAACTCAGAAAGACATAGGTTAAAAGAAACCGTCCTTTTATGCCCCACCACCCCCACCTGGAGGCGTTCTCTCCCAAAGTCAATAAGAGAATAATGACTGATAATTTATAACTGTCTTTGATCTACTGCCCATGCTACCTTCTTTTTCATTTAATAGTGTGTACAGTATATGTGCATAAAAATACAGACACATGAATGAATCTGAAAGACACAAGCAGAAATCTGTAGTTTTTCTTGGGGGAAAGACATGGTGTGACATAAGGTATTGCCGTTGGTAACTGCAATACCTTATGGTAACTGTGAAGCATGGTGGCTTTGGCCTGCTTTGTTACCTCAAAGCCTGGATGCCTCTAATTGCTGGGAGAAAGCCATTTACCCATATTGTCCATAACAGAGAAAGTCCTTTAGCCAACATTTTGCAAGACTTGTACTGAATAATTTGTTTAATTATTAAGTTATTCAGGTAACATATTGGTACATTAAAAAACTAGTTCTATATGATATTAGACACAAAATACCTTTTACTTCACAGAAAAGTGCCTTCTCGTGGATTAAACATTACCATTATGTAGGCTGGACCATGACTGGTCTTCAAACCATTAACTAAGACTGATATACAAAACCCATCAAGAAATGTGAAATTCATTTTTCATCAAAGGGGACTTTGATATGTGACAAAAATTCTTGTGCAATTCAGCCCAGCTCAGTGCTCAGCTAATGGTGGAAGTCTCCAGCGCTGTAACACAATCATTTTTCCCTCTAATTAGTAGTTAATAACATAAAACCAAATAAGACACTGTTCAGGCAGAGGTGTCCGTGCAATCAGGCAACTAGAGCTGAGGCAGCATGTACTAAAAGCATCAGCATTAAGTCTATGTGCCGTGCTGCTGCCCATTAGCTGTTCTCTGAAAGGTGCCCTTTGTCTCTGCCATTAGAAATCAGTGTGAAAATAGAGAGAGAGTTTATCTTACACAATCATTCTGAGAAACAGACGCTGGATGAAACTGCAAGAGCTTCTGGTATAAAGCAACAAGGAAAGTGAGGAAGCTTTTTCATGTCAGGCACCTCAAAAGAGATACAGCGTCCCAATTTAGAATAATATGTCTCATGGGACACTCCTTGCAGTGCAATCTCTGAACACAAAATACAGAATAAACGTTTTGTATTCACATATTTTCCAATCAATTTTCAGAGTACAGAGATTAAGCTATCACTTTTTCAGATTTGGACCCCCGCATGCTCCCTCTAAGACCCCCTGCTGCTCCCGAGAAACCATTTCATGAACAGTTTGTCATTTGCAAAAAATATATTTAATTACCTGCTGTGTTCTTTTAAGTTGGACTGCCTGTTGGTGTGTATGGCATCAGGGCCATAGGGGACACCTCGGGTAGCAGGGATAACCACAAAGGTGGTTTGGAGTGTATTGAATGGTATTTATTAGAGCCCGAATGAATGATTTTGGCATCTTTTATGGTTTTGGGGGGATACAATATTAGCTTATTAGCAGATATTTGTTGTATAAATGCACAGATACTGTTTGTCCACACACTGAGTTATACTGAGCAGAGAAAATGATGGGGTCATTATGTCACAAGCTAGTTCGCAACTTAATGTAAAGACCGCACTTGACTCATCACCTGCGCGGCTGTGATGCTACTCTGCGATGTGCCGCAGAGAGTGCTGCAAGCAAGGAGTTGGAGCTGCTCTCCTGCTCAAACTGTGTGATGACCATTGTTTGATGACACTTTCGGAATAACCCCTGGCATGTTTTTCTGCATTATGTTGTGTAATGTTGAACAAGCTGATATCTGTGTTAGGCCAATATCAGATGATAATATTGTCAGGCTGTCCTGTGAAGATATGTTTATGTTCTGTGGACTGAATCTGTCAGTACAGTAGTTTTGCAGCTGTGTAAAACTGTTGCAGGTGTTTATTAAAGGTCATGTATGAAGATGGGCGTGGTCTGGCTCAGGACTACTACTATATCGCTGGTACACATTCTTTTTAATTACCTCTGCCAAAGAGGTCATGTTTTTTTAAGCATTTGCATATCATACTGTCTGTAAACATGGCAGCTCACAAAGATTTAAATGAATTCTGATGGCTTACATCCAACAAGATCTCCGAGGTCAACCCAATGATTTATTGGTTGAAAATTGACAAAAAAAAAAAGAGATTTTTACAAGTATTGTGTGTATTGTCAACACATAGAAAATACCATTTAAAGATTTCAAATAACATATTTCACCTCTGACCTCTCCTTCAATGTCAATAGATTGATCCGAAGGTCAAAGTGATAAGAATGCTTCATGGAGCTGTTTATTAAAACTATGTTTCCACCTGCTATTATTTATACTGACAACATACACTCAACAAAAATATAAACGCAACACTTTTGTTTTTGCTCCCATTCCCCATGGGATGGACTTAGAGACCTAAAATTCATTCCAGATACACAATATAACCATCCCTCCCAAACAGTGGTCACAAATCAGTCCAAATGTGTGGTAGTGGGCACATCTGCTATATTGAGATAATCCATCCCACCTCACAGGTGTGCCACATCAGGATGCTGATCTGACATCATGAGTAGTGCACAGGTGTACCTCAGACTGCCCACAACAAAAGGCCACCCTGGAATGTGCAGTTTTGTCTCACAGCAAAATGCCACAGATGCCACAAGCAATGAGGGAGCGTGCAATTGGCATGCTGACAGCAGGAATGTCAACCAGATCTGTCGCCCGCCTGTAGCACTTTATATAGCCTCTGTAGAAACTATCTACACCCTCACTTATCTTAACTGCACTACTGTATAGCTCTGTGTAAATAATCATTCTGTACATTCGATAATCTTTAATCCTACAACTGTTTACAACTTGCATAGTTCCCATTTCTGTATAGCTGTATATCCCAGATTCTGTAAAGTTATTTATTTCATATTCTGTATAGTTTTTCATATTTATATCCTGTTCATATCCTGTACATAGCTTGTACTCACTACAGCCTGTACATACTTATAGTTATAGAATATTCACAACATACTTCATACCGTGTACATTATAACATACCATAATAGACCCATTTCTGTAATATACTCACATATCTATATTATTGCTAATATATATTGTAATATATCTATATCACTAAAGCACTTCTGGATGGATGCAAACTGCATTTCGTTGCCCTGTACCTGTGCATGTGCAATGACAATAAAGTTGAATTCTAATTCTATTCTATTCTGAATGTTCATTTCTCAACCATAAGCCGTCTCCACAGGCGTTTCAGAGAATATGGCAGCACATCCAACCGGCCTCACAACCGCAGACCTCGTGTAACCACACCAGCCCAGGACCTCCACATCCAGCAGGTTCACCTCCAAGATCGTCTGAGACCAGCCACCCAGACAGCTGCTGGAACAATTGGTTTGCACAACCAAACAATTTCTGCACAAACTGTCAGAAACCGTCTCAGGGATGCTCAACTGCATGCCCGTCGTCCTCATCAGGGTCTTGACCTGACTCCAGCTCGTCGCCGTAACAGACTTGTGTGGGCAAATGCTCACATTCGATGGCGTCTGGCACGTTGGAGAGGTGTGCGCTTCACGGATGAATCATGGTTCACATTGTTCAGGGCAGATGGCAGCTGAGAATGTCCCAGTTCTTGCATGCCCAGCATACTCACCGGACATGTCACCCATTGAGCATGTTCGGGATGTGCTTGACCGGCGTATACGACAGCGTGTACCAGTTCCCATGAATATCCAACAACCTCGCACAGCCATTGAAGTGGAGTGGACCAACATTCCACAGGCCACAATTGACAATCTGATAGACTCCATGCGACGATGTGTTGCACTGCATGAGGCAAATGGTGGTCACACCAGATACTGACCGGTTCTGGGTCCCCAGACCCCCAATGGAACAAAAAACTGTAAACTTCCAGGGTGGCCTTTTGTTGTGGGCAGTCTGAGGTACACCTGTGGACTACTCATGGTGTCAGATCAGCATCCTGATGTGGCACACCTGTGAGGTGGGATGGATTATCTCAATATAGCAGATGTGCCCACTACCACACATTTGGACTGATTTGTGACCACTGTTTGGGAGGGATGGTTATATTGTGTATCTGGAATGAATTTTAGGTCTCTACGTCCATCCCATGGGGAATGGGAGCAAAAACAAAAGTGTTGCGTTTATATTTTTGTTCAGTGTATATGCATATAGGGAATGATATAGGGTGATTCTAAATGTCACTAAATGTCACTACTTTGGACCTCTGACCTCGTCTTCAAAGTCAAATAAGGTTAAAAATTCAGAAATTTTCCATTTATCTTTAAAACGATGCTGAAAATTCTACTGTCTTTGTTCGTATTGTATTGTATGTAGGAAATGATGCAGTTATGTGGGGGTTTTGACTATCACATTATAGTTTGCATCCAAATATCATCTCACATTTAACCTCAGATCTCACTTTTACATTTCACATCTGCCTTTCTTTTAATTGTTAAGAGAAATTATTAAGAGAAAGAGAATGAACTGCCTTGTTACAGTATTTAGAAATATACTGTAGTATGATATTATATAATAACCTAAAAATATTCTTTACAAATAAACACCTATTATCCGTGACCTACTCCTACATAATGTTTGTGTAATCAAAGAAAACAGATGTTATACTACCCTTAACTCATTTTTGCTGCACTACAACTTTTTTGGTCATCTGTGTTTGAAGCTTGTGAGCTTTGTGTCTCTTCTTGTGCCCTTATGTTTCTTCCTGCTATTCCCTGAGTAAGAGTATTCTTTTAAACACTTTCATTTAATCTAATTTTGACTGTACATATTTGTTCTGAGCGTTTTTACTTTTTTGGGGCGTGTGGTGTTCATCAAAGTAAAGGTAAAATTTGAAGATGGGTGTAGTTGGAGAACTTGCTAAGATGATCTCAAGTTCATGTTTTATTTGACAATTTAGACACACTAAGTAGGGCTTTACATAAATATATAGTTTATGGGGATATTCTCAATAATTTCCCCCTCCTACCAGATTTAAATTGGCGACCTTCCAGTGACAGGCCTGCCTCTTGCACCTCCAGGCTACTGTGATGCTATATACAGTGGGGCAAAAAAGTATTTAGTCAGCCACCGATTGTGCAAGTTCCCCCACTTAAAATGATGACAGAGGTCAGTAATTTGCACCAGAGGTACACTTCAACTGTGAGAGACAGAATGTGAAAAAAAAATCCATGAATTCACATGGTAGGATTTGTAAAGAATTTATTCGTAAATTAGGGTGGAAAATAAGTATTTGGTCACCTCAAACAAGGAAGATCTCTGGCTCTCACAGACCTGTAACGTCTTCTGTAAGAAGCTTTTCTGTCCCCCACTCGTTACCTGTATGAATGGCACCTGTGTGAACTCATCATCTGTATAAAAGACACCTGTCCACAGCCTCAAACAGTCAGACTCCAAACTCCGCCATGGCCAAGACCAAAGAGCTTTCGAAGGACACCAGGAAAAGTATTGTAGACCTGCACCAGACTGGGAAGAGTGAATCTACAATAGGCAAGCAGCTTGGTGTGAAAAAATCAACTGTGGGAGCAATCATCAGAAAATGGAAGACATACAAGACCACTGATAATCTCCCTCGATCTGGGGCTCCACGCAAGATTTCATCCCGTGGGGTCAAAATGATCATGAGAACGGTGAGCAAAGATCCCAGAACCACACGGGGGGACCTGGTGAATGACCTGCAGAGAGCTGGGACCAAAGTAACAAAGGTCACCATCAGTAACACACTACAACGGCAGGGAATCAAATCCCGCAGTGCCAGATGTGTTCCGCTGCTGAAGCCAGTGCATGTCCAGGCCCGTCTGAAGTTTGCCAGAGAGCACATGGATGATACAGCAGAGGATTGGGAGAATGTCATGTGGTCAGATGAAACCAAAGTAGAACTTTTTGGTATAAACTCAACTCGTCGTGTTTGGAGGAAGAAGAATACTGAGTTGCATCCCAAGAACACCATACCTACTGTGAAGCATGGGGGTGGAAACATCATGCTATGGGGCTGTTTTTCTGCCAAGGGGACAGGACGACTGATCCGTGTTAAGGACAGAATGAATGGGGCCATGTATCGTGAGATTCTGAGCCAAAACCTCCTTCCATCAGTGAGAACTTTGAAGATGAAACGAGGCTGGGTCTTCCAACATGACAATGATCCAAAACACACCGCCCGGGCAACAAAGGAGTGGCTCCGTAAGAAGCATTTGAAAGTCCTGGAGTGGCCTAGCCAGTCTCCAGACCTCAACCCCATAGAAAATCTGTGGCGGGAGTTGAAAGTCCATGTTGCTCGGCGACAGCCCCAAAACATCACTGCTCTCGAGAAGATCTGCATGGAGGAATGGGCCAAAATACCAGCTACTGTGTGTGCAAACCTGGTAAAGACCTATAGTAAACGTTTGACCTCTGTTATTGCCAACAAAGGTTATGTTACAAAGTATTGAGTTGTATTTTTGTTATTGACCAAATACTTATTTTCCACCCTGATTTACGAATAAATTCTTTACAAATCCTACCATGTGGATTCATGGATTTTTTTTTCACATTCTGTCTCTCACAGTTGAAGTGTACCTCTGGTGCAAATTACTGACCTCTGTCATCATTTTAGGTGGGGGAACTTGCACAATCGGTGGCTGACTAAATACTTTTTTGCCCCACTGTATATATATATATATATATATATATATATATATATATAAAATTGTGTGCTTGAAATCCTAAAAACATTTTACCCCTCTTGACCTCACGGATAGATCTCATTGTCATACCATATTTTTTAGCATGGTGCAACTATTTGGATGACCAAGAGAAAGAGCTGTCCGTGGTACTGAAATGAGAGCACAGCACGTGGCCTGGTGCGTTACTATGGCTACAGCTGTCTGTATCCCTAAAATAACCATACACACACACAGAGAGTAACCTTATTACAAAAAAATGGCAATCTGTTCAGTTCCTGATAGCACAGTGGTCACACTGATAAAAGCGGACAAATATCGTTTTTGTCACTAATGCTCTCAAACTCCCTCCGAGGTACCATTTGGAAAATCAGCACTCAGTGCTATGCAACAAGTAACCTGCTGTTTTTTTCTTCCTTCGTGCCCTTAATGCAGGATAAAAATGAAGTCTACACGTTTACAGTATTTTTTTTGTTTCTTGTATTTTTTTTTCTTTGTGTTACAATGTGTCCTTTGTGCTCTGAGGCAAATTGAGAAGTTGGCACTTTGTAGGCTTGTCTTTTGTAAAGTGCTTTGAGACAAACTTTGTGATTGACTGACACATGCATCAATTTGCACAGTGGGAAACAAAGCTCCACCGGGCCACTTTGCATATTTGCAGCTCCAAATACAGAGAAAACTGGCTGAAAATGTTGAACGCAAGACTGCCAAACCTGTGTGACACACTGACCTGGGGATAAAATAGTGTATATACCCATTTTCAAAAGGACAGATGGCAGCATGTTTATTGGTGGGTCACCTTACTTTTTGAAGCTGAGTATATATTATGTTGCATTATGGAGAAGAAATGCAGTAAACAAAAGCTTAAGATAGTGAAGAATGGTGGAACAAAACAGTTCTGGGATATAAATGACCTTACTGAGAGTTAGAGATGATACCTTCCATTCTCTTCTGCTTACCCAATTCAGTGTCACTGGAGTGCTGGAGCCTATCCCGACTGTCACAGGGTGAGAAGACAGGGTACAACCTGGACAGGATGCTAGAATTTCACAGGAGAAAATACTAGAATTATTTATGTATTTAATATACACCAAGCAAATGTTTCGAATGTTTTAAACTTTTTAAACAGATACAGTGCATCCAGAAAGTATTCACATCCTTTGCTCAGCACCTTGTTGAAGCACCTCTGATAGTAACTACAGACTCTTTTTCATTAGGATGCTACAAGCTTGGCACACCTATTTTTGGGAATTCTCTCCCATTCTTTTTTTGCAGAACCTTTCAAGCTCATCAGGTAGGATAGGAAGTGTCGGTGCCATTTCTCAAGAGAGGTTCAAGTCTCAGCTCTGGCTTGACTGGTCAAGGACATTCACAGAATGATTTTAAAGCCACTCCTTTATCTTGGCTGTCCAGAGTGCTCAGGAGCAGGTTTTCATCAAGGATGTCTTTGTACATCGCTGCATCCATCTTTCCCCAACCGTAACCAGCCTCCCAGCTGCCTCCCAGCTGCTGAAAAACATCCCCACAGCATTAAACTGCCACCACCATGCTTCACTCTAGGGATAGTATCGGCTAGGTGATGAGTGGTGCTGGTTTCCTCCTGACATGAAGCTTGGTATTCCTTTTTTTTTTTTATCAGATCGGAGAATTCTGTTTCCCATGGTCTAAGAGTCCTTCAGGGGGCTTTGTCAAACTCCAGGCATACTGTCATGTACCTTTTTCAAAGGCGTGGCTTTCTTCTGGCCACTCTACCATACGGGCCTGATTGGTGGAGTGCTGCAGAAATGATTGTCCTTTTGAGAGATCCTCCTTTCTCCACAGAGTAAAACTAGAACTCTGGATCGCTCACTTCTTCCCTTTATGGATGTTGGAGCCGACTGTGCTCATTGGGACCTTAAATACAGGAGAATTTTTCTATACCCTTGCCCTGATCTGTGCCTCGATACAATCCTGTCTAGAGGTCTACAGGCAGTTTCTTGGATTTTTGGTTTGTGCTTTGACATGAACTGTACATGACTGAATCTTGTATAGACAGGTGTGTCCCTTTCCAAGCCATGTCCAATCAACTTAACACAAGTGGACTCAAGTTGTAGAAACATCAGAGAGATGATCAGTGGAAACAGGATGCACCTATGCTCAGTTTGGAGTGTACCTGTTATATTGTTGTATTTGCTTTTTTAATACATTTTCAAGAATTTCTCTTTGTCATTATGGGGGATTTTGTGTAGAATTTTGAGGTGAAAAATGAATGAAATCTATACAAGAATAAGGCTGTAACATGACAAAATGTTGAAGAAAAGAAGTGCTGTGAATACTGTATCTGTATGTAAATGTACAAAATATGTAGACCAAGGAAAAGCTTTCAGGCACTGGAACCTTTCTAGTTTCTGTTTGTAGTACACCTGTCGTCCCAGTTTTATTGACTGGGCTTGTATGAGCAGTCTTTGGTTACATGCAGGTAAACAGTCCAGGTGGAGAGTAAAAGAGCGATTTCATTTCAAACACATCTGCTGTCATGTGATGGTAGACACTAACTTTAAAAACTGTACAAACGATTAGTTTTGAACTGGATAGCCATTATCTGCTATCCACAGATCCTGGCTAAGTGAACAGACCAGCAGGTGTGTTCCACAATAGTCTGCAGCTTAGCATTAAAACATAAGTCAGACAGAAACAATTGGACAATGGTCGCACAGCCTGACTGGCGACCTGTCCAGGTTGTACCCTGCCTCTCACCCTAAGACAGCTAGAATTGGTCTAGTTTGCTTCAAATGTAACTAAATTTGTTGTTAAGTTCTTAGGAAGTTTGCAGGTTAACATGTTTAATCTTAATTGTGGTCAGTTTGGGGTTTTACGGAGAGATTATGTGTTGAACTATGTCTTGATGGGGAAACAGCAATTTCCTGAGACCTGGAAGCCAGTAACTTCAGAAACTCACTGCACCTGGTTACTCAAGTCACACAGTGAGTGTGACTTTACATGAAATCACACACATGAGACTTGGTTTCATAATAGACAGATTTTTCTACATATACATAAATTACAGCTAGCTCATTGTTGTTTCTTCAGTAATTGTATTAAATAAAACTGATATGTGAACAATATCAGTTCACAAACAGTTGAATAATCTGCAGCTGTGTTTAATTTCCAAAATAAATGTCTTGCAGAGTCATGGCCTAATGGTGCAGGCTTCAAGCGAGTGGCCACAGTACTCAGCGAATCTTCCTCAATCCATAGTGATGCGCTGTGCTACCTGAACAAGGACATGTCCGGGATTGGACTGGAACCCATGTCCTACAGCACCCTGGAGCCTGGACCTTATAGAGAAGAACCATGGGCTGAGGAATCACAAAGTCTGCTACAGGTAACTACAGGACCAGAGAAAATGTGCATGTGTGGGGAACTATAATAACATGCTTAAAAAGCTATAATATTTTTTGGGGAACCAGTCTAATGTTTTTTTCCCCCTTTCATTCTTTCGTTACCAACTTCCTCAACTAAGCCAATCACGTAATATTTCCTGTGAGCTCATGTGTTTCATTGCATTGCATCATTGTATGATTTATCATGTCTCATTAAAATGACCCTAGATAAGACTGTGATAATGATGAAGGAGGCCAGTCTCTGAGGTTTAATGATGTTTGTTCCTGTACTCTTTCAAAATAAAAGTCGCATCTGAGATATTTGAACAGCCTAGAATCACCTCGGACTGACTTTGAGAAGAAGTTTAAAATGATTGTAAGAGTAAGGAAAAGACTTGAGCTCAATCTGTGTGTGTGTGTGTGAGTGTGTGTGTGTGTGTGTGTGTAAACACAGTTAACAGAACATGTATATACTGATGCAACACAAAATGTGCTCACTTCTCTTTCTTTTCTTTGCATACCGTTTCCTTACACTTGTACGTTAGTCCCTCCATCACACAAGTACAAGCGCACAAAAAGAAAGAAAAATCGTTCAAAATTTAAATTGGAAAAACTGGCATGCTGTGAAAAGCACAGATATGCTGCTGGGGCCCAAAAGCACTGTTTCAAAAACATTTTGTTGCTTTAATGATGTGAAAACACAGGTCTCCCTGCAAGTTACATCACCGAAGTGTGGAAACAGCCAATGCTGCTCCCTCTCTCCACGCTGCAAAAAGTGTCCATCCTAACCATCTTACCCAAAACTAAAAATGAAAAGTAACAAACACTTTGGGGAGTCCTATATTTTACTGTAAATAAACTTGGTCTTTTTTTCAGGTGGTTGAATGTCATATACACTAAAAAAAGAAAAGAAAAAGAAAAATCTACCCAAAATGCTGATTTTAACTAATAATGTAAAATGTCCACGTAATTTTGTTAGGTACAATAGGTACAATGTAAAATGTAATTTTACATTCAGGTTAAAGATTAAGTATGTAAATAAATTAATCTTTGAATATAGCGACGTGTATACTCAAAAAGGGGAAAAAATATTCAAATTAAAAAACTCAAATTAACTGAGGGTGATTTTCTTTTTTGAGTATACATGTCACTATGAGCAGCAAGACCAAAACAACATATTGGAGATGGGCATTTTTTACAGCGTGGGACGCTCCGTGCCAAAAGCGCAGGCAGCGCGCAGGCAGCCTCCAGATCACACAGTTGGATAGATGGGTATCACCAGCATGTGATCAGGCTGCCGATTGCATACGAACTGCCTCATACATCTGACAGACAAAGAAAATAATGAAACCTGAGACACTCGATCCGTCGCTCCACCTGGACTGTCGACTAACTGGAGTGACTTCATGAATCTGATGGGAGGGATGATGAATCCGGAGGTATTTTTCTGCCTAAACCGCCAACTTTCACTCCTGCTCTTCTTCTTCTCCCACTACTCCTCTGTGTGTCTTTAAAGCGCAACAGCATGCAGGTCTCCCCGAGTGAAGACAAGATCCCAGTAAGTACAACGACAGCCTCCCCGCACGCCGCTTCTCTTGGTCTTCTGGTCGTGGTCTGGAGTTAGTTTTTACTACACCTCAGTGTTCGTGACATATTTACGACTCTCTATGGTAGTTTTCATATTCGTTTTACATTTGGTGACATTGCCGAAAGCTCAGCTTTAATTTTTGATTTGAAGTGTTTCTCCATCTACTATATTTACTTGGAACCTATAATTAGTTAATTTGTCCATGGGGCTGCAAGAAACGTAAGACGACGCTTTCGATTATACGTGAGAACATCATAATTGGCTATCATATACCACTTTATGATGAGCAGACAGGTGAGGCTCAGTAAAAGGTTTGGCAACCTCCAGGGAAGGTCTTCCCAGGAGTTTTCATTAAGCTCTTAACAGAACAACAACTACCGGGGGATTCTTGGTACTGGTTAAACTAAAGCAACTAAAAATCCCTGCACACCTGTCTCTCTCGCTCTGTTATGTGTGAGCAAACACAAGCACTATAGTGAAGCTCCAGGAGCGTGACTGTAGCAGCGTTTGTGTCCTGCAGAGTAGTGCAGACAATATGTATTGTTGTGCGGTTATGCAGTCAAAATAATTGGAGCTTTCGTAAGTAATTTGAGTAATAGTCTATAGACTTTGTACACATGCAGCAAACAGTTTTTGTAATAGCAACTGTAGCTGAAGCACAAGAACACCCGAGACATTAGGAACAATGCGCTGGAGTAATTTACACCGTTACACAGGTGTCTGTTGATTAGACCCAAGTCGGTCGGCGCTATACTAACTCAGCTTTTCTTGGGAGTCCGCTCAGCAGCGACTTTTAAAGTTCACATGGAGTGTTGTAAACTAAGTGGAATCTGAAAGTGAAGACACGGCTCAAAGGTGAAATAGGGTCTTTCATCCAGCAGGTGCAGCTAATTAGCTTGATAGAAAGAAACACCTTGAATAAACTACACCGATAAGCTAATCTGGTGAGTCTTGGCAATACATGCTTCAGGAACATCTAAACTTGTTTTGACTTGCCTGAGCCATGAAATAAGTCGGTAATGCACACCTTCCTGAATTTGCACTCATTCGGTTTGTTCTACCGTACTAGACAGGAATTCAAATGTCTAAAAAAGGCCTAGCTGTTTGGTGTGCTGTCTGTTTGGTTAACAATTGGCAAGTTAAAGGTAGCTAAGGGAATTATTATTATTATTATTAATTATTGTTTTGGTCTTTTTTTTTTTTTTTTAGTTGCTTCAGTCATTTACTGCAATGTGTTTGCCAGGGGTGTGTCCAGAAGAAGGGCATGGGGTGGCACTGCTTCTCCCAAAAAGGAACAATTTCTGTCATGCTTGTTTCTTTGCCTCTATTCTACTATATATTGCATCAAAATATTATTATTTTTTATTTAGCTTCTAATCACATTGTTTTAAATCATGCTACTCAACAACATATAGGAAATTAAAACCATCAGCTGCATCATTAAAGTGATATAGAGTACACATTACTGAACTGGTAATCATGACATCCTCTACTTAGGATGAATTACAGATACTAGTGTTTAAAAAAATGCACCAGTAAAACTTCAAGAACTGGTTCATTTTATTTACTCAAGTAAAAGTGGAAAATGAGCAGGTTCTGAAATGTACTCTAGAAAAGTTTAAAAAGTAGCTCTTTGGAGGATGTTTCTACTACCTATTTAACTCTAGTATCTATTTTTATGCAAAGCAAACTGAATTTTGTGCTATATTAATGTCACATAAAAATAATATTAGTAGACAGGAATACAAATATGATTTCTGTCTAAATTGTAATTCTAATAAAGGTACTCAACTTGAGACAGGTAAGCAGAACATGAGCAGAGAAAAGGAAGGAGAAAAAAATAGCTCCATTTTCTGTTGCCTGCATTGTAGAGGGTGACTTTCCCTCTAAACAAGAAAATGAGTAGGGTACAGGTTAAAGTGGGATTCAGCAGGTGGGGGAACCCTAAAATCAGCTGAAATGGCCCAACATCGGAACAAGAATCACAACTCACAATAATTTTTATCGAGAGGTCAAGTAGATTTTCTTAATGTACCTGCTGTGATCAGTTGATTGGGGATACTGCAGCTCTGAGGTTTACTGATCTTTGTGGATATACACTGAATTTAATACGATGTCAGCAGGTGTTTCATGAGTTGTCCTGATTAATCTCCATCCTCTACACTGACAGTATGCTGTTTATGCTGTCTTTATACTCTAGGGCATACAGTTGGCATGAAAGGTGGAATTCAGCTAATGAATCTAAGCATCATCATCATTTAACTAAATTAATCTCTGGTGCCCTTTAAACCATGCCTCATTTTGATTTGCTGCATGTTTCACAATATGAAAACCCCCCATAATACCACAAAAACATGAGGACTTGCATGCAAGCTTTACATTTCCATTGATCAAACACAACTGAGCAGTTCTTACCTTTAAATCTAACTTCTCTTCTTCCTCTCCTGTCCTGTCTTTTTTATCTTTCTCCATTTCTGAGTGAAGTTCACTCTTTCTTTTCTCTCACTATGGAAAAAAAGGATAAGGCCTACACTGTTGTCTCAAAGTTGCTCTTGTAATGTAGTTTTCAATCAGCTTTAGTGATATTAAGTATTGGCAAATTCAACAAAATTACTTTCAATAGTGATGCTAGCTTTTTCTAGCTATATCATATTAGATATTTCTAAAAACCAAGCTGTTAAACTTAGCATGTTTTTTCTTTCTTTTCTTTTTTTAGTGTACTAGTCTATTTCATGCTCAAATAGTTTAAAATGTAAGCACTTTGTGATCGTTCATGTACATCTTCTCTCTCCCTTGGTCTCTGTTTTGTCCTGTTTCTGGTCATGGCAGATGGTTACCCCCTCCCTGAGCCTGAATCTACTGGAGGTTTCTTCCTGTTAAAAGTAGTTTTTCCTTCTATTCTCACCAAGTGTTTGCTCATGAGGGATTGTTTGACTGTTGGGGTTTTCTCCAGAATACTCTGGTCTTTACTTTACAGTATAAAGATGACACTCGCTGTGATTTGGCGTTATGTGAAAAAACCTGATGTGTATTCAACCGAAGCACAGTGTGTGTTTAGGTTAAAGTGTAACAGAGTAATACAACAACATACATTGCATCGCTATACTGCTGTCTGGTAAGAAATCTCCCATCATGCTCAGAGTATAGAGCTTTGCCTCTTGTGTCCTCCATGTTTAGTCTCGCTCTCTGCTTTCCCTCTGTCTAAATAAAGAATAAAACAGCCAAAGGTGAGCTGACTGCCCACTCTGCTGCTGAAGGTTCTCACTTCAGTGTTTTTGAGAACCTGCCAAAAGCCACTTGTGGTTGTGTGCACTGACACTGCAGTAATGTTTAAGTTCATTCAAACACTTATTACATAACTCCACTGCTGCTTAAAGGTGTTGTATGCTCTCTATAACCAGTTTGTATTTGACTGGGATACGCTACAATAATTATTCTAAATCTTTTAGGTTTTTTAATATATAGTGCACCAGTATTGATGTTTGCTTGATATTTATATTTTACAGGTCATGGGATCAACTTCAGGTCCTCATGCCATCGGAGAAGGCCTTTACTTCAGTGACGGCCGACGGAAAGTCGACTATGTTCTGGTCTTTCATCAGCGAAGGCACACCTCGATACGATCTCCTGCTAGTGCCTCCGTTTCACAAGACCGGTTATCTATTGTTTCTAATGGCAACTTTCCTTCAATGGCGGCCTCAGATGTGGCACCAGGTGGAAGTGGTGGTGGTGGTGGAGGCGGCGGCATTCCAGGAGGGGAGGGTGCGGGCGCCAGCGAGGTGTTCATGGAGCTTGGAGGAGCAGGAGATGGCGAGCCAATGGAGCCCGGTGACCATGAGATGCGTCTAATCAGGCAGGAGTTTGAGGCTAACCTACTAGAGGCTGGTTTGGAGATTGAGAGAGACAGAGAGGTGAGTGTGTGTATGGTCATGCTAAGCTTCTTTTATTCTCATTTGCACAACACTGGCTAAATTTAATGCAGCTGACAGGTAGGCTTTAACAGACACTTTCCAAAGACATGTAGTTAGTGGGATCAGGTTAAATGGTCATTCTAAATGGTGTCAGTTGTCAAATGGTGTCCAGGGGGTACCCCACCTCTCGTCCTATGGTAGTTGGAATAGGCCCCAGCCCCCCTGTGACTCTGATGAGGATAAGCGAAAGTGGAACTGAAAGTGGTATTTTAACAAAGTGGAAGGAAGCAATTGGGAACAACAGCAACTAAGCCACTAAGTGGTAGAACACGTAAAATCGCAGAGCTAGGTCAGCCAATGCTGAGGTGAATAGTGCGCAGAGTTCAGGTATATTTAAAAACCATTAGTTTTCATTAAGGCTTGGAAAAAACAAAAGCTTTGTTTTTTATTTTATTTTATTATTATTTATTTATTTATTTTTATCCCAAATCCTTGAGAAATAAATGGGATTATAATTTGACACACTAGACTCTGTGTTTTTGAACACAGGCTAAATTCTATAGCTTCACTGACTTCACAGGCTTTTTGAAGTTGAACCTCTACACAGGATCTGACGTAACACTATCTTGAGCTATTTAAGGTGAGCGCCTACATAGGAGCCTGGCTCAGATAGTAGAAGGAGGTGGGAGAGACTGTGTAACAACAGCAGTTGAGCTTGTCTTGAGGTTTCTGCTGATTGTACCAAAGTGTTCAACCTTCTTTAATCATCCTGCTGCTGTGGGACAAAACAACAGAAAACCTACATGAGTCATCCCAATTTAGGGCAGCTGCAAAGTGGGTTTGTCTTTAGGGGCTTTAAGTTGGTGATTATATTTTAGCCTAAACCATATTACGATATCGCCAGTTTCTGTCTACTTATGTGAAATTATGAAACTTTATTCCTCTACATAATAATAATAATAATAATGGATTGGATTTATATAGCGCTTTTCAAGGCACCCAAAGCGCTTTACAATGCCACTATTCATTCACTCTCACATTCACACACTGGTGGAGGCAAGCTACGGTTGTAGCCACAGCTGCAACCGACAAATATTTCCATAGGTACTGGTTTAGACACCCCCATGACTCAGGGGTTGGCAATCTCAGTCCACGAGGGCCGGTGTCCCTGCAGGTTTTAGATCTCACCTTGGGTCAACACACCTGAATCACATGATTAGTTCGTTACCAGGGCTCTGGAGAACTTCAGGACATGTTGAGGAGCTAATTTAGCCATTTAAATCAGCTGTGTTGGTTCGAGGACACATCTAAAACCTGCAGGGACACCGGCCCTCGTGGACTGAGATTGCCCACCCCTGCTCTATGGGCTCCTGAGGTGTGGGGAGGGTAAAAAAAAAAAAGGTACAAGGAATTTGCCACTTGAATAAACACACATCAAAATAGAGATGCTTTACAAAATGGAAAGTCAGAATAAATGTCAGCATTGTGGGAAACATGGACAAAATTCATCACTGAAGTTCACCAATAAAAACAAACAAAAACCTCTAGAACTTAAAGCAGTTTCACAGAAACTTCAGTAACGTTGTGGTTTTAGAGAATGGCGGCTTTCTGTGTCAGAAATGGCTTGTATCCAAGGGCAACCCACTGATGCATAACTTGGTGCAAGCTGCACCAAACCTGCAAACCTGAGTGATGGGAGAAAAAAGTCAAGCCTGAGTCATTCAGCCTTCTGCCTTCATCCGTAAATGCCTGCAGAAAGGAAACCTTTAACTGTCAGTGTTTTCTACCATTATAGATGGATCTGTGTCTACTGTGTCTACTAAAAACACAGAGATTGCTCACTGTTGAGCATGGGGTGGAATATAGCCAAATTAGCAGCTCAACAAGTTGAATTTGGTGTGTGCACATTCTACAGCGTTCCCGTACACTGGGCTATGTCTATTTACCACAAGTGATTTCATCACGTCAGATGTTTTGCGACGCACCTTTTGCCGCAAGACTTTTGCAAAGTCTTACCTTGTGACTTACCTTTGCTGCTGTTTTCTGGTTACTGGCAGTCTAAATTTAAATGTTTATTTATTGTAATTTAACATATCAGCAACTTGATGCACTGAGGCAGGTAGCCCAAATTGAGCATGGGGAAGAAGTGACTTTGAGCATGGCATGGTTGTTGGAAATGGTTGTTTGCGTTGGTGGACCTCTTGCTAAAACCCAGGTATGCATAATCTGTGAATGCACAACATGTCAAACTTTGGAAACTGATGGGCTGAAGGAGCAGAAAACTGCATTGGCTGCCACTTCTGCTGTCTAAGACCAGGAAACGGTACCTGTTATACAACCTGGTGTGATGAGTTTCAATTACTGCTGTGACATTTTGATCTGAATTTGGCACAAATAAAATGAGGCATGGATCCATCCTGGCTTGTATGAACTGTTTAGGCTAATGGTGGTGGTGTTTTGATATGGGGGTGTAGTTTCTTGGCAGACCTTAGTACCAACTGAGCATCAAAGCTCAAATGATCTCAAACTAGTTTCTTGAACATTGTACTTAAATGGCTTCCAGAGTCACAGCTCTCAATCCCGCAGAGCACCTTTAGGAAATGGTGGATCATAGATTATGGATATGGATATGCAGCGGACAAATCTGCAACAACTGTCCATCCATCCATCCATTCGCTTCCGCTTATCCTTTTCAGGGTCGCGGGGGGCGCTGGAGCCTATCCCAGCTGTCATAGGGCGAGAGGCGGGGTACACCCTGGACAGGTCGCCAGTCTGTCGCAGGGCCAACACACAGGGACGGACAACCATTCGCGCACACATTCACTCGCACATTCACACCTAATGGCAATTTGGATTTTCCAATTAACCTATCCCCACAAGCTGCATGTCTTTGGACGGTGGGAGGAAGCCGGAGTACCCGGAGGGAACCCACGCAAACACGGGGAGAACATGCAAACTCCACACAGAAAGACCCCGGCCTGATGTTGGAATTGAACTCAGGACCTTCTTGCTGTGCGGCAACAGTGCTAACCACCGTGCCACCGTGCTGCCTTAAAACACCTTGTTGAACCATGAAAAACAAAGAAAGTTCTGATGGCAAAAGGGTGCCCAAGCTGGGTAAAAGCAGGGTGTACCTAATAAAATGTCCAGTTAGTGCAGATCCTGTTTGTTTTGAGTCAGCATCCACAGTGGCCTTGATGTTTCATCGGTGCTAAAAGCCTTTAATTCTGGTCACTTTAGCTGACACAGCTGCTGCTCTGACCTCTGCATCGATTTCCTAATTTGGCCTAAAACGGCTAATTTTGTTTTGACTCGCACAAATCACTTTCGCTGTCATTGTGTGTTACTGGCGCTAGCTTGTGTGGCTCTGTCCTGCTTTTGTTGTTTGTGTGTGTGTGCGCGTGCATGCATGCTTATGCGTGGCACTTGGCACAACACACGGCCTATGTGCTCTGCCTGCTTGTGGTAATGATGCTCCAGGCTTACTGCCACAAAGTTGTACAAATGCAGTTTTTGTTAAACTTCCGTTTGTCAGTTAATGAGCTTCTGCTGCACTTTGGCTTCAACAAGAGGATTAAATTGTTAAATTTAAGCGATGCTTACTTGTTTCGCTCGTAAAGTAAAAAAACAAAATAGATTTTTTTTTTTTTTTTTACACAGCACAAGGCAAAAACAGCATAAAAGTCTCATGTACTCTAAAATGTTTAAGAAATAGTGTACTGTAGTGTCTAACTTACCAGTGCAGGGCTTGTCGTGTGTATGATACCCATTTTGCTGTGTGTGTGCGCGCGTGTGTGTTGGCTGGCAGCCAGTTGGCAGTGTGTGGAGTCTGCAGGCTAGTATTAATCAGATTGTTGACAGTGTGGCAATGGAGCCTAAGCCTGGATGAGATTAACTGACTGACTGATAGCTTTTTATCTCGTCTCACAGATCTAGGGCTAAAATCTGCCACCGAGAGAAACAAACATCCCAATATCCTTAATTTGAACAAAGTGGGAAGCACTCTGACAAACATAACTGCTCTCCTTCATCATTGTATAGGCCGCAATGGGTGAGAAGCAGCCTTACAGATATAATAAGTCATGTACCAAAAATCAATTTTCCACTGTACTCTGTGTGCACATAATCGGGTGAAGCTGTTCAACATTAATCATAGTTAATCAAGTGCATACAACAGAAGTACAAACTGCACCTCTAACTTAAAATAAAGCAGGTAATTAACGGATGGCCTGCTGGCGTATGTTGGTAGTTAAATGTTTTCCAAAGGCTTTGGAAGACACTTTTATTTTTGAGAGATTAGGGTCAGTGTAAGTGTCTCACTCGACATGGGTAATGATAAATGTCAAATGTCATTTTGCTTGAAATGTTTTAGCATTTTGAAGTTGGTAACATTAGTCTTTTTTCCCCCAGTGAGAATCTGATGCGTTTTAAAATGTTACTTTATTTACATCTAAAAGCTTTCTATCTAACATTTGAACGCATTCAGTCTGATTAACGCATCAGGAGCAACTCACAGCTTAGTATCTTACGCAAGGGTACTTTGGCACGCAGACTGGAGCAATCAGGGATTGAACCAGCAACTCTGAGATTAGTAGATGGCCTATCTACCTGAGCTACAGCTATTCTTGAGTGAGGTAGAAGGAATAGTTTTTGCTGTTCTGTTTTAAAGATATATACATTGAGCATCACCAGTAGCAAAGTATACTTTTTATATAATAAAAAAGATGATCCTTATTGTGCCCAACCTGTTTGACTTCAGATTAACTTGATGCTGGTAAAGAAGAGTGACTCAAATGTCAAACTTGTTGATTGTGTCTCAGGATTATTGCGCTGACCTTTGATCTCTTAGGGACATCCTCTTAGAGAACATGCTTAATTAAATCAGAGCGAGATTTTAATTGAAGAAGTAGAGCTGGGACTTGTCAAGATTTCAGTCCATGGGGTTTTTAGAAACATTTTAAACACTTAAATGTTATGTTAGTATTTTTAGATGAAGGCATGGGAACATTAATAATCAGAAAAAATAAGTATGTTCCACTCGTCTTCTAAAACATATTTGTGTTGCTGTGGACTCCATGCTAGGATTCATCCGGCATCTTGCCTTAGTTTTAATTAACCAAATGAATAACAGCTCTATACTTGTGCTAAACATGCAAACTGCAAACCATACAGTATTTTTATACATGAAACTATTTTTCTTCCATTCTACACCGATACAGTGACTGTGTATTTGGCAGTAAGTGCTGCCAGAAAGCAGCACTATGTAGATAAAAATGTAGCGCCGAAACTGGTGCTCTGCTAATATTTTTGTCCTGTTCTTCCCACGTAGACATTTTTGTCAGCAAAGTAATTGCAGCTTCAGTCCATCACCTGTCTGTAACTGAGTATATGCATACACAGTATCAAGTGTATGTTACCTGCATTTTGACTGCGCTCTCCATCTAATACACCAGCAATGGGTTTTGTTTTTTTTTTTTGGTTTTGTTTTATAAATTAATTTTTTTGTTGTTTTCAGTGTAAAGGTCAAAAATCCAACAACACTTGTGTGTGTAGAACACCTTGCTAGTCTAGACCTGTGTGTTTCAGAAGTAGGCTAAGGTGTATGAAAACCACCTACTCTGTTCCTAGTGCAAAATGAAGGAAATCTTTTTATTTTATTTTATATATATATATATATATATATATTTTACTTGTTGAATTGCCATGAAAAACACACTGCACATTACGAAATCCAGTATATCCAGTCTACTGAACAGAATCTGAATCAGTCTAGCATTTTCTGAACCAAAATAACTGTTAAATCTACTCTGTTAATGTTGCAGATGGGCCACACTAATGACTGTTACAGATTAGCCTAGACTTTAACAGTTATGTTATTGTTAGCTTTAGCAGCTAACCAAAACCGTCATGATAATAGACCGCTAATGTGGCTAACACTTAACTGCTAATAGTTATATGGGTAACATGAAAGTGTATGACGGCCAGGTTAATGTTAATGAAAAGTGTTTAATACTTAACTGTTTTCAAAATGGGAGCTTTACTCACCTCTCGAAATTTCTCCGTGTTATTTAGTGTTGTCAGCATCAGCTACGGTTAATGGGAATTGAGTTGTGTGTAGGGCTGCTAAATGTCCTGTTTTAGCCGGGACATCCTGTATAATGAGCAAAATTTGTTTGTCCCTTATTCCAACTTAAATGTCCCATATATTGACCATTACTTGAAATGTCACTTTCTGACCAACAGATTTGCACTCTTATAAATATCTGATTTGACCACAATTATATCAGACGAGTGATTGTGTCCTGGAGTCGTGACTCTTAAAAAGACGGTGCTGTTTGGTCTGCGCAGCATATTAACCTGGGTAATTGAAGCCTGTATTTGAATATTTTTTCTCTTTTGCTTATTTTTCAAAGGAAATGCCCATAGGATTTCTGTCATCACTTAATTTATTTTTCTTTATTGTTTTAGATGAGGTATTGATTAAACTTAATACTAACATTTTACTGGATTTTTACTGTAAGAAAATGAACACACATATTTTCACTATACACACCTGTCTGTGCATTGTGCTTCTGGCACACCAGACTGTCGCTTACTTGATAGTTAAAAAGGTAGCAACCCTAGTTGTGTGTCAACTGCATTGCATTTAGTTTGAATGCTATGCACCTCCTGCATTTAGTTTATTCATTCTTGATGGCTGGAATGACTTCTTGCTGGGGGCTTCATGATTGGCAAGGTACACCCTGAACAGGTGTCCAGTCCATCACAGTGCTAACACAGGTGAGTTTTTTGCTAATTGATTTTAACAACAAAGAAAAAATCTAGCTACCTACAGGTATGATCCGACCACCTAGAGATCTGTAGAAAGTTACTGATGTCATCCTAACACCTAGCTATAGATGCTGTAAAAGATAGATGTACCTTGTGGATTGGAAAATAAAAGTGCCTCAAACCTGCATCTATCTTAAGGCCACCACATAGCGATAGCTGTGGTTGTAAAAGGACTTCTGGTCCTATAGAAATCTGACTTGAGCTCTGTAAACACTTTCTTTACCTTCTGTTGGCTGCTCCCTGTAGGGGACCACAGCAGATCATTTGCCCACGTCTAGGGTTGCCAACCGTCCCTTAAAAAACGGAATCGTCCCGTATTTAGAAACAAAAGCACACGTCCCGTATTGAGCTAATAAGGGACGCACTTTGTCCCGTAATACAGTGAGAATCAAAAGTAGTCTATAACTTTTAATGGAATTAACGCTTTGTTTGAAAACATAATTCCCAGCCCCTCTCCTGCTTTGTGACCAATGAGCTGACAGCACACTTATGACAATTCGAGTATGACAATTCAGATTACCGCTCATCTCATTGGTCGAGGAAAGGTCGCTTACGGAGAAAATACCGGAAGACAACAGATGACCACAACAAGAAGCATGGCCAACAGGGAAACAAACGCCGACACTGCGGTGCAAGTCTCGGACGACAGTACACCTAAAGCTGGGCAGACACTGTGCGATTTTTTTCAGTCGCGTTATTCAGCTCCTGCTCAAACTGCACAATTGACTCGCAGGGGTTAAAAGTTGGTAGGTCACGATGCAGGTCTCACACTATACCGCCCGATGCTCTGATGCGACCTGAGTGCTCACACTGTGCCTCCATAAAATGAAGGTTATAACAGAAAATCTGTCGCGCTCTCCCTCTGTCTTTCACTCACACAGACACACCACCACCATCAACTTTGCTAAATTGCTAATGAAAAACATTGATCAGGCAGCTGTGATTGAGCAGCAATGTAAATCCAACTATTTTCATGGTTGTTGTGGTCGTGATAATTTTGTGAGGCCACATCGAAATGGCTCGGATGAGCTTTGAAAAGTTCTACAAGTTGTGCCTCCATCGCTTGTGTCCAGATCACACGCTGCACAGCCGTGCTGCTCTCTTTTTCGCTGACATTTGTGTTTGCGCGTGCGCAGTGTGACAAACTGCGGTGACACCCTCACGACCAAGCGATTGATGATCGGGATCACTCAAAAATCGGCTCAAAATGGGCCTAAAACCGCACAGTGTAAGCCCAGCATTAGAGCAGCAATGTTTGTTCCCCTCAGAGAAAGGGAAGAATGGGAAAAGGAAAACACCTGGCTGGAAAAAGTTAATATGGGCATGTGCAGTGAATATCAGCGCTGTGTGGCCAGAAGTGTGATAATATAATTTATTTTGTGTAATAAACAACTGCAAGGATAGATGATTACAAATAGATGACTAATACATAAAAGTAATACATAGATGAATAATGATGATGAGTTAAGATGCGTAATCATGGGAACAAGCGGGTTTACAAACAGGAGCAGCTGATTAGCATTAGAAAAGCTGAAATAATACCTCAACTGAAGCCAATTGTACTAAATGCACTAAATGTGCACTGTTACAAGAATGTTTTTCTTTCTATTGTTTTCTATTATTTTAAGTTAAGCAGGACAGAGTTCTTTTAAAGAAAGATTTACTTATATTCTCAAAAGTTAAGCATGACAGGCTTCTGTTTAAGAAAGAGACCTGTTTTACTGTGTTAATGTTGTCATTTTGAGCTAAAAATAAATGGCTAAATGATCATTTGTTTCACATGTGTTCATATCACAAAGAATAAACATCTACTTAAATCAAATTCAAGTCAAATGGTTAAAAAAATAATTTCACACACAAAAAAAGAGCTAGAAAATTCACCACACTGGGAAGGGTGAAGACAACTGGGTCGCCCGGCCCTGGCCACGAGGTGTCCCTTATTTATTTTTCAGGGAGTTGGCAACCCTACCCACGTCTCACCCTCTACTATCCTCCTCTGTCACACCAACCCTCTGCATGTCCTGCTTCATGACATCCATTAACCTCCTCTGAAGTCTTACTCTTTTCCTCCTCTCTGGCAGCTCCATATTCAACATCCTTTGTTCAGTGTATCCACTATATCCCTCCTCTACACCTGTCCAACCATCTCAGCTTTGCCTCTCTAACATTTTCTCTCAAACACTCAACCTGAGTGCTCCCTTTGAAGTACTCATTCTATCTTGTCCATACTGTCACTCCTGATGAAAATGTTAACATCTTTAACTCTGCCACCTCCAGCATTGCCTCCAAATTCCAATCTTGGAATTTTGCCTATGCCCATGTTTCCCATGGTTCAGTTTGTTTTTTGTATTTTCTTCGTTTATCTCACTCAACCAGTCCCCCCTCATCTCTCTTGATTTCTCTCCACTTCCTGCTATACTTTTCTTCCCAGCCATCCCATCACCCACCTGATCACCCTCTCATAACCCACCACCCTCCTACCCAAAGACGCCCCCGGCTGCGGCCTAGTTACGCCCCCAACAGAGATAAAGAGCTAATTGGAAATCGCTCTACTAATTAACCTTCTCCAGGCTAAAAGGTATTTATATCATCTGCTTTTTGATGGAGCGATAGCAATGGGAGGAGAGGTTGAGGAGGAGGAAGAGGGAGGAAAGGATTGGGAGACAGATGATAAATGTTGATTAAGCAGGTGAAACAGAATACTGGTGAGAGGGGCTACAAAAAAATTTCAAAGGAGCAAGTCGAGATGGAGTACATCGGCAATTCATTGCTTATTTCTCAGTTTTGTGGCAGATGGTCAGTTGTAAGGTTGCAAAATTTTCAGCCATCAGTTTGCTGCTTGACAAACACAGAAAAACCAGGTCAGTGTGGAGTGAAACCTGCTGGATTGTTTTGTCCTAAATTGACTGAAGTGTCTGCGTTTTTGATGATGGCAGATGGGGAAAGGGGTGAGGGTAAACCCTTGGGGGTGCAGAGGGACCTCGGGGGAAATGTAGTCTCTGGATACGTGTAGTCTAATTTTGTAAACTTTATCTAACAATAACACAGGCAGTAGAGTTCAACGGTTCTATCAATGGTACTTATGACAAGGATTACAGTTGATTACGCCAGAAGTGTTTACATTTTTTTTTTACTTTTAGTACCATGAATATTGTCATGAATCTAAATTTTGATTTAGACAAGAAAAGAAAACTTTCCTGAAATGATTAGATGAATTGTGGGAGTATCAAAGGAGATTGAAAAGGAACTGAAATATAAATCAAGAAATGCCCACAAATATAGGCCAGGCACTGCAGATTGTATAACATGTCTCTTAGGATATTCACCTAATGTTCAGGGGTTTCTTGAAACTCTGAGGTCTATAGTATTTTCAGTGTTGCACAAATGTGGTCTACACACATCATGCAGAGTATCTGATTTAAAGAAAGGAGACAAAGAAAATCTCCTCTCCAAAAAAAGTATGATATGACTTTGTGATTTTGTTTTTGAGGAAAAGGATCTAATATCTGCTAGAAGGAAAAACTGTGTCTGGTGTCAAATATTTTTAGTTGCTGTTTCCCCCTCGACTAAAGATTTCTGGGAATTGCTAAATGCTAATATTTCAAATATTTATTTCAACATACAACTGTTATACAAAAGAGGTGAAAACCATGAGACCATGTTTCACAGGTGTGATAACACAGTTGTCCTGCAGTGGAGTAGCTCCCTTTATCTGAACATAAAACTTCTCATTAAAACAAAAACTTCTATTTTGGTCTCATTCATCCCAATAACAGTCATTGTTTAAGCAGCCATCTGGCTCATCCATGTGATCTTTAGCAAACTGCAGATGGGCAGCAATGTCCTTTTTTGTTTTAATCCTGCCATGCACACCACACATTCAGTGATCTCCCGGTGATGGACTCATAAACCTAAAACAGTAGACCAGTTTTAGTTGCAGGCTTTTGCTTGATTAGACGTTGCTCTGGACTTTAACACCTCTTACTCGTGGAATGATCTTTGCTGATCGACCACCCGTGAGGAGAGTGGTAGTGGTCTTTGATTTCCTTGATTTTTACATTATCTGTCTGTTTGGGATGAATTATGTAACCCTTTTATAGTCTGATAAGCATAAACAACCTCTCAAGTCCTCAGGAATGTAAGCTTTTTGCCATGACACATAAACATACTGTGATGTGACAGATCAGTGTGTAACAGGACAGCAACAAGGTGAAAGCACTTCAATTTCACATTCAACTGAGTCTCCTCGTACTTTAGTGAGATAATTTACTTGTGTTTCTTTTAGTTATTTTTCTTCTATTTTGGTCATCTGTAAATGGTAAAAGTACATTTATTTTGTGTGTGTGTGTGCCCGCACATGGATTATTTATAACAAATACATCTTATTAAAGCGAGGTGAATCTCAGGTGCCTTCGCATTCAGCTGTATGCAATGTGTGGGACTAAAGTCTGTGTGGATGTGACAGAGGGAGAGAGATGATAATGAAATAAGAGCAGTAAGACTGACAGTGAAGCAGTCAATCAGTCAGTGAAACAGTGTCTAGCGGGCAGCACAAGCTACAGTAATATATGTGAGGAGGGGAGGGTGGTGAGGGGGAGTGAAAGATCTCAGGAGAGTAGGAGTCGAGAGGAGAAAGGGAATAGTTTCAGGTTTCTGTCATTTGCCATACCACCTTTCTCTTTTCATTTCCCCCCCCCTCTTGCAGAACCTAATGGGGGGGTCTAAGGAGGGTAAGGTTACCTGGCTGTCATCCCCCACTGGCTCCGCTTTCATTTCATTTACTCTCTCACTCACACTAAAAACCAGGTCCATCAGGCCTGCTGCAAACAATTTTTTTTGAATTTACTTTTGGAACAAATTTCTTGGAAATGTGTTGCTTCACTTATACTTTCTATTTATATTCAGCCACAGGAATCCAGAAGAAGTTTTGTCATCGCGCTCGTATTCAGGAATTCAATCATGTATCTCTTGGTGCTATTTGAAGCAACCAATTATCAAATTTTGCTAATGCATATTAATATTAATATACTAATTACCGTGTGGGCACTGGAACATGATTCATTAGCAGCTAGATGAGTCAGAATTTCATCTTGCATACAATTAATATGTTACATTTGAAGTTGGAGGTAAAATCACAAAAAACAAACCTCCAATGTGTTAGGAACATTCTGCACCAAACTGCAAACGGCTCCAGGCTTTGCTGTAGGAGCACAGGACACATCTATCTTTAATAGATATCAGAGGAATGCTGCTGGCTAAACAGGCTAGCCAAAGCTTTTCCGTAGGTCAGAATGATGGCAAGGATTGGTTGCATCTGGCTTGGATTTCAAAGAAAACTCCGTGTTGAATGCAAAATGTTGAGTTGGCCCTTGCAGATGTCAACTGTAAGGCCTGAAGGGAAAAAGCACTGAGAAGCGAAAATATCAAGTGAGGAGCAGAATGTATTTAGGTCTCTCCTGCTAAAACAAAGTCTGCTGTATTGGATTGCAAAGCAGTATTGGCAGATGGTCTGGTAAGCCATTTTTAAACAGCAGGTACTGTCAGCCAAGCAGTCTGCTGATACATTTCCCCGAGCATAAAAAGTTGAGGGCAATAAAGCATTATTGGTAGAAAACAAGCTCAGTCATGGTAAGTGCTTGTAAACACTGAATCATGGCTAATCAAAACTGTGTTTGGATCTGATTAGCATGTTTAATTTCCCAAATTGCTTACATAAACACAACTGAATGTTTTTGTTTTTTTCAGTTAAAGAGCCATGGCCCCAGCTTTACCAGAGTCCACGCACCATGGCCAGTATTATGTCGAGAGGCTGAGTTTCTCAAGATTAGAGTCCCCACCAAGACGGTAAGATCAGAGTACCTCACTGCAGCAGTTTCTTGTTAGGTTAGCAAACAGCTGAAGTTGATATTGTGTCTCTGTAGTTATTTTTTTTTTCTATATAATGGCTATTACAATAAACTTAAGGGTTGTAACATTTTAAGAAATTAAGTCTAAGACTTTGGTATGCCAGTTTTTTTAAAATTCAGTTAAAAGTACAGAGACAGTCATACCCATAATTATATTTACACGTGGGGTTATTACTGCAGTACCACTCAGTGTTAGGTCTTTAATTCTCAGACAGTGTTAAGTTCTTTGGATGTGTGTATCTTACAGGTAGTAACATGGTTAACTCTGTATGTTTTGGTTACCCCAGAGTTATGAAATCAAAGAGGAAACTGGTTTCGGCTCCAGTATGAGCACAGTGTGGAGAACGCTGACCAAGCCTTTCCAGCCTAAAGTACCACATCAAGATCATGGACGCACCAAATTTCTTTCACACTGCTTCTCCAGGGACAAGCTACACTTGTGAGATAAATATGAACACAGATTTATTTTCTATAGAGCCTTATTTTATGGTTTCAGTATAAAATAAGACTAAGTAATGATAAGAAAACCAACTGTCTGGTACCAGGGCTGGTCCTTAGTTGGATCTGACTATGGATGCTATAGTCACAACCTTCTATTAACCTAAACAACAAATGATGTCAAATCATTTATTGTCGAAAAGTCACTACACTTGTTTTTTTGTTTTGTTTTTTTAAACCACAAACTTGTAACACACAGCCACCTGTTTGGTGTTGTTGCAGGTGCATTTTGTGTTTAAAGTTGAAAAGACTATGTTTTGCAAAAACCTTAGCAGCCCTGCCATAGTGTACCATAGTGTTCATTGGTTGTGTTTCCTTCAGGTACAACATCACATCTAAAGACACTTTCTTTGACAATTCTACAAGGGGCAGAATAGTAAGTCTCTATGTTTACATCACTACCTCCTGTATCATATTTTTTTCAAGATTAGTCAATTTTTCCAGTCTAACAAGCTGAAATGTTCCACAGGTTTATGAGATCCTGAGACGGACGGTGTGTGCACGAACCTGTCAAACCATAGGTGAGGGTACAAAGCATTTCATTAGAAGTTTGCTGTGCCTCTGCTTTATCAGTGTTTAAATGTGTATTCCAATAGACTCCAATAGCAGATCTCAAGTGGTTTGCTGAAGGCATCAGTGTCTAATAGAAGTCACTAAGTTATTCACTCATTTTTTTTAAGTGTCATGTTGCTAGTCTAAAATAGTTTTCAGTATAATTGATCTCATTCACCTGTGCTGGAAAGCAGCAACACTCCTCCAATCATATCCTTCCCAGCCTCCTGAAATTTGGTCCGCCATTGGTTACTCCCAGAACTAACTCATTTTAGATTATTTCTACACCAGTGCTTCTTAACAGAGACACACTGGTATGTCTTGAGGAAAGTTTATGTGAATTTATCATTTGCTAGCATAGTGTCAAGCATTATTTATTTATTTATTTATTTATTTATTTATTTATTTATTTATTTATTTATTTATTTTTAAGTGCAAAAGGATCTGGTGTTCCAGATGACATAAACACTCTCTTCTGCAGATATAAAAACAGGTGTTGCTGGAAATTTTGCTTTGCTCTTTAGTGTGCCATAAAAACCTCTAAACCACTGGTCTACACAAGAGCCTATGACAATAAAACCCTGCTTCAAAATATGTTTGCATTCAATATGGATGTGTAGGTTCTCAGTCATCCAGATCATGGTAATCTCAATCTCATGGTAATCGAATCGAGGCACTCGGAAGAAACGTGACTGGACTTTCTATAGGCTTCTACTGCTGCAGATATGTGGATGACACCTGGGTCAAAATCAAAACCCAAGAAGTAGAAGCCTACACTGTTCACCTCAATTCAGTGGATAGAAACATAAAGTTCACCAGGGAAGACAAGAAGGATAATAGTTTGCCATTTCTGGACTGTGCTGTGCACATTGAAGAGAATGGAAACCTCAACATTGGAAGTTTACCAGAAGCCCACACACAGACCAGTACCCACTCTTTGACTCCACCGCCACCCTCTGGAACACAACATTGGAGTAATCAGAACCCTAGAACACCGGGCTGAAAACATTCCCTGTAAGCCAGAAAGGAAAGAAAAGGAACGCACACATGTAAAGAAAGCTCTTTAAACAGGTGGTTATCCCAATTCATCGAATCTGTAAAGATGCACAGGATAAAGGTCAGACACCAACTAGGAAGAAGCAGAATGACAAATGAAACAACATTGTCTTGTCATTGTCCACTTTGGGGTGGCTTACAACACCAACTGTCTGCCAACTTACAAGCCAGTTTTGAGATCCCTCCCCAGACACCTCAACGCCCACTCACATCTTCTGTGACTTGATCTCAATAGGTCACATGATCGGGTGAGCCAAGGTCTCACAATAGTTTCACCTGAAAACTCTGCTGATAATGACCCACACCCTTTTCACACCTTGGCTCATGTGATGAGGCACATAATCAATAGCGGGTCAACGGCCCTCTTAAGGGTTAATCCCACTAGGGATTAAATACTCCACCATTTGGTTTTAGAAATGAAGAAGCTTCTCTGATGAAGGTGAAACATCTTCAAGAAACCTAAAGAAATCCACTGGCTTTTCTTTCCAAGCTACTTAGATCTGTATACAATACGTATACAATACTGAGCATTTTGGTTACACCTTTGGTATAACAGCACATTGACTACACCCGTTTTATAGCACCCTTCAAACAGGGTGTAGCAATCAGGCAACATTTATTTGAGTCAATGATGATAAACTAAATAACACCCGAGCATCTCATATTGTCTTGTTCTCTGTTGTGAAAGGTAAAACTATAGATTTGTAGTTAAATGTTATACAGCAATAATTCTTAGTTTAGGAAGAAGAAGGTACTAGAAGGTCGCAGAGCCATGCAAGCTGTTTGTGCACTAGAGAGATAAAGTGACGTTCAAGTGGTTGTCTAAACAATGAGTGCTGTGCTGCATAGTTGGATGACACAGAGATCATTTTCCCAACAACCTATTCCCACCAGGCCGTTCCTAGAAAGGCTGCTCAATAACAATTCCTTTAACCATAGACACCCATAGGGACATTCAGCAGCTAAGTCAATATGTTCAGCCGCACTCTTTGTTTGTGCAATTGTGCGTGACCCATAATTTGTTGAGGTAATCTAGAAAATAAACATGCAAGGCACGCAGATGACGGCTGTCTTAAAGGCTTCATTGTACTTTCATTGGAATTTCCATTAAAATATATCCACCACTGTTTGTCCGTATGAGACATGAAAGAACTGCATGGTATCAGGTATCCCCTGATTCTTTGTTAGTGCAGCTCTTTCCTGTTTATTTAACTGTAGCATTTAATTAGACGCAGATTATGGTTGCATCTGCCTGTCACACTTATAATGCCCATCGGTCCCATATAGATATGCTGATCCCAGTTTCATTTCTAATGTCCACCATATGTCTGGTTGGCTTGCCTATCACAGCAGAAGGTCTCAGCCAGCGGGTACTAATGAAGCTGTAGGGCAAGAAGGGACGAGAAAAATAGAGTTGCATCTTTTTAACCTCTATTTTCTCTCTTCCCCTCCCCCCGCCCACCCAGGCTCACACAATCCCCACACACACACTCTCCCTCTCTGTCTCTGTTGCTTTACTCCATCTCTTCTACAAGTGGGTCATACTTCCCGGGTCAGGCTGAGATTGAAGCAGGGGCCACTGGGAGTTGTGGTTGTTTCTGGCTGGTTGAGTGAGCATTCATGCGTAGGTGTATGTGTGTTGGTCGTGATGTTCATTAATAGCACAGCTAATCGCTGCATAGGTCCGTGTCCCCTTTGAGGCACTGATAATTGATTAGTTAGTTTGATGGAAGAGGTAGTTGTGTATGCCGTGTCATGTCATGCATCAGCGTCCACCCCTGACATTGACAGGTAACGGGCAGGCCACGATTTAACGTGTGAAAACTTTCAAGGGCAAAAGACAGAACCAGTCTGTCTGACACTGAAAACCAGACTTTTTAAAATGGTACAGGCTATACAATACGTGTGGGGAAAGAACCATTTTTCTTTTTTATTATTATCTTTTTGGGACAACAAATCACATCCTTAAAAAAATCGAATCACAAGTAAGTAGTGCTGGATATTGGATAAATAAAAGGAGGTGCTCTTTTTCATTGTCTAAAAATGAATTTCCTCTTAGCCTGGAACAGTTATTTTAACCTCAATCCTTAATTCTTTTTCAGTAAAAAATGTGCTTACACACCTCTTTGTAAGTGCCTCAAACACTTATTTTTTTAAAAGCCCAGCCAGCTGTTTGAGTTTCTGGTTGAAACCTCACTTGCCTTTCAATGCAAGTAAAAACTGTCGTCTTTTCAGAGGATGCAGTTCACGATGCTTAGCAGGAAAAGGAAACCCCTCATAAATGACACTCAAACTCTCTTGGGGTTGTCTCACGTCTCTGCTCTCTCTCTTTCAGGCATCAGCACATTGATAGCTAAAGGCGTGTATGACGCTGCCTTCCCTCTTCACGATGTAAGTGCAAAGTCCCCTGAGACGCTGATGGTTTTAATGTGTACTAGATTTCAATTTTCAGTGAGTGGAAACATTCTTGGAGTAGAAATCTTACACTCTGACAAATGACGTAGCAAA
Source organism: Diplotaxodon limnothrissa (assembly GCF_057381915.1). Classification (NCBI taxonomy): domain Eukaryota; kingdom Metazoa; phylum Chordata; class Actinopteri; order Cichliformes; family Cichlidae; genus Diplotaxodon; species Diplotaxodon limnothrissa. The sequence continues at coordinate 5,309,772 of NC_140612.1, read as the reverse complement.
ATACTGACTAGTGCAGGAATTTCTCAAGTTTTGAAATTAACGGGTACATATAATACATAATTGGGCCTTGAGGCGACTTATGTTGTGATTTGGCGCTATATAAATAAAATTGAAATTGAAAATTGAAATATAAGGAAGAATTACTGTTCTGTGTTAATTTTTGATTATCTAATTATATTTTGTGAGTGATAATTCAATTCAGTTTTATTTATACAGCACCAAATGACGACAACAACAGTCGCTTCAAAGCACTTTGTATTGTAAAGACCCTACAATGACAGAGAAAAAAGCCCAAAAACATATGACCCCCTTTAAGCTAGCACTTTGCGACGGTGGGAAGGAAGTCTCCAAAAGTTGATTCTGTTCATCCGGACGTAGCGTTTTGTGGAAGAAACGTTTCGTCACTCATCCAAGTGACTTCTTCAGTCTGCAGTCAGCTGAGTCTGAAGAAGTCACTTGGATGAGTGATGAAACGTTTCTTCCACAAAACGCTACGTCCAGATGAACAGAATCAACTTTTGGAGATTTACTTACCTGGATGATTGAACATGCATCAAGAAGTGGGAAGGAAGAACTCCCCTTTAACAGGAAGAAACCTTCAGCAGAACCAGGCTAAGGGAGGGGCAGCTATCTGCTGTGACAGGTTGAGGGTGAGTGGAAGGAAATTGGACAAAACATGTACTGAGGAAGAGAGCCAGAATCGAATATCTGATAATTAAATGCTGAGGCAAAAACAAGTGAGTGAGAAAGAAATGCTAAGTGAATCATGGAAAGCCCCAGCAAGCCATGTCTATTGTAGTGTTTAGTTACACTAAATTCAGGATCACCTGATCCAGCCCCAGCTAAGCTTTAACAAGAGGGAAAGTTTTAAGCCTGAACTTAGAAGACACTCTCTCTGCTTTTAAGTTCAAGCTGGGAGCTGGTTCCACAGAAGAGGGGCCTGAATGCTGAAGACTCTGCCTGTCATTCCACTTTTTAAATATCTTAGGAACCAGAAGGAAATCTGAGAGCTAAGTGCTCTACTGGGGCCTGATTATTTAAGACCTTGTTTGTGAGGACAAGGATTTTAAATATAATCCCAGCTTTAACAGTGATTGAAGAGGAACCAGTATGGTGGAAAAAAGCTGTTTGTAGTCCCTGTCAGTACTCTTGCTGCAGCACTTTGGATCATTTTTCCTAGAACAAATAAATGCATGGAATAGTTTTTCAGCATCACTCTTAGACAGGATATTTCTATTTTTTAAGAGATTGCACAGATGGAAGAAAGAAGTCCTAAATATTTGTTTAATATAATAGATTCCTTACGGTGATACTGGAAGCCAAGGTAATGAGGCCAAGCAGCCATCAGATTTCTAAGATCCTTAGGAGTGAGTCGAATAACCCCAGTTTGATCTGATTTTAGAAGCAGTAAATTAGAGGTTATCCAGTCTTTTTCTTTAAGACATTCCTGCAGCTTAGCTAATTGGTGTGTATCATTTACTTTCATAGATCCCCTGAGTTTCATCTGCATAGAAATGAAAATGTATGTCTAATTATGCTGCCTAAGGGAAGCATGTGTAATAGAATTGGTCCAGCATAGAACCCTGTGGATCTCCATATTTAACCTTAGTGTGTAGAAAAATCCATTTAAATGAACAAATTGGAGTCTATCATGCCTTCTCTGACCTAAAATGATAATTTCAGTTTCTGAAAAGTCTTTGGCTCTAAATTAAAGATGTACACTGGCATGGCCCCGTGGTTTAACCAGCTATAAAACTGACAATAACTCTGACATCTAACTTGATTGATATTAACACTTCAGACAACCTCCTCTTACCACATTATCTGCTCTTAACAACTTCAAATACTGTATTTCGAGTGTTTTTAATTTCTGTATTTCTACATGTTTTCCACAAGTGCACTGTGCTGCCTGTTGTCGTGCGCCTGTGTGCACTCATGCTTTTCATCCTCTCTTCTCACTGCTCAGGGTGACTACAAGGTCATCGGACACCTGGAGGAGAGGAACGACAGACAGGTGCGTTGACTCAGCCTTTCATTCCTGTCACCCCCTTTGTTCCTTTAAGTGATGTGGTACAGCTATGAAAACTCAGTCTCAGTCAAGTCAGCTGTCCAAAACATGTTAACTCCCAGCAACTCAAAAAGGGACCTCCACTTTTCTGAACAACTGAGCTTTAGTTTGCCATCCTCATCTCATATTTAATTTGATTTTCTTCCAACATCTGTCTAACGTGTTTACAAAACTCTCAAAGTGCAAAAAAACAGGATCCGACTCAAATTTCAAAGCAAAATATTAATAGAAAATTGAAATGTGAAAATTGAGAGGATTAGTCTTTATCCTTGTGTTTACTCCAGTTTTTGTAACATGTTCTAGTTCAACCACATACCTTGTTAGATTTTTATCTTTTAAGCACGAGGAGCACCAGGCTTCATAATGCGGTTTTCCTCCTCTCTTACTGCATTTCACTTGGCTGCAGGATAATGTTACTTATACTGCAGCTTGTTGGCTTCATCCACTGAGGTTTAATTCGGCCAATCAGAATGTTACTGCCTACAGATGAGCTCTACCTCTGAGAATCATTTTCAACTTACAACATGACAAAATACGCCCACACTCTCTCTCTCTCTCTCTCCCCCTCTCTCTCTCCCTCTCTCTCTCTCTCTCCCTCTCCCTTTCTCTCTATTGCTTTGTCTTGTCTGTCAGGTTCTGCATGAAGAGTGGGCTAGATACTCAGCCTTTTACAAGTACCAACCCATTGATCTAGTCAGGTAAAGTAACCACAGCATCAACACGAAGACCTCCGTTTTTCTTTTAATTTAATATGACTCTGCCATACATGATTAGTGAAAGATGTACATGGGGACCTGCCAGGCACGGGAGCCGCCGCCAGTCCCCTCAGAGCCCTTCCCCAAACAGCAGCTCAATTCATGTTTATGCCATTCACCTTTATCTACTAAAAAATGCTGTCAAACCTAAAATAAGAATGTCGGCCAGCTAGTGAAATGGTTCTTAAGATATTCACATGCCCATTTGTTCTTTGGCGTTACTAGTCACCATGTGTATACTGGTCATGAATGATTCCTTACTAGCCAAACCACCTTGTAAGACTGACAAATCAAGAATTTATATTTGTTTCAACTGCAAATTTTATATCTCAGCCTGACCCAATATTGACAGACTCAGGAACATAGAGGAGATTTTAGGAGCACAGAAGTTACTCTAGGAGAGCTGGACAGGGCTGTACCCATTAGCAGGACTGGTATGTGCTCAAGGAGGAACAGGATGAGCACTACCAGAGCTACAAAATGACCTCCAGCAGACTTCATACAGGTGGCCTGAAGGCCCGATGTCCCTTGTGCTCACTACCTGGCACTGTGGAGCCCATTTGACATTTACCATAGAACACCAGTCATAGCAGGTCCACTACTTGCACCCTGTGCTTCTCATAAATGAGAGCAGGTTCACCCCGAGCACCTGTGACAGTCGTGGGTTTGTAGAAGCTGTGGAGAATGTAATGCTGCATGCAAGCTCATTTAGTATGCCCTGTTTGGTGGTGGGTCGGTGATGGTCTGGGGAGGCATATATCCATGGAGGAATATCCACAGACCTCGACATGCTGGGTGTTGGCACCCTGACTGCCAGTAGATATGGGGATGAAATCCTTCGGCCTGCCGTCAGACCCTACACTGACGGGTTTCACCTAGTGCTCGGCTTCATATGGTGAGAGAATGCAGGCAGTTGCTTGAATATGAAGAAACTGATACCATTCAATGACCCCCGTACTCGCCTGACCTAAATCCAATAGAACACCCAATAGAGTAGGCTGAGGGCTAAAATACTATGTACTGACACAATTATTGACTCAGCAAAATTACACAGAATGAAGAATGTTGCTTATCTCATTACATGTGGACACATTTGCTTTGTGGTAATAAACCTCTGACAATCATAAAAACTTGATGCTGCTATTTACTATATATTCTGTTGATTTGTACTTCTAAATAGTATAACTAAATAGTGTAACTAATTATACTATTTTGATTACTCTGCAGTAAGTAGCACAGATTTATCCATTGTTAAGGTTAATTAAGTCCATGTTGGAGTCTTTAGATCTTGCTCAGGCAGAATTTGTACACCAGTCTTTAAGAAGCAACTATTAAAGGCTTTGCAGAGGTAGGAAACACCCTAAATAATAAGAGCATTAGCCCTCTTAATCTATTTTGGGGTCAAACACAGCATCAGGATCCTTACACCTGTTTTACATACTAATTCCGTCTGCTGTGCCCTAACCATGAACTGCATTATTCCTTACCCACAGGAAGTACTTTGGTGAGAAGATCGGCCTTTACTTTGCATGGCTCGGCGTGTACACCCAGCTGCTTGTACCAGCTTCCATAGTGGGTATCATTGTGTTTGGCTATGGAGTGGCGACAATGGACACTAATATACCAAGGTACATTAGAAATCCACTGCAAAAATCTCTAGTTTTACTGTTGCAGTTTCATTTGAGAGAGAAAATCATTGTACAATCCCACACTGTAAAAAGTGGTTATGGAATGAGATGTTCCCTAAAATACGGATTCTAGCATAATGCAGAAAATAAGGATTTGTTCCTGCCATTGCATGCACATATGCCCATACACACATTTACTAGACAGGGATTGCCCAGATACCTGCTGTATCTGGCTTTAGTCAGGGTTGTGTGGGTGGCGCACAAAAGGCTCAGCTGGCTGTGTGTGTGTGTGTGTGTGTGTGTGTGTGTGTGTGTGTGATGAAGTGGAAGGCTGATAATTCAGCCTACACCAAGTATGAATAGGGTCAAAGTAGAAAAGCTTGTGTTGTGGTTATGTGTTAAAAGTTCCATTCATTTATTGTGGTTAAATGTAACAGACCCAAAGATCCATGCGCCTTTTTAGCTGAGAGTGAATCCACAGACAGAAATATAGAGCCTCAGTTAATCTTATAGTCATAAACATTAACACTACACCACGTGTTATATAATGGTGGGCACTCTAGATTTGATATTTTTTCCCCCTCTTCTTCAGTCTGGAGATGTGTGACCAGCGTCTCAATTTCACCATGTGTCCTCTGTGTGACCGAGCATGTGACTTCTGGCATCTCAGCACTGCCTGTGGAACCGCCAAAGCTTCACACCTCTTTGATAACCCTGCCACTGTCTTCTTTGCCATCTTCATGTCTCTATGGGGTAAGGTTATGTGTTTTTGCATATGCATACCGAGATGACAGGTGGGCTGGTTATGAAAATGCTCAGAGATACAGTCCTGATCAAAAGTTTAAGACCACTTGAAAAATGGCAAATAACATATTTGGCATGGTTGGATCTTAACAAGGTTCTAAGTAGAGCTTCAACATGCAACAAGAAGAAATGGGAGTGAGACAAAACATTTTTTTTGAGCATGCAATTTATTGAAAACAATGCTTAAACTGAAACAGACTGTTTTACGGCTGATCAAAGGTTTAGGACCACATGCCTTTAAAAGGCCAAATCTGTGCAAAATGTGGATTCATTGTCATTTTCTGTCCGGTAGTCATACTGTCATGGTGTTCTGATGGCAAAGGCAAAATGTTCCCTTTTTGAACGGGGTCGGGTTGCTGAACTGCATAAGCAGGGTCTCTAGCAGCGCACAATCCACATTTTTGCACAGATTTGGCCTTTTAAAGGCATGTGGTCCTAAACTTTTGATTGGGACTGTATCTTATGACCTGAATTTTATGTCCTGAGAGAATCTGTATAAAATTACATGAGACTGAACACTAAGGAAGGAGCAGCAGGTTAGAGTGGTTAAGGATAGAGATGGAATTCTATTAATGACTGAATAGAGTATGCTGAGAAGATGGAAGGAGTACTTTGGGGAGCTCATGAATGTAAAGAACATGACAGAGGAGGATAAATGGTGTATTAAGAAGTGCAGAAGATTAGTAAGGAGGAAGTGAGGACGGCTATGAAGAGGATGAAGATTAGAAAGGTGGATGGTTCAGGTGGTATAAAGATGTGTAGGAGAGAGGGCAGTGGGACTTTTAACCAGACACAATCTTGGAGAGTGAGAGCATGACTGAGGAATGGAGAAGAAATGGCTGATGTGCAGAGCTATAGTACAGCAATCCCCAACGTTTCTTGCGCCATGCACTGGTTTAATGCCCAACAATATTTTCACAGACTGGCCTCTAAGGTGTTGCAGATAAATACAACAAAATAAAACCGGTAACTGTACCAAAAAAAAGATTTATGCATAACACATGGGAAAAGACCCAGGGAAACTGAGTTAACGATAAAAACAATAAAAAAAAAAAACAATAAAAACCCTGAGAACCATAAATTTCACACCCGAGCCTCAACTCTCGCAGCCGGATACCAAACGACTCACGGACCGGTACTGGTCCGTGGCCCGGGGGTTGGGGACCGCTGCCATAGTAGATACAGAGGGATAAAGTTAACGAGCCACACCATGAAGCTGTGGGAAAGAGTTGCTGAAGCTAGGTTAAGAAGAGAGGTGACAATCAATGAGCAGCAGTGTGGCTTCACATCTGTAGTTCTTTCTCAGCATGATGTTTGGGTGTTGATGGAAAAGTATAGACTGTCAGAAGGAGCTGCACTGTGTCTTTGATGGTCTAGATAAAGCATATGAGAGGGTGCCAAGTGCGGAACTGTTGTACTGTATGAGGAAGGAGTGATAGAGTGAGAGTGCTGGTAGATGACATGTATGAAGATGGTAAGACAGCTGTGAGGTATGTGGTAGGATTGACATATGTCTGAGCTTTGAGTGGGATTAATCAGGGATCGGCTTCTTGTTTGCACTAGTAATGGACAGGCTGATTAATGAGGTCAGGCAGGAGTCTCTGTGGGGTATCATTTTCACAGATGACATTAAGATCTGTAGTGAGAGTAGGAAGCAGGTGGAAGAGAGCCAGGAGAGGTGGAGGTATACAGTGGAGAGAAAAGGACAAGTCCCTGGAAACAAGACAGAATAAGTTTGTGTGAAAGAGAGGGTGACGGGTGTAAGAGTGAAGCTGCACTCAGCAGATGTTTTGAAGATAGATGAGTTAAACATCTGTTGGCAGCTATCCAAAGCAACATACAGCACATGAGAGAGGTGAATAGGTGATTTTGTTGATAGCAGCAAGTGTGAAAGCAAAGGTTTGCAGGACAGTAGTGAGAGTTACTATGATGTCTGGTTTGGAGACTGGTACAAAGGCAAGATGGGAGGTGGAAGATGTTAAATCCTTCATTGGCAATGACCAGAATGGACACGATTAGAAATGAGTATATATGTTACAAATAAGTCATAGGAACAGCTCAGGTTGGGCAGCTGTAAATTTAAATTACACCAAGTCACTGTCAAAGAGCAATTAGGGGACAAATGCATTATTTCTCTCTTGCTTTCTTGCTTGCCCTCTATGTCGTTGAATCAATTGAAAAAGAAGTAGTTTAGTCAACTCTAAAATAAAAACTTAGGGTCAACTTTTAAGTCATATGATGCAGTTGGAAACTTGCAATTGGAGATTTACGATACTGTAACCTTTATTAAAGTTCCTCGTTTGTGTGATTGTGCAGCGGTGCTATTTCTGGAACAGTGGAAGCGACGTCAGATCAGTCTGAGCTTCAGCTGGGACTTGACAGGCATTGAGGAGGATGAGGTAAATGCTTTTTAAAGTGCAAACATAAACGCATCAAACCTACAAAATTAGCAGAAAAATTTCTGAACATTCAGATTGGCAGAGGTTTTTTCTTTTTTCTTAACCAGTTTCACTCCTACAATCTGCGTGTGGCCACACTACCTCCTCCTGCAGTGACACTTAACATTGGCACTAAATGCATTATCATCTAATGCTAATCCCACACTAGCCTGGAATGTACATGTGGCATACACATAGATGCCCACATGAGAGTCAGAATGTCCAGAACCTAACTCCTTCTCACTCCTGTTTTCTTTCAGGAACACCCCAGGCCAAGATATGAGACCGTCCTCCTGCAGAAAAGACAGAAGAAGCAGAACAATAAGAAAAAGAAGAAGAAAAAGAATGAGGTAGGAAGGCAAAGAAAACAAAGCTATACTATTAAAGTGCTTACTATAGGAACGTGTTATGGTAACAAGTCATGTTTTTTAAATTCAGTGATCTGTATACATAATACAAATATGAAGGAAATATATTTCCTTTCACCCAGCTGGTTTTCAACATGTCCAAGATTATCTCATGACTGGGAGTGATCTAGATTCTCTGTGTAAACCAGGTCAATCACACTGAGTCCTGTTGGCCCACATACTTTTGCAGTGGTAACAGATGGCTGCCTGCTGCTGCCAGAGGGAAGCAGGGAACTGGTTCACATGACACAGGATCATCATTACACCATCCCAAAATTGATTAGGGAAGAAAAATAGAAAAATTTAAAAGATCTTCCTGGGAGCTGATCATATATACTGTAGTTGCAACTCAGGATTTAGTATCTTGCCCACAGATACTTTGGCATGCAGGCTGGAGCAGCCAGGAACCCACCCAACCTTCTGATTAGTGGATGAACCACTCTATCTCCTGACCCATAACCACAATGAAGAAATTGATAGAGCTGTTAGTGTGCCACTTAAAGATTCCTCACCATCAATGGGTTCAACTTCTTATACGTTGGCGAAAGACTTGCGAAAGTTAGCTGCAGGTCCTTCGGTGGCTTTCAGCCAATCAAATATGGGACACTCTTCAGAGCCAATGCACTTTGTGTTTGACCAGGTGTTTCCTCAGATTTGATGTGTTGCCATTTTTTTTCCCTTCATTTTCCTCTGCAAATGTTACAGAGAGCAATCGTTGCGCAATTTTTATTTTTATTTTTTGAAAGCGTAACCACACCTGAGAGATCTTTTGGTTAACTTGAGTGATAGTTAGTAATAGTCATGCTCTTTCTTACGCTTACCTAAAATTTGGCACCGAATGATTTAGTGTGAGTTGGTTTTCAGTAGATAATTCAGTCAGTACCCTAAAAAGTACAGAGTTTGGTACCCAAACCTGACTTTATCAGAGTCTTTAGGTCCTTCATGTTTTTTTTGTTTTTTTATTTTTTATTTTTTGACTTTTAACAAACTTGTATTAGGTAATATAATGTGGAGTACAGGAATGCTTGTTGCTGAAAGTGTGCCTCTGTACACCTACACAGATGGTCCATTAAAAAGGAGGTGTGATTCATAATTAATAGAATTGTTGTAAATCGATGTGACTTAAATAAATATGTTATATTTTATATAAACAAATATGCTTTATGTGCAAAGAGAAAAACATCCTCCAAGCTTTTGAGTGATAGTGGGTGTGTCTGTCTGTCTGTGTCTGTCTGTGTATTTGTCTGTCTGTCTGTGTGTCTGTAACTTGTCCCCCCCTGTCTTTCAGCCAGCAAAGCAGGAGGACGGGACAGTGACAGGGAAGGACAGATGGAGACAAAAACTACTGTCAGCCATGTCTGCAGGAATACCGGTAACCCCTCCTCTCCTTCCCCTGTCCTCTTCTACCACCTGTCCTTTTCTTTTCCCTCCTGCTCCCACCTTGCTTTCCCTATCCTTTCTTTCCCCTCCTGCAGGCTGCTGTCTGTTCTTCTCTTCCTGTCCCATCCTCAGGGTGCTACCGTTTCCACTTCACAGGTATTTCTTTGTATGTTTTCTAGCATACCCCTTTTAAATATATCAATCCAGGTATGTGATGACCACAGCAGGAGTTAAAATTGCCCATATAGTTGGGCTAGTTGATGAACCCGAAAGCAGAGCACAGATATGAGCAGGAACAGGAAGATTGCGTATTTAAAAAAAAAAAAAATGCTCATTGTTGGTGGGAGAGAGTTGGGTTTGAATGGAGGTCACGATGAGGTTGAAGCAATAGGCAGGGCCAGGGCACCAATGCAGCTAAGGACTGCTGTATGAGAAGTTCAGAGAACAGAGAGCTCAGAACTGAGAAAGATAAGAAGGGGCTTAGGCAGATGAATGCTGCAGACAGAGAAGAACAGGTGTTGGTAAATGCGAATACATGAGTGGGCAATAAACTAACAGAGACTGCATGATCTGGCAGTTGTGTATACAATGTTTTCACAGTCAAAGTGTTGGATCTAGGTATTTATTGCAGAGCAGGATGATGACAAGCAGCTGGCAGTCTGACTTCCCCCGCTCATCACATCCTGCAATCAAGCAGGCAGAAAACAGAAACACAGAAAGTAGGGAGGGAAAAGATTGCGCTTTGCAGCTTGGTGGGAATGATGGTACAAGTGAAGGGCATGACACACAAAATTACCCTGCATTCCACTGCCCACGTCACCCTGTAGAACATGTGCTCTGGGAAAAATTCAGATAGTAGTGTATGATTTTTGCTTTTTTCTCAGAATGGAATGAAATCTGGCTCAACTTGGGTGCTGGTAGGTGACCCATGTGCGGCCTGGTTCTATTCCACCCTGGATGAGTTCGTGCATGTCTTTCCTTTCTCAAACTGCCTTGTCATTAAACAGGCTAAACACACGCTTTACACACTAATCAAAGAAGTATTAATCCAGGTCTGAAAATAGTTCTCAACCAAAGCACTGTAGTACTGTTTTCCCAGGTAGTTAAGCTAATTAATGTTAAGAAATCCTTCCAATATAGTCTTTAAAAAAGGAACATTCTTTATAACACAGCAAAGGTAAAATGATTTGTTGGATCTAAAGGATTTCTTTTCTACAAACCTTGTTGCTAGACAGTTAACAGGACCCCCTTATGAATTGGGTGAGCTGCTAATCCTTCTTTGCAACCTTTATCTCTGTGGGCTTTTTCCTCATCGCAGGTGTACCACATGACATTAATGGACTCAACGGAGACATACTGTTTGTTACACCTTTTCTTGTATGACAAGTTAATTGTGGTTAGGTCTACTGTCAAAAAAACAAACAAACAAACAGCTACAAGTACCTGGGGATCCCACAGGCAAATGGGAACCATGAAGAGGCCACTATGAAAGCTGCAAACACCAAGTACCTGCAGAGGTTCAGGCAAGTCCTGGGGAGTCAGCTGAATGGCAAAAACAAAGTCTAGGCTATCAACACCTAGCTCTGATCAGGTACCCTGCTGGGATAATAAGCTGGCTGAAGGAGGAGATGGAAGCCACTGACATCAAGACGCGGATGGAATTCTGTGAATGCAGAAATGACAGAGTGTGAGACTTAAAACACAAATTTATATGACAAAAAGATGCACAACACAAATAAGCCGACTTGGAGAAGTAGAGGGATGGAAAGAAACTGAGGGAGGGCGGGCTGAGTGGGAGTGATGCATGCTGGGCAGGAAGCCAGGGGTAAGATTAGTGACCGTCACTATGGCGACACACAACTCCCTCTCACACACTTGAACCATTGTTACCTGAATGTGCTGTAGGATCAAATCAAAAGATTATATGAACATATACGTGAGTAAAATGGGTCTTTGGTTTTTGAGTCTTCTACGTTGGTCCTGTTATTTTAAAGCAATATGCCTTCGGCATACTAAGCACTTATAAATGTTGGGTAAATCAAGTTGAGCATTCATTTTGGCTACTTTAAGTACAGAGCTCAGGCTGCATGCTTACATTTGCAAACTGACAGTAAAAGTGCCGTAACTACATCAGTGGCTAATCTTCAGTGACGGACAAATCACTGTCACAATGTTTCAAATCAGTTTTTGAACTACAGGGCATGTTAGTGCTAATAATACAAGACAAACTAAAAAAAGAGAGAGGGTCACATGTTTTAAAGCCCAGAATCCTAAAGGGAAGCCAGCTCTGTCTTAGACACTTACATTGCATTAGATGTGCCTGAAAATGGTGAAATGGTACTATATGTATAACATCATTCTTAACATTTAAGCAAATGTAAACATTTATTTGCTAAAACAGCCATGTAGTATACCAGAATAGTTCCCCACTGCTTAATATATTAAATACAGTGTTTTTCTGCATCTGCTTACATTTTGCAGAAATCAAGCCAGCATGGTTTTTAGTGATTCTGGTCCACAATACTCTGTGCTTGAATATTTGAGTTGCTCCAATGAAGTAGTGTTTTGCAGTCTATCCATAGTGAGTGCAGCAATACGTACTTCAAAAGGGGAACTGGAGTACGAACTGAAAGTGAAATTGAAAAAAGGAGCAATTTAAGAGCCAAGTCTGTCACAAATGCAAAGGCTTTGTTGGTCTTTCCTCAGTGGGCATTACAAGCTAAATATAAAGTCTGACCTACCTTTTTCTTTCTCTTGGTCAGGATGGCCATCACACTCTGAAGGTCTTTTTGTATACACTTTGTGTATGTAGAGGCTTCAGGGTGAGAGTGAGAGAGCAAGAATGGTAAATGGCCTGCATTTGTATAGCGCTTTACTCAGTCCCTAAGGACCCCAAAACGCTTTACACTACATTCAGTCATCCACCCATTCACACACACATTCACACACTGGCGATGGCAAGCTACATTGTAGCCACAGCTGCCCTGGGGTGCACTGACAGAGGCGAGGCTGCCGGACACTGGCGCCACCGGGCTCTCTGACCACCACCAGTAGGCAAACGTGGGGTTAGTATTTAGTTAGTATTTTAGAAGAAAAGCATTTATTATGTTTGAAATGAAGGCTCATGTCCAAAAGGCGCGATTCTCAAAATGATGATAAATGTACAGATTAAAAACAAGTTGCTGATTTCGTTTCTGGTTCTTTTATACACTGCTCACTGCATAGACGTTATAAGTGAGAGACTGCATAAATCTGAATAATGGACTTGAGCAGAAAAGCACATTGTGTTCCATGTAACACTTTCATTTCCATTAAAGTTTTTATATTTAATATGTGCATGTTCAGTTAAGACAAAAGGCCCTCCGTTTGAAAGGCTAACGACTTTGTTCCAACAGAATAATGAGAAAGAAAAATGTTAGCGAAATTGTGTATTTTTAAATCAAATGTATTTCGTCAGTTGTAATCAGGATGAAACCTGTTTGTCATTTCTCAACACCGCACTCTGAGTGCAAACAAACACACTTTCCAGCGTTCACAAGTTTAGAAGACTCAACGAGGTCTTTTTCAAGAAGCTTGCCAAAACCATCCGGTAAGTTAATTAAATGAGTTGGTTTGTTGTCTGAACACAGTGTAGACATCTGTTGCTGGTTACCATGTAAAAACAAAGTAGAACGCACAAGTTGATTTACACACTTAATCTAATCTGATCTAAACTGACAAGTATGCACATAGTGCCCACGTCACATTCAAGTGCTAACACGTTTTATTATTCTAGTAATAGTCTTTTAAAAAAGGTTAATATGAAGAATTTATACTTGGTAGCAGTAATAGTTTTGCATACATAGTACTATTTAATAATAGAAGTGGTAGTGTCTGTGAAAAGTAGAAACTACTGATGATAACTTGTTGCAGTTTAATGCAGCCTTATTTTACATTTCATTTAAATCTTGTTTTGCTCTTCTGTCTCTAGCAGATTGGAAATTTGTCACGAGTCCTGGTGTGATCAAATTTTCCTTCAGCACTTGAACCAGGCTAAGAGTCTGGAAAAGGGGGAGGAGAAGTGAGAACCTTAAGAGAAGATGGTATGGCTTTATTTTGATTATTTTTGGTTTTTGCTGAAAGATTGTTTCTTTTAAATATTTTTGGTGTTAATGGTTTCTTGGATTTCTGCCATGAATTGTCCTTTTGTAGGTCATTTTTTTAAACAAATTACTAGCTGAACTTTTGAAACACAGCAATGGAGAACCAGTCAGGTGGAGTCTAATCCAGAATGCCAGAGAGCTATAAAAAGTCAGTCTCTGTTTTAACTTTTAATCTTACTTATTACTTAGCAAATTCTCATTTTTAACTAAAACTTTATTAGAATTGGGTTTTTAAAATGACTTGTGTCTTTTTTTTTTTTTTTTTTTTTTTTTTTGTTATAGGTCTTCAATCATCAGCGAACAACCTACAACCTGACCCCAAGTGAAAGGCTTCTGGACTCACTGTCTCTCTGGGAATACTTGCCAAAAGCTGCAAAGTGAACAATGTTGTAGAACTGAAGTGACAATAAAAAACTTCACATTTAAGAGATTTGTTTGTAATCCAATAATTTACATGGCTAACACCTCATAATTAATTTGTCTCTTAAAGTTTGTAGTGGGCTTGAAAAACACATTATTAATTTTATAAAAACACAACTTGAATGTAGCATACACACCTCAGATCTGCAGTGCAAATGTTGGAGCAACCAAAGGACTACCTAATGATGTATGCAAGAAACATGCTTTAATGGTTAAGGCTGTCTAAATGTGCATTTACTATTTAGTGAAAAACCAAGAGGTCCTCAGATGACTAAAGGGCAGAACTCTTGAGTGGTTGAAGCAATTAGACCAGTATTAATGTAGTTCTAATAAATGTCAAAATGTGTCCTTGCATGCAGAAATGTGTACGTCATTTTAATTCTACAAGGTTCGAAATCCTTATTTTGAACCTTGCGTCCCCATATTTTAAACTGATGCTACTCCTAGACGTGGTGTCTTACTCTAAATCTCAGATTAAATGTCTAACACTCCCCTTTCAACCCACTGTATAAGCTTATTCGTGACGGTTCATATGTATATTTGCCTGTTTCTGTTTTTAAAAAGCTTGTATTGCAGGGTGTACAATGCCATCATATTCACTAGATGGTGCCATTGCACTGCCAGGCTGCATAATCCCTCTTCAGAGTATACAGGGTTTTGATCCACTCAGGTCTGTGTGTACAAACTGACTTCCTATCACTGTGTGAAGATGTTCATGTATGCATTATTTCCATATGCCTATAAGCACCACCTGGGGGTGGAAGATTTGAAACAGTTTGACAGCGGTTTTGTTCCACTGTAAACTGTAACTGTACAGGTTACATTCCATTATTAAAATTTCTGACATTCTGGGCGAGACTTTTGTTTGCACAGGGTTTAGTAGCTGGGCAAAACCAGATCCTTCTGTCATCTCCTAGCATTTTAAATTATGCATTGCTACTGTCTCCTGGCTGTAACCTGGTTTTCGAGGTTGTAGAAATCAATCTTCCTATCTGAATCTTGGCAAGAAAGCAGATACTTGTGTTTTCTTAGACCTGAAATCGCTCCAAAGTAGAAGCCAGTTAATGTGGTTAATGCCTGGGAGAATGGATGAATCAGCTGGGAGTCATCTGGATGTTAGAGATTCTCTGGAATAAAACGATGTCCTCAAGCAAGTGTTTGAATTTAGGCTGCGTACAGTAAAACACATTTTTATGCTCCCTTATGTCTGTGCTGAGATGTGGTAATGTTCCCCGTCGTCGTGTGAAATTCACTGGCTGCTTGTTTCGCTCTAAACTCAGTTTTTACAAACCATTTGAAAGGAGGAAGGGGCTTTGTTTTTCTCTCTTTTTAAGACGTCTCTGTAGGCTCTCTGTTCTGGATAACAGATTTAAAAACAAACTTAAAGATCCACAGATTCCTGTATGACTGATTTGGAATTTTCCCTCTTTTCTCCTCCTCTGTTTTTTCTGTCAGTCTCCTATAGAGAAGCTGACCTGGAAAGATCGCCTTCCCGGATACTTGATAAACGTGTCCTCTATCCTCTTCATGGTGAGTATTTAAAAATGTGTTTTAGGGCCAGTGTAGGATGAGAAAAATGTATGTGCAGAGCTGGGAATAAAAGGGATTCCTTTTTTTTTTTCTTAAGATCCATTTGACTTTATAAGGTTGGATTGACCTCATCAAGCAACAGCGGATAACAGAATACAATTAGATCTTTCTTTCCAGTTGGATTTAGCAGTAAAGAAATACTTTTAGCTCAAACTTACCAAAGCGCACATTTTTTCCTTCTAAATCAGAATCAGAATCAGAATACTTTATTCATCCCGAAAGTTACCACTTTAAGCACGAGTTTCTCAACATTACTATCCCCCTCTCTGAGATATGTATGATTTTAAAATAAGGTTTGGTTACATCTGATCTAGCCTAGCCGTGTCATTTTCTCAGAATTGAAGTGTGAGAGCATAATAAGTCTAGCCATTGCTCTATAACGATTTGAGTAATAACTACCCTTCCTTTGCTTGTGTTTTTGCTCCCAGTTTGCGCTGACATTTTCTGCAGTTTTCGGCGTCATCATTTACCGCATCACAATCTCTGCGATTATGGCGATGAGCCCTGACCCGGAGATCAGGCACAATGTTCGGGTGACAGTCACTGCCACTGCGGTCATCATCAACCTCGTGGTTATCTTGATTCTGGATGAAATCTACGGTGCTGTGGCAGTGTGGTTAACTGAGCTAGGTACAGACACACACACACAGATGTCCTTTTACTCTATTCTAGTAAAGTAACTTTGGTTTCAAGTACCAGAGAGAATGGGGGGAAAACTGGATCCACTGGTGAACACTGCTAAAAACCTTGATTGGTTTTCTTTCCTGCCAAGAGTTAAGTAAAAAGATCATTAACATTTGAATATCTTTAATAATGAAGCTGTAACTGCACAAGATGTTAGCTTAGCTTAACAGTCACCATGCTGGTCACCATGCATGATATCAAGTCTCAAAGTCTGATTAACTTTAGAAATGTATTTTTTGAATTGCTATAAGTATGGGGGTTTTTTTTATAGTTTAAAAAAAAAAAAAAAAAAAATATATATATATATATATATATATATATATATATATATATATATATATATATATATATATATATATATATATATATATATATATATATATATATTTATTTATTATACAAGCTCTTCATACATCCTGTTAACTACAGTCTATTTGGGAACATGTACTGGCATGACAGTTGCAACAGACTGATATTTCCTACGTTAAGGCTAGGCCAGTAGATTGCCCTGGTTTTGTTTCTAAGCTAAGGTAATTATATCCTGCTAGTAATTTACTCCTTGAATCTAATCTAACCCTGATTTCTGGAAATCAGGGAGTTGTTTCAAATATCCAGAATGACACATTTACAAATGCTAGGAGTAAAATAATGCCTAGGTCTCTTGATAAAACATGTAATCATCTTCATCTTCTGTATCTGAGAAAGAGTCCTTCTGCCTCATGGTGGACAGCTTGATAAAACTTTGATGTTTTCATGCTCCAGCCATCCCATCAGTCATCCCAGGAGGGTTTTCCTACATTTATATTCATATTCAAAACCTCTGAAATAGAAAAAAATTAGATGGAGAAATGTGAGGGGAGAGAGAGAGAGAGAGAGTGTGTGTGTGTGCGCTCGTGAGTGTGTGTGAGAGAGATGATGTGCAATGTGAAAAGTTCCAGTATTTTAACCTACTTCCAGCACAGTGATCATGTTAAACTCTCTTCACTTGCAGAGTTGTCACTTTCTGCTGAACAGACGCCATTCTTGTGCAGTCATAACAGTCTAGAGTCACACTGTAGAAAAAATAATGTGGACACCTTAGAAATACAAGCCTAATAGAGCTGTGCATGTGTTTGCTTGATGTTTCTTTTACATAGGCCCCATTTCATTTCTATTAGCATGCCTCTTTTTCTGTAGCACTCATGAAATACCGTGCTAACTCTTTCTCACTGTTTCACATCAACTATTTTTCAGAGATTCCTAAAACAGAAACCAACTTTGAAGAACGGCTCATCCTGAAAGCCTTCTTACTCAAGTTTATGAACGCATATGCTCCCATCTTTTACGTGGCTTTCTTCAAGGGACGGTAAGCCCTCTGTTTGTGTTCACCATTGTACCATGAACACCACATCTGAAATGTCACCTATAAAATGACACCCACTTCTTTTTAGTGTCACTACTGGGACCTAATGGTTTTTTTTGTACGTTTTTGCAGGTTTGCTGGACGCCCGGGAAATTATGTGTATGTGTTTAATGATTTTCGGATGGAGGAGGTGTGTGATTTTTACCTTTAAACATAAGTTTGTTTTTCATTTGGATTAGCGAAATTGGATTCAAAAGTTACAGTGTAATGTGTAAAGAAAAAAAAAAGAAAAAAAAAAAAAAAATGATATGTATCCCCCAGTGTGCTCCAGGAGGGTGCCTCATTGAGTTGTGTATTCAGCTCAGCATCATCATGTTGGGGAAGCAACTAATCCAGAACAACATCTTTGAGATTGGCATCCCGTAAGTCCATCGATTTGTATGAAGATAAAAATGAAAAGAAGCAGTCAGGCAATAAGATTGTCCCTTGTATGTGTTTGATTGCTAGTGTTTGATATCATTTGGACATTGACATAATGCTTTCCCCAGCCGCTTACTCTAACCCTGAAAATCAAAAATGAATACCTTACCCTAAACCTATGCCAGTGCACTGAACCTATAATTAATGGCTACAGAAAAACCATGCTCTTTATACTTAACCGTAACCCAATTATAAACCTGACACCAACACCACATTTTGAGCCTCAACAATGCCTTCAAACACATGGGGACGAGTGTTTTGTGACTGTTGGTCCCCACAAGTATAGTAGCATGCCAATTTTCTATTCCCACAAAGATGTCTAAACGTGTGTGTACACACACACACACACACACACACACACACACACACACTTGCTGACAATTTCTTGCAGCATCTGCTCTGCCCTTTCTTGTTCTAGTAACATTCCTTCCATGTCTGGACAGTGGTTTTGTGCAATAGCTTAGCATTAACATGCAAATCTGAAAGCTCAAAGGTCATCTACGTTTATAACAGATGTCAACCAGACACCCTTTCTAGCTTCAGGCTACACTTTCATTGTTGCTTTACTCACTCATTAGGTGAGCTTCATCAAAAGCTCTGTTAGTCATCTTGATGGACCTGCAAGTCGCAGCACATGCAATCATATCTGCATGCCATCCTTTCCACTGTTACACATTCATCTCCTTAAAAGTTTCACACCTGGTAGAATTGTTGTGTGCAGGTGTGTAACTCATCACATGTGCCCTGTTGCTCCATGTGTGTTTATGCAAACAAAACATAAAAAATATTTAGGTTGTATTGTATATCCCTTCACCAAACTGCAAACACACATGCATATTTATGGTTGTATTACTCATGTAAGAGTGCATTCTTAGAGAAACACCCATGCTCTCACTTTCCTTCACTGTCTCTTCAGTTCTCTGTTGGCTGTTCCCTTTTTCGCTTACATAAAAACCCTAAAACATTCAGCCCCTGGCTGTCAGTTCACTGGGTTTTCAACAAACATCAGCATGTCAGCACCTCTGTAAATACTTATTTTGCTATTATGTTTCACAAGCAGTCTGCAAATCTTTTATTGTTCCAGCTAAGGTCTAGAGAGTTTTAACGACTCTGTGCTGTGCTAGAAACTCCAAATGCGATCGTTTTGTTGGAGTCATTGCACTCATTCAACTGCATCGGTGCCACCTATTTTAGTTTCCAGCTTTGATATCTTTTACTGAAAGTAAACAAGAAAGCAGGAATTGTGAGTGGAAGGTATTCATGCCCTGCCTCTGACAACTTTAGAATGGATCTTTGCAGTAGGGATTAATCACAGCTATAACCCAGCAGTCAGTTGGAGCCTTACACATAGTACAGTTGCAGTAAAGGTAAAGTCTTTTATTGTCTTTGCACTTTCATCTTCCTTCATTTTAACAGGAAATTGAAGAAATTGGTCCGTACATTAAAGGAAAAAGAAACGACACCAAAGGCGAGGGAGGAAGAGAAGCCACCTCAGCAGTGGAACCTGGACTATGCCCTGGCTCCCTTTGAAGGCCTCACTCCAGAATACATGGAGATGAGTGAGTATGCATACACACAGAGAAAAATGGCCTCACAGTCTGTAGCCTGAAAACTTATATAAGACACATAAGACGTTTACATTATGCTGCTTTCCAACAGATGTCACTGCAAAACTGTGCAGTGCTGTGAGTTGATGAACTCTGTATACTACAGTGGAATGCAGGGACATTTACAGGAAGGCAAGCAGAGACGAAAGACAGAAAATATTAAAAACAGGAGGCATTAGTTTTTAAAATAAGAACAATAGTATTTAGAATATTTATTTATAATAATGGCAAGGATTCCCACCCACCAGGAACTCCTGGTGGGAATTCCTGGACTCGTTCCTGGTGGGTGATGGGCTCCGCCAGGGCTGCCCTTTGTCTCCGGTTCTGTTCATAATTTTTATGGACAGGATTTCTAGGCGCAGCCAAGTGATGGAGGGCTTTCGCTTTGGTGGCCTCAGAATCTCATCTCTGATTTTTGCAGATGATGTGGTTCTGTTGGCTTCATCGGGTGAGGGCCTCCAGCTCGCACTGGAACGGTTCGCAGCCGAGTGTGAAGCAGCGGGAATGAGGATCAGCACCTCCAAATCTGAGGCCATGGTTCTCAGCCGGAAAAGGGTGGAGTGCCCACTCCGGGTCGGGGATGAGTTCCTGCCCCAAGTGGAGGAGTTCAAGTATCTCGGGGTCTTGTTCGCGAGTGATGGGAGAAGGGAGCCGGAGATCGACAGACGGATTGGGGCTGCAGCTGCAGTAATGCGGACGCTGCACCGGTCCGTCGTGGTGAAGAGGGAGCTGAGTGTAAAAGCGAAGCTCTCAATTTACCGGTCGATCTACGTCCCTACCCTCACCTATGGCCACGAGCTGTGGGTAGTGACCGAAAGAACGAGATCGCGGATACAAGTGGCAGAAATGAGCTTCCTCCGAAGGGTGGCTGGCCTCTCCCTTAGAGATAGGGTGAGAAGTTCGGCCATCCGGGAGGGGCTCAGAGTAGAGCAGCTGCTGCTCCACATCGAAAGGAGCCAGCTGAGGTGGTTCGGGCATCTGACAAGGATGCCCCCTGGGCGCCTCCTGGGTGAGGTGTTCCAGGCATGTCCCACCGGGAGGAGGCCCCGGGGCAGACCCAGGACACGCTGGAGAGATTATATCTCTCGGCTGGCCTGGGAACGCCTTGGTGTTCCCCCGGATAAGCTGGAGGAGGTGGCTGGGGAGAGGGAGGTCTGGGCCTCTTTGCTTAGGCTGCTGCCCCCGCGACCTGGCCCCGGATAAAGCGGATGAAGATGGATGGATGGATGGATGGATGGATGGATGGATGGCAAGGATTCCAATAAACCACTGTAAGCTGGAGCTGCCCAACTTATCATTGCCTGACACCACTCCATGCTATTTACGCCATTTTAAATGTATAGGCTTGCCATCAGTGTTGAGTGTTTAAAATCACCTTGGATAAGCAACAACTTCTCAGTTCTTTGTATGGCATCTTAGACAGGTAAGATGCCATACTCCTCAGATACAGTATCGAGGATACTTGAGGGCGCATGAGAGTTTGGCCAACAAGTTTATGTGTTTTCTGGACTTGGACATGGCATTCGACCTTGTCCCTGGGGTGTCCTGTGGGAGGTGCTTCGGGAAGCGTGATACAGCTGTTGCAGGAGTTTAGTCCGCTGGCAATAAGTCGGACTCGTTTCCGGTGGGTGATGGGCTCTGCCAGAGCTGCCCTTTGTCACCGATTCTGTTCATAATTTTTAGGCGTAGCCAAGTGGCAAAAGGCTTCCACTTAGATGATCTCAGAATCTCATCCCTGTCTTTTTGCAGATGATGTAGTTCTGCTGGCTTCATCAGGTGATGGCCTCCAGCTCGCACTGGGTGACATGTTAGATATCAGTGAGGTTGCTGACTGGCAGCTTTGAACTCAGTGAAACCTTGTAAATGTTGTTTTTCACAATACGGCTGAATGCTATGCTTTACTGTGAACCCTGAGAGAACAGACTTCTTGTTTTATTGGATTTTAAATCATTTTGACCATGTTTTTCACTCTGTGGTACTGACAGGTTTTTGGTACCTGGTGGCGCTGTGATTAGGGCCTTTCTGTGTGGGGTTTTCTTGTTCAATCCGTGTCAGCGTGGCTTCTTTTCGGGTACTCCGGCTTCCTCCTGCAGCCCAAAGACATGCGGTTATTAGGGATAGGTTAACTGGTGATTCTAAATTGTTCATAGGCGTGAATGTGAGTGTGAATGGTTGTGTGTCTCTCTGTGTTAGCCCTGCAACAGGCTGACAATTTGTCTAGCATACTGTTACGAAATCAGTTTCACCCCGGTTCTTTTTATTCCTCGGGCATCCAGAGACTGCACCGGAACTCAGTAGTCATTTTCACAAAACCTTTATTCATCTTTATTCATCTTCATTTAAGCATGCATCTTCTAGAAGGGAAGACGTGCAAGGCCGGTGTCCCTCTGCAGATCTTCCACTCCTTTGTTTGTTACAGTCAGCTTTATAGAAGCGACCCTATCATAATACCCCCATGGTGTACTGCAAACTCTGTCTGTGTGTGTATGCACGAGCGCGTGAGTGCCTGTGTGTGTGCGTGTACTCGTATGTCTATGTGAGTGCACGTGAGTGAGTGTGCATGTAGGTGTGGGTGCATCATAACAGTCAAAGCACTGTGTGTGTGTCTCTGTTTGTGACTTCCTGCCGGTCATAAAAGTAATCTCCTCACCTGAACTACACCAAATTCCTCTACACAACAGAGAAAACAGAGTTAACATATTACAAACACTGAGACCCCCACCCAGGTCTCCCCTGGGCAATTTCCACTCAACATTAACTTCTCTTTGTCTTACTTTCACAGTTCAAAGTGGGTGGGCCTCCTAGAAATCTACTCCTAAATTCATGACACACTCAGGCCTTTATTGCATCCAGGGCAGTGTCAGTGTCTCTACAATAATTCTACATCCTACCTAACACATTTCTAAACTCTCAAATAAGCTACGCATATCTTCAATACCCAGCCTGCTATAGGGCGAGTTGGATGAGAGGAAGAAGATGGATGGATGGATAGAGGAGCATTTGGACCCAGAAACTGTTACTTACTTCAAACTTAAGAAGCAGATTTAAAAATTTTTTGAAGCTCATTAGAAACAAAACAAAGCATTTTGTATCTCTCATCAAAAGGCACAGCTAAAACACAACAGCCAATACAGTGAGGATAACCTATGACAGGGGAGAGTAAATTCCATGCATCATGCCTGTTTTGCAAACAATGAAGCTAGTGATATTTTGACTAAATTTCATTTAAGCCCCAACATTTTTCTTTGATTGGTTGATTACATTTTTTTTGAGTCAATCTAATTCAGAGTGAGCTTGTGAAACTGCCTCTTTCAAAAGGTTTTACTGAATAGATAAATGAACATACATTTGAACCCTAATTTTGTACAGAGAATAAAAGAAAACAAGAAACTGAGATACAATCAACAAACAAATGAAAGACGTGCACTGTTTGAAGGAGACATGCAGCGCTGGCCTCCATGCTGCACGGCTTGAGGTGTCTGATCATTTCCCCACTGCTGATAGAAGTCTAAGCGCTGCAGCAGTTTCACAAACATGCATCAACAAGCTTGACCTGTAAAAAAAATTGGTGTTGATCTTCGTGAACCCATAAAATGGGCCGTGTTTTCCTTGGATATCAGTGCCATATAGAACTTGTGTAACAGTGTTTTCAAAGTGAAGTTTTCTTGGCAGAATTTGATGTTTGTGGGAACCTTACACTTGGTTTCTATTAAGAACATCAAAATGATGGTAGTTTTATACTGCTGTAAAGTAATCCAGGTCAAACTGGATGAAAACCTGGTGATTTTTATGTTTCTGCTGTGTTTTAGTTATTTCATGTGACATGAATAGAGTGAGGACGGGCGGAACAAGAAGACTGGGCTGTAGCTGTAGGGCACACAGAGGAATGTCAGAAATGTCTGACACACGCACTGTAGCGAGTGTGTGTGTGAATGGATAGTCTGGATTTGTGTTAACTCATTTTTTAATTTAATGTATGCGCGTCTTTCTTTGTGTGACTGGGTCGAACTCGTTAACCTCGGCTCAGGTAGATGTTGGGTTATTCTAAGCTTGCCCTTTAGCGCTCGCTGTGCCTCGGCCGTATTTTCTTCCTTTCCACTCATTGTCTCAGTGTAGTGTCTTGAGGTGAAGCCGTCAGTCTTCCGCTCGCTGGAAATCCCCGTTCCCACACTGCTAAAGTTCCAATGCTCTGACAGAAGTCCTGCACTGGCCGCAGTCAGGAATACTGCCTTGTGTTTCTCAGGTTTCCTTTCAGCATTCTTTACAAGCGGGTGAACTGATCATGAGACGACTTGTTAGACAATTTATTTCTCCAAACCCAGCCCCATTTTGCTTTGTCAAACCAATCAGACTGTAAGCCCACCTTGAGGTTATTGATGCTAATATCATATGAAAGCTTTTACAATACTAAGTGGAGAAAAATTTGTATCACAGCAAGATTTCAGTTGATGTCACAGCACATTTGCTCTAACAAATACTAGTCCAGTTCTACCCAGTGTCCAAATAAACTGCCTAACTGCCTTTATGGTCCTCAGCCAAAAATCCAGACTTTATACTACTTTCTAGATTACTGCTTCCACTCTGTGTGGTTAAAAAGAATGTATTCATCCATCTAAACCTATTGTTTTTAACTAACATCTATGGTTATACAAAACCTACACGGATATATTGATTATGATGTTTGACAAATTCAGATTAAATCCACCTGATTAAATATCTCAGTCACACAGCACACAGTGTAGATGCACACCCCCATTAAACACTGCTTAATCATAAAAATGTCTCAGCTTGGCTGCTGCAGCAGAGGGTTTAACCATAAAAGGCATCTTCTGAACCACCAAAAAGCCCAGACAGACAGTGTGACTCTTGACCAGACAAATGACTGTTCACAAATGTCAATCCGAGGGTGTATTAGTGGCTACTGAAAAAATGTGCTTCCTGTGTTGTGGGTTTGATTTCCTTCTCATATTGCGTGAGATGTGGAAGAGCAGAAATACAATTGGAACCCAAAGTATTTGAGCAGTGGCGCTTCTTTGGTAGCTTGCCTATAGTGGATTTTAAACAATCAATATGTGATTGAATACTTAGATGCAAATTTTTTGAAGGTAGTTACCGCCTGAAGCCATCAGCATCACCAAATGTAATAGTTTAAATTTGAGATGCTCTTTCAGGCCTTTACTGCAGCTGCTTTCAGTTGCTGCTTGTTTGTGGGTCTCTCCGCCTTCAGTTTTACCTTCAGTCACCGAAGATTGCTGTCTTGGGTTGAGATCAGGTGACTGACTTGACCATTGAAGAATATCCCGTGTCTTTGCCTTGACAAACTCCTGGGTTTCTTTTGCAGTATGCTTTGGATCATTATCCATGTGCACTGGGAAGCACTATCTGATCCGTTTTGCAGCATTTTTGTGAATCTAAGCAGAGAGTGCAACTCTGTGCTCTTCATAATTTATCCTGTTACTTCTATCAGCAGTCACATCATTATTTAACACTATTGATGTGGTTCCAGTGGTTGCCATACGTGCCCATCCCATAACACTGCCTCCTCCATGTTTGACAGATGATGTTATGCACTTCAGAGCCGATTCTCTGCTTCTTTGTGCTCTTCTCTTAACATCATCAGTGGCGCAAACCACTGGTCACATTGTTCTGTATTTTCATTCATACTGGCAATTGTAGACTTTGCCATTGTCACTTCTTTGAAAATGTTGGTTTGTTGATGTTGTGAAGTGTTTTTTCCTAATCAAGGAAATAATTCTGTCATTTTGCACTGCAGTCATCTTCTGTGGCTTGCTGAGCTGCCCCAGTGCATTCATTCTTTTTATGAAGCTACCAGATTGTGGAAACTTGATTGAAAGATAAAAACTGCTTGTCTGTCAATTGTGTGATTTCTTTTAAGCCTATGAAAATGGGAGACTTTGCATAAAAGCTGACGTAAACAGTTAGTCTAATGCTTTTGTTGAACCCTTTGAATTAAAGCTGAAAGTCTGCACTTGAATTACATCCTGATCATTTGATTTAAAACTCTGTGGTGGTGTACAGGGACAAAACTGCCAAAAACAAGCATCATCGTCCAAAAACCTGTCGACGTAACTGCAGCTTCACAAGGGTTAACTTGAAAACAGTTTTGAGGCAGATCCAGAGATTTTCAGTTAAACAACTTTTCTCTCCAAAGCAAAATGTGCCAAACACTGGGGCTTATGTTAGCATGTGACATAAACTTGAACGTTGTAAACATCTGATTTGTTTTACTTTTCAATGGTTCAATGTTCTTTGTGCCCTTGAGACATCATAAATTAAGTAATGTAAATTCATGAAATGAAACTTTCACGAGTCCCGTTTTTGTTTTGCATGAGGCTTTGGGAGCAGATGTATTGTTCATCTTTATACTTAGATCATCACATCATCTACATGTAGAATGGCCATTAATATCATCAGCAAAATTACAGTAGGAAGTATGGGATATATCAACAATTAACATGTAAGCAGTGTTTTTTTTTTAATTGGTAATTGTAAATATTGGTTTAAATATAGAACTTATTTATCTGAATACATGTAGACAAATTACCAAAAAACTTTTTAATGTCCTATATTATACATCCGATAGATGTAATAACTGTTTCTCTTTCTGCAGTCATCCAGTTTGGTTTCGTCTCTCTGTTCGTGGCTTCTTTCCCGCTGGCTCCTCTCTTTGCCCTGCTGAACAATATCATTGAGATCAGATTGGATGCCAAGAAGTTTGTTACAGAGCTGCGTAGGCCAGTCGCTGCACGAGCTAAAGACATTGGTAAGCTAATCTGACACTCAGTTTATGAATCGCCATTCTAAGCATCAACAAGATGCTACAACTCATCTTAAACCAGTCTGATTTGATTCTTTGAGTTAGCAGTGGCTTCAGGCAGTTTGGCTAATCTCACTAATACACAGACTGAAACCTCTCAGCTTGATTTCCAAGCATTTTTCACTGTACCCAGATACTTTTAAAGAGGTTTAATAAGCCCAAAAGCCACACTGTAAGGCAACCGATTCAATAACATTTTTCTAGGTAACTGATATCACCAGAATGATGGTTTGCCAGCGAAATAATTCACTTTGGATTATTAAAATAAGTAAATTCATAATCATCAGATGGATTATTTGTCTATGTGTAGCTAAGCTCTGGTCTATATGCAGATCACTTAAAAATTAGCTAACATTTGCATCACACTCAGTTATAAATATATCCTTTAAATACTTTATAGGTAAAGTTTAACTGACTGTCTCAGTCCCTATACAGTTTTATTACTGTACTTAATACAGACTTTCCTGTTTTTCCTGTTTATTCCCTTCAACTTATCCTTCTGTCTTTTTTGCTTCTCACCTTACAGGCATTTGGTACAATGTACTAAGTGGAATGGGCAAGTTCTCAGTCATTATAAATGTAAGTATAAACACAGTGTTCCACTCTTCCAGGTTTCTAAATTAGTAAATGAGGCAGATGCATGCAAAATAAAAACCTGAAGATAATTATTCTACAAATATTGTAGTAATATATGTGTTTTAATTACTTCACAAAACACCCAAACACTTAAACATTTATCACTGTTGGTGCAATTGGTAATCAATTTAAAGTCCTCTACAGCTCAGTTTATCTTGGGGAAAATGGTTGTATAGTATATATGTTGCATATACTGCATGGATCTTCCACTTCTTCATGTCTTTATAAGATTAAATGTTACCTGTTTTTAGAGACCGGAGACAGGAATGCACTAACAAAGTTGGCATAATGGTGCATTTCCAGACTTCTCTAACACAGATCTCTGTGCTGCTATAAGATAGGTGAAATTCAAAGTGCCTTAGAAATTATCAAATGAAAGAACAGAGAACAAGTGTAAAGTGCAAACGGGTCCAAACAGATCTCCTTTGAGCAGCACCTGGTGAGGAAATCCTCCTTTTAAAAGGAAGAAACCTTCAACGGAACTAGTCTCTGGATGGGCGGCCATATTTCTTGACTGATTAGTTAATAAGTAGTTAAATAATTGTTTATTATAGATTTTTAATAAAAAAAGATATTTGCAATTTTGGGGCAAATTTTACACGCAGGCATGGATAATGTGTGAAATACTCTTTTGGATCTGCTGATTAGACCTTTTGTCAATTTCATAACCTCATGAGATCCCAGAGTTGTATCTGAAATACATAAATATGCAATGTTTGTGGAGGGGAGGGGGAAGGGGGGTCAGGAAGGTTCTGCTTTGCATTTGTCTCTGGCCAGTGAGCTAAAGCCCATCTAGTTTACTTTTAATACTAAACAGATTTGTGGCAGATCCAAAAACAAGCAGCAGGAGTTTTTAATGTAATCTAGATCTGAGGGATTGGACACACACTGTGGACCGTGGCTGCTGGGGCTCTGTGGGTCTTCTCAGCCTGGCTGGGGGGCTTCTTTGCCTCTCTCCTGCTGTGTGCCCAGCCTGGAGGCTGCAGTCCGTGACCGGCTCCCGGTGCAGACGGCTCCCTGTGATAGCGTTTCCTCACCTGGCTCATGTCTGTCCAGCCCAATTTTACTTTTTAAGTGTGTGTGTGTGTGTGTGTGTGTGTGTGTGTGGGGGGGGGTGGTAGTATGTATCCATGATTGTTTATATTAATGAGAGTGTGGGGAGTGAGTTGGAGGGCAGGGTGGGGTGGGCTGCTTTTAACCATGTAAAGCACTTTGTGCTACATTGCTGTATGAAAAGTGCTTTATAAATAAAGATTGATTGATTGACCAGGAGCTTCACAACAATAACAGATGTGTATCTATCAGTTCTACTGACTTTAATGTTCCTTAAACTCAAATGTATATTAAACAAATGCACAGTTTACCAGATTTTTGCTCTTTGTAACCCCTGTCCCTCCTCTCACTGAAAAGAACAAGCATCAGTCTGAGGTTTTCTGTCCTTTACAGCTACAGATAGTTTGGCTTTGAGTAATAGCTGATTGTATTCTGATTTGATTCTGGTCTTACAGTAGCTTAATAAGCTACATTCTTCACTGTGAGAATGTTTCCTTAAAAATCAAATTGTTTGCATATATAAAAAGTGAAGGAAGAAATGTGAACAGCATAAAACATGATTCAGTTTTTATACTTTTCTATATCACTGGTCCTGACAGACAGACTGTTTCACTCTTTCTGTTTTGATCTCTTTGTCTTTCTGTCTATAGGCCTTTGTGATCTCCTTTACGTCCGACTTCATCCCTAGGCTCGTTTACGAGTACATGTACAGTCCGACGGGCACCATGCACGGCTTCATTGACCACACGCTGTCCTACTTCAACGTGTCCGATTTAAAACCTGGCACAGCACCACAGAACTCTGAGCTTGGAAACATAACTTTATGCCGGTAAAACACACACCCATGCTCACGAAGTATATTTGTAGCAATTACGTTTTGCTCACATTTCTGTGGGACGAGCACTTCTGTATTCAGCAAATAGCCAGTCAACATGGGAATACCTATTCAACTTGTTTATTCACTTGTCATACATGGACAAACGCTGTGCGTTTGGCCTTGTTGCTTTTGTTCCCTCAACTGCCAGTGAAGTATTTGGTGAGCATTCAAGAAAACATTCAGGCCAATTCATCAATTTTTACATCTGAGGAATTTAATTTGGGGAAGGATAAAACAGCATTTCTGTGTTTTGTCATAACTTATAATTTTGGCCTTTGCAGAAACATGCAAACAGTGTCTCTATTAACAAGGATTCACTCAGATTATTATGTATAAATTAAGGTTAATGGCCCTTTAATCTTGACTAAAGAATGTTTGTTTCATGGAGTTGAAATCTTCTCTTTATATCTGAACTTGTATTTGAGTTTAGGAACTTTATTTAGTGCTTTGAACGTTTATCACTGGTCTCAAAAATGTTTCTGTGATAAATTTAGTTAAACGTTGCTAATTTTGAAAATCATTACAAGTTTGGATTGCTTAAGAGTGTTTTGTTTTGGGTACAACAAACACTTTTTAATGCTCAACCTGAAGGCCTGTTCTGCATCTAATATTAAACTCCAATCTGAGGGAGGGACAGCTGATTTATTGATTTTTTTTTTTTTTCACTTGATTTTTCTTGAGTTGGGTTGTGCTACAGGGCTAAGGGCTGCAGTTGAATGAACCAAAAACCTTTTGTAGTCGTCACTATCATACCAAATATTGATGTATTAATATTTTGTGCTAGCTACAAATGTGAAACACTCAATTAAACGGCGAGGAACTAAGTTCTTGATTAAGACGCACCATCGCACCCTCATGCAAACTGTAATGCCACTTTGAATGTGGAAACAACAAGAATGGATTGGAAAGGCATTATTGCAAAATGCACAATTGTATCTTTTATGCATTTTCACTCATTCCACTGGTAAGCATCTCTTTCATAATATCAATATAAAGCTTTGCAGAGGAAAAGGTCATGGATGCCAGCGCCCACAGACAACTGAGGCCGACCTGCTGTTACATAAGATGGCAAAGAATTACTATGCGAGAATGCAGTCTTTGTACCACTGTAGGCTGATATGTCACATCGCAAGAATGACCAGATAGTGTTCGCCTTGAACGTTTCATAGGCGTGAAATTGGCTGCAGGATGTTCCAGGAAGATTTTGTGTGTCTGCAGTGAGCAGAGCTGTGTAGTCATGTATAGACTGTATCTAGACAGTGCTGCTGATGTGGGCAGTGCCTCTGGGCTCAGGGCAAATGATTCAGCTCTGAATTTCAGATTCTCCAGACAATGGTTGCCTTTTTTTTTTTTTCCTCCTCCTTCTTTCTGGCCCAGTTAATTTGGGGTTCTGGACATATGGATGAATGCATGCAATAGTCAAGATGAATGGATGGATAATAACTATCCATCCATTCAGAGGATGCAGAGATGAGGGGAGATATCATTGAACTGATGATCAGATAACAATACAAAGGAATGCTTTTTAAGACAGTAAGGAAACTGTTGAAATGGAAAGATATAGAAATACCAGTGAGGAAATGAATGAATGAAGGCAGGGGGGTGGTGCTGCATATGGATGGGTGGATAAATAGATGGATGGTGTGACAGAAGCTACCCACCAAGGTTTTACATTTTTAATAAAATTTTAAAAACAGCAGTGTGAGGAAGTTGAAGATTCTGCATCAGTGAGCAGAGCATGACTGTACATCTCCGCAGTCCTTTTTGTCCTACAGTGTTGTCGGTGTCATCAAAATTCTGAATGTGAAACAAAGAGTTAAACATTTTAAGACTATGTCAAGAAAAGGACATTTTCCTTTTCTATTTTCCATTTTTGATGATGTTGTGATGCTGATGTTAGCTGTTTTGTGTAAATTTATATGAAAATAGCAGTAACAGTGTATCTGGTTAAAACTTTAAACAAATAATTTTTATATTATTATATCTTTTTAGTGTATAGCTATTTCAAAACTGTTTATTTAAGGAGATGAAATTTGAAGTGTGGGATGTTGAGTAGCCCCTGGCGTAGAGTAAAAGCTCACTTTTAAAACAAAACAAAAAAATCAGTTTTAAAACAGATTTGGAGTGGCTGTACCTCCTCTTATATCACATCTTTGACCTTTGACCTCCATGTGTCTGACATCTACTGATATAAGTTGGTTATAATAAAATTATATTTAGCTTGAAAGTGTAGATTTCGAGTGATTTACAGAAAACAAGGAACCTACCATTATAGATGGAAATGTATTGAAAATCATAATCTTAGAGGAAAACTGTTAAAATTGCCATTTAGGTATATACCTGCTTTATATCAAGACAGTACTCACTCCTGAGCTGACAGGAAGTTGGCTTTGCTAACAGGCTTATCAGCAGGAAGTCAATTGAGGGTTAAGCGGTTATGCAATGGATTATCAAATAATTTGTAAGGAGAGGTTTCCTCTCAGCATTAGGAGAAAATATTCTTTATTTTCAGTGCTTGGTTTAGTAATTCAATTCAATTCAATTTTATTTATATAGCGCCAAATCACAACAGCAGTCGCCTCAAGATGCTTTATATTGTACAGTAGATCGTACAATAATAGATACAGAGAAATCCCAACAATCATATGACCCCCTATGAGCAAGCACTTTGGCGACAGTGGGAAGGAAAAACTCCCTTTTAACAGGAAGAAACCTCCGGCAGAACCAGGCTCAGGGAGGGGCGGGGCCATCTGCTGCGACCGGTTGGGGTGAGAGAAGGAAGACAGGATAAAAGAAATGCTGTGGAAGAGAGACAGAGGTTAATAACAGATATGATTCAATGCAGAGAGGTCTATTAACACATAGTGAGTGAGAAAGGTGACTGGAAAGGAAAAACTCAATGCATCATGGGAGTTTTAAGGAGTTATTAGGACATCGTAATAATAATGAATTGCAGTGGTCCAGCCTGGAAGTAATAAATGCATGAACTAGTTTTTCAGCGTCACTCTGAGACAGGATATTTCTAATTTTAGATAGATATGATACAAACCACTGCAGTGCATTACCTGTAATACCTACAGCATGCTTTAATCACTCTAATAGAATATTATGGTCAACTGTATCGAACGCTGCACTGAGGTCTAGCAGGACAAGCACAGAGACGAGTCCACTGTCAGAGGCCATAAGAAGATCATTTGTAACCTTCACTAAAGCTGTTTCTGTGCTCTGATGAGCTCTGAAACCTGACTGAAACTTTAATATATTGCCTCTGTATTAGTTTGCCATTACAGTATATTAATACTGTATTTGAGCAAATATTTGAAAATAAACTGGAATTACAGCAAAAACAAAAATGTCACAAGTGAAATGTTGAACAAGAATTCTAAAGCTGCTTAAACTAATGTCTGTTAAGTCAAGAATTTATGAAACAATCATTTAAAAACTTACTTTTTCAGGTTGGAGAGTATGGGTAATAGGGTTGTGACAAACATAGCACAGTAAAAAAAAAACCTTGAAACTTATAGGGAACAGGTCAGGAGAAAGGTACAGTAGTGAGTGTGTACAGTAATCTGTAAAACATAGTGGAACACTCATGGATTGGCCTCCCCAGAGCCCAGACCTACAACATTACTGAAGCAGTGTGGGATAATTTTGACAGAACAGAACAAAAGTCAGTCGAAATCCAAAAAGCTTTGGAATGTCATTCAAGAAGCCTCTTAAAGACCGCTACCAACAGACTGCTACTTTTAGCTACTCCCTTATGTATAAGGAGTTACTACAGCTCTATGTATGATTTGGGAGTTTTATTTTGCCAGATGCCCTTCCTGAAGACTACTTGAAGAAATTACAGGAAAAGAATGACATGAAAAGTTTCTTAAAGAGTTCAGGCTGTGTTGAAGAACATTTGATTTGGTTTTCTGTCAGTTTATTATGTTCTTTGTGACGTAATACCAGACTGATTTGGCTACATCACGGCAACACCGAAGGTGGTCATATAAAATATTGACTTTACATTTTTTATTATTATTATTTTTTTGAATTGTACAACTGTGGTTTTGCCTTATGTTTTGTATTTCCATGTATGTTTGCACATTTAACTGAATCACATTTTCCTAGTGAAATATAAAGAGATGGGGACTGGCTCAAGACTTATATTACTGTACGCTGATTGCATTGATCCACATATAGTGTAAAGTTTAATACAGTATATACTGCCATTTGCCAGCATTAAATAATCCTCCATGTTTTTAGTTTGAAATGAAACGTGACCTCATTGGAAAAACAACATAAAATTTTGTGCCCCCAAAGTCTGCCCTCCAAAAGATTGCATCCGGCTCCATTTTCCTGCCTAGAGCGATCTAGAGACAATGAATAAACTGCACAAGGGTTAAAGGGGTTTGGGGCAAATGTGGGGTGATGCCAAACCTACCAAATGGATCCAATATGAAGCTCATATGTTCGTACAACAAACAGGATGATAGCTAACAGCTACCATGTTGCGTAACACAGGTTTACTGTGTATGTATGTATTTATTTATTTATTTATTTATTTATAGATGGGAATGACCCAGACGAACACGAACCCTAATCTTATTGAGAGGTCTTCTGAAAGAATATTGAGTTAAATGCTTCAGTGCTGCAGAGCTCCACTATTTTAACCAAACATGGAGCTTTGAGAAAACACATGCGTGCACACACACAAGAACAGAGAGAAAAATAATCTTTGATAGCACAACTGTATTTGTGATTCCACCTAAGAAGTGTTAAGTGAATTAAACTGACAGAGACTGGTCTTATTTTATTTTTATTTCATTTTTTTTTTTATATTTCAAGATGACCTAAAACAAAATGTTGCAAAAATATTACTGAGAGACTGAGAGACAGATGACTAGATCAAAGGAAAAAGAAAGGGAAAGAAGACTGACTCTCACGGACAGCATTCCTCACTCATGACTGTATAAGGAGAAGGAGTCAGGCATCATAAGACCATGCTAACACACACACACTGGCCCTTCCCTCCCTCTCTGTTATTTCTATACTGTTAGTCAAGTGCTTAGTGAGGCAGCTCATTCAGTCCCTTTAATTTATTTTGACTTCAGAGGAATTTTTTCATGACAGTGTGTGGAATTGACTTTTGTTGTGCAGTCATTTTAATGTAAAACTTTGATGTGAGACATCCTGTTTGCGTGACGTGTTAAACTGCCCTGCAGTTCGAGCTTCCTGCATTTCTTTTCTGTTATGCTTTTGTTTTGCTTCTTGGGGTGTGCAGTTTTAAATACATCTATGTAAAATATAAGGAATATAGTTTTCAGGTTCAAGCTCTGTCATGATTTGCGGGTTTATTTGAGCCAGTGTTGTTGGGGATCTTCCAGAACTGATCGAGTTATAAATGCAGGAAAGAAATGACTGACTTTCTGACTTTCATGCTCAAAAGAATATTACAATCTCTGTAATTTCTGTGAAGGCTCTCAGTCATCCAGGTCATTGTAGTCTAAAGAGCTTGGAAAGAAAAGCATCTGGACTTCTTTAAGTTGCTTGAAGACGTTTCACCTCTCATCCGAGAAGCTTCTTCAGTTCTAAGGGTCAAATGGTGGAGAGTCCCAGAATCTCTGTAATCATGTTTCCATAAATTGCTGCAGAAGTGAGAGAGGACCTTTGCACCACACTTGATCCAAGCATAGTGCAAGCAGTTAAAGTTTGAGTACTTGATTGAAAATCGTTCTTTGGTTGTGCTTTTCATAACATTTTAAGTCTCCACTAAAGTACATTTTTAAGTACGGAGTAAATGTTGCTTTTTAACCTGATTTTGAGTGTCTCCATGTCTTAAATGTGCACTGATTCAACCTAATGTTGAATAGATGTCTACTGTCTATAGCTACAGCTCCACATAAAGCCAGTCTTTGTCTCCACACTCTTCTGTACATTTAGTGGTTTCAGACGACGCGTTTTCTGCCTAAAGATGTGCTTGAGGTTAACAATAAGAGGGACTGTCTCCTAGTTCTTGGCTTCAAAGGAATGCTCTATGTTGTACTTTGCATCCCACAGGAAAATGCAGCCTCTTTTACAATAGCTGTGAAAACGGAGGCCAAAAGCAGTGTAACATAAAGCCAAGTGTCATTCTCTACATATTTGTAGAAGGTTGGTTGATGGTCAGATTAGTAACCTGCTGCTGAACTCTGGTGAGCTTCAACGTTTCAGATGTTTACAGGTTAAGGCTGTTCAATGCTTTTACTGGCATTTTAGTGATATTTCATAACATCTCATAATGCTGCAGGTTGCAAAGGTCTCTCAGCCAGTTCCATAACATGCATAGTAGTATTGTTATTTGGAGTTTCAATACCCACAATTTTACTAAATGTGTTTAGATGGAGGTATTTTAACCCACAGTTATTGCTCATTGCCTTTCTTTTGAAAATGCTTTTTTTTAAATCCTAAAGTAGGATGTAAAGAGGGTGCAACCTTCATTAAGGAGCGAGTGAATTTAAGGAACTTGGAAATCTAAATAATCTTGGCTGTGCTGAAGTTGGATCATCTAGACTGTTAGTTTATGTATGCAGTAGCTCAAATCAGATGCCTGTCCACAAATGCTTTTATTTTCTTGGGAATTTTTTTTTTTTTGTCCGTTTCACTTATTTTATTTTAAGAGAGAGTGGGTGGAAAATTGCCAACAAACCACTGAGGTTTTCTCCAACACTCACTCAGCAGGGTCTCTTTGATTTCATAATACTGCTGAATCTCAAACAGTCCAGTTGCAACTTGACATTTGTTTTCTAATCCTCTCTGGTTGCATTTTAGCCAACAGATACAGAAGCAGCAGCAGCTCTGGTACCTGAATGTACCAGCTGTACCAACTATATTATTCATGTCTTTCTTCCAGCAGCAAATAACTCACATTTTTTTCTCCAGTGTTAACAAACCGCTTTTTTTTTTTTTTTTTTTTTTTTAAAGTTAAAGATATAATGAATGAATAATGAATAATGAACCAACTGTGCTTTATTTATTTATTTTTTTTAATTTCACGTGTTCACTCCTCACCTTCTTTTACCCTTGAACTGAATTTGGACGACATCTTTCTGTGATGATTAAAACAGACTGACACAATTTCTGTATCACATCTGGTATTGCTGATCCTGTGGGGACCGCAATCTAATTACTCAAGATTTGGGGAACGACAAATCCCCATAATCTCAGTTTGTGCTTTTTAGTATGATTGGTAAGGGTTTGGGTGAGGATAGTAGTAGTTATGGTTAAGTGAAGTTTCCAGGTATAATGTCAAAGTGTGAAGTGGTGGTAAAATGGCTCTACCCTGTCTACCTTTTTGTTGTGCACTTGGCTGTTATTCTTAGTCCTTGTTATCTTATTCTGCCTCTGTCCTTATTTGGAGCATGTAGACCGTTTGTACAACATGTGGTTTGAGTTTCCCCATGTTTGTTTTGAAGGTACAATAAAGCGTGTTTACTACAAGGACAACAAATGAAAGGAATCCTGATAAAGTTTATTGCACTTTAAGTTTCTCGACTGAGCCAAGGAGCTATGTTTTGATTAGGCAAGGTCTCAGCTAGATAAAGATGCTGTAAATCAGTTTAATCTTAGGTTTGCCTCATATTCTCAAACTCTGGACTCGTAGATATTCTTGTCTCCATGGGTGTTTTATTTTATTTTATTTATTTTTTGTTCTAGGTATAAAGACTACAGGGAACCCCCATGGTCTCCAGACGCGTACCAGTTCTCTAAACAGTACTGGTGTGTCCTGGCTGCAAGGCTCGCCTTCGTCATTCTGTTCCAGGTGCAATTTCAGTGTATTACTCAGTTTCTGTTTTTTTCTTTTTTTTTAAATCCTGTCTGCATTTGCAGCGATGCATATAAAAGAAACACATGCCTGTGTGTGTGTGTGTGTGTGTGTGTGTGTGTGTGTGTGTGTGTGTGTGTGTGTGTGTGTGTGTGTGGTTTTTTTTTGGCCAGTCATTCCAAACTGAGTGGATCACACTCTGCTCTCATTATGGTCAGGAAAACAACCAGATGCTTCATGTTTCTCAAATGTCCTTGGACAAGTTGTTAAAGTTTCATTCTTTATTTCTGTTAAGAAATAATCATGACCAGAATTCAGGTACTATACAGTTGCTCTTAAACTTTTGGTTCAATAGTTTTTTTTGTGATGTGAATGGAACAGTGAGAAATCATTTTTAGTTTTACCCACTTATGTCCTTTATCTGTGATTGCTGCAATTTCCACTAAAAATCCTACTCCCATAAATAGTTGCATTAGTAAAACTATCTGAAATAGATGTAAAATTGTTGTCCTGAATAAACTCTCATACGGCATCAGAATGTAATCAAACTGTTTGTCAGAGGGAAATTGTAATTTTTACGACCCTTGAGCATAACAACAGAAAAAACAGCAGTGCTTACAGACTGAAAAGTTTGGGAAATCCTCAACAACTCACTTCAGTATTGCTGTCATCGGTCAGAAGTGAGCTTCTCTCACTCATTGGTCCATGTTGGACTCTTCAGAATGTTTCACCCAGCACTGACAGCTCCGGTTAACAATAGAGTGACGGCCTGCGCAGATAGGGGAAAAAGTCCGGAGTCACTTTGGTATCTGAGTAATAATAATAATAATAATGGATTGGATTTATATAGCACTTTTCAAGGCACCCAAAGCGCTTTACAATGCCACTATTCATTCACTCTCACATTCACACACTGGTGGAGGCAAGCTACGGTTGTAGCCACAGCTGCCCTGGGGCAGACTGACAGAAGCGAGGCTGCCATATCGCGCCATCGGCCCCTCTGGCCAACACCAGTAGGCGGTAGGGTAAAGTGTCTTGCCCAAGGACACAACGACCAGGACAGAGAGCCCGGGGATCGAACCGGCGACCTTCCGGTTACAGATACGCAGAGTACACACACTACCAGTGTTGGTCAAGTTAATCAGTAACTAATTACTAATTACTTCCCCAAAAGTAATCCCATTACTTTACTGATTACTTATTTTCAAAAGTAATTAGTTACTTAGTTACTTTTAAAAACATGATTTACAACCTGAATAGGTGATAAAGCAATAGATCTTTCAGCCCAGCTCTACTTTCTGCCTAATCCATCATATAAAATGTAATCAAATGGAAAAAGTCTCTTTTTAAAATTTGTTTTTATTAGTTTTAATCTTTATGACTTGACTTTATGCATCAAGAAAACATTAAATTATATGCAACATTCTCTGACTGGAAGAAATTTGTTTAACATCTAAACCTATTTTCTGCACATTCCTGCACATAAAATAAAATATTTTTTTGTGTTTACACTCAGTTTTTCAATAGATGCAAGTAAAACACAGCAGAAAATAAATAAAATCAAAGACTCAGCGGTCCTGTTGCTCTATTTTCACCTGTATAGCAGGAGTGGGGCAGGCAGAGGTTTGCCCTGGTGCAGGTGTGCCGCAGCGGTCAGTGGAAGTTTGTCTGTGAATTTCCCATTACGTCGTAGCATACTCGGTGCGTACTCGGTACTTGCTTGGAAGTTTAGGGGGTTTTTTGCTGTAAAAAGAAGTTTTCTTCCCACGCAGTGAACAGTGGACGCTAATGTTTTTGTCACTTTTTTGTCACATTTTTACTTTGAGCTTAAGTTTTTAAGCTCAAAGTAAGGTCAGTACTTCCACACTTTAAAAGCTGCACGGGCATACTCTCTCCCGCACTCGATATATGCCACGAACGTCGCACTCGCTTACATCATTGTCATGAGACACTCACAAAAAAAATTACAGTTTTAGTAACGCAGTGTGCTTACCGGAAAGTAACGGTAATCTAATTACCTTTTTTTGCAATAGTAATCCCTTACTTTACTCGTTACTTGAAAAAAGTAATCGGATTACAGTA
The DNA here is from genome assembly GCF_057381915.1 of Diplotaxodon limnothrissa. Lineage (NCBI taxonomy): Eukaryota > Metazoa > Chordata > Actinopteri > Cichliformes > Cichlidae > Diplotaxodon > Diplotaxodon limnothrissa. The sequence continues at coordinate 5,270,752 of NC_140612.1, read as the reverse complement.
ATGCATTACTGCCCATCTCTGCTCACTACAGATGAATGCAATCTTCAATCTACTGACGTGTTGCGGTGAAAAATTTACAGACTGTACCTTCTCGTTCTCATCACTTGAACTGGTTTGTCTTTGATTTGAGCAAAGACCTCAAAGTTGCACAAAGGCAAACATCAGCTTCTGCATTAAACTGGTCCAAATTGCTATCAGGGATCATCACTGATCAGCTGGTTCTCAGGTATAACCCAGTGGACAATTGTAATAGTGCCAGGATCCATTATTTCAACTTTGGCGTGTTACGCTAGCCGCGTATATATTTTTGACATAATGGCTCAGTGACATTGATATGGTTGATATACAGTATGTCACTGTCACAGTTATCATCAATCGCACTTGTTTCCACATGCATCAGTCTTTCTATCACTTATATTCCCACTTTTCTCCTATTCTTCAAGAACCTGGTGATGTTCCTCAGCCTCGTGGTTGCCTGGGTGATTCCTGATGTTCCCAAAACCATCGTGGAGCAGCTCAAAAGGGAAAAGAAGCTCCTGGTCGATGTCTTTTTACAGGAGGAGAAGGAGAAATTACAACTCATCCAGCGGCTGTTTGCCAAGGATGCCACCCTCCACCCCAGCGGCAACACGCTCCCCCCAGGGCAGGATCTGCCGATCCCGGGTCGCTACAGTACTTTACCATCGGGGCCCACAGCTGGAGAGGACCGAGGAGGAGGAGGGCCAAGGGCAAGATGCAGGGCAGCCAGTTTCAGCCAGTTCAACAGGAATATTGCCTCTTCGCCCATGAAGGAAAACGAGAATTCAAAACACACAGCGGTGTGAGATGAAACACACGTTACGGGGGTGCTTCAGCTGGTTCTATGGATTGTCACTTGGGTGACTCGGTCCATGTATGTCTTTTCTGTGTCTTTTGTGTCCCGGTATGTGTGGCTTACCTTTTGAACATAAATTTTAAATTCACTGATATGTGAGTGGTTGACTCTGCAATGTTCACATTGATTGACTAAATGGGTGTGAGCGTGTGTGTGTATGTATGTGTTGTTCCTACTCTCACTGACTGTTTACCTGACAGAGTTGTCGTTTTTACTTTTTGGTCAAAATAGTGAGGCATACTAGCTTCATAGCGTAGAGAAGCAATAATCATCATGTTAGGTTAAACAACTAAATGTTGCAGGAACCTGGAAGAGACTGGAGATGAAGAGAGGACTATGAACTAATGGGTAGTCTTAATAAGCATTTAACCAACATGATTAAACTGACAGACATTGTGGCTCCTCATTAGGGCTGTCAATAGTTTCCTGCTTTATGTGCTTATGCTATTCATGTATTTTTGTTTACAGAATTTGTAGCAGTTGAAAAATACCACATTTTCTGTACTCTTCTCTTTAGAATTCAGGAATACACTTTGAACCCCTTTTTTCAGAATTCACTAAAATTGCCACTAAAGATTGAGCTGCTGGTCATTGTTTCTCTTTACCTTACCCTGAGTTTGAAATGATGGAAAAATGCTAATGTGACAAACCATGTTTATGGCACTCATTTCAGTTGAAGCTGTCGTGACAACTTTCAGCTGACTGTTGAATGACTTTAATAACTTGTGAATGCAAAGGAAAAGCCATCTCTTTTATAGACTGAGTCAGGTGAAAATGATCACACTGTGTCTTATTGACAGCGAAACAAAAGGCATTAGCTGTCCTTTATTATGAAACACCTGACAGTGTACCTTGACATTCCTTCAGGTAAGTAATCAATCTGAGCCCGTTCTGCTTAAACAGAAGACCTTAACATGGACTCAACATGCCCATTTAGTGGAAATCTGCATCTTCACACACACACAGATTTCTTTGATTGCGGTTAAATCACGTTTTGTTTTTTTTTATTAGCTTGTTAGCTAGCCAATATGTAAAATGTTAACCCTAAGGTTCCCGTATTATGAAGGCAGTTCCATTCTCAATGAGTTACATGCAATGGGAACTTATTTTGTAATTTATGCAGCAGACCTAATTTGCTGCGGCGCAGATTATACTCTATATTAAATATGAACACGTAAGAAATCACTGCCTGCTGACCAATCAGTTCTCTGGAAAATAATACCTGACTTTGGCAGGGAATTGTTTTACAAAAGTTACTCCTTTGAAAACGGGGCGCCCATTTGTCTTTGTAGACCTAATATCAAATTGGCGCGTACCCTTGAATTCTGTTTTTATATTTATTCTATTTACTCATTCAAATAGCAACATGACTGCAACTGAAATAATGAAAACTGAAATTTTACTTTCAGACCAATAGAGCGGTGATATTGGTAAGCCTGTTAACTTAGCCCATACAATCAGCATTTCTGCTAGCTTTCCTTATTGACTTTAAATATGCCCAATTTGATTAACATGAAAGGTATTCACAGATTTTACTGACCAAAGCAATTCAAGAAGAGACACATTTATACAGCGCTTTCCCCCTCTCACAGTCATCCTCTCACTATTGTATTATTCTAATATGATAGTTATGTCTTCCAGATGCTCTACTGCAGTAGAATTTTCCATGTTTGTGATTGGTCAGATGATGCCAGCACAAACCCTTTCATGTGAATGTGCTCTTAGCCAGATTGATGAACCCTGGGTTAAAATATCCTGACATCCTAGGTACATCAAACTTGCTTTGTAGTAAAGACCCCAGGTCTGTTGGTGTATAGTTAAATGACATACAGATTAAAAGAGCTTTTGCATGTTATTCAAAAATTAAATTCTAAGAAATATAAGCTGTGATCATATTGTAGCTAATGTACATGCAATGGCATAAAACAGCTTCTCAGTAGGCAGTTCCTTTGCAGTCATTGATCGTCTCTTGGAAGTCAATGTTCATCGATGTACCTACTGAAACAGTCCATAGCTATGTAGCCTACAAATGTTAATTTAACAGATGGTCTCCAAATAAGCCCGCTTGTTGATGGTGTAGAATTTGTGATTTTAGAAAATTTGTCCCTTTATAACATCCAGTGTCTTGCAAGACCTTAAGCTATTAAGCTACTTTCTTTTATTCAGACAATGTTAATGTGATGTGCATATCATACTGGAGTAAATAAGTTCCCATCATGAAGTAGCGCTCACTCATAACCAAATCTGAGAAGGTTGAATTTGCAAAGAGGTGTTAAAATTAAATGGACAAAGCTACACTGAACACAACATTTTTAAACATCACACATCCATATCAGCATTATTGCTATCTGATATTCCAACAGTTAATACTGTTGTCAGCAAACAATTTGAATGTGCAAAGAATGCAGCTGAGATTAGTTTTTATTTGGTTTCTTCATGTTTAGCTTTTAGGACCCTAATGGATGAGAAGCCAGCTGTTATCCAATAAAAGCAAGTGTCAGTGAGAGAGACTGGTTACGTGACAGACCTACAAAAGTCATGTGCTCTATAGATGAAAAATGTAAAGGCTATGGTTAGTGGGGTTTTTTGTTTGTTTGTTTTTTTTAATTTTCTTTTTTTAAAGGGTGAATGCATCATGTACTGTAGTCTGAATACTTTCAGTATTGATGAATCCCCGCAAGACTGCATCTTCTTTTTAAATTCTTGAATTGATGAAGCTTATTAGCTTAGCTTGGTAACTTATTTCAACACCTATGAAATTCAGCTCCTGTACACTTGGTGCTGTGTTCATCCTACATTACAGAAGGTCTGTCATGAGGTATGTTAAATATCTATTTTGTCACAGTAATTGTGATCAGTCTGTGTTTCATAACATGAAATAGACATGGTATTTGCAGTAGGAGTAGACCCGCAAGCTACTATAAACTATTTGTAGGTGTCACAAGATATTAGACTGCTCAATTAACCAAAACTGCTTCAATTCATGCCCTCTTGGAAAAAAATACAGAGGGAAAGTGTTGTTAATTTTAATCTTCACAGATTTAATAGTGTGGAAGAATCACTCCTGCTGCTAATGTGTATTGCTGGCCAACTGCATATTGTATACTTTTCAAGGATGTGTGATGGGACAGTGAATCTTCACTGGAATGAAAGGGTACTTTCTTGACACTCAATATCTAGTTCTTGTAATAATGTTAATATGCCGACATGCTGTAAACCTTCAGTGCTGTTTCAGAGGCCTTGTAACTGCTCTTTACTTTGCATTTGTCACATCATCTGCCCATCTAATACTCAGTGACAGACTGTTAACTTTATTTGTATCGACTTTAGGAAGTTGTAATTAAGATCTATTTGTTAAACGACTTTCTGTTGTTCAAAAAATGTTGGTCCTAGTTTAAGATGGTGTACAAAATCCTAAATACAGAATTGTTAGATGGATTGGTTCTTCACATTGTGTGATGTGTACTTTTATCCCATAGTTCTGTTTATTTATTGGTCTTTTTTTGGACCAGGTAGTCTTAGTGTGATTACTTGGTCAAAAGAAAAATACAACATGACGAATATATGAGGCTGTTAGAGCATGGCATTATCAGTAATGTCTGCTGGTAAATCCACATGAACAGACACTGGATTTTATTGACCAGTAAAAATCTGATGCATCAAAACTGCAACCGATGAAGAGAATAATCCTCATAAGGGAGTCTCTTCGTGCCTATGTCCAGTGAAATAAAAGATGGTTTGCTTCAAAGTACGTCTCATCCTGCCAAACACTGTCATAAAATCTGACGTCTCTTTGGACTCCAGCAAAGGTTGTATTTCTACATTAAATTTATGAAACACACCTTTTTTGGATTGCTTATACTACCCTGTATATGTCCATGAACACCTTGATACAAAAGTTGTAGCAACTGTTGTTTTAGGGTTGTTTCTGATTATTCCTGCCACCTGGTGGACAAAAGAGGCCCCGATACAGCTTTAAAAGTCTATCTTGTATTTTGACCATTGGTTTATGGTGATTTTATGCAAATGCAAATTGCTGCAGAGAATTTTCCAGTGATGTAATACGTTAAATCTTACTGAGTGAAGTCACTGCTTTGCTGAATCGAAATATGAATTAATGGTTGAGTAGATGCAAAAATAAATACTGCACATTAGTAGCATCTGAGCTTTAACCAGATAAACAGTACTGTTTATCTGGTTAAAGCTCAGATGCTACTAAACAGTACTGTTTTGTAATTCAGTTTAATATAGCAGCCAACCAAAACCTGTAAAACGCAGTCTTTGCGATCAAAATTCATACATTATATCCAAAAAGAGGTGAAATAAACCTCATAGGTATATCTAAAAAATTTACATCATGCATGAAATTAGTACTGATTTCTACCCACATGTTTTTCTACATTCAAATATTTTTTACAAGGGAACTTTGACAACTTTTTTGCCAGCTTTAGTTGATAGCAGTTGATATCAACTTAAGTTGATATAAGATGTCCTCATGAAGATGTGGATTCGTATTAGTTTGTGTGACTTAAAGTTTGTTGCTAACTGATAATTGAATATCTGAATGGACAGCCAAGATACTTTCTACAACATAACTGTAAGAGAAAAGAGATGATGTGACACTTTGTAATATTTTTACTCCCTGACAGTATCCAGCTGCAAGTGTGAGCAAGTTGCTGCTGCTCTTCCTTCTATCACTGGACATGAGGTTACTGTTCATACTTTATCTGCAACAGCTGCTCATTCTATAGAGTCATTTCAACTTGTGATGCATCTGTGAAAGATGCGTTGTCTTCAACAGCCATCACAACAGTCATTCCATGTCCACACAGTTTCATCCATTTAAATCAAAAAATCCTAATCATAGCAAACAAAAAACAATCATTGCTAGTTGTGTCATCCAAAGTCTGAAATTTTAGTCATAGATTTGTCTTGGCAGTGCTCTTTGGGAGAGGCAGTCAATCTCTGTTTTTCTTTCTAAATGCTGTGACACGAACGGGTGCCTAACCGCGCAGCTGCAGCTGACGGTGCACAGACTCTTACCATAGTCACAACAAGCAGTGCATGATACTGTATCATACAACAGCTCTACTCCATTGGTTAGGTGAAATGCAAATGGTATTGCAATGCAAGGTAAATATATTGTTCTTATATTTTTAAGAATTTATGTACAAAGATGGTTCGCAATGTTAGAGTGACACTATCCGAGGCTAATGGGTTTTGCCTCTCCCTGTGTGATGGGCTGTTGTCACAACAAACAAAGTGGAAAGTAATCAGATGACAGCTGTGTGAACCAATGTTGACAGACAGTACTCGGATGCAGAAAATGAAAGGTTATATGCAGGCTGTTCTCAGGTGTGTAGATGCCAGCCTGCAGAGATGGAAGGCTACTGGTGCTAGCACTACTAATGTTAGCCACACATGTATACGGTGCAAGGTTCCATGCATTTCAGTGTCATTTAAAGCTTATTAACCAAGACTTTGACAGTCCCATATATCTTGTATATACACCCCTAGTATTTGTATTGCCAATGTTTATTACAAATATCATTAACTGGATTTGATTTTTCTCATGATTAATCAACTACAAATTAGTCGCCAACAACATTCGTAGTAGTCACTCTAAAAATAAGAAACTACACCTGTAGATGATATTTAACAAAATGTGTAAATATGTTAGATTATGGCCTCATCAATAAGGATTATGATTTGAATACTTCTTTAAAATAAAAATTTTCAGTCTGATGCTAGTGCAAGGTAAGAGCACACAGAATGTACTACAGTAAAGTAGTAATGTACTACAGTACTGTTTTTGCAAGCAATGTTAAATTTGACCATCAGCTAATGCTTAATTTGGAAAATCAATTTGTTTACTGAAGAAGCTTTGAAAAAAAAGTTGTCTCTTTTGTGTAAGATATTTTAAGTGTTGTCAGAATACTGATCAGATACAATAATACACATGTTTAACTGACTTATTAATTACAATATGTTGTTATTTGCATTGAGTAACTGACTATATAATAATCTGGCCCAACCCTGCAAACATGATTGCAACACAAGGCACAGAAATCAGACATCAACACCAAGTAATATGTACTACTGTTTGTGGCATTGCGCTTTCAAGTGTGTTGCAATGAAACACTATGAAAACATAGTTTTCCTTTTTTTATAGTGTGAGGCCAAATAGCTATGTTGTTGTTGGATGCCTAAGGAAAGCTAAACTTCACCACAGAAAATGAGCTTGTCATTACATCAGATGACTGATGCTGGAAATGAACATGCATGAGCACAAGTCTAGCAACCTCTTTTCTCTGCCAACTTGTCCCTAAAGCCAAAATGTGTGCCCTACCATGTGCTGTGCGACCAGTCCACAGGACACACAAGAGCTAAACTAAGTCAACCTTCGTTCACCATTTGTCAGCTGGTTGAAACAGAAGGGAGCAACAACTCACAGAAATATGTGAATTATTCATGACCTCTTAATAATTAATCATGTGGTGGTAAGTGATGTGTTAAAATTACATAGCTACAACAAAGAAACAATGCCACTGGATGGTTAATTGGTAGCTGTGTTCTTGTGGGAACATAGTTTCCCTTGTGCTTAGAAACTGACAAAAACAGTCTGGCTTAAAGCGGTAGTTACTTATTGACTTTGGAGCCGGGTTCAACTCCCTCGTTGGACCATTACTTTAAAACACGAGGTTTTTATGTTTATTTTCAGCTATTGTGTGGTTAGGTGTACACCTAAAATGCTGGCTTCCAGCGGCATTCTGTTTTATAAATCTACAAGCAAAAACGGCCATATCTTCTTGTGTAAGCGTGCAGTTAATTTTGCTTTGGTTGCTAAGCAGAAAGACAATTAGCAACGCTAACTAGCACAGTTTTGGTTATGTTTAGGTTAAAGAATCTTTCTGTTTTTTGGGTTTTTTTTCAGTTTTACTTCCTCTTCCCATTTGATTACCAAATGTTTCTAATTAGCCATTTCAGCTTAGTATAGGCAGTCAGCATCTCCTGCAAGTTTCCAGGTTGTCTTTGTGCTTCATGAGCACAAAGAAATGACATTTCTTTGTTTCTTTATTGGATTCATTGTGTACGTGTTTTTTTCCTGTTCACATTTAGTTTCCAGATTCAGTATTCTCCATGTATGGACTTACCCCAGAAATACACTGGACATGACTGTGATTGCTCCCAATTAAGACAGTGCTTGGATGTCTTCCAGTGTGTTCAGTCCCAGCATTGGCTTTCCACTCCATGTTGTTCAAAATAGGTCTATTTTTATGGGAACTACATTATGCTGTACAGGAAAGAGGAAAAAGGCAGTTAGACACAGAAATCGGTGTCTGCTTAAATACTGGGTTGTTGTGAGAGACTCCACTCCTTTCTGGGATACTTTGAACATCAGCAGGTATTAATACAAATGTCTGATTTAAAAAATCTTCAGTCTGTGACCTCCCTAGTACAAAGCCAGAGGGAAGTAACGGTATGTGGTCAATTTTACAGAAAGGTAAGGACGTACACCGGGTGATGCACACACAAACAAAAAACATCTGCTTCCACTATTTAGGAATTGAAGATAAACTGGATCAGTTAAAAACAGACTTGCTGTCTGCAATCTACATGGACGTGTTTCTGCACTCCCTCCTGGTTGAACAATTGGAAAATTTTATTACTGCTATATTTAAATAAATAGCTACTATACTCCAAATATTATTTACTATTAGTTGACAACAACAAGTGGAGGATTTATATTACTGCTGCCAATATTTAAGGTTGAATTTGAATTATAGATGATGTATTTGAATTTCAGGAGTAGGACCACATCTCCATAGATACCTGTTCCAGTCTGGTGTTCTTGTTTACGTTCTTGTTTACATGCCCCACCCTCCCTGCAATTTCCAATTCATTTACTTTGCATTACTACATGGGGATCTGCCTGGCTCGAGAGCTGCAGCCAGTCCCCTGAGGCATTCCCCGAACCGCAGCCTCAATTCATGCTCAAGCCATCTGCCATTATCCACTAGAAATGCTGTCAAATCTAAATGAGGATGTGGTCCCACATAGTGTAATACTTTATATTCTGTTTAATTACCATCATCATATTCTATAAATCAGATGTTTGTAGTGGCTGTCCTGTGTGGACCACCTATCCATTAAATTAAAAAAAAACAAAAAAAACTAAAAGCTCAAACACAGGTCTGCTTCTTTATTTGAAAATAAAGTAATATTAAAATTTGTTATCAAAAAGAAAATCAGCTGAATTAAAAAGCTCGAGCAGGGTGTAATATGGTTATTGGTCCATACCAATGAAAAATGAATGTAGAGTGCTGGAAAAGTAGCTGGTTAAACATATTAGATTGAGACAATCGCGTAGATGCTAACCTGAAAGTGCTGTGAGCCTTCATCTTGCCTGTTTCATTAGACTAGATATGGTCAGCTTGCCCAGTTCCACTCATTTCAACAAGGGATGGCCACACCCATACAAGGAAAGAGACAGACAGCTACAGTTTCCTATGAGCACCTAACAAGCCCAACTTTCAGTGGCAGTAGCTGACTGTCTCACAAGATGGCAGTAACATATGGATTGATGGAAAAAGGTGAGAAGCTTTATGACAGCAACGTCCAAGATGAAAGTTGAGAGACATTGTTTTACTTTGGTATGTTCATTTATATCTATTTTTAGATTTGACAAGGCCTTGTCCTGACAAAACACCACTGGGTGATTGTCCATGAATTCACTGAGGCAATGGCTGTCCTGTTGGCTTCCCGCTCTACCCAGACAGCTCTCTTTGCCTAAGCCAAAGACGGTATTTCCAATGGTGAGAACAGAATCTAGTGTGGACTATCTCCTGCTGAGTGCAGTGGGTTGCTTATTCATCTGTGAAAGTAGCTTAAGTTAATTTAGAGAGAGAGAAAAAGGAGATAGCAAATAACCTTGTGGCTTTCTGTGGGCCAGATGCAGAATGTAGCAAAAACAGGTGGTTGTTCAAATATTTGTGTAAAACTAGGCTGAAGGACGTGCGCACACTTCTGTAGACATGGCCAAAATCTATAGAATCGGTCACAACTGTGTCTAATCACAATCCGCTTACATGATCGTGACACTGAGATTAAAATCAACACCAGCTGCCGAGTTGTGGGTGGTGGCAAACACATTCCTACAAACCGACATCCTGAGTGTGGCATTATGGGATTCACATTCCTCACATGGGCTAGGGTAAGGTTTAGTTGTTGCTAAAAATGTGTTTTCTGGTCTGTCAAGCAAACTTTTGCCTGACTTTTGTAAGTGGGCTGAGCGATCCAAAATTTGGTTATCTGCTCTCTAAAAGAGAGAAAATCACAGTTGCAGGCTAATGATGATGTAATGACACCGGAAATGTTCAAATTTCCTGTTAACTCAGCTAAAGCCGGATATGCAACGGATTTTTAACCTTATGTATTTGTCAGTCTGGTTTGACGGTCTGATCTCCTGAGTATATGTGTGCTTTCAGGGAGGATTACATTGGCCACAGGCTTAACAGGCAACGTATATTAAAGCCTGTAGCTGGGTCATTTGAAAAAAAGAAAAAAAAAACCCCAAAACAAACGAAAAAACCCTGCTCTTGGGGACCAGAGGCACATAAATATTTGGATTTATTGACTTAGTTTTAGCATGACACACAGTCTGAGCATAAGCTGATAGCTGACCACAAAATCATACGAACCTGTTGCACACTCTCTGTCTTCATGATCGAAGGGTGTAAATGAGGTAAGGATATGCAAAGACACAGAGCTGAATAAATGCAAGTCTGGTTTGAGGCTATTTGATTGCAGAATATTGCATGAATAATGTCATGTAACATAATGAAAACCTTAAAGTGAAAATGTAAATATAAGAGAAGGTTACCAAATGTTTTGGTCTGTTAAGCTCTACAAAGAAAAGAAAGATCAGCAGACAAAGAGTCAGAGAGAAATAAAAACGTAAATCCTCCTTTGTTTAATAAAGGATGTCTGGCTTGTCTGCTAAGCATTTGCTGCGATAATATTTAATTCATACTACAAATTGATTTATATTCTAAGCATGTGACATTTAGTTGCTCTTGTGGCGATTGCGTCGTTAGTCTGCAAACACCATAAATTAATGATGCATATCAGACCTTCGCAATGTGAAACATGTGAAATTAGACAGTTCTCACCTAAAGCTTTTTTTGTGCGCATGCGCCAACCAGCGTGCAGCCTGTTACAGTTGCTCCTGCTTTTTCTCTTAGTTTAGCTCTGTTTTCTTCTGTCTTTGTTAATGGTTATTTATAATGGAGCACTGTAACGAAAAAGAATTTCCCCTAGGGATCAATAAAGTATTCTGATTCTGATTAAAAGTGATCCACCAGGCACTAAAAGTAGATGACTCTAGATGACATGCACATGGTGTGCGTTTCATCAATTGTGTTTCATAAAAGTGTGTGTGTGTGTGTGTGTCAGTCACCTGCCTCAGGCTAATTCCTGACCTGCCCAGATTTGTCTCAAGTCTCCAATAGTGTTCACGCTTCTGCTTATGGTTCTCTGCACACACAGTTTGAGAACTAAATGTTTAACTAGCTCATCCTCCTTTATTACATTTCTATCATGAATTCTATTTGTAGGAGGAAAAAAAAAACCTTCATAGTCATAATACCGTTTACTTTTCTGAAAAGTGCTCCTTTTGTCTCTAGGTGTGTCTCTTTAGATGACAAAACTGTATTTCCTCCCATGATGCATCAGCTAGGTGCAGTTAACTTGTCTTGTTTTGGGTGTAATAACATGTTCTGCAAACTGTGGCATGTAACAGAGTTTCGCTGTCAGACTTATGTTGGTCACACAAATCTTACACTGAATAATTGCAAGACTTATAGCCAATCCTTTAAAAAAAAAAAAAGGTTCATTTAAACAGGCCTCTGGAGCCTGTTCCAGCTGTCGTGGACAATGCTGTGTCGCACACACTTTTAGTGATAGAAATCAATATTTCCAAGGAGTCTTACAAACTTTTTTGTGGACTATGCAAAAGAAGTGCAAGACAACACAACACTACAGGTTAGTTTTCAACCACTGCTGTTCTCTGCATTAATATTAGCGTAACGGGAAAGGCTGTCTTAAGAGCTTGTAAAGAAGGCAGCTAGATTTTTTTTTTTATAGGCATGTGAAGATGTTTCACCTGTCATCTGAGAGGCTTCTTGAGCTCTAAATACAAAAGGTGGAGACTCACAGTTTTATCCCTGTGTGTGTGTTTTCCCCCTGAGGGTCATTGACCTACTATTGAGCCAAAGTGTGAAAACATTGGGTGGGCTGGGGGGATTGTTAGAATCACCATTGGGGTTAAGGGTGAAACCACTGTGAGACCTTGTCCCACCCCATCATGTGACCGGTGGAAGGCACCCGAGGCAGTGAGTGGGGGTTGAAGCACCTGGTAATGCATCTCAAGACTCCACTGTAGGTGGTGGACAGCTGGTGTTGCCATGGTCGTTCACAGTGAACGATGTCCTCTTTTACCTCCCCTTTAAACCACCTCAGTCTAGAATGTGAACATTGGAATCATTGAAAGAGTGTGCTTTTCTTCTTCAAGTGAAGGTTTATGTTCTACAAGGTTCGAGGTCTGAACATATCAAACACTGTGCTGTGTAACTTGTGTTTGGGAGCTTGTCCTTGAGTTGAACCAGTTTTTGTTTAAGAGTGTTGCTGAGTCTAAAGTGCACCTTGGCCTATGTGACGACATGATCAATGCTAGTCCAACTACCCCGAGGACCACGTCTAAAGGGGACAACACCCACTAAGAGAACAGAATCAACTTTCTGGGAATTTCCTACCTAGATGATTGAGTATGCATCAAGACAACCCCCACTAGGGGTTAAATACCTGGGACTCTCCACCATTTGCTTTTAGAACCAAAGAGGCCTCTTGGATGAAAGGTAAAAATGTCTTCAGAAAATTTAAAGAAGTCCAATTGCTTTCTTTTCTTAAGCACTCAAGACTACCGTGACCTGGATAACTGACCCTACACAGACAATAAAAAAGGTCCTACATGCTAATGTGATTTTGCAATTCTCCAGAAGGATATTTGAGAACTGAGAAGTCCATTTTGCTGGATATTTGGGAGAGGAATGTTGTATTCTTGTGGACTCATGCACCTCTATACAATCAGAGATGCAGGCTTTTGAAGTGAGAGCTGATAACCTCTTAACCTGTCTTTAGTTCAAAGGATGTGGGGTCCATGTTTTCCAAAAAGAATTTCGATTCCTAAGACAAGGAATTTTCTCATTTTTCAACTTAGCCTCAGGGTAGGAGTTGTTGTTGTTGAGCTGTTTTAGAACACTGGTCAATTAAAGTGGCATCATCCTAAATTTATGCCTTAATAGGATCCAAATGTATGTTTGTTTGTTTTTTTTAATTCATCCAGTGAAATGAAATGAAAAGGGAAACCTGAATGGTAACAAAAACTTTTTTTTTTCACGCCAGTATGGTGGTGTGGTGGTTAGCACTGTTGCCTTACAGTAAGAAGGTCCTGCACGTGTTACTCTCCAGGTAGCCCAGCTTCCTTACACGGCCCAGAGCTATGGAGTTAGTGGGTTAAGTTACTTGCCGTTTCTGAATTGTCCACAAAACATATTAAGGATTGTACATTAACATAAAACTGTTGTCGGAACCACACTGAACTTCACCACAGAAACATGCACACACACGAAGAGAGAGAGTATGCATAGTATGAGAACAGGACAAATCAACAACTGACAATGACTAATTAATATTAAAATCTGTAAAATAATGTATTGTTCGGAGTTTAGCCTGTTACTGTTACTATTTTTACCATTTCTTCTTGGAGCAACTGTAACCCACATAATTTCCTTAGGGATTAATAAAGTATTCTGATTCTGATTGTTTCAGGATGACCTGCCATTATCCAATGACACATCTGCTTACCTGCATCTTTTGCTCGTTTCTCCTCTCTTCTCTTCTTCTTCTAAACTGAGCACCTGATGGATTTGAACTTTTCTTGTCCATCTTCCAGTGGTTATAATTTTGCACTCCAGTATGAACACCCATCCCCCAACCCGAGAATCACCACAACATAACCTAAAAGACCTACACCTTAGTTCACAGATTCACTTTGTCTAGGGTTTATTTCTGGGATTACACGTAACCCAGGATTCAGATCATGAATAAATAATGGGCTTGGATTTACATCATTATGAATGAAATGTGCTATTTGGCAGCAGCCGGCCCCCCTCACCTTTCGACGGGTTGTGTGTGAGACTTTAAATCATCAAACTGTAAATTATAAATTTTAAACTGTTATTGATCCCTTTACCCCTGGTCCTAAAGTGTATGTTTATTTTCTTACTCTTCTTATATTTATTGTTTGTTTGTTTAACTGCACTGCTGTAACTGGAGCCTCGTCGTCTCCTCTCTCTATATACTGGACTGTATGTAGCAGAGATGACAATAAAGTTTTACTTTGACTTCGGCAGCAAGCAGGCGCACCGAGGGCTCTCGCGCTCACTTTTCGCGTATTGAATTTTGAAAAAACATCGGTGCAAATTATAAGTCTGTATCATAATGTCTGGTGTTTTCGTGTTTGTTGTTTTGTTTTTATTTTGTGAGTTGGTTATCCGGTCGTTAAGTGATGACGTGACGAATCCTACTTTCGGGCCTAAAGTAGTCTGCGTTTAATATGGCTTTTGTGTTGTTAACATGTTTAATGTTTTGTATTTTCTTCTATTTAATCTCAAAAAGCTCAGTGAAAACAGTCAGTGATCACTGTTGACCTCCCTCTGCTTTTATTACCGCTAATCATTTATTTAAGCTCAGTTTTTAAAACCTTAGGATTTAACTACAGCCCAGCCCATGCAGCAGTATATGAATGACTAACCTCGTATTGTGGATGGATTATCTCAGTTGCTCTCCTGGCTGAAGTTTGGTCCTTTTACAGCATCCTGCCATGCGATTGCATTTGTTCCTGACCACCGAGAACACTCATGTTAACTTTTATCGAGTGGAAAAAAAGTTAGCTTGTTTTTATTATGCTAACATAGCTGTGTCGCTAGCAGTCACGTAGCACATCATTATATACCAGTTAGCCAAACTTCAGTAACCCTACAAACGTCACTGCTGTTTAGTTTTCTGTCTTCATTTACGACCATGGCTCAGGGGGTTGGGAATCGCATCTGTAACCGGAAGGTCGCCGGTTCGATCCCTGGGCTCTCTGTCCTGGTCGTTGTGTCCTTGGGCAAGACACTTTACCCTACTTGCCTACCGGTGTTGGCCAGAGGGGCCGATGGCGCGATATGGCAGCCTCGCTTCTGTCAGTCTGCCCCAGGGCAGCTGTGGCTACAACTGTAGCTTGCCTCCACCAGTGTATGAATGTGAGAGTGAATGAATAGTGGTATTGTAAAGCGCTTTGGGTGCCTTGAAAAGCGCTATATAAATCCATTATTATTATTATTATTCATTTATGTTGGAAATGATAACAGAGCTGTACGTTTTAATTTGTTTCCAAAACCCCGCAGTCAGGACATGCTATATACTGGATGTTAAACTCAATTGTTACACCTGGTAGAGCAGAACGCTGATCATTTTATTAAAGATGAAAGACTTTAGACAGTTTTTCAACTCTCAGTAATGCCATAGTGATCGTTTGATATATGGACCTGCAGCGGAGTTTAGGCCCAGACACGGCTAGTGACGTCAGACCTAACGACCGGATTAGATGCCGCTCCAGCCAGCCAGAGACTCCCCCGCCGCCCCGCCCTCTCCTTCCTGTGCCGCAAGCAGCAGGCGAACCTCGCAAACGGAGGTCACCCTTACTCCCAGCAAATGGGCGATAGAAAACCGATCGGTGCCTATGCCATTCCCAGTATGCGCTGGCATGACGTCAGGGCAGCATGAATACGAGCAATTTTTTTTTTTTTTTTTTTTTTGCAGATGCCCATGATGCCGCCCCCCACCACGATGCCGCCCCGGGCAACCGCCCGTGTCGCCCTTATCAAAAACCGCTACTGGGTGTGAATGGTCGTCCCTCAGTGTTAGCCCTGTAGCAGGCTGGTGATCTGATAAGGATAAGTGGAAGAGGATGGATGTTGGTTTGTTTTTTTTGAGCTGGCTGTGAACATCCTTTTAGGTTGAATTTTAACATGTGGGGTTTTATAACGAAATTTTGCAATTCACTTTTGAAATCAGCCTCAAGTGGCCACGCTGGGAACTGCAGTTTTTGGCCTTTGCATGTTGGCTTCATTTTTCAGCCCTGCAGGTCGCTTCTTGGGTTACAGAAGACTGTTTCACTGGTTTGCAGAAACATTTGAGACACTGTCTCTTAACCTGTTTTCTCTCCTTGGCTTTCCAGTCTTCTCTTCACTATCAATAAACAATAAAAGCCCTCCCAAAATACACTAAAAAATTTACTGTTTTTCTGTTCTGATTTTATATGTAGCAGCTAGTAGATTTCAAATTATCTGGAAAACTGACACATGCTGATAAATCAGCTAATACTAAAACTCCCATAATTTTTCAAGGGAGCAGATTCTGATTGTGCTGTATCACAGACTTCTTCTGCTCCCTTTATTGTTCATCACAGCAAATCAAATGCCTTTATCTCATCCTGGCCTTACCATCCTCCTCTGTCACACCAACCCTCTGCATGTCCTCCTTTGTTATATCCCTGAACATCCTCTGAGGTCTTCCTCTTTCCTCCTGCCTGCCTGTTCTTTATTCAACATCCTCTGTACAGTATATCCACTATCCCTCCTCTGCACATGTCCACACCATCCCTTGTCTCTCCCACTTTGTCTCCAAACTGCTAAACCAGAGCTCTTCCTTTAAAATAACAAAAATCTTATCATCTCCAACTGTTCAACATCAAGCTCTACCACATCGTCCATCATCTCACAGCACTACAGTCTCGTAAACCTTCCCTTTCAGTTTTGCTGCTATCCTTCTGTAATCTACACCCACTCCAACCTGTCTGCACTCTTTTCTACACCTCTCTTGTGCACTCTATGTTGCTTTGGGTGTAACAGTTGAAAATGCAAAAATGAATAGTTAACTCCACAGAGCATTTGCTCTGCATATAGTGGGGGCTTTTTGTTCGTTAGAACATTGTGTGTTTTAATTGCACAATAAAACAAGCAATTAGAATAATAAAGCCTCTTTAATGTGGGAAACCTGTCCACAGTTTTAATAAATAAATATATCATATAAAATATAATAAATAATTATAAACACAGAAAAGGCTCACACTGTGGTATACTATTGAAGAGACACTGTGGGAGGGAGGGAAACGGTTCATGTTCCTGTATGTCTGTGTCCTCAGGCAATACTATACTTTGCATTGTAGGACATATTCTCCTCTTTTCTTCTCCTGATCTGCTCTTACACACTGGAAACTCCTGTTCCTCCTCATCTCACCTTTGCTCACTTCATCTCTTTCGACATGTTTTGTCCTTTTTTTCCCCTTCGGTGCACTGATGAAAGGGTCCTATAGGACCCAGGCCACACCTTAAATTCACACACACACAATGGTGGTGGGTTAATGCACTATATAAAATGTCCACACACATGTGCAGACAAATAAGTAAAAGTACTTTATCGCGCATGTGCAAAATGCACATACTTGCATGTGAGGATGTGAACGCACAAAGCAGGAACTTTTAACTCCCACACACATTTATATTTAGAGGGATCACAGCTGAGACTCACCAAATTGTCTTTCCATCTGTGTCAATACATAAACTTTGAAGTGTGACAGGAAGGTGTGTGTGTGTGTAAGTTGTTGCAAGTCTTTCCTGAGTTTTTTCTTCATCGTTTCTTTTTACTTCCAACCCCCCCCCCAAAAAACTCCAGAAAAGACATTTGGAAATGACGAGTGCTTACAGCAATCCAACTCATATTACCTTAATCTTGTTTGGCCTTTGCTGGGACATTAAAGCAAAGACATGCAAAATGGATGTTTACAGTGAACATTTCATGACAGTGTACTCAATTGATGGCTATGCCCTCTTTACACTTAACACTGGTTGGTTAAGTGCTCTCTTAGCGTAGCTCCTCTCCCTAGAATTTTCTTTTTAGTCAAAAGCCTATTATTAAAACTAAATTAAAATTTCAGTCAAAATTAACACTGCAGATGAAGCAAGAATGCAATTAAAATATTTCCCACAGTAACAAATTGCTCACACAAATTTTAGCCTAACGCTAACCACCACTGGGACATGGCGTGCGAGCACCTGCCTCCACTGTCAAAGTTCTAAGTAATGTGCTTAGCAGTACAGACTGATATACATACTTGGGGATAACAACTCTGACTATGCTAGCCCTGTTATTTGTTTCCTCGGTGACCCTAAAACTGCAGTAGACTTTGAATATATATAAAGGACTATTTTCTATCTTTTCCATTTAATCCCTCTATTTAGCAAGGCTTTCTTGACTGTCCTGAATGCACACACCATATTAGTTACATTGTATTGCTGGAAGCATAAATCCAGAGACCACTATCAGAGCCAACATACACTGAAACATTTTGAAAAATGCACCAAAGTGTGCATTTTAACATGCTGAAGATTTAAGTATGGGTATAATACCTCACTTAAGAAGCTGACCTGTGGACCAGAAGACATACGAAAAAATGAATTTACTTTCAGGTTCACAGTAGTTTTCAGGGGCCTGTCTTTCTGAATGTTCTTTTGGGCTTTTTCCCTCCCTTTAATTCAAACTAGGCTATGTTCTCCTGATAACACATGAGGCAGCCTCAGTAGTCCTTTGGACAACTGCGGTTTAATATAAGAATTTAACAAAAGAAAAGAAAAGAAACAGAAGCGATACAGTGGGATGAAAATGTATTGGGAACAGTCAAATATTATGTGAGCACAAGTTGCTGCACAGGCTCCCAAACTCGCCCTTCCTTAATCAGCCTTCGGTCGTGTCTACTGTATTAAAATAAGACGTTTAACATTTCCATCATGTCTGGTTGCCTGATGGCTGGTTTGAACTTTCTGAAGAGAAACAAAACTCGATGCTGACAATCTATTTCTTGGATATCCTGGAGGGAGCTGCACTGTGACGAATTCTAGAGACATTTTGACTGTTAGTCCCCCCCCCCCCAAAAAAGTCACACCAGACAAACAGCCAGCTGATTTGCAACAGCAAGGAGAATGCATGCTTCATTTAGGCAAGATCACAATGTAACCAGTTCTTTGTTACAGTGTATCAAGATTTTTGAAACACTTGAGGAAAAGAACAGCAATCTCTGGTATAATCCCCAAGAAGCACTGTCAGATACAATAACTAACTTTAAAAGATTAAAGTAGTTCATTCAGTATGTGACTGTTAAATTTATATTTGCATTAGAATGCTATGTTCTGGCCACTAAAGCAGCGGTCAGCCTTCTTCTTGATTATCCTTTAATGCATCTACATCCTTGTGAGGAGTTGATTGACTGCCTGGCTGCTTGGTGCACCCTCCTCTCCAGACTCCTCTTCCATCACCTTCTTCTGGAACTCCTGCATGAAAAAAAAAGACTCAGAGTGTTTGAACATTAAACACTTACACATTTGATGATTGCTAGGTGCACAATATGTGTGTAGACAGCAATGGCATAAACCTGACCAGCATAGGAAAAAAAAAACCCTGATAGTGATATTTGACTGAAAGACAGATCAATGATCTTTTGGCACCAGAATGAATGACATAATGACAAAGTCATGAATATCGCTTCAAAGCTACTCACTAGTCTCTTTATCCAGCACCTGATCAATGACCCTAAATTGTAACTGCTCTGTAACTTGATGACTTCGTCCATGACCGCTCAGTGTCTCATAAACTCCATGTCCTTTATAAAAAAAAAAGAAAGAAAAAAAAAAGCTTTTCTGTGTTGCTGGAGCAGTGAAACTCTAGAAGCTTTGCGGCTGCTTAGGCTGTCGCTTTGTGGTGTTGAATCTCGTATGGTTAATGTGAATTTCAGCACAGCAACCACATCAAACAACAGCAGGTGCATGATTTTCACATCAACAGTTGGTAATGAGATCTGGATGTGTTTGCCTGTCATCCTCACCCTGAATCTGCGCAGCCTTGCCAGTCTGTCTTGCAGAGTCTTCTCCTGGCTGGAGGTCAGCTCTGCTACATGAGTGCGCCACAGCTGCTCTTTCTCCTGAAAGACCAAAATGCAGTTTTAAGATAGACTATATATAAAAGATGGACACATTTGTCTTAGCTGCTGGTTTTGTGAAATCCCTTCATTCCTTTTGAAATCAGATGTTAAGAACAGGAAGTGGTTCTTACTGGGGAAACCAAGTACATGGAATAATACTGCATGGTAACAAATTGTCAAACTCATTTTACACTGTGGGCCACATACAGGCTGCTTTGATCTTAAGTGTAACTCTCCATTCTGTCAGTGTAAAGAATCTGAACTGTACCCTGCTTACAAGCAATATTCCATGTAGAGTAGTCCAGCAGCTGGCACTGCCTTTTTATACTCCATTTGTCTTAATCAGCCATGAAAAATGAGTTTAACTACATCCGTAGTTTTCATAATTACAACAGTAACACGTCTGCTGACGGTTAATGTTTCAACCCAAAGCCCCTCTGACTGATCCTCACAATGACACTCCACAATCATCAAAACTTGGCAAATTGCTCCCACAAACTTGTCAGTGGAGTTGAGACGGAAAATAATCAACTCAATTTGTCAACTTGTCAGTGATCGCCCGTCTGAGCAAATTTGCACCAAGAGTGCTACCCCATATCCCTCTCCATAATCATTCAAAGGCCTTTAAAGAAAGAATGTCTTGGTTGTTTGTCTGGAAGTGTGTGTGTGTGTGTGTGTGTGTGTGTGTGTGTGTGTGTGTGTGTGTGTGTGTGTGTGTGTGTGTGTGTTCGCATTGACTGTGTAACTGCTTTCACCTTCACTCCATATGTGTCAGCGAGTCTTCCTCTTGAAACTGACTGACATTAGAGCAAATGGCTCCCTCGCTCACATCAACTTCCTCTAAACATTACGGCTCCCCAGACCCACACACAGCATGACGGGAACGTTAATTAATGACAGACGCTGTTCATTGAGCGCAACTCGCATCGGCCTTCTCTCTCACACACATGTGTGTAAATTCTACTTAAAAATACACACAAACACACTGCAGGAAATTGGATCCAAGAGATTCAACAAGAGATTCAAATTTGAGGTCAGGAACACACCCGCCAGCAGACCCAGAACTTTTCATCACACACACACAAGCACGCCTACTTAAGGCTCTGCGGTGCAAGCCCAGCAGAATGTATGTCCTGTTATATCACTGTACCAGGGGAACTTTAGCCATCAAAATAATCCTACAGAGCCTCAAAATATTATGGAGGATTAAGTGAGAATGATTGTGTATCTTTTCTGTTTTTCTGTCTTCTGAACTGTTTTTTCTTAGATTTATTTCCTCTCTGGATGTACTTGCTTATATGAAGAATTACAGGCGGACACGTGGATGTAACCTCCAGGTCTGTGAAGTAAAACTTCCATGGCCCTGCTGCTCACAGGCTTTACAACCTCTTACATACTTTGAGTTTATGGTCTCAATAACTTTTAAAGTCTCATTCCAATTAAAGTGAAACTTTATAACAGAGCAGGGGTGTTAAACATAAGGGCCAGAATCAGCCTGGCAAACACTCCAATTTGTTCCACTGGATGGATGGTTTTGGAAAATGTAAAGGCAGGTCTAGATTTTGGATGTTTAACCCTGTAACAACAACTACATTGCATTTGATACATACATAACAAAACAGGAAAAACACAGTTTTTCAGACCTCTACTAAATACATTCACCCTGAAAAAATGAAATAAATTGCAATATACATGTTTAAGCAATAAATTGCCGGCTGTGACTTTTAGTACTAGTACTAGTAGTAGTAGTAGTACTAGTTTTTAGTTGAATTAACCTTTTAAAGTCTGAACTATGAAATAATTGCCAGAAAATTTAGATTTTGGGAAAAAGGAGTGTTTGGTAAACTTTCTGATAATTTCTTTAATTAAAACGAATTTGCATATATAAGTTTAAACGTGAGAGTGAGAAAATGTACCATTTTAAGAAAAATATTAGCTCATTTTGAATTAGATGGCAACAACACAGTTTGGAACAGCTTAGACGAGGTCATGTTTATCATTATGCAGCATCCCTCTTCTTTTTACAACAGTCTGTAAAACAGCGGTCCCCAACCCCCGGGCCTCGGGGGTCCGTGAGTCGTTTGGTACCGGGCCGCGAGAGTTGAGGCTCAGGTATGAAATGTATGGTTTTCAGGGTTTTTATCGGTTTTCAGTGTTATTTTGTTATCGTTTTTATCGTTTACTCGGTTTTCCTGGGTCTTTTCACGTGTGTTATGAATAAATCTTCTTTTTTTCGGTACCGGTACTAGTTTTATTTTGTTGTATTTATCCGCGACACCTTAAAGGCCGGTCCGTGAAAATATTGTCGGGCATAAACTGGTCCGTGGCGCAAAAAAGGTTGGGGATCGCTGCTGTAAAACATTTGGAAACTACAGAGACCAGTTGCTGTATTTTTGAGAGCACAGTGTTGTCACACTATTGTCTGATGTAGGATTCTATAGTTGCTCAATGGTCCCCTTGCATCATTGCTGTGTTTTCTACTCCATGATGAGTCAGATGTTTTAAGCTGGTGAAAGGTCCGGACTGCAGACAAGCCAGTTCAGCGCCTGGACTCTACCTCAAAGCCGTGCTGTGTTAATAGCTGCAGTGTGTGGTTTAGTGTTCTCTTGCTGAAATGTGAAAGGCCTTCCCTGAAAAGAAAAAAAACATCAACAGGATGGGAGCATGTGTTCTAAAAACTGTATATTGCTGTTGCTGTTCCAAATGTGCAAGCTGACAGATCTGTATGTACTAATATACCCACATACAATCAGAGATGAAGGCTTTTTAAAATGAAACTCCTTTCAAATTTCAAACCATCTAACTACAGAACAGTTTTCCCACTTTGCCTCTGTCCATTTTAAATGAGCTTTAACCTGCATTTGTGGATGGTGCAGAGAACTGTGTTCACAAACAATGATTTCTGGAAGTGATCCTGGGCCCATGCTGCGATTTCCAAGACAGAAAAAATGCAGTCCTGCCTGAGAGCTTGAAGACCACAAGCATCCAAAATCAACTGTCACTGCCACTGTCTCCAAACCCCATCACAGCAGGTCCACCATCTTCTAAATTTGCCCATTTACTCTTGCTCCTTCTGTCATAGCTATCCAGATTCTCCAAATCTTTTAATGACATCAAGTACTGGAGATGATGAAAATTTTATTTTGGGGAACATTATTCTCAAAATCGCCCATCTTTACCTCTGAGAAACCCTGCCTCTCAAAAAGACTCTTTTTTTTATACTGAGTCATGTTACTGACCTGTTGCCAATTAACTTTTATTTCCCCCAGCTTTTTTGATATGTATTATTGCGATCAGATTCAAAATTTGCTAATATTTTTATTCAAAAATTTAATATTTTCTTAGTTTAAACATGTAATATTTTTTCTTTTGTACTGAGAATAAAGAAATGGATCTAGATTTTCAAATCATTTCATTCTTTTTAAAAAAATTGTTTTTAAATTTAGTTACATTTTGTTTTACAAAATGTAACTAAATTTGACATTTTGTCAATTGAGGTCGCAGTTCCTAATTAACCTTCATCTTGGCTCTAGTTAAATGTGTCCTGAAAGCAGTCAAAGTGCAGCTAATGAACACATAGTACAAAGATGTACATAGTATGAAATTTAAAGTTGCTAACTGCAATTCAAAGTTTTGATCGCTGCACAGTCCTGTCTGTTTTCTGTGTAATGTTCACTCAAGACTGAGTCACAGCAGCTTTTGTTAGTAATCACTAATAATTTGGAAAAAGTTACAGAAATATGTAAACAAATGTGCGTTCTCTCTCTTTCTGTTTTTAGCAGTTTACATGCCCCCACCCCCCCACCCCCCTTGTGCAGATGACACTAGATGACAGAAGGTCATAATTATTGTATTTCACAGGAAAGTTATATAAGCATTTTAATCTGCACTACATGTGTGAAACACGCCAAAGTTTGGACGTCAACTATAAAAGAACAAATATTTGGAGGAAGGTCACACTTGGTTAACGTTGGTCTGTCATCTCGCAGAAGACTGGAGATGCTATAAGCCATTAAAGAAACTAAATAAAAACGTACTCCCACAGGATGCTGCGGGAACTGAAAGGTGAAGAAAGGTGAACTCCATCACTAACAGAACTAACGTGCAGACATTATTTGTATAAAAAACCCAAAGGAATAGCTTTCAACACATATAGGGGGAGTTAACAGTAAATATGAGCTAATAGACTGCATACAGCTATCATTAGTTAATTACTAAGTACTGAGAGTGAGACCCTCACCACACGAAAATCTCCTCTTTTCAATTGAATTCAGTTTTATTTATACAGCGCAAAATCACAACAGTCGCCTCAAGGCACTTTATATTGTAAGGGGTAAGCTTTGTGTTCAGATAAACTTCAGGTTGACAACTTTGGCAATGAACAAAACATCACTTTTGACAAAGGCTCTCAGCAAATTCCATTGGTTCCAGGAGTTTTCAATGCGTCCTATTGCTAATTAATATTTTAGCTTTTCAATCTAAAAACTAGGAAACTCTGAAGAAGTCAGAAGTCTGTCTATCCAGTTTGCTTCAAGAAGGAAAGATGCCAGACACATGTTGCCATGTCTTTGAAGATCAGCTCTGCGTCGTGCGTTAGAATTAGAGATATAAAAGGATGCTGTAGCTGACCTGTTTTTATGCTGCACCCTATGACTTTTTTCAGGTTGTCAAAGGAATGGGGGGAAGAGGAAAAATGCACATTCCTCAATAGATGGTTCTGAAGGTCAATGTGATAATAATGTTATATAGAACTATAAAATAAGTAAGTTAGCCTGTTGTAGTTTATAAAACGAAATGTTTTTTCTGTGAGATTTCAGTTGCTTGTTCGGTTTGTCGGACAGCAGAATGCCTCCTAACCATTAAGGATTCTGGCTTATGAAGTGTCACCTGGTAGCAATCAGGATGGTACCTGTCCTATTTAATGTGAAGGACAAGATGTAGATGATCTCCATTTTGCCCCATCTCATCAAAGAAAACAGCAGCTTTCCTAGGTCTGGTTAATGTACGGTATGATCTGTAACATGAACAATATGCATGCAGCAATGAACTATGCTAAGGTTTTCAGAATTTTCACTACAGATTCATAATTTGTATGTGTGTGGTGTTTTTTAAGGACTTTTAATGCAGCGCCAAAGTTGAGCAGCACAAAAGAATCTAATGTAGCCAGTAGTACAGTACTACCACTGTAACTGCCTCCATGTCTCTGAACCAAAGGCCTTTGATTTAGGTGATGTCAGATGCTTATGTAAGACTTAAAAAATGTTGCTTGTTCTTGCAATCACTATTCAGTGCGTTTGCCTATAATAGTACATAATTTAGCAAAAACAGGCTCTAAACCAAGAACTTTTTGCCCCAACTTCAGAGAACTAATTTGGAAATGCACAATATTGAAGGCAGACAAGTATGCACTTGTCTGCCTTCACACGCATTCACCAATTTCCTTCGGGGCCAACCTTCAGGATCAATAAAGTTTATTGAATTGAATTTGAACTTGAGTGTCATCCCATTTTTAATGCATAGGGTTTAATACCATGTTGGCCCACACTTTGCAGCTATAACAGCTTCAACTCTTCTGGAAAGGCTTTCCACAAGGTTTAGGACTGTGTTTATGGGAATTTTTGACCACTCTTCCAGAATCCCATTTCAGAGGTCAGACCTGGTCTGCAGTCTCTGCTCTATTTCATCCCAAAGGTCTTCTGTCTGGTTGAGGTCAAGACTTTGTGCAGGCCAGTCAAGTTCTTCTTCACCAAAGGTATAATCATCCATGGAGTTTGCTTTGTGCACCAGTGCACAGTCATGTTGGAACAGTAAGGGGCCATCAACAAAACTGCTTCCACAAAGTTGTGAGTCTGGAACTGTCTAAAATGTCTTGGTATGCTAAAGAACTAAGGGGCAGAGCCCAGCTCCTGAAGATAACCTTACATCATAATCCCTCCTTCACTAAACATTACACTTGGCACAATGCAGTCAGTAAAAGTACCGTTTTCCCTACAAGCACCAAACCCAGACTCGTTCTTTGGATTCCCAGGAAAGCATGATTCATCACTCCAGAGAAATGCTTTACACCACTACATCTGACACTTTGCATTTTGCTTGGTGATTCAAGTCCTTTTTCAAGGACTTTCAGTTGTCCGAGACCAGGCTATAAAAATCAGTAAGTCCTGGATGCAGCTGAATTAATTCCTCACGACAAGTGCAATTGTGAGGAATATACAACTGGACTTTTTGCACAGGTGGCATCCTATCACAGTACCAATTCATTCGGAATTCACTGAGCTCCTGAGCGTGCCCCATTTTTTCCACAGATGTTTGTAGAAGCAGTCTGCATGCCCAGATGCTTGATTTTATCAACCTGTGGCCATGGAAGCGATTACCTGAATTCGATGACGTGGATGGGTGAGTGAACACTGGCAATATAGCTTAGGTTTAAAAGACACCCATCTATTAAGTTTTTCGTTTGGTTATTTTGGTTGAATTCATTGTAATGCACTCACTTAAATCTCCATGTTGACTTGTCAACATTACAACGGTTTTCTGGTATTCATATGGCTCGACTGACACATTCCAGTGGTGAGCACGTGTGACATTTTATACAGATTAACCCTTGTTTAATGAAGACTGGAGGTCTGTTTGGGTTCAGGTTGCTTTTCTGCATTGGCTGTATGTTTCTCTGTGTTCTCTGTGCACATGTCAGAGGACATAAGTCACTGAGTCCATGCACATTTGTGTGTACTTTTGATGTGTGGCTCTGGGTTAAGTTAGGGTTCAGCAGAAAGTACATTCCATACTGCTGTGAGAGTGACTGTCTACTCTATCAGGGTAAATGTTGTCATCAGCTTCCTGTCTTTTTATTTTTTCTGCAGAGAAGCAGAAACACTGACAGCAACAGCAAGCCCTCGTCCCCTGTTGACCTTAACACGCTCTTGTCAAAAATTGGGCAACTGCTCAAAGCGTCCACAGCTGTTTAGTGTATGCTGCATTCCAAGTCCATGAGAGTGTCCATCTGTTTTGGCAACTGTTTATGTGTTGTGTTGTGTTTTGAATAAATCCGTACTATCAATGCAAAACCACTTTCTTTTGTTTCATACTGCCAAATGTCTATTTCATTCTTCTACTGCGTGTGTGTCTACATGCTCTCCCAAAGCGACTGATAAACCCTGGCAGTCTTGACAGAGGGCCAGAATTGTGTTGCCTAGACTGTTAATTCCAGGAAGTCGATCTGATTTTGCCCTGAGCAACAAAGTGAACCTCAACGGTAGATTAATGCTCATTGATTTGGCGTCACACCACGGCCCGTCTACTTGATAGTTCAGCTCTCTGTTTCCATCAGACTGATTACTACAACCTGGTCTCACGAAAACCTAAGCTTGCCGTCTTAAAATGTGAATAAATGAGTCACCTTCACAGTGTGTGTGCCTCACAAGTGAAGGAAATAAAAAAACAAACAAAAAACACTGACTTCACATTTGGTATTTGCTAATAACTTAATAAGGAAGATCATTTTCACACAAAACCCTTGAAAAAGCTGTTTAAAAAGTGTTATGGAAAGCATCCTCCCAGTCAAGAACATTCAATTATTAAACTCTGAAAGGCTAAAACAGTGCCTGGTTTCCAATAAATAGCGCTGATGGCCAGCTTGATCTATCACAGCACCGGTCACATTCAGTTACTATTGCTTGGCTCCTGTGTCCAACCTGTGTGTGTGTGTATGTGTGTGTAACAGGCATGTGGTTTCTAAGAAGAAACAAGTACAAGCTGTTGAGCCTAAGCTGCTGTCAGTTAGCGCAACCCTTCATGCTGTGCCAAAGGTTGGAAGTGAAGACTATGTTTGTTTTGCAGATGTATGGACTTGTAGAGTGTGAACCATCCAGTCATGTGTGTATGTGTGTGCACGCGTCTGCTCACCTTCTTGCTCTCTTCTATTTCTCTGAGTCGTTTTTTTTCCTGCTGCTCCTGCTCTAATCGCCTGCGGACCTAAATCACACAGACACACATACATGCACACACACACAGCACACACACACACAAACACATGGATATACATGAAATTTGTGCACATTTGGGGTGTGATATTTGATTCGGTCGCACTTGCCATACCCTCTCTTCTTTCCTGTCTTTCCAGTCGTTCCCTAAAGCCGCCGCTCCTTCTGTCCTTTCCGATGTTCTCAGAAATGCATAGTCCTCCTCTTTACACAAACCTCTCATTGACTAGAACCAGAAAAGTGGCTTTTGTGAGTGTCATGAAACAGCGTCAATGCTGGAACACAGGCAATATGGTGAAGTGGTGAAAAAGTAGTCCCTTGGTGGTGTCTGGATATTTTCAGTATTTCAGTATTCAGTATTTATTTCTTACTAGAGACTCATTGAAGTTACATTTCTATGTGGCATTCATTCTTACACACACCACACTTTATGATTCACATAAAGCTTCTGTTCATAGTTTTATGCCACATATGTTACTGTAAGTGCAACACCCATGACTAGATGCTAATGTCCAGTGATGCACGCTAACAATGCTAAATGTTTTTTGTCTAGAGAACTGGCAAGTAGGTATTTGATTTGGGTAAAATTACCAAATACAAAAATAAATGTATAAAATTTTTAGAAAAGTTTTAAAATTCATTTATTTTTGTGTATTTTAATTCACTTTAAGAAGTCATCAGATTTCAGTACATAAGGGTTAACTTACTTGCCTTTGGGAAGAAGCCATAGCATTCAGAGGAAATTTAGGCACAGGGAGAACATGCAAACTACACACACAGAATTGCCATCAGTGTTTCAATCCAGGAACCTTCTTGCTGTAATGCCACAGCGTTAACCACTGCCTCACTTTGCTAGCCTGCTGCCTGAGTCGGGATGCAGCCATTCATTGGTTTTTCTAACATGTTAATTATGACATGTTGTTTTTCTTGTCTGAGATTATTTTTTTACTTTAACTTTTTTACACCACTACATTTTCTGGAAGGTCTGAATAGCTTGTAACTTTGTGGTGACTGGTGACTGTTTCCCCCTTGGGCTTATTGACAGCAAAAGACATATAAACCTGCACTTTACCATGATGCCTGCCTTCCCTGCTTCCTTCATATTCACTGGGTTGAATCCAGGTTTTACAAATGTTCACTTATATAAACTTGAAACAGTCAAATGTAGGACATTGTCAATATGTAGGACAGCGGGACAAGAGATAAGTGCTGCTTCATAACTAGGTCACCCTTTTACTGGGATCACCAAAAGGTCTCATGAATATAAAAATGACACTAAATGACATCTGCTATGACCTCAGCTGCCTCACAAGATCTCAACCCAAATGACAAATACACATGTGGAACAAATGCACCGAGGAAATGGAAACTGTTTATTTGATTTACTGTGTTTCTTTTCTTGGCTTTTCTCAGAATTGTTCTACTTTATGTTATCTGAGGATAATTATCTATCTAGTTGGTGAAGAATAAATATATGAAGAAACTTTCAACCCTACACCCATGAGTCTTCAATCCCAGCAGCATGTAACTTACCTTTGACATGGGAATGCCTTGAAACCTCTTCTCGTGCGTCATCTTAAACAACAGATCTGCGGCTCATGACACACAGATGTTCACATTTTATTAAGTCTCAGTGATGCTTTTATGTCACACATTTAATTTTCTTTCAAAATCTGTGAAAACTTTGTAGCATTTAGAGTTAAATAGCTAATCAGAAATTAGCTCAACTCACCTGTAGGTCAAGAAGAACTGTGTCCTCTCTTTTTACACACTCTTTCGGGTTCAGTGTGTTTTGAGATCTTTCTCACCCCGCTCTAATTGCCTCCTCTTCTGCTCAATCTTTTAGAATACCCACAGATGTGTCCTTACTCAGCTCAGAGTCCCAACAGAAAGCTGACGATCGGAGTCATGGACGTTTTTGTACAGTAACAGTGCAACACTTAAATGCTGGTCATTTCCACAGTGCAGTGATAGAATTGCCACTATCCTGCTAATAAAAAGTCAGGAAGCCAAGAAGAGCATAATAAATAGGTGACGCTTTTTAAAAATTAAAGTTCGTGGGTCACTGTATCTTAACCACGATGACACACAGTAAGAATTAAGTAAAAAAAAAAATTACCCTTGTTTTTTTGTTTTTTTTTTTAAAAGGTACAGGCACATTTTAGTCTGTATGCTAATCGAAACAAACCGACAGCTTACATCATTTAATTTAACTATTTAATAAAAAATATGAATCTTTGTATCCTCAGGTATAGAAAAGTACCATTTTAATATGCCCACATGGGTCAAAAATAATTGTCAGCATTGTAAATATACAGCTTCATTTGTCTTTGCAGTTGGCATTCTGCTGCTGTGTTACCCTCCCCCATCTGGGATGAGTAAAGTTCATGATACTCTGTTATTTTAATTACTAGTATTTTCAGCAGGCTGCTAAAAAGGAGCCTGACAGCCACATTAGCTGCTCCTGTGATGGATATGCAGCACTGAGGCTCTGAGTGTTTCCACTGAACACGTTCTACCACAGTGTTGTTACATTGTTGCTGTATCAATTCAGATCAGGAGATGTGACCAAGAGAAGTCAAAGCTGAGTGAAACTTTTCACAGCAGGGATCACTTCCTTTCCAATTTCTCATTCAGATTCAATGAGACATTGGATTCTGTCTATAAAACACGATAAAGGCATGAATTTCAGTGCAGATATTTTGCATGAAACAGATCGCAGTAGTTTCCTGGACTGAAGAATGAAGCCGATACTGATGCGCCAAAAACTGCATCTCCTAAAACGACCACTTGAGGCTACCTCCAAAGTCATTCTGGCATTAAAATGTTCTCATGAAAAATCTGACACAAATCATTCAACAAGTTTGTGCTTCAGTTTTAACAAGTAAAGTTCTGATATTTTATTATTCTGTTACTTAATAAAATCAAACACAATAACAACAACAAAAATAAACATGGTGTTAATGCTTAAAACTATAAAGTCCAGAAACCGTCTTTATGTACAGTCTGTGCTGCTATATGAACTTTGAACTTTATTTGCCAGGAACTTTCCACAGATAACAAAACAGTGATATACGAATAATAAAGAACTACAAAAACTTCCTGGTAATAGTTCATTAAACCTCTTTTTAGTTTTCTTTAATAATGTCAAATATTTGAATTTCCCTCAGACAACTCAACTTTGAAATTATTTGTACAGCAGCAGAATACAGTTATAGTCTGGTGTCTATGCATCAGAGTTCATCACTCTTTGGTATATGGTATGGAATTGGGGGTTGCTGAATAAAATCCAGCCAAAGGTGGATGACGAGGTGGCGGAGGGGTTGGAATTGCAGGTAACGATGCAAGGCGACGGTGGAACTGACATGTCAGAGGTAGATATTGGTAAGTGCAGGATAAATTGACCACCAAATTGGGGGGTTACTATGTAACTCACACCAATGGACTATAGGTTTAAAAACAAAAATTTATTTCTGTGGACCACATGAACAGACTCTTTCTCATGCTCCTTTTGCTTGTTGCTTTTTCACTGCTCGTCTTTGAGCTTTCTCTTTACCTCCACTGGTAAGGCTGATGGTCATTCTCTCTAATGCTCGTTCTGCCATAGTTTATGTCCTCTGTCCTCCCCCTAATTGCTGTTTTACAAATATAACTGTAGCTATAAAAAAAAGCTTTAAACAAGTTGGTGACCCCAGGAACAAAGTCACAGAGAAAAATCACATAGTAAAAGACCTCTTTTTATTGTAGTATGCCTGCATGCGAGTCTGAAACCTGCACAGCCTAAATGAAAGCCATGCATGCTTTGTCCTGTTTAAAACATTTGGTTATAATCAATGATAATTGAAAGGCGATGATCCTTCAGCACTGTAACAGCCTAACAGTTACATGCTAACTGCATTAGTCCTGATCATAATATTGGATGGAATGAGTAAGAAATAACTATAATGACAATAATATCATGGTACGGCTTAGAAACAAGAAACATCTTGAAATCAAACACCAATCACGTAAGAATACAAAACCTCTGGATATTCATCAACTTTCTCCACTGAAATACAGCATAAGGAAATGTGATCCAACTTAAAGTATCAGAGGTGGTTATGCAAATGTCTTTCACACAATCACTATTTGCAATGATTTTTGAGTATTTTGTTTGTGCTCCATCTCATCCCAGACTCACAACAGATGCTTCTCCATACATGGATTCAGTCAGTGTCATTATTGCCCTCTTGGACTCTTTCATGTCACTGTAATCCATTTTTATTAGAACAAGTCTTCACGTTGTCTTTTATGGGCATGTGGGGAAAAACACACAGAACCAAACTTCTGTTTTAGGATTTTCCTCACTTAATAACTATAGGTTACAGAACAGAGTGGGTTACAAAGTGTACTTACTTACCATTTGCACAGGCTGGGTGTGTATATCATTTAAGGAAGAATGCTAAACTCCCACTGGGCCTCTGATTCTAGTTCCCATCCTTTTTTGACCAGTGGCATCAGGCTAACCAAGGTAGCCCAGATGTCTTTCTACTCTGTCACATCCTACAGCTTCTCCCTGGAGGCTCCCAAAATGTCTGAGAATGTCGTTTCAAGAAAAATGAGGCAGTTGTCTGGCAAATGCCTGACGAGGGCATGTTTTTAATTCCAACCGATGAGTTCGCTAATGTGAACACAGACAATGTTCTTAATGAAATGAAATATGTTCAAAATGTATACTCGCTTTCATGAAATTATTTTTATATTTGGTAAATGGCCTGCACTTGTCCCTTAGGACCCCAAAGCACTTTACACAACCAGTCATCCACCCATTCACACACTGGTGATGGCAAGCTACGTTGTAGCCACAGCCACCCTGGGGCGCACTGACAGAGGCGAGGCTGCCAGACACTGGCGCCACCGGGTCCTCTGACCACCACCAGTAGGCAACGGGTGAAGTGTCTTGCCCAAGGACACAACAACTGAGACTGTCCAAGCCAGGGCTCGAACCAGCAACCTTCTGATTACAAGGCAAACTCCAAACTCTTGAGCCACGATCGCTCCGTTTTTTCATATTTGCCTACATGCTTTAATTTAATAACTTCTACATGATTTTAAAAAATCAGTGAGGAAATTTTCTTCACTGCCAAGTGCAAGACTAGCCAGAATTTTGACGTCAAATCTTTAGTTTTGTTGTGTTGTTATTGTTGAAAATTGAACTGAGTTGATGCTCCTTATGCTTCCTTGTTTAAGTTTTTTTTCTAAAGCATTAAGTTTGAATTTTATTTTATTTATTTTTTTGTGTGAAGACCAACTATTTTATAGTACTACATGGTGTATCAGCTTTGGCTTCTTTAAACTAACTTGTAACAGGCTTGCGATATCTTAAGCAATAAAATCTAATCGAACCTCAAAACTTATATTGTCACATAAGATAAATAGTTTTCCACACTGTCTTGTAATGGTTGTTTTTTGTAAATGCACAAATTGCTCTTTGACTCTACTAATTTTTTCCAAATTTTCAAGGGCATTATCCAAAGCTCATGACTGCAGCTGAGTGTTGGAACTTAGGCAGATTGGCAGGTAAGTTGAGAGCTTAACTACCTCTTTACCACAACATTAGTATAACACCAATCTGTCAGTCTCTGTCAGCACATGTTCCCCTAGCTTTTGAACACAAACCTGAGACACTTTGACGCTCTTCAAGAAGTAATTGTAGTTTTTATCCACTTTATATTCTTAGTTTACGTCACTGGATGAGGGATGTGCTTGGAAAGAAAAATGCAATACGATGAATATGAATCGACTTTGTTCAGTAGTTCAG
This sequence comes from Diplotaxodon limnothrissa, assembly GCF_057381915.1. Taxonomy (NCBI): domain Eukaryota; kingdom Metazoa; phylum Chordata; class Actinopteri; order Cichliformes; family Cichlidae; genus Diplotaxodon; species Diplotaxodon limnothrissa. Next base: position 5,236,958 of record NC_140612.1, on the reverse strand, counting down.
TTAGAACTTTCAACTTATAACCCTACAAAGGCACACAAACAAAAATAAAATAAAAATCCCCAGAGTCTAAATATGGTCACATTAGACTCCAATCCTACAACTTCCTCCAAAATTCTCACGAGATTTTAATGTCCTCTTGGTTCTTCAGTGATAGCCATCCACCCATCCACAGCTGCAGATAAATACTGATGGTAAAGTTTTATTAAGCACAGCGGTTAACTGAAATAACCTTCAAGTAATCAAGTTATCAAATTCCTTTACATTAGAAATGTCTTAATGCTTGAGTGAACTTAGATGTGAGTGTGTTGCTGAACTGGAGTGACCCTTCTTAAAAGCTCTTGTCATGAACCATCCTAACATGCTTTATGTCTTAACGCCTCTGTCACTAAGTCGTGCTTTGCAAGAGGCTTAACTTCCTATCTGTATACATTTGTCCAGCATAGCTCCAGGCCCCAGTGGACTGCATCTCACCCACAGGATAGTCATTACAGTGCAAGTGAAAGTATGTGCTTGTTTGTGTGAGCCCACAGATGGTGACCACAGGGATTTGAATATCCCCCTTTTGCCTTTTTACACATGTACATCAATGTGTGGATACAAACTGACCAGTTGAAACATTGTGTGGCTCACAATGCAACTCATAGGATGCAAGGATCTTCTTAAGTTCCTTGCATCCCATGCCAAAAGCTAAATTAATTTTGTGGCTATGTATTTACTATGTGTGTATATTTCTGATTTCAGATCCTGTTATCTTATCCCAGGCAGCATAGTGTTTTGACTGTATGAGATTGTTGTTGGCGTGGCACTGTTTGGACAATCCCCTGACCTCAATCTCTGTCAGGGCAGGATGTGTATGTGGGTGATTTTCTTTGGATGTTGCGTTAACAAGGCTGTGTTGAACATCATCCCAATCCCAGCAGAAAAAACCTATGTTTGAAATAACCATGCATGTATTTGGGCTTATTTTTCCTGCATAAGACATCTCATTACATTCAGTCCAATGGCTCCAATATCTCTACATCATCATCTTCATCTATTTAAAGTATGCAGTTCAACACAAGACTGAGCACACCTGAACATGTTAAATTTGTTTGCCAGCTCAGTGTTTCTTCGGGTTATGATGTTTAGATGTTCAATTCATATTCTGATAGGGTTTTCTCATAAACACCTCCGGCTACAATAAACCAAGTATAATTTAGCTAAAAGGAATTTGGTTTGTGTTGCTAACATGGAGACGCTGCAGATAAATAGAGCTCAGAGCTGTCAGGTTATTTGGCAAAACAGTGCTTTGGGCTAATTCATGAGCATGCTAACATACTCATACTGATGAATCTGCCGGGTCAATGATTAGCAGGTATAATATATATAGGATTGCCAACTCCATGAAAAATAAATAAGGGACACGTCGTGGCCAGGGCCGGGCAACCTAGTTCACCCTTCCCAGTGTGGTGAATTTTGTAGCTCTTTTTTTTGTGTGTGAAATTATTTTTTAACCATTTGACTTGAATTTGATTTAAGCAGATGCATATTCTTTGTGATATGACCATATGGGAAACAAATGATCATTTAGCCATTTATTTTTAGCTCAAAATGACAACATTAACACAGTAAAACAGGTCTCTTTCTTAAACAGAAGCCTGCTTAACTTTTGAGAATATAAGTAAATCTTTCTTTAAAAGAACTCTGTCCTGCTTAACTTAAAATTATATAAATGAATAGAAAACAATAGAACGAAAAACATTCTTGTAACAGTGCACATATAGTGCATTTAGTACAATTGGCTTCAGTTGAGGTATTATTTCAGCTTTTCTAAAGCTCATCAGCTGCTCCTGTTTGTAAACCCGCTTGTTCCCATGATTACGCATCATAACTCATCATCATTATTCATCTATGTATTACTTTTATGTATTAGTGATCTATTTGTTGTAATCATTTATCCTTGCAGTTGTTTATTACACAAAATAAATTATATTATCACACTTCTGGCCACATAGCGCTGATATTCACTGCAGATATTAACCTTTACCAGAGGGTTTAAAAACAAACAAACCAGTGTTTACATACCATATCTGCTTCTGCCGTGGCCTGGTGGACAAAAAATTGGTTAAGGGTTCCCTGAGCTTTCACGCCCCTCATGTTCTTCATGTGCCCACCACTAGAAGCATGCCTATGGAAAAAGTGCGCCGGCACACAGTGCAGTGCGCTTTAAAGGTGTTATCGTGCACTTTTCCAGCCAGGTGTTTTCCTTTTCCCATTCCTCCCTGTACTTTTGCAGCCTTTTTTTCTTTCTCTGAGCGAACAAACATTGCTGCTCTAATGCTGGGCTCACACTGTGCGATTTTTGGCCCATTTTGAGACGATTTTTGAGTCGTGCGACCGATTTGGTGATCGGCCTGATTTTGGCCTTCATCGTGCATCGTGTAGTATACGTGGGGTAACGAGAAGCGATTAACACCTCACGACCAGCTCCCGATCATCAATCGCTTGTGAGGGTGTCACCACAGCCACTCACACTGCTCACGCGCAAACATGTAAACGTCGGTGAAAAAGATGGAGCAGCACGGCTGTGCAGCCTGTGATCTGGACACAAGCGATGGAGGCACAACTTGTAGAACTTTGGAAAGCTCATCCGAGCCTTTTCGATGTGGCATCACAAAATGATCACGACCACAACAACCGTGAAAATAGTTGGATTTACACTGCTGCTCAATCACAGCTGCCTGATCAATGTTTTTCATTAGCAATTTAGCAAAGTTGATGGTGGTGGTGTGTGTGTGTGAGTGAAAGACAGAGAGAGCGAGCGACAGATTTTCTGTTATAACCTTCATTTTATGGAGGCACAGTGTGAGCACTCAGGTCGCATCAGAGCATCGGGTCGTATAGTGTAAGACCTGCATCGTGACCTACCAACGTCTAACCCCTGCGAGTCAATCGTGCAGTTTGAGCAGGAGCTGAATAACGTGACTGAAAAAAATCGCACAGTGTCTGCCCAGCTTTAGGTGTACTGTCGTCCGAGACTTGCACCGCAGTGTCGGCGTTTGTTTCCCTGTTGGCCATGCTTGTTGTTGTGGTCATCTGTTGTCTTCCGGTATTTTCTCCGTAAGCGACCTTTCCTCGACCAATGAGATGAGCGGCAATCTGAATTGTCATACTCGAATTGTCATAAGTGTGCTGTCAGCTCATTGGTCACAAAGCAGGAGAGGGGCTGGGAATTATGTTTTCCAACAAAGCGTTAATTCCATAAACATTTATAGACTACTTTTGATTCTCACTGTATTACGGGACAAAGTGCGTCCCTTATTAGCTCAATACGGGACGTGTACTTTTGTTTCTAAATACGGGACGATTCCGTTTTTTTAAGGGACGGTTGGCAACCCTAAATATATACTATGTGCACCATTTTAATTTGCCATTTGGCATGCTAACAAGGTATGCTAACAAACAAAAAAAGATTATATTAAGGTGAGGCAATCAAATTTTTTTCAGTTTTTCCCAAGGGTCTGATTTCACTGTCTGTTGCTTAGGGCTTAAGCTTAAGTTGAAGCTTTGTAATGCGCAAACGTTTTAAAATCAAATCAAGGCTGAGGGTTACTTTACAGGATTTACACACAGTGCAAAAACTTCTGTAGTTTGAGCAGTCACTTGGGAAAGGATCATGCCAAAAAACAAAACAAAAAATATATTTAGATTCAAGAAAAAGAATAGTTGATGCTCACAAAGCAGGAGATGGATAAATACATTTTTTACAGCTTTTCCAATTATCATCAAGAAATTCAAAGTGAGGCACACAACACAAAACAAGCCTGACAAAGGTAGGAAGCAAAAGATTTTAAAGCCTGGAAAGAAAACTAGTGGAAGATTTGTCTAAAGACCCCAGAACTCCTGCCAATGACTTAGCCAAGTTGGGAAACGTAGTCTCAAAGAAAGAAGACAATCACTTTAACCCTGCACAGGAATGGACTAGCAAGAAAAACTCCACTTATGCAGGGGAAACACCTTACACATACAGCACAACCTATGCTAAGGATAACTTGGAGAAACATTATGAATACCAGAAGTGCGTCCTAAGGTCAGATGAGATGAGACTAGAGCGCTTTGGCCACAGAGAGGCTACTTGTGTTTGGAGACCATCGAAACAACACCATCTCCACAGTGAAACATGGTGGCGGGAGGATTATGCTGTGAGGCTGCTTCAGTGTATCTGGAACTGGGAATCTTGTCAAAGTGGAAGGAATCATAAAGAATTTGAAAGAAACCTCAAGCAGCAGCAAAATGATCTGGGTCATCATGTTGTATACCATGAAAATGGATACACAGCTGACTGGTAGCATCAGAGGGGTGGGTATACCATACATTTTGTGAAATAACTTTATTATTTTTGTGTTCAAATTAAAATAATGTAAGCATCCAAAATAAGATCCAACAAGGATTTTTGGAAAGCCTGCATTAAAAATTCCTGTTTAGCAGAATTTGGAAAATACTCTTTGAAAATTTCATTTTTACAGGGAGAATTCTCTCCTTATTTCTAACTATGGTAAGTATAATATTTCCGAAATTCAATTGCTGTCATCCTCAAGGTGGTGCCACAAGTCAACAAAGACAACCACAGTTATCCTGTGTTCTACATTTTGATCCTTTCTCCTGTGACACAATTACGCAGAGGATTTCATTATGAAATTTCAACACAATTCATCAAATAGACATTGAGAAAGTTTCAACAAACACATCGCTATTTCGAGCCAGCGTTGACTAGTTAAAACTTCAGCTGTAGCTAAAAACTGGTTGCTCTGGATGATCTATGAGTTGTTTAATAATAACAGTTTATATTTGAACTACTTTGGACCTCCAAATTTTTTATATTGCCCCTAAAAATGACCCCAACCATCCAGACTAGAGAGTTATAGAGACCTACAGGTCAACATGTAATTAATGTATTTATGGTTTTCAGAAAAAATGTTTGATCAAAATATCAATCTTCCATTCAGTGCTGTAAGATGAATGTATATGAATATACATATTAGTCTAGTTTGTCTGGTAGCGAGACTCAGTGATTAATGACACCATCTCTGCATGAACTGCAGAAAAATGTATGATATTTTTATAGTGATCAATCTGCCCAAAGGAGTGATGTTTCCATTTTTTGTTACTAAGAAATATAAACATGAATATTTTATGACTGAAACTAGGCCAGTCAGAGAGTGAGAAAATGCTACGAGGTATCATTTAGAGTTCCTGGGTCACGACTTTTCTCGAGCAGGAACTAAAATAACATTATGTCAGTGAGTTATGGGAACAGGAGTACTGTGGAGAAGATATGTCTCTTCTCTGAAGCTCAGGGTTCATGTTTCCATCACTGTCTTCCATGAGGCTTTGATGTGGCATGGGAAAAAGACTAATTCTGTAGGACTTGACACAGTGCAAAGTCTTTAAAATAACAAGTACAAAAAGTACTGATTCCACAGAGAGTAAAAAAGAAACATAAACCATTTATAACAAAAAATGAGAAAAGACCCTAATGAAAGCAATTTAGTGTATAGAATGTCATTTGAAATGTCAAAGGATTTAGTTCTATGGCCTTGAGAGATTTTATAAAAACAGGAATGATAGACCTTGAATCCGTTGGGGACATGAAGCAGCATGTATTACGGAAGTGCCTTTTGATCTATTAGCATGCATTTAACCTCCATTACTGCTGTCAGACACTTTACCCTGTCATGTTTTTTGGAGATTTTTTATTCAGAAAGTTGCATTTTTTTAATCTGGTCATTGCGTGTAGACTCCATTGCTTTACTTTTCTATTTACAGAGATCAGCCAAAGAACCCGCACTCTTAACAACTGGGAATAAAAGAATCGGTAATGGAGACAACTGCCTGACAACTTTTTTATTTTATTTCATGTATATAAATTCTTATTTGTGAATGAAATGTGGACATTTAAAAGACTTCATCACTTCTGTGGAGCTTTAATCAGTGATTTTCAAAAGCTCTTGTAGATCTACACATACTTGATCAGACATGGAGGATTTTATATTTTCAAATGCAGCTTCAACCACTTCATATCACAAGCTGTATAAACTTGAGCTCCCAACCAGAGGAAAATAAAAGAGCACAATCTGTATTCTTGGTGGATTTCCAACCAAAATATTCATGCAATAACACATACAAAGATTTCGATGGGTGTGAATCATCCACCAGCGGAAAACAGAAACACACATGGGTTAGGTTTGCTTAACAAAAGACACCACACAGGCAAAAATCCTGTGGGATTAATTTCCTTCTCTGAAAAATGTATAGGCTCATAAGAGGAAAGAGTGGGTGGAGGAGGGGAGACCACATTTTTTAAAATTAATTTCTTTTCTTATCTTAAAGAGTTAAGATAAGAAAAGAAATTTATCTTTAGAAAGATGTTTTGCCACAATGACTGTAGACATTAATTTCTCACACTGGAGTCAGCTTGGGTGGTGCGACTAATCACTGGTTTTTAGAGGGTTTTGAATTAGAGTTGCATTAAAAACTGTAACTGTGATGCAAGTATCCTGCTTTAACTTCCAGTCTAAACTTACAGAGAGAAACGATAAAAAGAAAGAACCAGTTTGTTTTTTTAACTGGGGTTAATGCTAGACGAAGGGTTGAGCTGTGTTCAGCTTACCGCATCTTATATCAGTTGCACAAAAGTAGCTGTAAGTAATCTGGGCGCTACAGCTTTAAGCAGCTGCCCACGTTCCTGCGGACGGCAATCACTTTCTGCACGACGATCACTTTTTGGTAGAACACCTGGAGCTAAGGGGGCAAAACAATCGCATGAGTGCTGCTGTTTGACTGAGGTAGTCATGGTAAGCCAATCACATGACCACTTCAAGATGACAAAGCAACAATGTGCCAGTTTTTAAATTGTGTTGATAGGCCACGTAAAACCAGAGTCATGATAAACAATATATACGCGGCGTTTTTTCCTCAATACATTCGGGATGAATGTATTTACTGTCTACGGACAGCGCTAGCAAGCACTCTCTGCTTATGACCAAAATAAAACAAAACAAAATAAACAAAAAACAGCCGTTTCATGTTGGTGGAAAAATGTACCATGTTAACCAATCAAAAACGATATGGCAACATGACATTTGGATGTTTAGGACGAGGGGGAAGTTTTAGGAGTAACACCAGGCGAGAGAGAGAGAGAGAAAGAAAGACAGAAGAAAAAGAGAGAGAGCGAGTTTTGAGATGTGAGAGATTTGTGACGTTTAGCGTGTTTGGAGTGTGTAGTTAATGTGTTGTGGATAGTTTTGTGTTGTGTCTCAGAACAATGAGGCAACTGCTGTCTCCAGGTAGAAACAGGAGTGATACACCTGCTGCTGTCAGACCTGCAGGTATCAGGCTGTGATGTTCTCCTTGTGGCACAAATAATTTGTGTGGCATCTTATTGAATGCAGAACAGCTGATTGTTATGTAAATAGTTTAAAAGGTAAATGGCTGCAAATAACTTGACTTAACTTGCAATTAAAATTGACAATTTATATTTGCATTTAAAGTTATGAAATATGATTCATTGTGGTTGTTACAGTAAAAAAATACAACTTTTTTTTACTTGGATTTTATGTTTTTTGTCTGATTTTAGATCAATTGTGTTAGTACAGTACATCAAAATGAAAAGATAACTGTAAATCCAGACATGTGAGGTTGTGCTGAAAAGAATGATACCAAACAAGGCAAAGTAAATAGTTTTTAAAGGTGAAATGTGGAGGGAAAATCAAAAGTAGTTAAAAATGGCCAATTATACCCTGGACCCCAGAGGGTTGAACATTTTTTTAAAGTAACGTAATAGTTACTTTTCAAGTAATTAATTACTTTTAGAATCTTGTAACCCAGTTACTAACTCAGTTACTCTTTTTGAGGAAGTAACTAGTAACTATAATTAATTACTTTTTCAAAGTAACTTGCCAAGCACTGGTGATATCTTTGGAACAAAATACTGAAGCCAGTGCTTACAGTAAGTATGGCGGCCCGGAGAGTTCAATTGCACTGCAACTAAAGAAAACATCCGCAAATAGAAATGCTTCAAAGACATACTAAATGAGCAGAAGTTGAACAAGATGGCAAAATACAAATATTAAAAAAAAAAAAATTAAAAAAAATCTCTGAATGAAAGTGTTTTTGGGAAGATGGAAAAGCTGCAAACGTGACAGGAACTAAAACTCAGAAGGGACCGAGATGTAAAAGAACTGGAGACGTGTTGAGAGGGTGTGTTGGTGTGTTGTGAGGGACAAAAATAATATGTGTTTTAAATGCATAATTCACATAATACTGTAGATACATGTTTGCTATTAGGTGTATACCATTAGGTTTTCACTTCAGCAGCTGTTCCATCACATTATTCTGCCACCCAAAACGCTTCTGTTGTGTTTGTGACTTTGCAGCATTTCTGGCTGGTGTGTTCTTAAGATGCAGTGCATTAAAACTCTCAGAGTGTTAGGTGTGGCTGTGTGCAGGCAGGAATAGGACCCAAGGTGCAGACTCCGGAGACAGAACTTAAACCAAAACAGCTTTAATGCTGAACGCAAACATCATAACTAGAAAAAAAACTCAAAATAAACTTACACCAGTGGATGAGCAAAACACACAGCAAAGTAAACGGTAGATCGCGACCCAGACACCAAGAAACACAGGGCTTAAATACACAGAGGGAGCAATCAGGGAATGGGTAACAGGAGGGAAACACAGCTGGGGCAAATCAGGCCTAACGAGACAAGGGGAAGCAAAACCAGACACATTAACATCAGACATGGACTTTCAAAGTAAAACAGGAAACCTAACACAGACTCACGGGCAGGCACTATAACAAAGGGAACAGAGACGTGGGAACAGGGCAGACACAAACACTGACTGAACACGGGGATATAGGAACTTAAGATACACATAGACGCGAACTAGACAAGGGGATGCAGGTGATAGGGGAGACAGAGCAACTAAAGAAGACAGAGACATAAGCCATAAGACAGAACTCAAAGAAACCAAAAACTAGAAAGTATACATAATAATATTATAAACTCAAAAACCCTGGGTCGACGACCCAGGCATCCTAACAGTACCCCCCCCCCTTTAAGGGCTGGCTTCCAGACAGCCCAAACCAAAACATCAAAATCAAAAAAACAAAAACAACCCAACCAGGGTGGGCGGCGGGGGAAACAGGATGGAGGGCTCGAAACAAAACCAGGAGCCAGAAACAACAAAACAAAAAAAAGTGCAAACACTGGAGCCCGGAAAGCAACAGAACAAAACACAGAAACAAAGTCCAAAACAACAGCACCAAGGCCCAGGCAAAGTCCAAAAGCAAACAAACAAAAGAGCTCACGAAAGGCGCAGAGGCCCAGGCAATAGTCTCAAAAAAGCTCAGGGGGGCGGCCCGGGGGCTGACGGTCCAAGAGCCCAGAAAACAGTTCAGGAGGCCGGCCAGGCGGAAGGCACCGGTGGCGACGGAGCAGATCAGGAGGCCGGCCGGGCGGGAGGAACCGACGGCGGCGGAGCAGGTCAGGAGGTCGGCCGGGCGGGAGGAACCGACGGCGGCGTAGTTCAGGGGGCTGTCCATGACGGCAACGATGTCCAGTCATCGGCCGGACAGAACGTGCAGGACGAGCAGGACGGACAGGATGTGCAGGCCGGGCAGGACGTGCAGGCCGGGCAGGACGTGCAGGAACAGACAGCATGGAGACCTCAGGAGCAGACGAAGCTGAACACTCGGAGACTGGACCAGGCGGAGCTGCAGAGGCTGAGGCCGGACCAGGCGAAGCCCAGGCTGAGGCCGAAGCCGGACCAGGCGTAGCAGAGGCAGAGGCTAATGGCGACTGAACAGGCTCCTCAGGCCCTCCAGCTGACGTGGCAGAAGGCTGAACAGGCTCCTCGGGCCCTCCCGCTGACGAGGCGTGAGGCTGAACGGGCTCCTCGGGCCCTCCAGCAGGAAGAGACGGCTGAAGCGATTCCTCGGACCCTCCAGCGGAGACGGGTGGCTGAAGCGATTCCTCGGACCCTCCAGCGGAGACGGGTGGCTGAAGCGATTCCTCGGACCCTCCAGCGGAGACGGGTGGCTGAAGCGATTCCTCGGACCCTCCAGCGGAGACGGGTGGCTGAAGCGATTCCTCGGACCCTCCAGCGGAGACGGGTGGCTGAACGGGCCCCTCGGACCCTCCAGCGGAGACGGGTGGCTGAACGGGCCCCTCGGACCCTCCAGCAAACAACTGAGGCGGTAACTGAGCAGGTGACTGAGCCGATAGGTGAGCTAATGTCTGAGCTATGGAGAGAAGTTTAAGTTGTATTGACTGTTGTAACGATGGCAGCAATGGCGGGTGAGGTGGTGGATTAGCAGATGGTTGGACTAGGTTGTCTGAGCCTACGGATCCTACAGAAACCTGCTGGACGGGCTCACCTGAGCCTCCAGCGAGGTCAGAAACAGGTGCAAGTACCTGCCGGACACCAGCCACTCCCACCCGAGGAGAAGGTACGGGTGCAGGAGCTAACTGGTTCCCGGTCATCCTCACGCTGGGAGCCGGGACAGGCACAGTCAACGGCTGGGCAGCTGCAGTCCCCACCCGAGGAGCTGGTACGGGTGCAGCGACAGGCAGAGGCTCAGCCAGCCTAGACACCTGAGCAGGGACCAGCTGGACCTCAGCCTCCCTCACCTGAAGCACTGAAACAGGTGCAGGGGAATGCTGGGCCTGAGCTGCCCTGGGAGCAGGAACACAATGGTGCGAAGGAGCAGGCTCAGCAAACACAGACTCTTCTAAAACGTTTTTTAACTTCCTACCACCACCACGTCTAACAGTCTTAATAGTCTCAGTCTTAGCAGTGTTCATATGATTGTTAGTTTCCAGCTCCGAGGAACGACAGCAATCACAACTCACCACCGGGAGTTGCTCCGCAGAAAAAGAGTGGTGACGGTGTGAGCGTCGCCTCCTCCGGGAAGTGGGAGGTGGCGAACTGGGCTGCGAATCCTCCAAAGGACCGGGCTGCGATGAGGAAGCAGAGAGTTTGTGAAGCTCAGAACGTGGCAGACCCAAAAACAGAGCGAAGGACTGCAGCGGAGTGAGTCTAACGTCCGGTGTCACATAATCTCTCTTCCTCCGCCGCTTAACTCTCTTGTCGGACTGGTAATCCAGGGGTGAAGGCGGAGGTGTAGCGACTGGAGAGAAGGAGCATGTGCTCAACCTGATCGCCCGAGGCATAGACGCTGGCTCGGCCGTAGCCATTTGGAGGCTGCGGGGCCCTCCCAAAGCCAAACGTGACCCATAGAAGGGTGACTGGAGCTCCTGGGCATGCTCAGCTTCCTCCCTCACGATCTCCTTGAGGAAGGCAGAAACTGCGGGTCGCTGATACCACACGGAGTCTGCTGGGTCCATGTTCTGGTCACGATCTTCTGTTAGGTGTGGCTGTGTGCAGGCAGGAATAGGACCCAAGGTGCAGACTCCAGAGACAGAACTTAAACCAAAACAGCTTTAATGCTGAACGCAAACATCATAACTAGAAAAAACTCAAAATAAACTTACACCAGTGGATGAGCAAAACACACAGCAAAGTAAACGGTAGATCACGACCCAGACACCAAGAAACACAGGGCTTAAATACACAGAGGGAGCAATCAGGGAATGGGTAACAGGAGGGAAACACAGATGGGGCAAATCAGGCCTAACGAGACAAGGGGAAGCAAAACCAGACACATTAACATCAGACATGGACTTTCAAAGTAAAACAGGAAACATAACACAGACTCACGGGCAGGCACTATAACAAAGGGAACAGAGACGTGGGAACAGGGCAGACACAAACACTGACTGAACACGGGGATATAGGAACTTAAGATACACATAGACGCGAACTAGACAAGGGGATGCAGGTGATAGGGGAGACAGAGCAACTAAAGAAGACAGAGACATAAGCCATAAGACAGAACTCAAAGAAACCAAAAACTAGAAAGTATACATAATAATATTATAAACTCAAAAACCCTGGGTCGACGACCCAGGCATCCTAACACAGAGCCACCGTACATAGGTGGCAAAAGCTCCAGTTCTAAGAATGTCGACTTGAGCCGTTCATGAAGTAGACTTTACAGATGAAATTATGTGTTTATAGCCTGGAGGAAGAATTGGTTTTAGTCTCAGTAGCAAATTTGCTGCCATCATAACACCTCAGTGTGATGTGAATTTTCTTTAAGTGAAAGTTTGTTATTGTCATGATTTCTTCAGTTACCAAATTAGCAAAGTTAGCTGCTGCTTATCGGTCAGGTCAGATTGCAGGACTGCCTGACTGTTAGTCCCAGTTTTGTGTTTCTGCTCATGTTAAGGTAGCATGCAACATGCTATTTGCAGATGTCTACAGACACCTGATGGAGCTTAAATACATAATAATGTAACAGATAGTCACTAAGTCAACACCAGTGTTGGGGAGTAACGGAATACATGTACTGCCGTTATTTATTTAAAATACAAAATATGCATAATTAATGCTTGGGTCTCAATCTCGCAGCCCATGTCACCTCTATTTGCGGCCCACATAATGACGTGAAGAAATATTTTTAAAAATTATTCAAAAAATGTTTTAATACGAAGCAATAGGCAGAGTGTTACAGGCATAGCCCTAAAGAATGTAGCCTCATGGGCAGTGTAGTCCATGCTGCAGAAAGAATGGACTGCCATACCCGTTATGTGTTTGTGTGCGCCAGGGAGGGAGAAAAAGGAAAGTCAAAAACGAGTATGAGTTGTCACCGAGCAGAAACGGGAGATGGAAGCGTGTAAACACCACTGCAGCCAAAAAGAGTGCCTGACGAGCCCAGTTGTAAGTAAGCTATTAATGCTCGACTGTACACTGTGTTTGTGTTTTCCTCCGAAACAATAAGTTCCGAGAACGAGATCGCAGATACAAGCGGCGGAAATGAGCTTCCTCCGAAGGGTGGCTGGCCTCTCCCTTAGAGATAGGGTGAGAAATTCGGCCACCCGGAGGGGCTCAGAGTAGAGCCACTGCTCCTCCACATCGAAAGGAGCCAGCTGAGGTGGTTCGGACATCTGACAAGGATGCCTCCTGGGCGCCTCCTTGGTGAGGTGTTCCGGGCATGTCCCACCGGGAGGAGGCCCCAGGGCAGACCCAGGACACGCTGGAGAGATTATATCTCTCGGCTGGCCTGAGAACACCTTGGTGTTCCCCCGGATAAGCTGGAGGAGGTGGCTGGGGAGAGGGAGGTCTGGGTTTCTCTGCTTAGGCTGCTGCCCCCACGACATGGCCCCGGACAAAGCGGAAGAAGATGGATGGACAATAAGTTCCGTTGGAGCAGCCTTTCAACGCCTCTCTCTGTCTCTCGCTAGCAAAGTTGACCCAGACAACAAAGTAAAGCTAGTTTTTGGCTACAAGCACGACCCGGAACCTGGCGTATTAGTCAGAGGTCCCTTTACTACGGTTCGGAGCCACAGACCTGTGGCGGAATAGTTTCCTTTATGAGATTGCTGCTTAAAGTGCAGCCTCACCTAATGTCCACACTACTGTTACTTGTTTTATATTAAGATTTAAAAAGTTGGTATTGATGTGGCGAATAATCTTCAGTAATAGTAATAAATCACACAGCAATAGTAAATTCATGTAGTTGTAAAAAGCATGATAATATATTAAGTAATCCAAAGTATTCAGAATACGTTACTCTCATTGAGTAATGTAACGGAATACGTTACCAAATACATTTTGGGGCATGTATTCTGTAATCTGTAGTGGAATACATTTTAAAAGTAACCTTCCCAACACTGGTCAACACAATCAGCTCAAGAGTCATAATAATAAAAATCATCATATTCTCATTGGCATTCATAGAAATTACAAAATAGGAAAATCAGATGCACTTTGCTTTCTCATGCAGCAAAATACATGTGTTTGTCCACATTTCAACTTATGTTGTTTTAGTGTCAAGCTGTTGATTGTAGCTCTAATTCGACTTGGCAGTTGAGAATTGCAACACATTGGCAGATTTCATAAAGACCAAATGGATTTTATTTATGCGTGTCTGCACCTCCAACATTGTCGCTTTTCATTGCCCATTTGTTCTGTCTGCTCACACACACACACACACACACACACACACACACACACACACACACACACACACACACACACACACACACACACACACACACTCTGAACCAGTGGGTGGTCAGTTCTGCATTTAACTCCAGATGTTCACACCACTGACCAGCTACCCAATATCGCAGGAAATTTTACCTGCCAATCATCTCAGTGACCTGCGCCTTCTCATTTCCTCTCTTATCCCCTGAAGTGTATGTACACACCACTGTGCACTCACCTACTACCATGTACACAGGCCTCCCATTGTCACCCAATTAAAGGCCTCCATGTGGGCTGGCTTCTATCAACCACAGCCAGTGTCAACACTTGATATTTTGTGGTCTAGAATCCTTTAAGATTTTTGATCAAGCCTTTGGCATCACTTCTGTTTTTCTTTTGGTTTCCAGTGTCAAAGACTGTCAGCACCACTATCATCTTTGCGGTGTGCTAAAAAAGAGGAAAACAGATTATGGGTAAAGTACTGTCTATACTTCCACTTCATAAAATGCTTCTGTCTTTGTTCAGGGTGATGGCATCAGTTTGCAGATTTTATGATGCCTTTGTGTTCTAACCATTACTTTTTAGGTAAACAAGTCAAAGCGCTACACTTTTAACAGCATCTTTTGCAGGACCTGTGAGTGAATTGTTTGCTTTAAAATTTTGCTAAATTCACTGGATCCCTACCTACATGTTCCTATCCAAAGCTCTTAAACAATCTTAACCCAAATTCCAGCACATTGAGTGGCATATTGCACCATTAATATGCAGTTCAACAATGACTCACATTTAAATGATACTGTAGAACATACCTATTTTGGTGATAATGTGAGTGGGCCTCCTTGAGGACCATATAAGGCCATTTGTCTTGAAATGCAAGGAGTTTAAAAAACCTAGTATTAGTAGATCCCTCAAAGCCGTTTTATGGAATGCCTGACGTTGAACAAAAAACTAGCTTTGGGTATGATCTGCTGCTCTGAAGTACTCTTTAATCCTGAGGTCAAATGGACTGCAACTTAATAAAACACCAGCAAATAGAAAAACCCTACAAACGCTTATTTAAAATAAAATATAATAATAATAATAATAATAATAATAATGACAAAAATAAAAATGCCGGCTGTTTTAAACGCATAATTCATTTAATATTATAAATAATATTAGCTTGTCACTTCTGTTCTGTCATATTACTGTTTCCATAAAAACACTTCTGTTTTGTGATATATATAATTCAGCTTTTGCTGTGTTTTTCTGATTTCTGTTGTTTTGCTCAGGTTTACAGAGTTTCTCTTGACTAGCCCAAACACCAACACTGTTTGCATACTGTTTGCATGGCTGCCATATCGCGCCATCGGCCCCTCTGGCCAACACCAGTAGGCAGTAAGGTAAAGTGTCTTGCCCAAGAACACAACGACCAGGACAGAGAGCCCAGGGATCGAACCGGCGACCTTCCGGTTACGGGTATGCTTCCCAACCCCTGAGCCACGGTCGCCCTTATATAATATATTTATTGTGCACATGCTGATAATCATCAGATCTACAGGCCTCGGGCCATGCTGCAGATTCCAGCTAAACCACCTCTGAAAAAGTTCCGTTTCATTTTGTTTGTTTTAAAATGTTTGAGAAGTTGTCAACACTCAAAACTGTTCTTGGCTCTGAAGCAATTTCCTACTTTTTAGCTGTAATGTGTGAGCTCCAGTTGGACTGACAGTTACCAGATCTTGTTGCCACCTGCAAACACCTTCAGGTTCTCACCAGGTGCCAGGATTGAATGAAAACCCCGGAGTAGCTTTTCAGTGCCTAAGTTCAGAATTTTGATTTCACACACCAATCATTGTGGATAGCTTCACCTTGAACACCCCTTCCTGCAAATCCTCATCGCCCAACACACACAGGAGTATCAATTCCGGACAGAGAATGGTAAATGGCCTGTATTTATATAGCGCTTTACTAGTCCCTAAGGACCCCAAAGCGCTTTACATATCCAGTCATCCACCCATTCACACACACATTCACACACTGGTGATGGCAAGCTACATTGTAGCCACAGCCACCCTGGGGCGCACTGACAGAGGCGAGGCTGCCGAACACTGGCGCCACCGGGCCCTCTGACCACCACCAGTAGGCAACGGGTGAAGTGTCTTGCCCAAGGACACAACGACCGAGACTGTCCAACCCGGGGCTCGAACCGGCAACCTTCCGATTACAAGGCGAACTACAAGGCGAACTCCCAACTCTTGAGCCACAATCGCCTCTTCTTGTAGTTTACTGAACTAAGGGGAGCCGCAGGATGTAGTTCATTAGTGCATAAGCCAGTATCAAATATAGCTGGGAAATGATCCAAGATCCCAGCATCACTTATATCCTTGATACAAATGTCTTGATACAAATGTCAATCAATCAATCAATCAATCAATCAATCAATCAAGGCTTTATTCGCCACGTGCAGGTTGCCCTGCAGTGAAATGAAATAGGACACCCCCCCACCCCCCCCACCCCCCACCCCCGACCTTACACACACAACACAGACATCACATGGGGATACAGGTCGGAGATCGGTAGCATTACAGAAAAATAACACTGAAATATACACTACAATGGGAAAGTACAAGAGGAAAAAAAAGAGACGTCTACAGGAAACAAAAAAACTCCTCTGCACAAAAAAGCACATAAATGTCCACAGCACAACAGTATGGAACACGTGTTAAGCCACAGGGTCAGGTGGGGGGTGAGGAGTAATCCGAAGCAAACACAGCAGCCATCCTGCCCAGCGCTACCATTCCAGCACGGGCTCAGGAGGGAACAAGCATTGAAGGCGTTTGGAAAGGGAGGGGGGATGAGTGTGTGCATATCAGTGTATATGTATGTGTGCGTGTCCAGAGTTCAGCTGAGACAGTGTCCTTCGCCCTGCTAGGCTAAGTAAACAGTCTTCCAGCCAACCCAGGTGGCCTTGAATGGAATGGGAAGGAACAGACTCAACACGTTATCAGGGTGTTTTTGTTCGACTCCAGGCTTGCGACCGCATCTGGCGCCGAAAGGGTATCCGCATGAAGTGGTGGTGCTTTTTTTTTTTTGAGCGAACAGCTCATATGAATTTCAAAGCAGTTCTACAGTCCAACACTGGTCTCTCAATCTCCCGTTGGAGAGCCGCGAGCTTCGCCATACTTGCGCTCTGTGATGTTGTCATTCTTGTGCTCAAAGAGCCGATTCTGACAGTGTGCCTCACCGAGATGGTATCCAATTTGCGCTCAGAGATGTTATTCGGAGTGAGCCCTTCCAAGATGTATCCAGTCTGCACTCAGAGATCTTATTCTGAGTATTCACGGCAGCCGTAAGCCTTTCCAAGATCTTATCCGTGCTGCACTCAATGAGCCCATTTTGAGAAACTCACGCCTCTTCCCATTGTTCCAATCCCAGCGGGCAGCCTTGTGGGGGTTTGAACAGCCGGTTCCACTTTCTTAATTCTTCGATAAGTCAGGGCCAAGCCAGCTCCGATCAGCCAGAACCCTGTTACCATGGTTCCGAATAGGTAGATATCTTCAGCACTCAGGCTCACCCAAGCCCAAACTTCTCGTTGAGAAAGGGGTGTCAATTGCATTTAGGGACCAGTTGATCCAATCCATAATTCCTCTTTTAGGTTTTAGAGAACATACTGTGGGAGAGTGTTCCAGGGAAAAGTAATACAAAAAAACACGAGACTAGACAAGGACATAAGAGGCTAAGCAGGGAAGCTAAGGGAGAGGAGGAGAGGAGAAAAGTGCGACCGCCTTCAGGGGGTCATATGATTGTTGGGTTTTTCTCTGTATCTATGAAGTGCCTTGAGGCGACATATGTTGTGATTTGGCGCTATATAAATAAAATTGAATTGAATTGAATCAAGATCAAGAGCATATGTCCAGACCATATGAGAAAACCAAGTCCAAAGTATGTCCTTTAACATGCGTTCGGTCATTAACCCACTGAGCCAGGTTAAAAGAGTCCGTTAAAGTAAGGAAGTCTTTAGCAAATGGGTCATCCTTACAGCAAGTGTGTATGTTAAAATCACCGGCAATGAGAACACAACCATACTTAAAAAGAAAGGAGCCTAGGAGATCAGCAAAGTCCGTGATAAAATATTTGCTATATTTAGGTGGTCGATAAACCAGAGTGTGGTCGTGGATGCCGTCATCTCCAATAATTGGACTTCAAAGCTAGAGTAGGTAGGTGAGGGTAGCTGCCGAACTGCATAAGAATTTTTAAAGACCGAGGCTACACTGCCACCCCTACCAGTAAACCTTGGTGAGCTAAAAGCGACACAGTCCGATGGAAGAAATTCGGTAAAAGGGATAAACTCTCCAGGTTTCAGTCAGGAATAAAGCATCAATCCCATTATTGGAGAGGAAGTCATTTAAGAGAAAGGTCTTATTGACCAGCGACCTGACATTAAGCAATACCATCCGTATCCTAGGGGCTAAGTCGCCACGGGTGGTGCGTCATAGGACACTTAGGTTGCTTCGGCAAACGCCGTGTCGGAGCGATGTCTGTGGCTCTGGCTTTAAAGTAGACCCTGAGGCGAACGCGACTGCCGCTCCTTCTACCGCGTTTCCTATAGCGTTTCTTGTGTAGATTCGGAATAGGTAGGTGGAGGAAGCCGGTCGGAGGGTCCGGTCGGAGGGTCCGGTCGGAGGGTCCGGTCGGAGGGTCCAGTCGGAGGGTCCGGTCGGGGCGCGGTGGCGTCACCCAGGTTCCAGCAAGGATCAGGCCGAGAGGAATGAGAGAGTCTTAGATTTAAAAGTGTTTTCCTGTCGTATGTAATCAGTGCACAGCCATTAGATGAGCATACAACTAAAAGGATAAAAAGATACAATGCCAAGGTCCATAAAGAGCATAGAGAGGGTAAAAAGCAGCGAAGCAGATATAGCCGAGGACGGCAAGCCATGTACACCGGCGCCATCTTGGAATAATACTACATTACTTGCTTTTCTCCAATAAGTGTGGCAATCGCCTGAAATGCTGGTTTTCTTTCTGTGAGAAAAATATCACAGCTTGCAGGGTGGGAAAAAATGCATGTAAACTTTTATTTATCCTCAGTAGACACAGGTGTTACGACTTGCAACAGATACTGCTTAGCGGTTCCTTAGTACTTCCAAATACGTAATCATGTTGGCTGCTCTTACAGCTACCTTTGCCAAGTTCTCCTACTAATATTATCCTTAGATGTACGTTGTTGTGACATCACAGATTAGTCAAGTTGGTGATGTACTTATAGCTCTGACTCTAAGGCAAGGAACAAAAGCACCAAGGTGTTGCTGATCGGCTCTACTCTGCAGCCTGACAAGTGGTAAGCTGCTCTTAGAATAAGAGATTACAGCCTCAGATCCCAGCTCTGCATGCATGTACATCTCCTTAAGCTAGCTTTACCTCTCAGTAAAACCCAGTGTCATTAGAAGTCACACATTCTGGCGCTCCTCTTTCCACTTATTTCACCTGCTACTGATTAATAACAAATTACCGAAGGGTGATGGGTAACCGTTGGCAGTCTAACTGCTGGGACTTTTAGTGAACACTTTTAGAGAGAAAGGATTTGCAGTGGATGACCTCATGACTTTATTTGGACTAGGTTCACCTGATTAATTCACCAGTCCTCCAGATCAAAAACCTGGAGGACTAATACTCAACAGCACTTTAAAAAAGTATACAAAATTCTTGCGCTTTGGAAGCAAAATACAACACAGTACTGTATTTGTGTTAAGAGTACGGTGGGTTTAAGCAACCACACGCTTTGTTTTGATGGGGTGAAATAATGATATAGGAAGTAAATTTTCTCAATACTCTAATCTCATTACCCTTTCTTTTCCTTTACATAAAGCCCACTGCACACCCAGTGTCACCAGAAGTAAACAGTCACACCACCAGTGCTGGAGTTGGCTGCAGAAAACATCTGATAATGACTCACACAGTTTCAATTTATAACACCAGAAGCCCTTTAGAATCAAATAAAGTTGAGCTGAATGAATGATATTCAGTTGAATTTCTGTGCCTTTTGGGCAAAAATCAAGGTCAGTCAAGGTAATTGATAGTAGTGTTTCTTATGTTATCTGTGACTTTTAAAACCTACCAGTACATTTTCCAAGTCATTTATTTCAAATTGACCACATTATGTATAATTAGTTCAAGTAATGATATTAGCCTGTCAATTATTTTTGATGAATGTTCAGCATCAGTACAAGCTCAGTATCACCTATCAATACTTGGAACAAATATCAAATGAAGGAAAAGTTTTGTAGTTTCAGTGTGAAATTCGAAGGGCAGCATTAGTGGGTATTATGTGTATCATAATCCGTCATTTGCCAGTTATGAGAATAGTGACAGCAAGTGCAATATTAATCCACTAATATAATATATATATTTATTTCAGTTAACTTTAGAGAACACCAGAACTTGTGGGCTCCTGTCTCTCTTTTATCATTTCTTCATCATGTTTATAGTGCTGGTCTTCATGTCTTGCTGTTTGGTTGTCTTTTGACTGTTTCCTGTTTTATTTTGATATCTGTTTTTCTCAAGTTACTTTTTTTGGTTTTTATTTCCTGTCTTTGTCTTCACACCTAGTTGATTTTCTGCCCTGCTCTCTTTTGGAGTTTTGGAATACGCTGTGCACTATATATGCAGCATTATCAGTTACCACCCTTTTTGTTTTGTTATACGGAGTCTGCTTAATCATTTTATTCATCACAACATTAAAAGAAATGTTGCTTATCGTCTTTGTGTTTCTTTCTTTCTGCTTGTGGGCATGTTTTTGTATTGGTATCTCTTACATTTTTGTACCACTCATTTCTCTTTCCTTACCATTAAAGTGCAATTGCATCTTCAGCAAAAGGCTCTTACACTTTAATTATGTT
Source organism: Diplotaxodon limnothrissa (assembly GCF_057381915.1). Taxonomy (NCBI): domain Eukaryota; kingdom Metazoa; phylum Chordata; class Actinopteri; order Cichliformes; family Cichlidae; genus Diplotaxodon; species Diplotaxodon limnothrissa. The sequence goes on along the minus strand of NC_140612.1, from coordinate 5,215,992 downwards.
TCAAACATCAGATTGTAATAATACATGTCCCACAGAAAAACCTTTAAAAACAAAATGTATGCAGCATCTAGTTTTTAGCCTAGCATCAACAGCTGTGACCCTTTAGCTGTTGGATTGCTTCATTACAGAATTGTTTACTCTAGAAAATGAGTCCAAGCCACAGGTAATGTACAGGATGGGCCATTTATATGGATACACCATAATAACATGGGAATGGTTGGTGATATTAAAGTCCTGTTTTTGGCACATTAGTATATGTGAGGAGGCAAACTCCTCTAGATGGGTGGTGACCATGGTGGCCATTTAGAAGTCGGCCATCTTGGATTCAACTTTTGTTTTTTCAATAGGAAGAGGGCCATGTGACACATCAAACTTATTGGTAATGTCACAAGAAAAACAATGGTGTGCTTGGTTTCAACGTAACATAATAAATAGCCCACCCTGTACTCTCACAGCGTATGCTTCTTGAGGTGGAATCTCTTTCTTATCATCTGAATCATTATGATTTCACACAACATACTTTTAGCTTTAGTATACACGTTCCTGTCTGCAGTGACCGCACAAGAATTTGATAATGACTGAGTCACATTTTTGACAATCACGTTGCCTCCGGTCTGTTTCTGTAGCGTTGCTTGATTTGATTTTTTCATGCCCTTGTTTTGGTGCCATTCTGTCTGTACTGATCTCCTGTTTATTATTTTCAGCATCAAGGCTGCAGATTGTTTGTATCAACTGTTCCTATAATTACCCTATGTTTAGTCTAAGGAAATAATGACTTAAAATATTTTGATCTTAAGTTTTTGCCCCTTAATACAGCCTCTGCAATGACTGTTTTTCCAGCCTCTGAATACTATAGATGATATCATATGGTGATAAGTATCAGATAATTTTATCCTGCATTTGTCATATCATTACGATTTCATCCATTGTGACACTTAAGTTGATTCTTTAGATATTTGGACCTGCATCTTTTTTTTGTTTCAGTTCTTTAACAAATAATTTTGACTACCTTATAAATTTTGTTCTGCAATTTGAGTAAAACGGCTTAAAGTAAACAGATACATTTTTTTAAACTTTTAATGTCCATATTGTTAAAATCTGAACATTGACCCCACCAGATGAAGCTTTGATACCTTTGTTCTCTCTCTCTGCTGCAAAGGAAATGTAAAACATGTCATTAGTGAAAGCAATAACCATTTATTAAACCTTTACTAAACCCCTTTCTTTCCCCCTCTCTCGACATTAGTCTGTCTTGTGTGCACTGATTTGTGTCTAATTACACAAAATGCATATTTTTCAGTTTGGAGGGATTGGTCAGTCATTTTGCAGTTTAGATACACAGACACCAAAATTTGTGTCATACATGTCAGATCATTTTAACATATCCTTTGTATCATTTTTAATCAAATGCTTAAAAAACAACAACAACAACAACAACAACAACAAAACGTTTAGGCATTACCAATAACTTGGTTAGAATCTGGCATTAAAAATTAGTTGAGGTTAGTTAGGTTAGAACTAAAAAAAAAAAAAGATCTGTTTTTGGATAAAATAATTGTTTTTTTGTTCTTTTTCATACAATTTAATTTAAATTTATATATTAAAAATGCTGATCGTTTTGAAATTCGAGTCATTTCAAGTTACTGTAGTAGAGTAAAATATCCATTGAACTGGAAAATTTGCAAACTAGCTCTGATATAAAGACAAGGATAGTAAAAATCTATAGGCTTGCTTTTATTAAGACAATACAAAAGCTAACCATACATGTGTTTTAGGTTCCAGTTTGTGACACTCAATAGCTAACTTAAGACAATCATCCTTAAAGTGTGTCCTAAAAATATGTTGTAATTTTTCTTTTATAAAAAGGCTGAATAATTGTCTGTAACAGTGGTTCACCATAGTTTCAGCTGTACTCAACAATGTTACTCAATGTAACAATCTGATAAAGATCCAGGGGAGCCGTAACTGGTTTGGCGACACAGACATTTCCTTTTACTGGAATCAATCCATTGTTGGTTTTGTCGTTGTAACAAAACATTTTTTTAAAATGTGAAAAATACAAATGCTCTATCTTCAATCATTAGTGAATAAACATAACAGTCTGTTTAGTCTGAACTTCAGTTTTCTGACTCTCATGTAAGTGTAAAAGATGACAAAATAAAGACTTTTGCCACGTTTTATTTCTTTTCTGGCTTCTCTTCTTAAGAGGGTGTTCTTCCTCCCCACAATCACCAAACTCATAGAGTTTCTCTTAATATTGCAGGGTTATGTTATGAGATGATTGGCATTATAAGGTGAACTGAATAACTATAACACTGAATCTTTTTATTTTTATCAAATTTTAGAGACATTACATATAATGCATAAATGCTAATAAATAAACTCAATTTCCCCCCTAAATTGAAGTAATTAAGGAAATGTTTATTTGGATAATTATAGACTCTTGTTAGCTCTGTGGGTTTACAACTAACAGTTTGGAATTGGCTGCATTTGTTGTAAAGAGGTAAATAATGGTATAAGTCAGAAAAACTGGAAGCGTTTCATATTAGCATTTAAATAATAATTCCAACTTTAAGAAATATACATTTTTATTAAAAGGAAGAAACAAAAACAGCTCAAGATACCAGTTGAGATTAAAAATTGGTGAACAAAGCCAAGGTGGTCTGTGAATCTTGAATCTCCAGTCACTGCCAGCAGGTTCCACAAGAAGTTTTTTTTATTGGTCAAAATTGTCTCCCATATGAAAGAATGGGCTTGCTGTGCATTACATCATAAAAGTAGTGTCAATTGTGAATGCAGTGTACATGTCTATGATCACAAATGTCAAATCGGTCAGAATTTGGGCTCCATATTGGTCAGTAGGTCCCTGCTGTTCTGTCATTTTTTTAGGTTCACTCACCAAACCATTTGCAGCAAATGCTGTCTGTGAGTTACCACGTCCTATTGCTCAGCTCTGGAGCCACACTGGTCAAGGCACACATAAAGTCTTACTGTGAAGCACCTTTGCAGCCCATCTCAGTATTACAGTCTCTGAATGAGTTCCTAGATTGTTTTGTTCCTTTTTATAAACATTTTATCCTTTTGAAGAAGACTTATTTCAATAAATAACACAAATATAGTCATAGATCATATATAGATAGATAAACATGTATAAACTACATGCATTTTTTATAATTTAAATAATTTATATATACAGTTCTCTCTCACACACTTATTGCCTCCCTCCCCACACCCCCACCCATCCCCTTAAGTGAGTTCCTCAGTGCTGCACCAGCGTTTGGATTTAGAGCAGCACATTAATGTTGAAATATCATTTAAATGGACCTAAGATTCTTCAGTAGAAGCATCACTTTATAGCAGATTTTTGCTGGTCACCGGCATGACACATAATCCTGTGATGGGAAGCACTGTGAGCAGGAAATAAAATCCTATACAGGAAGTAGAATTCCCAACAAGTCTCTTACGTCCTGCGACGTTTCTTTGACAATGCACAGACACAGGAAGTGTTTATGCGTATCCACCTCCAGCTCACTTGATCTTGAAACTGTGTCAGTGCTCGAACATACGACTGCGCCGTCTTGCACTGTGAGTTCCAGTTCTTGTCGTCAATGCCCCTGCAGCCATCCTTGACAGGCTTGGAGGTCCGACAGTGTGTCTCATAAAAGAACTGTCTGATGTCTTTTGTGGCACTGGTTTTAAACTTGGCCAGAACAGTCACGCGCTGTCCCTTGATGTCGTATGCTAACGTTTTATTCATCACCCAGTCGCTCACACTGTCACAAACAGAATATTCCCCCCGGTAGCTCTTGTGCTCAGTGTGACGCTTCTTTCGTGTCTTGTTTCCTGCTGCCCCTAAGACCGGTACACTGCTCACAAAATTATCAGAAAGGTACAATGGCGGTGGCTGCAGTGGAGGCCGGTCGCTCAGTAGCACTCGCGGTGAGTTATAGCGCTTGTGTTGCCTAAGGATGTCCAAGTTCAACAGCATCACCGGCTGATCCATCAGAAAATCATCACTGTGACGCGTTTCTAGCCACTCCTCTGCATCTCCTTTGTCCTCCAAAGGAAAGTTTTCAATCTTGACGGGAGGCAGAGTGTCCCGCGGCTCAGTGTCTCTGCTTTTCCCCTGCTCGCTCTGGTTCCCTCTGGTCTTCCCCCTTGTTAGGTCAGCCTGAAGTAGCTGGATTATGAGAGAGTTTAAAGGGTCTGGACTTGGCTGCTGCTGCTGTTGACTGCTACCCATGTTGGTTGCCTGAATACCATAGAGGTACACGAGGACCATCACATACAGCAGGATGGACATCACTAGATTCACCTGTAAGATCTGCAATGACAGAAAAAGAAGAAGAAGATACTATAAATGAAAGTTCTGTCCTCCTAAAACTCAGGACTTGATTGATTTGAAGTTTTATTCCTTTTCAGAGTGAAAAGATAGTCAAACAGAAATATATCCCACATAGCAAAATTGGTGTGGCCCGGATCTGGCCCACACAATGTGCTTACACATGGCCCACATACCGCAAAGAATGATGGCCCTTTGGTGGCCCAGATCTGGTTTGCCAGAGGTGGCCCACACATGGGCCAGCACAAAGCCAGTTGCAGACACACTGTTGGCCCTGCGCTGGCCCAGAACAGTTTCAGCTCTGGCCCCAGATGTCAGCCTAATGTGTACCTTAAACAAGCCATGTAATAACAACATAATAGTGCAAAAGTAACATGACAAAACTCTGTTCAGACAGTGAATCTCACATAGCACTTTTCTACTCTAGCAGATTACTCAAAGTGCTCTATACAGCATGCCACATTCACCCAATCACACACTTTCTTTAAACTGAGTGCTTCCTAACAACATTCATACAGAGTGGAGGAGCCAGGTATCAAACCACTAACATAAATAACATAAATATTGCCATCATTGCCAGACCTGGCCCACATCTGGTTGACATACACCCTGCCATGACACCAGTCAGTCAGAAGTGCCAGCTTGATGCCGGATCCAGGCCAGACCTGTTTTCTATGAGCCTGGGCCGCATAAATCAAACCACAATCGGGACAGATGTGGCATGTCATCACATAAACAGTGCCACCTACGCCAGGCCTGGCCCATCTGGATGACATACCACTTACCATGCCAGAAGTCAGCCAACAGTGTCAGCTTGACACCAGATCCGGGCCAGACTTGTCTGCTATAAGGGTTATCACTAATGTTTACCTGCGTTTAAAACTTGGGTTAGAAATCATAATAAAAGCTTTTCTACAAAGCTTGTCAAGTTATACCCTACAGCTAACGACAACCTCTTTCCTATTTATACAGAGCCAGTTTTGCCATGATGCCTTTTGAAAACCAATTCACACTTTGACAGGTTTAAGACCTGAATAGTAACACTAGCAAATTGACTGGTTCTTATATAATGCTTTTCTACTCGAGCACTCACGGTGCTTTCTACGATGTCTCATTAACCCATGCACTTTTTTCCAAATCTGAGTTCTGCTTTTTAAAATTCACATTATGGTGAACACATTGGCAATAACTAAGGTTTCAGTATGTTGTCCAAGGATACTTTGGCATGTAGATTGGAGCAGTCAAGGATTGAAGCACTGACCTTCTTAACAGATGACCTGCTCTACCTCATGAACCTCAGCCATTAAGAGAAGGACAAAATCTTTAAAAACCACCGCTGGGGGCTATTCCTAGCTCCAAATGGGCAGGGGTTATAAAAGTCTCCATGGACAACATGCACCAAGGGAAAGGGTGCGTAGTTTTCTTTGGGGGAATGTTAGGACTTCAGACTAATGTTAACTAGTTAAAAATGTTTCTGAAAACTTGAACATTTCAACAGTGTAAATAACAGCCAGTGTGCATGTATGTACGTGTCTCTAACTGAGCACATTACGGGAAATAACACGCCGCAGCATGTATAACATGTTTTTTTAGAAGTCCCATAATTGTCCTTTGACATAAAAAATGCCTGTAACATTCATTTGCATAATAAAAACCTCACTCCCATACATGCATTCATGGTTGTGTCCCCAAAAAGTGTCTTTGTCCTTTATAAACACATTAAACTAATGATAACGATCATGTAAAGAAAACATGAAACTATCAGTTGCTTTGCAGAAATGTAGAATAAAATTTAGTTTAGATGTTATTTGGTGGAGAGGCAGTTTTGTAATTGGATGGTTAACATTTTACCAGGAGAAAACACGCTGCTGCTTATTAAACAGTCTTGCATCACTGTCATATACTAACGAGCGATGACTAATTACAGAGATCCTTAAGGTCAAATTGTTTAGCATTATACTTAATTATGGGTTAGGCCTATGTGACAGAGGGCTTGGCTGTAAGAAACAAGTGAACTTAGTCATGATGTTGCCTTTCATTGTCAAATTATAAAAAGACAGAACTCTGTTTTCTGTCATCTCTTGGAGTCTTTCTTTATTAACTACGACTGTGGACTATATATTTTTAAAATTCGTGTGTAAATTTATGCATTTGCACCAAAAGCAGATTTTTCATCACCACATGACTTTCTCTACAAACAAAGCTGAAAGACCCTTACACGTATTAATAAAGTTCCTCATATGAACAGCGCTCTACTACAGCCACAGTCGTTAGCAGTTGGGCAAAATTTAAGCTAACACGTTTCAGCTTTTCATTTCCCCAGCTCTGCTTTGTAAAGTCATGGATCCATCAAACTTAAAAACAACAACAACAACAAAAAACTTTTAAAGAGAGAATTTAAAATTTAACATTTTCCGAAAAGTCATATTTTGGAATGACCATAAATACCAAAGTTGTGTGTAGTGAGTGGCTGAAGAAAGAGCAATTAAACTAACTTGCTGCATGCTCATCAGCTACAGTGTGATTGTGAGAATGCGATTAATATCTTTAAGATTAAGCAAAACTTTGAAGGACATGTCTAGATATTTCTTTATATATGCAAGTGCTGCCGAAAGGACACAAGCATGTTCACTAAGCCATCAGCTAATATTGCAATGTCTTAGAGGGAGAGGAGAAGAGGAAAAGGAAAGAATAGAGAGTAATTAGCTGACAGGTGGACCCAAACAAAAAGAGTTGACATGTTCCCATCAGCAATATTTTGCCCAATTCATGTAGCTGTTGGAAGGTGGGGAGGAAGACGCACAGCAATGTCACCTTGTAATCACTGGCTCAGAAAAGACAAGCACGTGGACTGACACACACATTTCTTTGTTCTTACTACATCGCAGTTGTTTGCAGGCCCATTCAAAAGTATCACTGCAATGCTGCTGCAAACTCACACACAGATGACAGTCATGTGGGGACAAAGATGATCATATTTGTTTTTAACAGCAAACACTTTTTATTAGAGCTTCATCACAATATTCCTGTGTCCCCGGAACATATCTGAAATGCTCCTTAATGAATTAAGTGGAGTCTTTATTCAAAGAAACCTTTAGCTCTTGCACAGCCTTGAGATATGGCTCCAAAATAGAACATGTATATTTCTAAGAAGCTGTTCAGCCTTTTCCCATCAGTCTCCCACTTCTTAATGCTGTAGCAAACTGAAACAGCTAAAACGACTATCATTACAAGAAGATTATTATTTCCACCTGTAGTAATTTATGTTAGTGGTATGGCTCTGTTTACAGCAGCATGAAAAGGAGAAGCTGGGGGTGATGTGGGTTGTATGGTGGCTTGCAGATCCAGAGCTTGCAAAGACACCCCCCCCCCCCCCCCCCCCCCCCCCCCCCCCCAAAAGATAACACCATTTAATAACACATCTGGATACTCTATACAGTAATATTTGCTGGCGTCCTTTTTTTTTTTTTTAAATGAAACTGTTTATACAAGTCAAAACCTCAGCAATTTGGTATTTGACATCACTTCCTTAAGATGCCATTCACTTAACCTTTGAGTTTTTCTTCCACTTTTCATTAGACCAAAACTCTGTGTGACTGGCCTGTAAACACTTGTGCATAAAAAAAATAAAAATGAACGTGAGAAATTAATCTTACCCCTGCTCTCATAATGACTACCATAAAAGCCCTGACTCTAGTAAATGAGGCTGCTTTAATGAGGTGCTGTCAGTGAGTGACCACTTTTTCAGCTGCTGGACTGATATGGAGACTGTGTGTCTGCTCTGTGCTCCTCTACAGGGAGTGCAGAATTGTTAGGCAAGTTGTATTTTTGAGGAATAATTTTATTATTGAACAACAACCATGTTCTCAATGAACCCAAAAAACTCATTAATATCAAAGCTGAATGTTTTTGGAAGTAGTTTTTAGTTTGTTTTTAGTTTTAGCTATTTTAGGGGGATATCTGTGTGTGCAGGTGACTATTACTGTGCATAATTATTAGGCAACTTAACAAAAAGCAAATATATACCCATTTCAATTGTTTATTTTTACCAGTGAAACCAATATAACATTTCCACATTCACAAATATACATTTCTGACATTCAAAAACAAAACAAAAACAAATCAGTGACCAATATAGCCACCTTTCTTTGCAAGGACACTCAAAAGCCTGCCATCCATGGATTCTGTCAGTGTTTTGATCTGTTCACCATCAACATTGCGTGCAGCAGCAACCACAGCCTCCCAGACACTGTTCAGAGAGGTGTACTGTTTTCCCTCCTTGTAAATCTCACATTTGATGATGGACCACAGGTTCTCAATGGGGTTCAGATCAGGTGAACAAGGAGGCCATGTCATTAGTTTTTCTTCTTTTATACCCTTTCTTGCCAGCCACGCTGTGGAGTACTTGGACGCGTGTGATGGAGCATTGTCCTGCATGAAAATCATGTTTTTCTTGAAGGATGCAGACTTCTTCCTGTACCACTGCTTGAAGAAGGTGTCTTCCAGAAACTGGCAGTAGGACTGGGAGTTGAGCTTGACTCCATCCTCAACCCAAAAAGGCCCCACAAGCTCATCTTTGATGATACCAGCCCAAACCAGTACTCCACCTCCACCTTGCTGGCGTCTGAGTCGGACTGGAGCTCTCTGCCCTTTACCAATCCAGCTACGGGCCCATCCATCTGACCCATCAAGACTCACTCTCATTTCATCAGTCCATAAAACCTTAGAAAAACCAGTCTTGAGAGATTTCTTGGCCCAGTCTTGACGTTTCAGCTTGTGTGTCTTGGAACACAATGGAAGTGTTTTGGGGGAAACAGTAACATACCGGACAAGCTGCAGACGTGACAAGCTAACACTAAACAGTATTATATGACGCATTTGAATTTTCAGGGTCACTGTACTTTCACATCCTCGTATAGATTACCGAAAACATTGGTGCCTGTCTGTTTTCACAGAGGACAGGAAATTGATATATGTTGGCATGTGACATAGGACCGATGTAGTGACCGGAATGATGAGCGAGTTAAGGAGTGTATGAAAAACTCAAATAGGCCATCAATTTTGGTTACTAGTTTAGAATAGCCTACGTGTGACGTGATGACGAATTGTCCCATAGAGTTTTGAGAACGGGTTAATATGCCAATTTCCACTCAGTTTTCCTTTATTGTATCAAAGCACTACTGCTCATATATTGCAGTTTGACCAAACTGAAGGTTTTCTTGTGAATTAAATTTTTTGCCCGAGTTGCTAAGAAGGTGAGAACCCAGGGATGCAATCATTCAGCTGGCGGGCATAATCGCCAAACTATTGACTCACTGTGAGCTGGTTACCACTAAGTTACTGCACTGTGTACATGCTCTAAATTATTAACGAAGCATGTTAGGACAAGAAGAAATAGCTAAGCCCTCGGGGAAGTTTCTGAGGAACCCTCACATTCATCTACATGTCACCAGAGCTTCTGTGTCACTGTGACAAAGCCATCGCTCATTACCAGTCTGTTTTAGGGTGAGATTATCATGAGGATCTTTTTGTAAACTTGCAGTTTTTCTTAGCCCAACCTTCACCCCTTAAACAAGAATCGCTTCTACGTAGCATGTTTACAAGAAATTCTCCGCGTGCCTTTGAGCACTGTACTTCACACTCAAATGGATAATTGCTCAACAAAAATACATTTTTCATGTGACATTCAGATGGTACTGTGCCCTGAATATAGTCAGAGAACTGGTTAAAGCAGGAATGCAGGATTTTGGGGCCTTGTTGCCCTGCACAACCACAAAAACCCCATGTGATTCACATTAATTTAAAATGAATATTGGCTAAATGTTCTGTTGTCTGTGAACCAGGCCACTTATCCTAAATAAGTATTCTAGGATAATGCTTGAGCCAAAAATCAGTCTCAGTGAAAAATGGAACCATAAAATAAATTAATGTGTTTTTAAAAATCTGCTTTAGACACAAACAAAATGGAAAAACAGGATATTGCTTTTGGTGCTGGATTATTTTGTTTAAAAGTTCATGATCAAAATATATTATAAAAGGCATTAAACTTCGGTTTGCAGACAGGTTCAGAATCCAACAAACATGATACAGCTGGCTTTATTTCGATTGGTTCCTCTTTCTAAAGATGGACAAAGGAAGTGCTCATAGTTGTTAGGCCAGTCTGTGCAGTAGTTCTTTCCAAATGTCCTTTTAAAGCTTTTATAATCACAGTATGCCAAGTCAGCAGGGTCTGAATTGAGGCAGGATAAACTCATGAGGCCAATGTCACAGTTACTGAACGGATGTTGATCAAGTACGGTTTAAAATCTGAGTTTGTTCTGAGTAAATTAACAAATGATTATCAGCTTGTTTTGTATTTAGTTGTCATAACCTCTAGGCTGCGAAGTAAGAAAGGGTGTAACAAATGAGAAGAAATGAAACAAAACACCATTGAGGCTTGTGTTGAAGTACACAGTAGACGTCTAACAGCTCGAGAATTGTTTAGTCATCATGGAGATTTGTGATTTTATACGCAGTACATACAGTATCCCTATATGCAAAAGTAGCTAGCAGACCTGACATTAACAGCAGACATGTGTAATTCAAGGTTAAAAATGAACACCACAGACAAAAAGACAACACACCAGAGAAAGTTCGCTGGTCTATAGAAGGTAAGATCTTAGATTTAAGGATTCTTACAGAAGGAATTCAAAACATTTTCTATAGACATTGTTGGAGAAATAGTATATGTTGGACACCCTGTGAAGAACTTCGGCCTATATTTCAGCCTGTTTTATTGCTGTCTCACCCTTTTATTTACACAGCTCATGACCATAACTGAGTGCCTGAGCAGTAAATTGTTAGATTAGCCTTAAGATCCCCTATTATACTACAGTCCCTCTTAACAGAAATGACGCCAATTTATCCACCTAAACAGGCTGGATAAAGGGGCATCATTTCAGATGCTACATCAGTTCAAGCAAATCTTGAACTCTTTCACCTGAAGAAGCAACTTACCCTTTGCATTCAGAGCGGCTCGCTCTCGTGTGAGCCAAGTACATCATCAGCATACTGCAGAATACCACTGCTTTATTCCACAAGCTTTTTATTCTGCTTCTTGCGGTCATTGACACGTAAGTCAAAGTTTTGACAGGTAAGAGCTTGATGAAGACAAATCTACAAATGTGAGCTTTAACGTCCTTTAAAGAAAAATGGGGTGGGGTTGTGGGTTTAAAGTATGTGAAATGACAAGAGATTTTTTTAAAAGATTTATTGATTTTGGAGAAAGCCAAAAAATGTGAGTAGTTTTTTGTGTGTATCAGATAGAATGATTTATTATTCTTCCCTGACTGCCAAGTAGATATGCAATTGATAGTGAGTTCTCTATAGGTTCTCTGTCGTATGAGGTATTAGTGTGAGTATTAGTTGCCCTCACACATACAGTATTGTACAAAAGTCAGCCACCCTTCTACTGAGAGCATTTCTGATGAGGCTTTAGTGATAGACAAGCTGAAGAGTCACATGTTCTGTGTCAGGTCGGTCCTGAATCTTTTCCTATTTCTTAAGGATGCGACTTTCAGATTCTGGTCATTTGGTGCCATTTTCCCGAAAAGCTTAAGGACAGACTGCATACCATGCTGAGACATGTACTGTGTTCTTTGGGAGCAGCTTTTATGGTGCAAAACATTATTTTATATCTGTATAACTGTATAACAAAATAAAGTTGAACTTTTGCTTTCAATGAAATTAGAATATTTTGGGACTCTTGCCCTTGTATTGCAGTGGCTATGTAGGTTGCTGGTTTGATTCTAGCCAGAGAAACAAATTCCCTGGGGTTGCATCAGGAAGGGTTTCTGATGTGAAATAAAACAGGCGGTGCTACTTTGCAACAAATGAGCTGTTAAAAGTAGCTTTTAGAGCGACTGTAAGTTTAGCACCGGGATTGTGTGATTGATGTCGCTTCCTACCATGTTGTATGAGGTTTCTGTTTGCTATCTAAATACCTATGTCTTCTCTCTTTATAGCAGTGATAGAAGAATGTAATGACCTGTTACACACACAGAAATCACAAGACATCACTTATATCACAAGACTTATACAAACAAATAATTCAGAAACTTTTCAAGAAAAAAACCTTAACAATTATACAAGACGTCTGTAGGGACTTCATGTCCAAATCTAGAGAAAATTAGAAAATTAGATTTATCTGAATAAATCTGAGTAGGTGGATTTTAACCACTTCATGGTTAAAGGAGACCTTAGCGCAAGTGGAAAACATCCTTGGATTATAAAAACAAAATAAATTAATCATAAAATGATTTAGTACATTGTGACAAAAAGAAATATGCTGCTTAGCTTGGCAATATTAAAAAGAGTAAGCATTCAAGGAAGAAAACAGCGGCAGGTGATCACAGAACTGTTTCTATGGTAAGGAAAAGGTTTTTTTTAGCAAACATAGCCAAGTGACAAACACTCACTTTAGCAAGGAATTTTAGACGAGCAAGAAATATCGTGAATGATCTATACCTAATGTAAACGTTTTGGCACTTTAAGCCCATAGATTGATGTGTCTTAAATATCTAAGCTAATCATTCCCGTAGAAAACACAGTGAGTGAAATTGCCAAGAACTTTGTTTCACCTGCTCTTCACGCTCACTGAAGCTGTTAATCTGGAACAAGCTTGTGTTGAAACAGGAAGATGCTGCACACAGAAAAACATGCTTATATGTTCATGCACAAACTTTAGAAATCTTGACAGGTACATGAGATTTTGCAAAAGATGCATGATTGCAGACAGTCTGACAGTGCAAAGGCAAAAGCCCATGGCTTTTGAAATTGTCACACCTTTGATTCAGACAGCCTCAGGCTGGCAGCATCTTAGTAAGACCACACACAGGTTTCGTGTGTTGATGTGTGACTGTGTCGCAATGGTTGTGATGGGTAATAGACTCTCATAAATATGGCGTTTTGTTGCATCAGGCAATGATAATTCTTGCCCGGTGCTTTGTATTATTGCAGATACTTGATGAATCAGATAAGAAACTTGCCATCAGGGAAGTACAGTTGCATAATTTCAGTGAGACGATAAAAACCAGGCAAAACACAAATTTTTAATATTTGCCTAGATTAATGCAAAATCTTCCCCTATCGTCTCCTTAATAAGTGGGCCAACCTGAACAAAACATTGCACAAACATCACACATACAGCCATTATTAACGTCTATATGTTTTATGAATCCAAATGTTTTATGTTCATTTCATCATCCCCTTGTTAATGAAATGTTACATTCTGTGTTTAGATTGTCTCACGTGTTACCTTCACCTACATGTCCTGTAACTTAATGTTCACCAACATTTTTATCTGCTACTGAATTTTGCTCAGCTCACCACTGACTGTGAAATATGGCAGCACTTCCTTTTTGGCCTGGACAAAAGTCTGAGGGCTGGAAGAATTCAGTGTACACAGAAGCGGACTGTGATTGTGCATACAAGGTGGTCTGTTCAGCTTTTGTTTTTGAGTGTGGAAACAACACACGGAGTGAAGAGCAAAGATAAAGCTCCAGTGCTACTCTCTCACTTCTAATATTGAATTTGAAGAGTTTTTATCAGCTTGTTTTCAGATTTCAGATTTCTCTTTTTTTCATTTTGATTTTCTAATGAAAGGTTTTGCAAAACAAGTACAACATTCAAAAAGTGTCACCAGTTATCTTAATAGATGCATCTAAAGTGTCCATGCACCTCTTTGTTGCTCACTGGCAAATGACAGTGAAGCCTGTTTATGTGCACCTCCTCTATCCAAGTCTACTGTTTGCCAGTAATTGTGCCAAGTTAACCACAGACATAAATACACTGCGTGTGTGTACACGATCGTCCAACACAAAACTGTCAGTGTGTTTGTCTTCTCCATGGTCTCTAGTATGTGTTCATTGGTGTTTCGTGTGTGTGTGTGTGGTTACATTGAGGTTCATGAAGGACATGGACCGTGACGAACTGCAAATTTATTTAATGAAACACAAAACTTACCTCACTGCTGGAAAAGACTGAAAACTAATATTCTGTAATGAAACACAGCCTTTGAAAAGCATTTACACATATAAACCACATCCCTGAACATTTATTGTGATTATTGTGACATGAGGTCTGAAAACACTACAAACTAAATACAGGGAGTGCAGAATTATTAGGCAAGTTGTATTTTTGAGGAATAATTTTATTATTGAACAGCAATCATGTTCTCAATGAACCCAAAAAACTCATTAATATCAAAGCTGAATGTTTTTGGAAGTAGTTTTTAGTTTGTTTTCAGTTTTAGCTATTTTAGGGGGATATCTGTGTGTGCAGGTGACTCTGTGCATAATTATTAGGCAACTTAACAAAAAGCAAATATATACCCATTTCAATTATTTATTTTTACCAGTGAAACCAATATAACATCTCCACATTCACAAATATACATTTCTGACATTCAAAAACAAAACAAAAACAAATCAGCGACCAATATAGCCACCTTTCTTTGCAAGGACACTCAAAAGCCTGCCATCCATGGATCCTGTCAGTGTTTTGATCTGTTCACCATCAACATTGCGTGCAGCAGCAACCACAGCCTCCCAGACACTGTTCAGAGAGGTGTACGGTTTTCCCTCCTTGTAAATCTCACATTTGATGATGGACCACAGGTTCTCAATGGGGTTCAGATCAGGTGAACAAGGAGGCCATGTCATTAGTTTTTCTTCTTTTATACCCTTTCTTGCCAGCCACGCTGTGGAGTACTTGGACGCGTGTGATGGAGCATTGTCCTGCATGAAAATCATGTTTTTCTTGAAGGATGCAGACTTCTTCCTGTACCACTGCTTGAAGAAGGTGTCTTCCAGAAACTGGCAGTAGGACTGGGAGTTGAGCTTGACTCCATCCTCAACCCGAAAAGGCCCCACAAGCTCATCTTTGATGATACCAGCCTAAACCAGTACTCCACCTCCACCTTGCTGGCGTCTGAGTCGGACTGGAGCTCTCTGCCCTTTACCAATCCAGCCACGGGCCCATCCATCTGGCCCATCAAGACTCACTCTCATTTCATCAGTCCATAAAACCTTAGAAAAACCAGTCTTGAGATATTTCTTGGCCCAGTCTTGACGTTTCAGCTTGTGTGTCTTGTTCAGTGGTGGTCGTCTTTCAGCCTTTCTTACCTTGGCCATGTCTCTGAGTATTGCACACCTTGTGCTTTTGGGCACTCCAGTGATGTTGCAGCTCTGAAATATGGCCAAACTGGTGGCAAGTGGCATCTTGGCAGCTGCACGCTTGACTTTTCTCAGTTCATGGGCAGTTATTTTGCGCCTTGGTTTTTCCACACGCTTCTTGCGACCCTGTTGACTATTTTGAATGAAACGCTTGATTGTTCGATGATCACGCTTCAGAAGCTTTGCAATTTTGAGACTGCTGCATTCCTCTGCAAGATATCTCACTATTTTTGACTTTTCTGTGCCTGTCAAGTCCTTCTTTTGACCCATTTTGCCAAAGGAAAGGACGTTGCCTAATAATTATGCACACCTGATATATGTCATTAGACCACACCCCTTCTCATTACAGAGATGCACATCACCTAATATGCTTAATTGGTAGTAGGCTTTCGAGCCTATACAGCTTGGAGTAAGACAACATGCATGACGAGGATGATGTGGACAAAATACTCATTTGCCTAATAATTCTGCACTCCCTGTATAATACAGTTATCTTCACCTAAGCTACTGATGCTACTGTTGCAGAGATCGCAATATGTCTAATTCACACAAAAAATAAAGCTAGAATTGTCCCAACAGAAGGATGAGCAAAGAGAGAGACGGAAAAATTAAAGATGCCATTTAGCTTCTTTTAGCATGCTGTTTTGACTTCCCAGCCCAAAAACTTCACTCTAATGTGCCTTGTTTTCCAACAATAGAAACCGAGCAAATAATTTAAACTAATCTAAAAATAAGATCATCAAAATGCACCAACATCAGTAAAATCTAACACAATCTTTAACAAATTCTGATACAGGTTTTTAACACAACCAGAGGACTTGTATACGAGAGGCCTTTCTTTTCATTTCCACTGCTTCACATTCATTCCTGTGAGCACAGGTCCCACCTGTGTTTTCCAGGAACTGTTTCTGACAGTTTGGTCATGAGTAGCCTGCTGGAGGTCATTTTGCAGGGCAGTGCTCCTTCTGTGGAGAAGCTACCAGGAGGAGATACTCCCCTTGTGACATCTGTTCCCAGTTTGTATTAAAAATGAGGGCATGTGTGATTAACAAGGGAGCAGCTACCAGTCCTGCTGATGGGATGACTTCCATGCCCAGGTAATGTCCAGTGTCCTGGTATCTCTTCAACACTCTTGAGGCTGTGCTCAGAGCCATAGTATATATTGATATGCCATGTCAGAGGAACCAATACAAACACTAGCTAAGGACACTAGCAAAAATCAATCTGAATGGATGAGGAGAGAGTGGTGGTCTGAGGTCACTACCTTTCCAGTGCACCTGTTGCCACTTTCATCAAAGCAGGAGAAACAGATTCACAGTGGTTTATGCTTCCAAATTAGACAGACTGGGATCCCTGGAGTTTGAATTTCCATTATACTGTGATGATCACACGTTCCCTTCATTTTTCTAAATAGTGTATGTATGTGGATGTGTGCTTATGTGCCCAAAAAAGCACAAGACGATTTGTCTACCTGTCCCATGTCCCAGGATTCCGGAAAATAGGACAGAAAAGGAAAGTAGGGCGCAAAGACTGATTTCAAAATGACAGCAAGGAGCTCAAAGGGTCATCGCATATTGTCATTTTCAATACAAACTGGGAGCGGGAGTAGGAAGGGGAGCGACTGAAAAATGATCATGGCTGAGCAGTGATAGGAGGCTAAGGCAGAGTTGTGGGAGAAGATTAAGGATTTTTGAGAAGATGTGGTGAAAAGGACACTGAGAGGCACTCCACTGTGTAACCTCCGAACTGAAGGGTGATCTGCTTAGTGATCGGCTGACACTGATGCTTAAGAAGGAATGCCTGAACTGTTTTAAAATGCTACCAGAGGACAGAAAATCATAAACCCATAAACATTTGCATATTGGGTCAAATTTAACTTCACACACAACAAAGACCAAAAGCATTTCACTGCATATTTTGAGGCATGACAGCAGATATTTTTCTGACAGTAATTTACTCTCTTATGGTTTTATTTTCCACTTTCAGTCAACTTTCAAGCATTTAAGACTGAAATGTTTTTTCTCCAGGCAGAATGGAATACAAGAGAAAATATCAGTCACGCACTGAACTTTCAGCCTCTTATGAAGCTTGATTTAATTGGCCGTTTGAATACTTTTGCCTGTATAGACTCGACTATCTTTCTATAGATCCATCGACTGATCCACTCAAGTGATTAAACTTGTGCTTTGGCTGACAGGCTAAGGACGCCAGCTTTAAACTAATTAGTGATTAACTGCTGTTTGTGGAGAAGTAACAGGGTAGCAAAGAAAAGCTCTTTACTGAGAGTCGTAGAGTAAAATGAGGACTTGGGGAAACACCAATGTCCTGACCAGAACCTCCAATCAGGGTTTTTGCACCTATGTCGCACATAAAACCAGCATGGTGTTTAGTATCCTCACACCTAATTAATGCCAAATTATATTTGATGTCCTTTCTCACTGCATTTTCAGGTGGATGCAATGTCTCTATGTGCTCAGTTGTTCTTTAGTTTCTGTTACACAACAAATACTGTCAACAAAGCAACTAGATTACTAAAAGGACCTACAACTGTGTTATTTGTGAAGTAGAGCTATATGCATTGCACAGCGGCTCAGCCAACTTCTGCCGTTACTGTTTTTGTTGTGTGTGGTTTGTTCTTATGAATATTTTTCTTTTATTAAATTTTTATCCGTATGAAGGTGCTTACAGCCAGCTGCTTGCAACATCAAACGGCTCACAAACGGACACATTATTTTTGCAAAATGTAGTGGAAAGTAGAATTACTTATCATGACAGTAAGTATTGGATGCTAGACATAACTGATTTGTTAAAGGTATAAATGTTCTATTAAATTGGACCTCTTCTATTTTAACACATTTTCTTTCTAAACCTTTGCTTCCTGTGAACCTTATAACCGGAATGAATAAGCAGAAGAATATGGATGGATGGATGGATACACTTTTGCAAATATACTGTGGATGATCAAATTAAGCATATAATAAAAAAACATGAGAATGAGAACTGTATGTACCCCTCTGAGCCAAAAGTCCCATATTCAGATAGTTTCTTCTTCTCTTTGCTCTGTGTAATGTCAGTGAGAATGGAGTCTGCCAATCTAAAGCAAACAGCGCTGCGAGCTCAGATGTCCCACCCACTTACTGTTCAAACCTATTGTTTAGAAGTGGTAGCCAATCAAAATAAAGCTGGCTGAAAGACAAAAAACCAGGAAGGAAAAAGCAGCTTATTTGAGATAGTGGATGAACCACTGTAAGGGGAAGCACTGAAGCCCAGTATTAGAGAAAGATTATTTTGAACTGTGACAATGTTACTCTATTGAAGTCCAAGAATAAAAACTACGGTGCTGGAAATGAGCGATATAGTTCATTGTATAAGTGTGTAAATCCAAAAATACAGTCAGACGGACTAAAGGAGCACAACTGTAGACATTCTAAAAATATCTTATTGAGCCACTGATAAGTTAAGGACCTGCATGATAGTGAGGAAAGCAAAAAGCCATTCGACCAACAGTACAAAAGCAGCAGTAGGATTTGTTGGATTTACACTTGTTTTTTTCTACACAACTCAATAGGAAAACTACAGCGGCAGACCGCAGAGCTAATGAAATACAAGGAACATCATTCTTCCACTTCACACAGGTACTGAGCGAGCCAATAGTTGAGAAAACAAGACATGAGCAGTCCCTTTGCATCGCGAAGTAATTTTCTTGGTGCAGTTACACTTGATATAAACACACCTGAACTAGCTGCAGAAGTGCACGAACAAAAGTTAGTAAAATAAAACCAGAAATAAGCTTAACCTTAGGCTAACCAGTTAGTCCTGCCTACTTGTCGTCAGATCTAAGAATAGGTTCTAACAGTAATGCAAACATCACTACCTGAAGTTGTCTGAATTCAACTTTAGCTTCTTGGAACTTTGATGTAAACAGCTTCAGCTTCTTTATGCAGAAAAATGAAATGAGTCAAAAGGGATAACTATCATTTTTCCACATTAGTGCTGTATTGTCCCAAGTCCATTTTGATTATCATTGCAAACTGTTAGCTAAAATAAACCCCCTTAATGCATTTAGTAGAACTTTTTCACCTTTGGGGCTCCAATCAGAACCAGTTAGAAACCTGTAGTCACCGTGGAGACCCCAGTGAGGTCAGGGACACTTATTGATGGGACTTAGTGGAGCAGTGTGCCAAACCAGCAAATCCTCTAGAGGGATTTTCACCCAGCAATGTCTGAGCCCTAATGCTGTCCAATTGACTCCAGATGTTGCAGGACACACACACACACACACACACACACACACACACACACACACACACACACACACACACACACACACACACACACACACACACACACACACAGAGTGACAGAGGCATCCAGTCCAGTCTGCCGCTCAACTTCCATTCAAGTGTTTATTCATCTCTGCGTTCATCAGCGCAGAGAAACTTAACAAAATGTAGTGTGGACATGGAGGGGGATGAGAAAATCCCATTCCCATTTGTTACATAGGTGCAGATATGCTATGAAAAGCTCTGTGTAATCACTGAGCTATTTATGACAAAAGGCTCAAAGAGTAATCTGGAGCTCCGAAAGCCTAAGCAAAAAAAGTTTAAATAAAACACGAATAACGTGTGGAATGTTTGGTAGAATGTTCCAACTAATACACCAGGACTTTTATTTTAAAAACTCATATTCCCTACCATCTGGCCTGCTAGCATGGCAAAAGTAAGGAAAATGCTAAACAGCCAGAGAAACAGCAAGTGGAGTAGTGATAAGAGAATACCTGAAATGTCCCACAATTTTCAAGCATTACCCGTGATACGCTAAAAGCTGTGGTTCAAGCCTGTGATGATCAAGGCTTGGGGGTTTTGTTATATTCCAAAACTGATCGCAAAACAAGATCTTGAAAAATAGATTTCCAACTCAGCCATTTGATAACAGAAAACAGAAAGACGTGTTGAGGTCGCGCCAGGATCTCTGGTGCCGACGTATCTGAGCAAAAATGTATTTCCTGAAATGTAAATATATTTAAATAGTTTCTATCTTTTTTATTTGGGCTTTTTTAAAAACTTCCTATATTGTCATAATTCTCAGTACATTCTACCTGTGCAAACAAAGCGAATTTAAGATCGCACACTCATTTATGCTGTGAGGATCTGCCTTTGCCCTTTACGTTCTGCCACCTCCCACCTCGCTCTCTTTCAAGCCTCTGAGCTGTTATGGTAAGTGCAGGGAAGGGCAGAATTCCAATCACAACAGTGAATTACCCTCTGAATGTTTTGTTGCCATGAGCCAGGTGAGTCATCCGCATTCACAATGATTATTCCTTAAGAATACTAGTTTGTGCCCGTGCGTGGATGCAAAAGCAAGCGACGCGGCCGCTGTAGCATGTATTTGTGTGTGTTCAAGAGAGGGAAAGTGATGTCAGTGTGTGTGTGTGTGTGTGTGTGTGTGTGTGTGTGTGTGTGTGTGTGGTTATAAAAGCTCTGTGTGAAAGAGAGGGAGTGGAAAGCTTCAAAACATTTTGAGGTCAAAGTGTTGTGTGTTTAGGAAAGTCTGCTGTCTGCGCACACACAGGTCGGGTGTGAATTCTAACTCAGAGTACATGTACGTACACATGTACATACCTACAGGTAGGCATTCCTTTACCTTTCAGAGGAAAAAACAAGCTTGAACACACACCTCGAGAAAATAAACCACAGACAGGAGAAAGACGGACTATTGCTCGTGATTTTCTAACCACACAGCAATGTAGTAAACTGTTTGTTGTGGATTTTGCACTTATTCATACAATAAAGGCACAAAACAGAGTCGTTTCAGTGCTTGCAGCTTGCCTTGGGGGCCAAAAATGACATGACAGCTGCTGGAGCACATGCTTTGCGAGCATGTGCTCTGGTGTTCTTTACGCTTGTTGTGCACCTTCCAATTTCGGTAACCTGCTGCAGCATGGCCAGGCTCCAGGCACAGGTGTGCGAACGGGTCAGTGTTTGCAAACATGGGATTCCCATGCGGCACTGAGGGAGGCTGCTGTTACCCTTGAAAGAGATAAGATTTTCCACAGAAAACCCCACTAGTGTTTTCTTTTCATGTTATGATTTCTCGCAGTGCTGACATTTCCATTTCAGCACCGCAGTGATGTTTACATCTGAGCTAAATTGCCTAGGAGTGCACGAATGCACCTCAACTGCCAGTGTAAATGGTTACAGGTCTGTTACAACATCACAGTCCCGACCGTCAAGCATAACCTTGACGTTAAGAGGTAGTGGCCGAGGTAGGTAGAACTGCAACATGTTTAGAAAAAATACTTTTAATTTTCTTTATATTAATTTTTAGGCTTAAAAGAGATCTTTGGGTCTTGAATAGCTTGCTTATCTTACACTAAGACTTGGTGCAACTCCTCAGTTCACTGCCTGTCTGAAACAGCACACTCTCCTCTCCTTAAGCAAACTAAAGGAGAGGAGAAAGGGCCATATGATGGATATCAGCTTTCACCGGCATACAGAGTGAAGAGTAGAAAAAACTGATCCTGAGCTTTTCTGGGGATTACTCAGACTTACACTGAAAGTCTTATTTAAAACTTTTGTCATGTTTAATATGAGCATCCACTATTGTAACTGTGTGTTCTATATAACAGAAAATAAGGGCAAACATAGTATTTCCTTTGACTTCTTCTGCTCTTTTTCCATTGTTTGGGCAGGTTTGTAAAAGAGATTGTGGTTTAGGTCAATGAATATTAACCTTATTTTTCAAAGCTTGACTTTCTGAGCATGCCAATGAATTCGTCATAACTCAGAGGACAATCGTGCTGCATCTGTGATATATACAATTTGCTTGCATGATGCATGGGAATAGATCTCAAAACAAGATCTCAACCATTTGACGCAGAAAATAGAAAGGCGGGTCAAAGTTACTGTGGGATCTCTGGTTTGGACGTATCTAAACAAAAATGTGTTTCCTGAAATGTAAATATATCTAAACAGTTTGTGTCTTTTTCTTTTTTGTTGGCTATATTTTTTCCCACTTTCTGTTCAAAAAGGGTCAAGAAGAAAACAGCTAGAACTGTTTCTGAAATTGTCATGATTAGATGTTGATAGCAATAAAAGCTTGGCTGTGACTCTACCGAAACAGACGACTGCATGGAGACTGTGGGGCAAGGAAACCCTACTAGTCTTTGGTCTTAGATTTTTTTCACAGACAAGCTATAAATGTAATTTAATATGTAAATTATACTTTCATTGTTTTTTAAATTCTCTTGTTAGAACTGCTGGATGAACAGCAGACATCCTGGAAAACCCGTCATTGCTGGGCTGTCTGTCAGTAAGTCAATGCATTGGCTGAAATCTGCAATAAAGTATTCAAGCTGTTGACAGATTGTTCCCCTGGATGAGAAGAAGTGCCAGAGTGACCTGGTTACAAATTTAAAAAAGGAAAATCACCCAAGAAACACCTAAAACCATTAGAGAGTACACATGAGTTTCACTGCTGTACATAGAGAAAATGACACAAATGAAAGTGGTTAGCTGAATCTATCTGTTGTGGTGAAGCGACAGTGGAGCAGAGAAGTGAAGGTGTCAGTTTACTGGTCAATCAGCATTTCTCATCCTCACCTATGGCCACGAGGTCTGGGTAGTGACCGAAAGAATGAGGTCATGGATGCAATGACAGAAATGAGTCCCTTCAAAAGGTGGCTGGACTCGTCCTTAGAGATAGGGTGAGGAGCTCGGGCATTTAAGAGGTGCTCAGAGTAGAGCCACTGCTCCTCCACAACAAAAGAAGCCAGTTGAGGTTTTGCTTGGTGGTTGGACACCTCCTAGGTAAGGTTTTTTGGGGGGTATGGAAGAAGGCCCAGGCAGAGATCCAGGATTCACTGGAAAGATTATATATGTTGGCTGACTTGGCATCCCCTCAGATGAGCTGGAAGAGGTAGGCAGATGTGCCGGCCACAAACCAAACCCAGATAAGTGTTAGGATGTATTGACAGTTTTAAACTTTAAAAGTGCTCCTGTGGCTACTTCTTCAGCTGCACATCTTATTTGTGATTTAGCTAGATTGTTCAGCACTGATTTATTATTGCACTTCCAGAAAGTTGCAGGGTTGTAGGACATTAATGTGAAAATGTAGGCACTTACACGACCTGCTATTTAGTCCTAAGTGTGGCGAGATCCCACAATCCCCAAAATGCAAATCCCTGTCATCTTTTATTATGTCCATCAGGTGAACCTACAGGTCTTTTAAATCCTGTCTAGTTTGTAACAGCGAGCTTTAAATAGGTAAACCTGTAAAACTGATGATGTCCTGTTAGAGCCCTGCCAAGTGAAGCATTAAGACTGCATTAAATGTCAGATAAATGTGAGTGGAGCACTGAAACAGAATGTTACTATGCACTCCCAGAATGAGAGTTTCACCATTACACAGCGTTGTGTAACTAAAGTATGCTTCGGTTTATCAGAGCTTTCAAACTTAAAAATAAAGATTGAGAGCAGCTGTTGGAGTGTTTGGGTAGCAAAGCAAACCTGCAAACTCCTCACCCTCAGTGGTACGTTTGCCCCTCCCTACCCCATTGAATAAACGAGAGCTGCAGTGTTGACAGTTTAGTCCTTGTGTGAAAGAGAGAGGAACAAATGGAACGAGAGAGCCTCTAGCCATCTCTTTTTTTTTACACAACAGGCCATGCAGACACAACAGGGATGGTCAGAGTTGGATTTCTGTGGTTTACCCAAAGAGTAAAGGAAGGAAAAATCCTCTTCTACCTTGATGTGGTTTTTCATTGTGTCTTACATCTGATGAAGTCCACTTTGGCTGGAATTACACACAGCCAAACGCACTCACGGACTGAGCAGTGTTTCTGGTCTCTTCTACACCTGACCTATTTTTTAAAAATCAATTTTCTGCTTTTTTTCCTTTTGCCTCTTGAGCACTTTGTGACACATTTGTTTGTTGAAAGGACTCCAGAGTTACATTTAAGTAGATTTCATATCCAACACTTACCTAAATCCGCAGCTTCTCCGCATGCCTGGCATCAAGCCGCAGGAGAAGAGTGAACAAAGACTGAGCACAGGAGTAGCCTGACAGCTGAGAACTGTGTGATCTGATCACTGAGAAAAATACTGTATGTGTATGCAGTAGATTGATAGTCAGGAAACTGCAGTGTATAATGGAAGTATTCCCTGGATTAATGGTTGGCGAGAGAGACTACCAGCAAAACAGGTTAAATGTGCAGCTATGTGCATACGGTTCCTAACAATGACAAGCGAACCGTATGAGTGGCAGATGAGTTGTTTTGTTGATCAAACCTGTGTATAAAAGACATGGCCGCTGTGACATCACCCTCAAGTTAGTGAAGTACCATCTCAGAGCTTCAAGCTGAATATTTTGGGTGTTCCCATTATAGCTTTTTTTTTTTTTAACAAACGTAACAAGCAAGAGGGCGGCTCAGACTGAGAAACCGAAGAATCAACACAATCAAACCCTAGCGGGTTGGGTATAATTGTCGGCAGCAACTGATGATGCGGTGATCCTGATATTTGTAAGCAAGAAAAGGGAGAAACTGAGGTCCTGAATTCTTCCAGTTGTCGCAAGAAGGCAGCAGCAGGGAGAATTTCATCCAGGAGTTGAAGCTGTATCCCAGCCAAGTGAGCCTGAGCAGCCTCTAGCTGTGTGTCCGACATAAAATACAATTATTTTACTATTTTCATATCATTATTCAGAACCAGTGTGTGTTTTGAGCTACAAGCGCAATTGTCAAACTCAGTGGTCCGATTGGTCAGATCTGTTTATTTGCATTTGCGAAAAATCTTGATCCAAAAATAAATAAAATGCTACAAAATTATGTGGTCGCTGTAAACCCCTGCATTAAGATAGATCTCTAACGCACTAAATATTTGTACGAATTTTACGAGTCTGGTGTGTAAACTAGAAACTGAAAGCTTTGTCCATTTTTCAATATACAGTTTATACCCAAACCACAAGCCATTTTTGTTAATGTTTGTTGTCATTTAGATGTAGGAGTGCACAGATTGCACAGCTGACTGCCAACAAGCTGTAATGGTTGTAAGATTATCTTGGTTAGATCAAGAAGTCTGTCTACTGGCTGCTGATTGAGACTGATGAGTTCAACCTCTCTCCTCTCCATCTCTTGTGGCCCCTAATCTCCATCTTTTAACATCACTGTGATTTCCTGATTTCTTGCATCTTATCCGAGTCTAACTGGAAGCAAGTCTTGCCTTTTTAATGTCTCTGGGTCAGAGTAAGAACATCTATAGGAAAGGTGTGGCAGAGCCACGGGTTTCATTTCACTGGTCACCAAGATGAAAAAACAACTGCATGATTTCCCCTAAAATAAGGCTTTTAAAGATTTATAGCACTAAAGCTTTACTTAGAGCATAATCCAGACTACCAACACAATCAACATATTTGATTCATTCCCCCCTTTGTACTGAACAAATGTAATGATAATGTCAAGAATAGAGTAATCCAAGATAGTAACCTTTGCTTCTAGTCTACCTGCTGTGAAAGTCCATTGTGGACTTCTCTCAGTGTGATTGGATTACTAGTTGTCTGTTTGGCCAACTGTGTCTTCAGTGGCCTTCATGTCTCTGCCTTTTTTATATGTCTGCAATTGTATCTGAAAAGCTGTCTCGTGTGTCAAGCACTTTGGCTGATATCACGTCATCTTGGAATTCCTCAAACAAAAGGACTTGTCCTGATCTGCAAAAGTGCAAGTTTTGTGATGCCTCTATGGTTTTTCTACAGTTCGTGTAAGATGGGCAATTGGAGTTTTGGCATCGTTGCACTACAGGATGTCTCAGCCTGCTCAAGCATGCAGACTCATCTGATATGCCAGTTTGAACCCTAATCGAAAGCAGACGTGTCCTCTTCTTTGCCCTAAATTGGTCTGGGACTTGCCCTGGAACAAGCAGCAGTTACAGGTGTAATTGGCACTTTTGTGTTAGTTTGTGATTTATAGCCTGCTAGACACTGAAGATGATGGCAAGTTATCATTATTGTTATTTAGGGCCCTCCAACAGACAATATTTGGGCCAAGGCTTCCTGTTCAATTTTGGATGATCGTTAAGTGTTTTGAGATGCCAAATGCAAGTGCATTCCCTCTTTTGCTCCTTAATCTATGTCTGCTGTTTTCTTACTTTTACATATGGCTGTCGATTGAGCTTGATGCCTTCAACCTCTCTCTGTTCTGTCTCTTCTGGTCATACTGTGATTTTCTAATTCCCATCTTTTTGTCCACTTGTTTCAAAGACGTAAAAGGCACAACTATCAGTCTTTAACTTTAAGTGACATCACAGTTTTAAAATCATCTCCTTTTTTTCCTCCTTTTCACCATGTGAGTCGATTAGTGTTGCCAAGTCAGATTACGATTTGCATCTATACTTCTCTCCCTTTTGTGTAATTATCATTAAGTAGCTCTCAAACCATGATAAATTGGACAGACGACAATCAGATAAGTCATTAAGGCAGTGTGTCACATTCGGCGCACATGATCGGCCTTCCTCTTGGTGAGCTGTTCTAAATTTCTTCAAGCATGCCAGCAAAATCAACAACAAACTGACAAAAGCCATGGTGAGTTTAGTCACAATAGAACCTGCTTTGCTGTTTTGTTCTCGCAGGCACTATTTGTCATCTGACTTGAGATCCAAATAGGAGTGTTTTGCTGGCTGTGTGTCCCGTGGTTAAAGGAAAATTGGCAGGAGTTAAAGCCAGACTGATAACTAAATTGATAACTGTGTTTTACAGTCATTAGTTTTTGCCCTATTTCTTTGAAAGACCAATGCAGGCTTGTGTGAATGTGTTTATTGATTTGTTAGACGTGATCCAAGGCTATGTAACTTCTGAGGAAATAAATGCCACAGATGACACATTTCTCTCAGACTCACTAGTTTTGTGTACAGATTACAGAGTTCTGATTAAACTTTGGTAAATGTAAAGTTAAGGGTTTGAATGCTGTCATTAGAGGTCATCGTAAGTATAGTCATTCATCATGTGTTTGTTCCACCCTGGGTGCTGGTGCTTATTCTGCTGTCAGGCACTTTGAACACAAGCATTCCTAAACCCCTTTACAAAAAACAGAAAAAATCATTTTATTTGTATTCCAAGAGGTTACAGTTTCCAACAAAGTAATATTAGCTCAAAGGATTTGAAATGTTAAAGACACATGTCATCCAGGGAAGGACGGACGTTGTTTTTGCTGTGCTGTATTTTAATGTGAAGTGTACTTATTATTTTTTATATTGCATGTATTGGTTATATTTTGTGCAGTGTTTTATTTAGTTTGCATGTTTTAGTTATCGTCAAATTGTCCTGGAGAGACTCCGCCCTTTTCCCCGTTTTGACTAATTGGACACACCTGAAGAGGAAAGGAAAGGTAATTTACAGAGTGCTCAATGACACATAAAAGGGTTGGAGCCGGTGTTCAACAGAGGATGCAACACGAAGAATGCGAGACAGACAGAGGAAAGACACAGACGATCAGAGGGGAGAGTGAGAGACGATCAGAGAGTAGAGATGATCAGATGAAGCAGATGACCAGCGACTGGGGAGGAAAAGAGATTACCAGCGACTGGAGAGCGAGAGATGACCAGCGACTGGGGAGGAAAAGAGATTACCAGTGACTAGGGACGCGTAGCGGCAGTCAAGTGGCAATAACGACAAGAGCCAGCTCGTGCACTGCGGGAGAACAGAAGCAGTGAGACCGCGGTGCCGATTGCAGTTTAAGGAAGCGGCGGGCGGAGTTGAGAGCTCTGCCCTCCCAGGTAAGTCTTTGACTTATCCTTTTTTATAAAGTAAACTGCCAAAGGAATAGTGACTGCCGCTCCCTCCCTTTCTTCAGTGCACCAGGACGTGGAATGCGAGGAGGAAGGCGAGGACTCTGCTGGGTTTCCCTCTTTTATTACTACGCTGGATTTCTTAGTTTTTCTGTGACTTTTAGGCCGTGGTGGATTCCACTGGACTTTTAATGTTGTGTGTTATTGATTTTTATTGTGTCTTCCCTTGGCCAAGGTTGTTTTAATTCATTTTACCTTTTTAACTATTTAAATATAATAAATTATATTTTTAATTCTACAGTTTTTGTATCGTGTGCTTTTCCCTCGGCGGCTCCACTGCTCTGCCCGCTTTGAGGAAGGTTTCCTTCCTTTTAAAAAACACAAACCATCTTGGAAACATAATCAGCCTTTCCGCTCCGTTACACACATGCCTAGTTATTCTTGCCCAAATAAGACTGCCGTTGTTCTTGGACAGCAGAAACCACCACATACTGAATTATTAACTACCTCCTGTCAGTATTTTGGCTGTGGATTTGGTGTGGTTTGGCAAACTAACCGGACTGTAGAATTTCTAATTGCTCATCGCGTTATTTTCTTTCTTTATTTTTGAATTCTTTCATTCTGCCAAAAAAATTGTGCTGAATGAAAAGTGCTGATGAGCTGAAACCTGACACACAACCTGAACACCACTAAGAATGGCAAAGCAGTTGCCTAAATGTGGTTTAGGGGAAAAAAGTCACATTTACATGCAATGTAAACGTATTCTGTAAACCATGTGGTTTTTGGTGAATGCGAAAAAAATTCTAACCTTGGTCTCCTCAACCTGTTTGTATTCCCAAGTCACCACATATGGATGCTTCTTCAGGACTCCTGAGTGTCACATTGCAACACACTTCGTAACCCGTTAGGATAATTTTTCAATATAGCGGTATTCTGATAGCACCAATAGGAGTAGATAAGCATTTGAAACAGATGCCTTGAGCAGTCAAAAGTACTCTCTTGGTGCCATTACCACTTCGGGACTGTTATCAGTGCTTACTGAGGATGTGTAAGTGAAATGTATTTTTACATAAATCAAACCACATAATTTAATTCAGAAACCTAACTGAGAGCAACAGAAAAGATGAAGTAAAGCAAAACAGAAAAATGAATGTTTAAAAAAGAAACTTCTGACAGTGACTTTGCTGTGAATGTTTCTTTAAAACAGAATCATTATCCGTTGGTGTCCAATTACGATATGACCAGAACACCAAACAACACCTTGTGCCAATGACATTTGATAAAATGATAGTGTTTGATGCTCTGGATATATAACACACACTCAGACTACCCACTGAAATATTCAGCTCGGTAGGAAAATTCATTGACAACAACAGTAATAACTTATTTTTAGAAATGTTACAGTGGAAAATTTCATCATTTGCTTGTTCCAGTTAATTGTTTTAATACAAAACATTTCAAACACTATATTTTTAAAAAACTATCAGATTTATGTAAAATAAGAGTAAGCCTTACTCATTTTTCTCTTCTCTCTTGGTCTGAGCTGATTGAATTTTGCATGCTGCCAAATCTAACACATTCTACCTTGTGGTTCTGTCACATTAGTTATCACGTTCCAAATGCAAATAACTGAGATAAACTACATTTTTGTAAGCACAATGGTAATACTGTACCAGGGGGAAAACACTGCTGCTGCCAACTGATTTTTGGTGTGATTCTTGCAAGAGGAAACCACTGGGGCAGAAAGATGAAGCCAGTGTAGAAGTGCCAAAAAGACAAACAAGCTGCATTTCCTTCAGAGATTACGGGAACCTGGTTTCAAAAGTGAGTTACTCACCATTTATTTGCATTAATTCTCATCTTAGCAGTGTTAGAAAGCACGTTTACCGCATGGTCTTTGTGTGTGTGTGCGTGCATTTCACCCATGATGTTTATGGATGGAGCTTGCAAAAACCAGGCTTGGCTCATGTTAATCAGTGCTGGGATCATTGTTCAAAAAAAGTACTGTATTACACATTAGTAATGAGGCACATTAGTTAATTACTCTCCAGAGAAAATAATTTGTTACACTACTCGTTACACTGTTTTCTTGTTGTTCTGTACATTAGCCCAAAACGCAGTATCTCATAATAACCAGTTAACAATATAACCCTGGGGCTACAATCCCACAAACCAACACTAATCCCTATCCTAATAAGGACACACATATGATCTTTCTTTTAGTTTTTACATATGAACAAGAACTTGATGACACAAAGCAAAGATGAAAACCAGCCCAAACAGAGTCTGCAAGCCTGACCACTGATCACTGCCTTTGTTACCTCTTCAGTTTAAGACTCACGCTTGTCTTTGGGCTAGATTAGCATTAGCATCCTGTCTGTACAGGTCTCAGCAAAGAGTTGAAGTTGCGTTAGCGGTATAATGACGCTGTTTCTGTCCTGGACACACTTTGCATTTGCCATCTGCTCTTAACCTTAATGTGTAATAAAAAATAAATGCAATGTCTATATCTCATCTCTAGAACGTGCTACAGTAATGTGTTACTTTGTAACGTGTTACACCCAACAGTGGTGTTTAAATGATAACTCCTGTCAAATATGGTCACATGCAAAAAGCATAGTGCCACTAATTGTACATGTTACTGGCATTAAGAAAAATAGTTTGAGAGTCATATAAAGACCTTTATACTCAGGGAAAACACTATGACAAATGACTGTTTTTTATCATTTGAAAGATTTGAGTCATTTGAATATCCCATGAAGTTTTTAATTTGCCTTCACACATCTATTGACTGCTGGGTTGCAGCACACCACATCACTTGCAACATGTTTCTCGAGGAAGTCAGGCATTGCCTAACCTCTGTTTTATCATTAGTTTTGCAATGCTTATTAGATGCAGGCAAATTAACCACTATTGTCCTTCCACATGCTTGCAGCAAGAAGTCATGATATTAGATACCAAATGATATACGGTATATCAGCTGGGCTGTCTTTCTCTTTGGTTTTACTAAACCCAAAAACTGAAATGAGTAAGTGCAACGCCTTTAATGTGTTTATCTTTCATTATCCAGACATAACTCAGACTGTTCATGTTTAAATGTGAAAAAAGGAATAGTATTGCAGAATCAGTTCAGGTCATGTTGTGTTTCAGATCTTAAACTGAAACAACTGAAAAGTGAAGTAGCTTGTAAAATCACTAAATGGTCTCGGAATAGAAATACAAGTGAGATTAAAGGCCTCAAATACTTGCAGCAGATATAGTGCAGATTACAGATTAAGCATCCAGTCAGTCTTGAAAAGGAACACAGGACCAGGGTTGGGAAGGTTACTTTTAAAATGTATTCCACTACCGATTACAGAATACATGCCCCAAAATGTATTTTGTAACGTATTCCATTACTTTACTCAATGAGAGTAACGTATTCTGAATACTTTGGATTACTTAATATACACTCAACAAAAATATAAACGCAACACCTTTGTTACTGCTCCCATTCCCCATGGGATGGACGTAGAGACCTAAAATTCATTCCAGATACACAATATAACCATCCCTCCCAAACAGTGGTCACAAATCAGTCCAAATGTGTGGTAGTGGGCACATCTGCTATATTGAGATAATCCATCCCACCTCACATCAGGATGCTGATCTGACATCATGAGTAGTGCACAGGTGTACCTCAGACTGCCCACAACAAAAGGCCACCCTGGAATGTGCAGTTTTTTGCGCTATTGGGGGTCTGGGGACCCAGAACCGGTCAGTATCTGGTGTGACCACCATTTGCCTCATGCAGTGCAACACATCGTCGCATGGAGTCTATCAGATTGTCAAT
Organism: Diplotaxodon limnothrissa; assembly: GCF_057381915.1. Lineage (NCBI taxonomy): Eukaryota > Metazoa > Chordata > Actinopteri > Cichliformes > Cichlidae > Diplotaxodon > Diplotaxodon limnothrissa. The sequence continues at coordinate 5,183,832 of NC_140612.1, read as the reverse complement.
TGTGGCCTGTGGAATGTTGGTCCACTCCACTTCAATGGCTGTGCGAGGTTGTTGGATATTCGTGGGAACTGGTACACGCTGTCGTATACGCTGGTCAAGCACATCCCGAACATGCTCAATGGGTGACATGTCCGGTGAGTATGCTGGCCATGCAAGAACTGGGAGCTGCCAACTCAGCTGCCAACTGCCCTGAACAATGTGAACCATGATTCATCCGTGAAGCGCACACCTCTCCAACGTGCCAGACGCCATCGAATGTGAGCATTTGCCCACACAAGTCTGTTACGGCGACGAGCTGGAGTCAGGTCAAGACCCCGATGAGGACGACGGGCATGCAGTTGAGCGTCCCTCAGACGGTTTCTGACAGTTTGTGCAGAAATTGTTTGGTTGTGCAAACCAATTGTTCCAGCAGCTGTCTGGGTGGCTGGTCTCAGACGATCTTGGAGGTGAACCTGCTGGATGTGGAGGTCCTGGGCTGGTGTGGTTACACGAGGTCTGCGGTTGTGAGGCCAGTTGGATGTGCTGCCATATTCTCTGAAACGCCTGTGGAGACGGCTTATGGTTGAGAAATGAACATTCAATGCACGGGCGACAGATCTGGTTGACATTCCTGCTGTCAGCATGCCAATTGCACGCTCCCTCATTGCTTGTGGCATCTGTGGCATTTTGCTGTGAGACAAAACTGCACATTCCAGGGTGGCCTTTTGTTGTGGGCAGTCTGAGGTACACCTGTGCACTACTCATGATGTCAGATCAGCATCCTGATGTGGCACACCTGTGAGGTGGGATGGATTATCTCAATATAGCAGATGTGCCCACTACCACACATTTGGACTGATTTGTGACCACTGTTTGGGAGGGATGGTTATATTGTGTATCTGGAATGAATTTTAGGTCTCTACATCCATCCCATGGGGAATGGGAGCAGTAACAAAGGTGTTGCGTTTATATTTTTGTTGAGTGTATTATCATGCTTTTTACAACTACATGAATGTACTATTGCTGTGTGATTTATTACTATTACTAAAGGTTACTTGCCATACCAATACCAACTAGATGTTTAAATTTTAATATAAATGAGTAACAGTAGTGTGGACATTAGGTAAGGCTGCACTTTTTGCAGCGATCTCCTATAGAAAACTATTCCGTGCGTATATAAAGGGACCTCTGGCTAATACGTCGGGTTCGTGTCGGGCTCATAGCCGAAAACTAGCTTTACTTTGTTGTCTGGGTCAACTTTTCTAATGAGAGACAGAGAGAGGGATTGAAAGGCTGCTTCAACGGAACTTTTTGTTTCGGAGGAAAACACAAACACAGCGTAAAGTTGAGTCTTAATAGCTCACTTACAACTGGGCTCATCAGGCACTCTTTTTGGCTGCAGTGGTTATTATTATATTTACATGCTTCCACCTCCTGTTTCTGTTACATGTATTCTGTTACTTCCCAATACTGCACAGGACTCTCAGGAAATAAACTTACTGTCAGGCAAACCACCAGGCAAAGCACAGACGAAGAGTGAGTCACCTTTATAGCATGCAAAGCCTGTGCAACTAGTACTAGAATTATGACTACATTGGACCATAAGAGGCCAGCCATCAGTGGAAGTAATACGGTGGAAGACAAGGGTATGGAAGCTGGTTTCATTCTGATTTAATACACACTGCACCATAGTTCCAAGCTCCGTATATTTCATAAATATTTAATGCAGATTTTTGAAGAATAGTCCAATTGTAGCGTCCTTGTCTAGTGATAGGGTTAGCGTGCATTGCTCTCATGTTTCCAACTGCCACATAAACACATCATTCAAACAGCCTTTCCAGTGCATTACCACCCCACATTTATACAAGCCTCCTTTCACTTAAAGTGTTCTTTGATTATTGTTACTTCACTCAGATGTTTGAATGATGGATTTAATGCTACACAAATATGAACCTACTGACCAGAAACGACACAAAGCAGGGGAGTTGCAGACGCATGCACGTATACATCCTCCACAATTCATTTAAGATGTTCATTACTTTGACCTGTAACCTTGAGTCTTGCTGTGATATAAAAGGCTCTAAATGGAAATCCTCATTAGCACAATTCTGTTTCCTTGTCTATTTTTTTTTCTTCATTTTCTTTAACGGTAATTCCCACAATTCCCAGAGAGTCAGAGTAGATAGAGATCATGAGGTTTCAAGGTGAGGCTTGGCCTTCCTTGCAGTGCAGTCATATGACAGTCCAGCTGTCCTCTTTCTGTTAGTTTTGAGACGGTAATCTTCCTCCCTGTCTCAACGATTTTCTTTATCTCCCTCACCTCCACTGTCTAGATCGTTATGTCCTTCATTCTTCACTCTTTACGTCTCCTTCCCAGACAGTTTTCTTTCCACTCACACTATTCCAAATTAAGAGGGAAACTCTGTGATGAATTCCCATAAAAAGCTTTTTAAGTGGTTATTTATGTATATACATAAAACCTGCCTGGCTAAACATAAGAGAGCCAGTATTCGGCTTTGCTGTCTTATGACCTTTCAAAATGTCAGTTTTTCCAGAACAAATTAATATCTATTTAATGGAGTTAAAACAGTAGCAGAAGTACCTAAATACCTCACTTTTTTGTCACTAAATTTAGAGACTGTGGCTGACTGAAAGCACTAAATGAAATCCTTTCAAACATCTCCTAACGCTCCTAATCTGACCTTGCACACAGAACATTTATGGGAAGTAGGTAACTAATCACAACGACTGCTTCCCGTTGGACTTGCAAGGCGAATTATTTAACTTGTTTATTTATTTCTGGCTATGCAAATTTGAGACATAAATCTGATACACAATCTTAGCTAATATAGCTTAGCTCCTCTCTGGAGGTCAATGCCAGCACCAGGGTGACTAGATCCCCAAAAAACAAATGTGGGCCAAAAACTGTTTCTGTGGAACAATGTGGGGCCTGTTACTAATGCTGGGAGGTAGTCTGAAATTTTCTTATCTAACTTAGAAATAAAAATAGAACTAAACTGTGCAGACGCACATCACACAGAGCCAGTCAAAATGTGGGACATCGACTCAGTTTGTGGGACAGGGGCAAAAGGCCGTATAGTCCCACATAAAGAGGGACATCAGGTCACCCTAGTCAGCACTGAGAGGTAACATTTGCATCCATATTTTTTTAATTTTTGTTTAACTTTTAGTGTTCCTTATTAAACAGAAAAGATTATGAGCTTTTCAAGTAAAAATTCATATCATGTGGAGATATGCTCTGCTGAATATCTTAGATTTACCAGGAGCACAGATATATCGGCATCTGTAGTAAAAGTACTCAATAGGGGATGCAGGGGTCGGATTGAGGGGCAACCACAGACAAGCCTGGCTACAAAACACAACCATTAGTTAACCAGTGACTTTTTTTAAATGCCAGATTGTTTTATGAAACCATTTGTCTGTGTTGTTTATCTCACAGGGTCAAAATAAATAAATAAGACAAAAAAAATGAACTAAACTAAAAATAACAATTCTATGCTATATTCCATATCTTTTGTATTTAGCTACTCGACTATTCCCTTCGTCAAAAGGAGTCTGACGGTCAGATGGTGTCTAAAAAGATTATGTACACGTTTTCATTATTTTTGGTCACACTAATCCAATTTGCAACCTGATTTCATTTAGTTGTTATATCAGATTAAGATCTGGGGTCTTTCACCATTAAGATGATTATGGTTTCCCCGCTAAAACTATAAAACTGCAGGCAAAGTCAGGTCACATTCTCTTCCAATCTGTCAGTTTCAGCAGAGATTTATAGCACCCAAGTGGCCCATGCGTAATCTATGGTGCTTCTCACATCTGCTAAATTAACAGTCATTATTTGATTTGCCAAGACATGACATGGAGGTGCTGCTTTTACTACAGATTATGTTGTCTTTCATTTCTTAACGTCACTTCCATGAAAAATGACTCCCTTGGAGGAAGAGTTTTGTGTTTTTCTCTACTTTTTAGCAGCAGTGGGATCCCACTCAACTTTAATGTTTCATTGAAAAAATGAAAAAAAAGCACACATGTCCAATGTGTCTAAGATGATGCGCAATCTTCTTTTTCTCCGTATAGAATGAAATGCCTATAGGTGACGTCTGTGAGGACTGATGTGGCCACCTTTGATATTTGAGCTGGCAGTTGTTCAGGTGGCCTCGGGGAGAAACCTGCTGCCTGGTGTTTTTAACACAGACTCATAGTCATTGTACACAAACTCAGTTCCCTATACATGTCCCCTCATATGGTTTAATTCTAAACCAAACATAATACTAATCCCAACTAATGTTTATCTCAAAGCCCAGAAACCCCAAATTTGGGGTAATCATCAAAGAAATGTTTCCAGTGGTGTGAAACACATTGGCACTAACACTAACATGTTTTGCCATCTTTCTTTCTTTTTTTTTTTTTAAATTCTAGGTAGCCATCATTAGTGTATGACATAATATGGGTTTTGTCACATTTAAGCTAAAACTAAGTAACAGACGAACAAAAAGGTAGAAATTAAGTCAGCAAAATTTATGCACAGAATTCTGTGGTGGTCTATACCAAAACAGTAAGCCTTAATGTTAGTCAAATAACCCATTAAAATGCTCCTGAAGGTATCAACACTACGAACAATTAGTGAAGAGGTCTAATTCAATGTCTGAGGCCTAGCAGACGTTGGCCTGGCTTCCAGCTGCCTGTGACAGGACTCCCATAATCAGTTTGGCCACACCTCTAACTCAGTAATCTAGGTGGATGACTTAAAAACATCCAACTTCCTCAGAGTTAAAGTGAAGCTGTTCATAGAGGCTGAAAATGAATACTGTCTCAAGTGGCTCAAGAGGAACTGAAGTTTTTACCACTTCCACAGTGGCTTCATTTTTCAGCATTCTTCAGCCGTCCCTGGATTCCATTTTTGGCCTATCCATGCTTTTATCACTCAGGAATAAAGGACTGATTTTACTGATCTCTCTGTTGCATTAGTGACATTGGCTGGGGGCAAACACACCCTGTGGATACATTTCTGACTGTATGCTAAATTAGCAATTCAAGTTCCTGTTTACAGGGTACTCCTGAATGTACAGGCAACTATGATTTGATTACTTGATAGGGAAGAAAAAACAAAAGCATAATCATTCTCAGCCAAGTACTGAACTATGTTTTGTTTCTGTGATTTCCAAGTGAAGTGCATTTTTGATGCAAACTATAACTCACACTGAATGCGATGTGTTTCCTGTCTGTGTGTCAAGATTTGACTGAGTTATGATGAATGAGCGAGAAGAAGAAGCTTGGATTTATGACTTGGGTTTACCACACACATTATGTTTGACTCCCCATATTTTATGAGTGTTTTTTTACTCAGAAGTACCACTGCAGGACTTGGTTGTGCATTAGCAACAAAAAGTTTAATTTGAGCCTGAGAGGGTTGCATTTTTTGATATATACATTTTCGCTTTATCCTTCCCTCATACATCTGTTGGATTTTTTGTTTTCTGTGATCTAATAAAACTAATTTGCCATTTTTGGAAAGATTTAATTGTACAGTTTCTGGATATGTAGAAAAATGTCAGTTGTAAAGTGAATTATACATAATCCTGCAGCACGAGGAGAGGTGAAAAAACATCACATGTTGAGGGGAACAGATTTCCAGAAGAAGAAGGGGGTTCGGGGACACTACAGCTTCTGGTCAGTCCATCTGGAAATGTCACAAAACATCTGTGATGGGATAACACTGGTGACCCACCCAGACTGCCTTTTCCTGGCTGATGCTCCAATCCAACTCCATTGGTCAACAAGAGACCAATTAAACAGAACGAGTGATTTCATCTGTTTCTTTATTTAAGTTTCTATCTGGTGAGGAAAAATGTACTAAGCACACTTTTTGGTGTTGTATAGTTACAGTCGCACATTTTTACACCTCCAAACTTCTTGGCACGATCTCTGCCATTTTCACTCTGCACATTCGTTAAAGTTGATTTTATGCCTCATTACGTTTGTTTCTGTTGAAATAAGCTCGCTCTGATTTTGATCTTTGGTTGTTGTGTTTTTGGCGGCAGTCCTTTGATAGCTGCGCATTCATAATTTCCCGACATGTTTTCTCAAGCTACTCTTGGAATTTAAACCAAGGTGATTTAAAAGAAAAACTGCCACAAGAAATGAAAGTAGAACAAAAACTATACAAACAAGTTATGAGATGAGATGCATAAACAAGAGAAAAAAGTTAAACTATCCACAATAAAAGTATAGTGTTTTTAACCATATCTACTGTACTTCATGTTCTTACACTGAGCACCGCCCCTACGCTGTTCACAACCCTAACTCCTTATTTTTTCTCCATTCTTCCTGCAGTAAAGCACAAAATGAACGCTGTTAAACTGCAGCTGCATGGCATGCCCGCACGCAACAGCTCACAGCTGGAGCAGCAGCTTCTCTCAGGATTCCTGGGAGGCCATCATTGACTCAAGTGCCCACAAAGTTACGGAATTGAGCCGGTGTCTCCCTCTCTCGCCTCCTTCCATGTGTCCTAATTTCCCAGTCCTGCTGTGTGTCTGGATGTCAGGAAAGGCTCAAATCCGCCACCGCAACAGCTGCTCCGGCGGCCTCTTGGCGTGCATACACACTTCGACGCACGCACGTACTCAGAAAAGTGTACGAGAAGCAGCAGCAGGGACTCATCCACCAAAAAGGCTGAATACGCCCACAGATGCGCGCCATTACACAAAGCTGCCCAGACCACAGATCCTACAATACACGCGCCTCATCGGGCCATCATGTTAGTCCACGCACCCGCTAACAGCATCAGTATTTCTGGGAGGATTATGCGACTCATTTAACACCTGCCAACAGTGAAATCTGAAGTCTGAGGTGGTTTGATGGAAGGGAACAAGGTTATACAATGTACCCACGTGCACCTACTCCAACCCCAATTCAAATATTTTAAGTATGTTTTCACATTCATTTTAAACGAGTTGGGAATGTTTCTTGCATGCGCATTTTTAACAAAATACTAATTTAAAGTACTGAAGTTCAGTACGTATGAAGATTCTGGAGAGGGTATCTTTGCGCCCGGAGAGCTCTCACTTTTTCTTTTCTTTTTTTTTTCTTCTTAGGTCTAACAGGTTTTAGTCTGCATGCGTATACAAACAACGGGCACGCACACACACGGAACGAGCAACAAGCAAAGAGGGAGAGCAGTGCGCACAGGCCACCTTTATTGTAGGAGTCATCCGTGACACATCAACTTTCACAGCCACTAACCGCGATCTGAGGAGCAATTAGCGCGTGGGTAATCCAGAGGCACATCGTTCTCGTGCGCATTCGGCCAGATCCGCTGGTAAAACTCCCGCGTGTGACTAAACAACAGGAGTTCCAAACATTTGTATGCGTAAACCAACTTTGTAAATAGCCAACCTTCAAGTCTACCTGTTCCAAACTCCGAGGAAAACGTGCAACATACGTTACTTTGTCCATTCTGGGTAGTTTCCCTTTTTACTTGGTTTTACTGACCAAAGCTTAAAGTTAGAAGGTGAAATAGTCGGTGAACACAAAATAACACAGTTTTTTTTTAACTAAATACGAAATCTTCAGCACATATTTAGACGCGATTCTCTACCAAATTCAGGATTTCTGAAACTTTTTAAAGCCATTTGTACAAGTTGTAAATCCAGCAGCTCTGAGCATCTGAGTCTGTTACCATCGTTTAAATAATGTTGAGCAAGTCGCACACTTTGGCTTATACCTGGTGTCAAAGAACCAAAGAGTTTTGCAGCGACAAAAATACTCCACTAAGTTCCCAGTTAAATGAAATCAGTTGTTCCTACCGTAATAAAGGTAACCATAGCATCGGCGGGTTAGTATCCAACAGAGTCGACATGAAGGTGATTAATTTTTACACTGAATCCTTCGGCGAAAACTTCCCACTTTGTGAGGGCTGCCGCTTGTCTGTGCGCCACACTAGTTCTGTGTGGACAAGATCAGGGTGTGCGTAATGCTCTCTCTCTCTCTCTCTCTCTCTCTCTCTCTCTCTCTCACACACACACACACACACACACACACAAAAACACACTCACACTCGCTCTCTCTCCCTCTCTCTCTCTCTCACACACTCTCTCTCTCTCTCTCTCTCTCTCTCTCTCTCTCTCTCTCTCTCTCTCTCTCTGGACAACATAATCTACGCCGCTCTTTCTGTTACAGGACAGATGGCTCTTGGCGCATGCAGCAGCAAAGAGCAAAGACCTGCATGCATGCATGCGGCCACTGTCTGTCAGCGAAGCAAGCCTACTGACATGAATTAGGACACAGAATTAGGAGCGTGTGAGTGTGTGCGTGCCGCGCGTGTGATTAATGCTCTCTTTCAGTTTGTCTGTATGTAGTTCTGGCTTTTATTGGTCAAATTCTTCAAAGCCTAAAACTAAGATTAAACTGCAGTCTGAGTAACAGTACAAGTTTTAGACAGAAAATTTCATTCAGATTGTTTTATAGTCTATAAAAACTGGTAAATCATTGTAATTTGGGCAACATTAGTGTGTCAAACTTTTATTTGCAAGTTCCTAAAAAATCTGACTCAGCTTCTTGTAAGAGTCAGTTTCAAGCACTTTATTTAATTCTAAAACACATCAGACTTTGCTAAAGAGGACAAAGTCCTGTTAGTCCTCACAGGAGAATTATTGTTGGCCGCCTGTCCAAGGTGTACCCCGCTTCTCATCCTGTGGCAGCTGGGATAGGCTCCTGACACCATGGATAACGATATCGGGACACAATGCTTAATCTTGAAATTCAGGTGTTTTCAGTACCACTGCCACAGATTTATGAAATAAATCACCAGAGCTGCCAGTTTAGCTTACTGGCTTAGCATCACTCATATGTCCTGTGGCTAAAATGCAGTTTGAAGTTGACCTGTGGGCCTTCGCTGTGTGTTCTCCTGCTCTTTCTCCCCCTCTTTTCTCCACTGCTGACCTATCAAATAAAGGCAACAAGCCTATAAGTAAATCTAAAAAAAGAAATCACCAAACATCTAGCCATGCAGTCTGCCTTTACAAACATTTCTAAAGAAACAAATGGGCCATTCTACAGAGCTCACTGAATTTGAGCGTGGTACAGCATTAGCGTGCCAGCTCTATAACAAGTCAGTTTCTTCCCTCGTAGATATAGAATGATCAACTGTAAGTGCTATTATTTCAAAGTGGAACCTTTTGGAACCACAGGAGCTCACCCATGAAGTGGCAGACCACTAACTTTAATTGTTATGTTGTACAGCACTTTGGTCAACGCTCTGTTGTTATTAAATGTGCTTTATAAATGAATAAAATGAAATGAAATACCAAGTTACAGAGTGCTGTAGCACACACACCAAACCGCCAAACATCAATTCAAAAACTGTGTGCCAGGAGCTTCATTGATGGCACTGTTGAACAGCTGCTGTAGGTGTGATGTGTCGGTGGCCCAGTAGTTTTGTTCATATACTGCACATATTATTGTTATATCATTGTCATGTTTACCTTGAGTGAACACGGTATAATATTATCAGTATAATATGATAACTTTCAGCATTTTTGCTATGCATTTGTAGAGATCAGCATAATGTAAATAAAAAATAATTCTTAAATGAGGAAAATAATAAAACTCAGAGTTGGATTAGGCCTTGGCTATCTCCTAGCTTCAGTGTCTGTAGGATAAGGCATTCTACTTAAAGGCTTGTTGTAGTTTCTGTGTCCACCAGTCTACTACAAAGTTACTCAAACTTGCACCTGCATAGATTCAACCTCATTCGACAAGATGCTACCCTGCATTGCCAGCAATGACACCAAAGGATCTCAGTGGATGTTTGACTGTAACCAAATAGGCTGTAGACTACACTATTACTTTGTAATTTAATTCAACCAACCATTGACAATGCCCTGCCCCACCCAGTAACCGGTGCTATACCTGTTTTGCTCTCCATTTTGGCAAAGACGGATAATATCGCTCAAGATTATTTTAACCCCAGAACAGATAAATTAAATTCAGCTTTAGCCAGCAAGCTAACTAAGCGTAATTTTGTCTTCAAGGAGTTTGTGTACATCCTCCTCATCCTAAGGGACCAGACCAATAACATCGGGTTGTTTAGGAAATAATAATAACACATTAAAAAAACTAGGAGATGAATAGAAATGAATAAATAGAGATACATTACAGCATATTTAGTTATGGCGGCATCGCCACATCACAGCAAAAAGGTCCATAGTTTTCAATCCAGTCTGAGGCCTTTCTGTAGCTTACAGGTTCTCTCCGGGTACTCCAACTTTATTCCACCACACTGTTAAAAAAAACATCTTAAAAAAACGGTAATATTCCGGCAGCTGGGGCGCCAAAATACGACCGTAAAATAACAGAAAATAACTGTCCCATAAAAATACGGTTATTTTCAGTAATGAAAATAGAGTTTGTTGCGCTAATTTTACATGGGATTCTGCCTTTTCCAAGTGCTTTTAGACATTAAATTAGGAACATTTTAACGTGATCAAACAATGAAATTACCTATAAACAAGGTCAATGAATGTGGCAATATGAATCATAATACGTATATGTACAGAAATATACAGTTAACAGTTGGTTTAAATAATAATGGATTGCATGCCCTGGGACAGACTGACAGAGGTGAGGCTGCCATATCGCACCATCGGCCCCTCTGGCCATCACCAGTAGGCGGTAGGTGAAGAGTCTTGACCACGGACACAATACCGAGAGTGTCAGAGCCGGGGCTCGAACCGGCAACCTTCTGATCACAAGGGGAACTGCCAACTCTTGAGCCACGATCGCCCTAAATAGCAAAGATAATAATACTTATGTGATGTAACACAAGCTTATAGGAATCATGTTATATACTTTTCCATAGCATGACATTTGAATTCAACAGTTCAATCTTTCAAATAACGGACAGATATTTGTGAAATCATGATACATTTGTGAATGTATTTTAACAATCTAAAATGCATATGTACAGACAGATACATTTAATAATCATGAAAATGTTTTTATTACATTACAGTGATTTAACGTTAATCACAGTCTATTTACGTAACTTTAATGATATTCTAGAAGAACAGAACAAAACTGTAAAATGCACAGTAGAATATTTTTATATTAGGATTTTTTCCTACAGTACAGCCATACCTGCGACCTTGTGGTTGTTAGTTCACATTCACTGGCCGATGCTTAGCGTCATGTTATTATGTGTCCCAACATCCAATGGCATGTCACATTGTTTTCATGGCCACACCCTCACCCCAGGTGCAGAGGCCTATTTCTGTTCAGGAATGTTGTGAATACTTTGAGATTTATATTAATTGCAATTCCTACCTCTACATTTATTTTTTAAAATATATAATTAGCACAGCGTGTCCGTGCAATGTTTTATATGGTTTTTTTTTAGTTTTCATTCCTATTAATTATATTTTCACTTGTTACCTCTGAATTATTGAATCAGACCTAGATGACATGAAATTTTCAGCAAAATTATGATTCAAATACTCCTTTAATTATTGATTATTCTCATTAATTTTCAACCATTTTATATATTTTTCCATAGTATTACATTTGGATTTAACAGATCCTTCTCTCACATAACAGACAAATATTTGTGAAATTATGATACATTTCTGAATGTATTTTTACAATCTAAATATGCATATGTACAAAAAAATATATTTAAAAAACAAGTAAATTGTGTTTTACTATATTTACAGTGATGTTATGTTACCTTCGACATGTAAAATCACAGTCTACTTATTGATATTCTAGAAAGACAGTACAAAACTGTAAAGATACTTTGACATTACTATTTTTTGGAACAGTGCATCCAAAGACATGGATTGGGTTAGGATAATTGGTGTAAGTGTGTGTTTTAGTGGTTATCTTTGTGTTAGCCCTGCTGAGCTGTACAGAGAGTGCATAGAGCATCTCTTGACTTGCGACAGCTGGGATAGGTTTCAGCCTATCTGTGACCCTGATCAACAAAACACTTCCAACTTCCACTCATTGAATATTTTCTCTTTTTTGGACTATGTGTAAACTCTAGAGTTGGTTGGTGACTGTACATCCAAGTTATTTTTTAGATATTTACATCAAAACGTTCAAAAGGCACCATTGATTGAGAGGTCCAGTTCCAGGAAACAGCTAGCATATCCACCTGTCACTCAAAGCAGCAGTAGGTCTATTGTTAAGACTTAAGAATGACTGAGTTACATCAAAATGTGTACAGTTGTTTTGCTGAGAAAAAACAGAAATGATAAATAGCAAAACCAATTTTGTACCGCTTCATAAACCTGTTTATTTTCCTATAAATTGGGGTGTTTTAACATAAGATTTTGGGGGAATTAAGTCATTTGTTGAGTTAGCCTCTAGTGTCCACCTAAGGAAATGCAAATGTTCAGACTTACACCGTGTCTTCATTTTTCAGCCGTGGAGTTTGACCCTTGATTTGTACACAGGCAAATTTGTAACATGTTAAAGTTTAAATTTGAAGTTTAAAATTTTACTTAATATTAAAGCAGAAAATAAATAATAAAACCTGCGATTTGATAACCTTGTAAATGATGACACACAGCTGCTCTACTTACTGTAACAGGATTGGTGATTACCAAAGACATTTTTTATGTTTATTTTCTGCTTCACAAAGAAAACAGAAGAAATAGTAAAAACACATTTATTTGTATTCCTGGAGAGAAAAATTAGTCCAGTGTGCTGGCTCAAACTGGTGCATAAAACATGACTTCACTTAGTTATTTGCCCGATACATAACTATGTCAGTTTTAGTTTTAAGCACAATTCCTAATATTTTTTGTTTTTATGACAGGTGATGTAATAACTTCTTTAAACCACGTGTATGTTTTATGTCACGCAACAACATTTTTGTTGAGGATATTAGGGAGAAATAGGTCTCTACTTTCCCCTCCTTGAATCGCTACCTTATCGTGGTGGAGGGGTTTGTGTGTCCCAGGGATCCCAGGGGCTATGTTGTCTGGGGACTTTTGCCCCCTGGTAGGGTCTCCCATGGCAAATTGGCCCTGGGTGAGGGACCAGACAAAGAGCGATTCATAAGACCCTTATGAAAAGGACACCGAGGGAACAGTTTACCCTGCCCGGGATAGGGTTTCCGGGGCCCCGCCCTGGAGCCAGGCCCGGGGAGGGTGCCCGAGGGCGAGCGTCTGGTGGCCGGGCCTTAGTCCATGGGGTCCGGCCGGGCACAGCCCGAAGAGGAGACATGGGCCCATCCTCCCGCAGGCCCACCACCCGCAGGAGGCGCCATAGGGGTCGGGTGCATTGTGTGCCGGGTGGCGGCCAGGAGCGGAGGCCCTGGCGGACTGACCCCCGGCTGCCAAGACTGGCAATAGGGACATGGAATGTCACCTCTCTGGTGGGGAAGGAGCCTGAGTTAGTGCGTGAGGTTGAGAGGTACCGGCTAGATATAGTCGGGCTCACCTCTACACATGGCTTGGGCTCTGGAACCAGTCTCCTGGAGAGGGGCTGGACTCTGTCTCAGTCTGGAGTTGCCCCTGGTGAGAGGCGGCGGGCTGGGGTGGGTATCCTAATATCCCCTCGGCTTGCTGCCGGTACGTTGGGGTTTTTCCCGGTGGACGAGAGGGTTTGTTCCCTGCGCCTTAGGGTCGGGGAACGGGTCCTGACTGTCATCTGCGCTTATGCGCCGAGTGGCAGTTCAGAGTACCCAGCCTTCTTAGAGTCCCTGGGGGGGGGGTGCTGGAGGGTGCTCCACCTGGAGACTCTGTTGTCCTGCTGGGAGACTTCAATGCTCACGTGGGTAACGACAGCGAGACCTGGAGGGGCGTGATTGGGAGGAACGGCCTCCCTGATCTGAACCCGAGCGGTGCTCTGTTATTGGACTTCTGTGCTAACCACAGTTTGGCCATAACGAACACCCTGTTCGAACATAAGAGTGTCCATAAGTGCACGTGGCACCAGGATGCTCTAGGCCGTAGGTCGATGATCGATTTTGTAATCGTATCAGCAGACCTGCGACCATATGTTCTGGACACTCGGGTAAAGAGAGGGGCTGAGCTGTCAACTGATCACCACCTGGTGGTGAGTTGGATCAGGTGGCGGGGGAGGACACTGGACAGACCTGGTGCACCTAAACGCGTAGTGAGGGTGTGCTGAGCCGGAAAAGGGTGGAGTGCCCACTCCGGGTCGGGGATGAGTTCCTGCCACAAGTGGAGGAGTTCAAGTATCTCGGGGTCTTGTTCGCGAGTGATGGGAGAAGGGAGATCGACAGACGGATTGGGGCTGCAGCTGCAGTAATGCGGACGCTGCACCGGCCCGTCATGGTGAAGAGGGAGCTGAGTGTAAAAGCGAAGCTCTCAATTTACCGGTCGATCTACGTCCCTACCCTCACCTATGGCCACGAGCTGTGGGTAGTGACCGAAAGAACGAGATCGCGGATACAAGCGGCAGAAATGAGCTTCCTCCGAAGGGTGGCTGGCCTCTCCCTTAGAGATAGGGTGAGAAGTTCGGCCATCCGGGAGGGGCTCAGAGTAGAGCAGCTGCTGCTCCACATCGAAAGGAGCCAGCTGAGGTGGTTCGGGCATCTGACAAGGATGCCCCCTGGGCGCCTCCTGGGTGAGGTGTTTCGGGCATGTCCCACCGGGAGGAGGCCCCGGGGCAGACCCAGGACACGCTGGAGAGATTATATCTCTCGGCTGGCCTGGGAACGCCTTGGTATTCCCCCGGATAAGCTGGAGGAGGTGGCTGGGGAGAGGGAGGTCTGGGCCTCTTTGCTTAGGCTGCTGCCCCCGCGACCCGGCCCCGGACAAAGCGGATGAAGATGGATGGATGGATGGAGGTCTCTACTTATTTTAAGTTAAAACAATTACATGTCCGCAAAATTAAAGATTTTATAACACAATTGAGAGCTGTAGCAAAATTATGACTATACTGTGTGTGTGTTTTTTTCCTTTGTATGACTAAGCACTAGTCATACATCACAAGAAGTCCCTTTTGTTCAGCATCATCACTGTAAAGCAGTCTGTAAATTTTTAATCAGAACAGTGGCAACACACATCTCCTGCAGGTCCCACAGGCCCCCCACGTGACATGAAAACTGTGTAATAATTATCCTGGACGGCAGTGAAATCATCAAATATGCACAAAGTTGGGTGATTTGGAAGAGTGACATGGATGGAGAGGCAGAGAAGTAGAAAAGGAGTCAGTAGAGAAAAGAGAGGCCGATGAAAAAGAGGAAAAGCACGAGTGAGGACAGGAGGTGAGAGGAAGAAAGGGTTGAGTGAAAGTAGAATCTATTGAAGAGGAATTATGTGAAAGTGGAGGAGAAGTAGATGAGGCACAGAGTGAAAAGTAACCTTGAGATATTTTCAGAAATGTCTCTCAGACATTTTTCTGTGATGTCGTAAAAGATCTTCATCTGACCTGCACGAATTATCCACTATTGCAGCAGGAGAGGAAGTTTCCATCCTCTCCTCTGTGTTAATGTTAGTTCACATTTGCTCATTATTATTATTATTATTAATGTTGTAATATTATTTCGTTATTGCACCAACAACAATTCAATTTATTTATTTCAATTCAAGTTTATTTATCACAAATCACAACAACAGTAGCTTCAAGGGACTTTATATTGTAAGGTAGACACTTTATGAAGGGAGCACTCTTTAATCAAAGCATCAATTAAACTTGGGGGTCAATTAAGCGGCAGTATCAGTTTCAAGTTCCAAGGAGAAGAAACAACACAGTTTTCATCCAGGTCATGGAACACTGGACCAGCTCTTTACCTCTTTGTGGACTTGGAGAAGGCAGTAGACCTTGTCCCTTGGAGTATCTATGAGAGGTACTTCGAGGTGTCTGGTTCTTATGCAACCATTGCAAGAGCTTGCTTCGCATTGCCAACAATAACTCGGACTTGTTCCAGTGAGTTTTGGATTCGGCCATGGCTGCCCTTTCTCACCGATTCTGACCATAATTTTTATGGACAGAATTTTTAGGCATATCAATTTGGCACAAATCTTCCACTTGGGTGGTCTCAGAATTGCGTCTCTGTTTTTCACAGATGATGTGGTTCTGTTGGCTTCACTAGGTGATAGCCTCCAGCTTGCACTGGAATATTTCATAGCCAAATTTCAAGCAGTGGGAATGAGAATCAGCATCTCAGCCAGGAAAGGGTGGCGTGCAATACATTGTCTTTTATATTTTTTTTGTTATTTTTGGGAGAACAGCTGTTACAAGTCACTCCCTAGCGTTGTTGTTTCATTATGGATAATTTCCAGAACAGTTTTCTATTTGTGGATGTGAATGTAGTACTGGTGGTGAGAAGCGAGTGGGACAGTTTGTAAAAATTCTTAAATTTGTAGTTGAAAAAAAGAACAGACATGCTAGTCGTTCACCGAGTGGGCATCCTCCAAGCTTGGAAAATATCCCCTTTCAACAGAAAACTGCTAAAAACTGCTGCATAATAAACCGCAATGATGCTGCTTCACAAAAAAGTCTAGCTGGTGTGACACAATTCAATTCAATTTTATTTATATAGCACCAAATAACAACAACAGTCGCCTCAAGGCGCTTCATATTGTACAGTAGATCGTACAATAATACATACAGAGAAAACCCAACAATCATATGACCCCCTATGAGCAAGCACTTTGGCGACAGTGGGAAGGAAAAACTCCCTTTTAACAGAAAGAAACCTCCGGCAGAATCAGGCTCAGGGAGGGGCGGGGCCATCTGCTGCGACCGGTTGGGGTCAGAGAAGGAAAATAGGATGAAAGACATGCTGTGGAAGAGAGACAGAGATTAATAACAGATATGATTCAATGCAGAGAGGTCTATTAATACATAGTGAGTGAGAAAGGTGACTGGAAAGGAAAAACTCAATGCATCATGGGAATCCCCCGGCAGCCTACATTTATTGCAGCATAACTAAGGGAGGATTCAGGGTCACCTGGTCCAGCCCTAACTATATGCTTTAGCAAAAAGGAAAGTTTCAGCCTAATCTTAAAAGTAGAGATAGTGTCTCCTGAATCCAAACTGGAAGCTGGTTCCATAATGTGCAAAACAGAGTGAGTGAAGTGAAGGTAAGCAACGTTTTTCCGATGTCTTGTCAATGAGAAAGCTACATTAAGGTTACCAAATCCCTCTGAGAGACGTGAACCGTAGTGATAAGTGACTGAAAAATGACCTCTTCCCAATGAGAACCTACCACTAGCCACATAGTGGCTATACATTGCTGCGTCGGTTTCTGTCAGTGTTTGTATGGATAGCATATAGGCATATATGGGAATGATATTTGGGGATTCTAAACATCATGTTACTTTGGACCCCTGACTTCACTTTTACAATTCACATCTGCCAATTCAGTTTAATTCAGTTTTATTTATATGGCTCAAAATCGCCAACACTGGTTGCCTCAAGGTGCTTTTTATTGTGAGGTAAAGACCCTATAATAATACAAAGAAAAAGATTATGTTAAATACATTAAAATGGGATTGAACAGAGCAAATAACAAAAACTTGCAGTTTGCAATTTGTTTTACAGCCTTATAAAAGGAAACAAAATTAATGTATATAAAATACAAAACTGTTCCATTAAAAGTAAACACTACCCCAGAGTGAGCGGCCTTGTAAATGGCCTGTATTTATATAGCGCTTTACTCGTCCCTAAGGACCCCAAAGCGCTTTACATATCCAGTCATCCACACACACATTCACACACTGGTGATGGCAAGCTACATTGTAGCCACAGCCACCCTGGGGCGCACTGACAGAGGCGAGGCTGCCGGACACTGGCGCCACCGGGCCCTCTGACCACCACCAGTAGGCAACGGGTGAAGTGTCTTGCCCAAGGACACAACGACCAAGGCTGTCCAAGCCGGGGCTCGAACCGGCAACCTTCCGATTACAAGGCGAACTCCCAACTCTTGAGCCACGATTGTGTAAGGTTTGCACTCTTGGAGTGCTTCTTGTTTATAATGGAGCAACAAGCTATGCCAGAGGCTGCGTTTGGGGAAGGCCTCATTGAGGATTGGCAATAGCTCCTGGGCCTGGTAGATCCCCCTGAAGCCTTTGAGAGAGGTTGGATGCGGTCCAAGAGGACCTCCTATGTCCCAATCCTAACCTCTTTTCCTTGACCACAAGAACATAATCCATACTCATGTAAGTTTTGTTCTACAGTGAAATTCCTTCAGGGAGCATACATTTACAGTACTTCCGGTGGAAATTAGAGTCTGGGTGCTTTTCTTGCTGTCCCTGCTTTGCTTTTGTGTTGTCTGTCCTTAAGATTGTTTGAAACTCCATCCATCCATCCATTCGCTTCCACTTATCCTTTTCAGGGGCGCTGGAGCCTATCCCAGCTGTCATAGGGCGAAAGGCGGGGTACACCCTGGACAGGTCGCCAGTCTGTCGCAGGGCTAACACATAGGGACAGACAACCATTCACACTCACACCTAGTGGCAATTTGGATTATTCAATTAACCTAACCCCACAAGCTGCATGTCTTTGGACGGTGGGAGGAAGCCGGAGTACCCGGAGAGAACCCACGCAAACACGGGGAGAACATGCAAACTCCACACAGAAAGACCCCGGCCTGATGGTGGAATTGAACTCAGGACCTTCTTGCTGTGCGGCAACAGTGCTAACCACCGTGCCACCGTGCTGCCTAAGTTTGAAACTCCCCATACATAAATATGACTTGTATTAACCTGACTGGAATCCAGATATTAGTTGTGAAGCTGCTACATGTGAAGTTGTGAAGTCTTATCTGACAGGCTTATTCCGGACACAATCATGAGCAATGTCCTAAATTACATGATCTTGATTAGTTTTTTTGCACAGTTAATTCTCCAAGAAAGCCTGTTCTTAAGCGCAGTGCGTTTGTTTTTGTTTGGAGTGTGCTAGGGCATCAGCGAACAGTCCTGATCACCAATAGCAAACACTTCTCCTGTTGAAAAATATCAACAACAGGTAATTGATGGGACAGTGGTTTCATCACAGCCTTCTGGGTAACATGCCACCCTTTGCTTCATGGAAAATTAAACAGCAGTGCTGATGAATGCATTTATGGAAAGGGATGAATTCAGCACATGCAATCTTATTTAAACAAAATAGGATGACAAACACGCACATAATTAACACAGACAGATGTCTGCAGGCGGACAGGGAAAACACAACATGAAAACGCATGAGGATGGAGAGCTGAAAGTAGTGTAAGGAGCGAGTTTGGGATAGGATGGAGGAAGAAAGCTAAATGACAGAAAGGAGGCACTAAGGAAATTGAGCACAGAATGGAGAGAAGAGGTAAGGTGGAAAGGGAGCGAGGGCACTGAAGAGAAGGTGAAGAGAGTTACTGTAATACTGAGTTCTACAGCTTCCCAGACATGTAGACAAATAAAACAGCAGAAGAAGACAGTGATGGCTTTAGGTTACCGACACAAAATGTGTGTGTATACTAATCTTCATAAAACCTGTGGCTTTGACAAAGTGGAACACTTTGAACACAGACCCCACACTGAGTGTATTTGTGTTGACATAATGTCTCTGCTGATTGTGGTCTTGAGAGACAAGTGAAAAGAATGCATGTTTAGTGTGTAAGGTTGTGCAGTTTACAAAGAGCATACCTCCATTATTTCCTGTAAAATACATGCTATTAAGGACTATAAAAGGTAATATGTGTATGCATTCATGGAAAATAACAGCAGAGAATCAAATTTGACCCAGCTGTGGCTTTAATGTTTGTCTTTATGAAGACAGGTTATAGATGGCTAGATAGTGAAGGCACACAACAACCTGTGCTTGTTTTGGTTTGGGGGTTTTTTGTTTGTTTTTTTTTGATTGAGTGCCATTTAGACTGTACAGGTCAGCGTGGACCTCAATGGATATGCCTCCTCAAACCATAACTGAGCCAACAATTAAACCTGTCATGCTAAACAAGGCAGCACAACGTTCTCCACTGCTTCTGCAGACCCTTTCACGTCTGTCACGTGTGCTCAGAGGGAACCTGGCAATTTTGATATTCTATGGCAAATGCCAATCAGGCTCCATGGTGCAAGGCAGTAAGCACAAGGCCCACCAGAGGATGTTGGTCTTTTTTGGTCACAGACATTCACACCAGTGACCTGCTGGAGGTAATTTTGTACCTCTGGCAGTGCTCATGCTGTTTTCTCCTTGCACAAAACAGCAGGTACCAGTCCTGCTGATGAGTTAAGGACCTTCTACAGCCCTGTCAAGCTCTGCTAGAGTAACTGCATGTCTCCTGGAGTCTAATCCATGCTCTTGAGACTGTGCTGGGAGACACAGCAAACCTACCAGTATTGACACTGACCTTAGCAGAATGCAACACTTGTGAGAAAACACTCAGAAAAGATGATGAGGGGAAAAAAGTCAGCATCCTCCACCTGTAAAACCATTCCTGTTTTGGGGGTTGTCTCTGCTGCTTCTCCTACTGCACCTGTTGTTAATTTCATTTACACCACAGCAGCAGAAACTGATTAAAATCCTCCCCTGATACATAACTGACCAGATCAATATGCTAAAATGATAAATGATTTGATGCTATACTCTGATTAAACAGTTTCTCTGTAATTTATATGAGCATACCATAAAAATCTTGAACATTGCAAGGTTGGGGGTGTCAGTGAATCAATTTCAATGCATTTTTTGTGTGACAGAACAGCGATTAGTACTATTCAGTATACACTACACTCACTGTGGTGCCATTTGGTTTGGAGGTTCCGTGTCTCATTATGGCTCTAAGGACAAGTCCAGCTGTTGAAAAAGAGAGTACAGATGACTAGATCTGGGTCAGAAATGTCAGATGGCACACATCAAAGTGACTTTGCGCGGTCCTCAGTACCCGATCTGCAGTAGTTTCACCTGCAGGGGCTATGCAAACAGCAGTTTTGATTGCTCATACCCTTCTTCTACACCTTTCCAAAGTAGAGTGTGTGAGGCTCAACAAGCCTCTTGTTAATACTTGACATAGATTATGGAATTAACTGTCTTAGGTAAATTTTATACTGTTGGAGCTTTAGATAGCATAAATTATGAGTAATTGTAAAGTGTCACAATGAATATCAATGTACTGATCACATGACTATGAGTGCCAGTATAGTCGTTGTATTTGATTCCTCTTCATTACTACTCTTCATTACAGGGTGGGCCATTTATATGGATACACCGTAATAACATGGGAATGGTTGGTGATATTAAAGTCCTGTTTGTGGCACATTAGTATATGTGAGGGAGCAAACTCCTCAAGATGGGTGGTGACCATTTAGAAGTCAGCCATCTTGGATACAACTTTTATTTTTTCAATAGGAAGAGAGCCATGTGACACATCAAACTTATTGGTAATGTCACAAGAAAAACAATGGTGTGCTTGGTTTTAACGTAACTTTATTCTTTCATGAGTTATTTACAAGTTTCTCTTTGTTTACAGCCATTGACATGTCGAAGAGGTTAACACGTGAGGAGCGGATCGAAATTGTGTTGATATCTGGTGAACGCAGTAACCGAGTCATTGCAGCAGATTTCAATGCAAGACAACCAACGAGACCACCCATCTCCCATGCTACAGTTAGCAAACTGCTTGCTAAGTTTTGTGAAAATGGTTCAGTGTTGAATTTGCCAAAATGTGGACGCAAGAAAACGGTCACTAATGAAGAAACATCAGTGGCTGTCCTAGCTTCATTCAGCAAGAGCCCACAGCGTAGCACTCGCCGCATGTCACTGGAGAGTGGCATTAGTCGAACATCCCTTCGGCGGTATTTGCTACTCACAAATGGCACCCTTACAAACTCCAGCTTCTGCACCATCTCAACGAAAACAAAAATTGGAACAGGACCCTCAGTTCACGCAGAAGATTTTGTTCAGTGATGAGGCAAACTTTTATGTGAATGGTGAAGTTAACAAACAAAACCACCACTATTGGTCTGACACTAGCCCACATTGGATGGATCCCTCCAAGACTGTTGGAACAACAAAAGTGATGGTTTGGTGTGGTATATGGGGTACAACGATAGTGGGTCCATTCTTCATCAATGGAAATCTCAAGGCCACTGGATATTTGAAATTACTACATGATGATGTGTTTCCCTCTTTATGCACTGAAGCTGGCACGTTCCCTGAGTTTTTCCAGCAAGATGGTGCAGCACCACATTATGGGTGCCAGGTCCGAGCATTCCTAGATGAACAGTTTCCTGGAAAGTGGATTGGTCGTCGTGGGCCAGTTGAATGGCCCCCGAGGTCTCCCGATCTGACCCCCTTAGACTTTTATCTTTGGGGTCGTCTGAAGGCAATTGTCTATGGTGTGAAGATACGAGATGTGCAGCACCTGAAACTACGGATACTGGATGCCTGTGCTGGCCTTTCTCTTGCTGTGTTGCTATCAGCAGACGCGTTACTGTAATCCGATTACTTTTTTCAAGTAACGAGTAAAGTAAGGGATTACTATTGCAAAAACGGTAATTAGATTACCGTTACTTTCCCTTAGGAACGCTGCGTTACTAAAACTGTGATTTTTTTGCGAGAATGTCTCATAACATAACAGTGACGTAAGCAAGTGCGACGTTTGTGACAACAGCTGTCTGCAGATCAACATATATCGAGTGCGGGAGAGAGTATGAGCGTGCAGCGTTTAAAGCGTGGAAGTACTGACCTTCCTTTAAGTTTGATTCCATAAAAAGTGACAAAAACATTAGCGTCCATTGTGCGTGGGAAGAAAACTTCTTTTTACAGCGAAAAAACCCCCCCTAAACTTCCAAGCAAGCACCGAGTGCGCAACGACGTAATGGAAAATTCACAGAGAAACTCGCGGATTCGTCCACTGACCGCCGCGGCACACCTGCACCAGGGTAAACCTCTGCCTACCCTACTCCTGCTTTACAGGTGAAAATAGAGCAAAAGGACCGCTAGTCTTTGATTTTATTTATTTTCTGCTGTGTTTTACTTGCATCTATTTGAAAGAGTGAGTGTAAACACACACACACAAAAAATGATGTGCTGGAATGTGCAGAAAATAGGTTTAAATATTAAACAAATTTCTTCCAGTCAGAGAATGTTGCATATAATTAAATTTTTGCTTGATGCACAAAGTTAAAAGGTTAAAACTAATAAAACAAGTTTTAAAAAGAGACTTTTCCATTTGATTACATTTTGTATGATGGATTATGTAGAAAAAGTAGAATTGGGCTGAAAGATCTATCGCTTTATCACCTACTCAGGTTGTAAATCGTGTTTTTAAAAAGTAACTAAGTAACTAAGTAATTAATTACTTTTGAAAATAAGTAATCAGTAAAGTAACGGGATTACTTTTTTGGGGAAGTAATCAGTAATTAGTTACTGATTACTTTTTTCAAGTAACTTGACCAACACTGGCTATCAGTGTGTGAAGAGTGGGAGAAGAGGGTTGCATTAACAATCCAACACAATGGGCAGCACATTGAACACATTTTATAAGTGGTCAGAAACTTGTAAATAACTCATGAAAGAATAAAGTTACGTTGAAACCAAGCACACCATTGTTTTTCTTGTGACATTACCAATAAGTTTGATGTGTCACATGGACTCTTCCTATTGAAAAAACAAAAGTTGTATCCAAGATGGCCGACTTCTAAATGGCCACCATGGTCACCACCCATCTTGAGGAGTTTGCCCCCTCACATATACTAATGTGCCACAAACAAGACTTTAATATCACCAACCATTCCCATTTTATTACGGTGGATCTATATAAATGGCCCACCCTGTACTTATTATGGCAGATGGCAGGGATTCTTTATGAAGGTTACTGTAAAATGCATTACTGTCCTCTTTTCTCAGATTGTTGCACAACTGTGCAGACATAGAAGAAAGCTTTACCTTTAAAGCTTGCTGCACCCTCATTCTTGGTACAGCTTCATGTTTTAGTTTCATTTTTAAAGTTGCTATGGTGCTGTTTACTGACTGTGAAGTCAGTGAGTAAGCGGTTTGAATTTGCCACCCTTTATGTCAATACATCAGAAGTCTTTGGTGTGGTAAAGGAAATATGGACAAGAAAATATTTATTTAACTTTATTTTTTTCACACCATTCTAAACACAATAATTTCAATTTTTTAAATTAACAATTATGGGAAGGGCAGGCTATGACTGGAGTGTGGCCTCGCACGTCACCAAATGAGTCAAGATGGGTGAAAACCTCTTTGGTCTGAACGGTAGTGTTCATAGCACATGAATGATGTACTCCATAAGGAAAAAGTCAAAGACTGGGAAGTCTAAGGGTTTAAAATAAAGACAGTAGGTACTTTGGAGCTTAAAGAGGAAGCAGCAAAATAACTGAGTAAGACATGTTTGCTTAGCCAAACCAAGATGAGTGGAAGTGAAGGCTTCCTTGATAAGGAATGTATTTAAAGGTTTAGAGCAGATAAGATGTTAAAGGTTTCAGTCCCTTTGCAGACCGTTTGTACAACAAGGAAATACTACTCTGTCAAGCTAAAAGTAAGGACCAGTAGCACTGTTCTTTGGGATAGTGTTGATTTCAAGTCCAAGCTCATTAACGCTGTAGAATTACACAGTTTTTGGAGGGGTTTAGAGCTTCAGGCAGAGAAGAGGAGGTAAGCGACTTGCAGTTGGCGTGTACTGCACTTTGCTCACAAGCAAACTGCAATTAAAAGTTATTGGTGAGATTCCAATTTGTCATGCCTGCAGGGGTTAGCTGAGGAATTCAGGGTATACAGTTAAGTTGTGTTTTTTGTTGTCAGAGTATTGAACTGTGGATTTTGGTTTGCTGCGTTCACACTGAAAGATTGAAAGATATCTGTTGCATTTATTAACTTGTATGATCACCAAATGACACACGGCTGCAAGCCAAATGGGAAATTCAGGAAGGCTGTACAAGATTCCCCAATGAGTAGAATAAGCACAACAAGCATAACTGGCAGCATGCTCAGCCAGAAGGTTCCACACATGGAAAGCACATGCTAACTATGTTTGTCCTGCTGTGATACCCAAAGATATCAGCAAATGAACCACTTCTTAAATTCTTCTGGGAAGATTACTAAACCTTTGGGAATCAAGAGCACTGGGAGGTAGAAGCGATTGGATGGCACTGATTACCACCTGATGAAGTTAGCCAATAGAACAGAAAGCAGGGCATGGAGCTAAGGACCTGCCTTTTGTTCACTCATGCCATTTCCACCTTAATCCAAATACAAGACAGAGGCACTGAAATTTAGTTTGAGATGCTCACAGCATTTAAAGATATTCATTTGTTTTTACAGAAATATAAAAAGAAAATCTTGGGAAATACACTTGCACCATAAAAGCACACATAAAAAATACTTATATAACAATAAATAAGTATATAAGAATCTAAATATATGTACCACAAATTTACCTTTCATATTAATTCACCTTTACATCATCATGGTCTGCCGTCTTTTTTTCCATCTTTAGTAATTGTAGACTTAACAACTTGAAAATCCAAACTTATAAAGCAAGCTTTAGTTTTTTAGTTCTTAAAGAAATACCATGATGATGATAATACGAGCAGAACACAACATCTTGCTCTGAGAGAGACAGAAGCAGGCAAAGTGAAGTGAATGAGGAATGTGAACACCAGGGAAGAAGAAGGGATTGTCAGTGATTCCAGACGACAGAGGTAGAAGGTGAGACAAAAACTAAAGTAAATAAAGCTGAGAAGAAAACAACAGTGATAGTAGAGTTTAATGCTTAATGTCGCAATATAAAAGCTTTGTTCTGCTTTAAATGTAGGTCATTTATTCCTACTATCTGACATAGCCTAGCTTTCCTGAAATGAGATATGGGAGGCACTTCTATTTAAATAGGCTGTCATATTGCACATTAGGAAGAACATGGGATGGATATTGAAAAACAATTATGACTGGAGACTTTTAATGGGGCTGTTTAGCTGTTCTTAGGACTATACTCTTCTGGAAAGAGACCTTTGATATTGTGCCTGGAATCTGCTAGAGTCAATCTTCTACTTTTGGGGTAAAGTTCCTAATGCTCCTGTTACCACTGGGAATACCTTGGACTTTACCTCCCACATCAGCTTCAATTGTTCCTTCAGCTCCTGGCACTTCTCAGTTTTGTCTTGCTCCCTTTTCCAGATGTTTCTGTCTACTGGGATTGCCACGTCTGTCAGAACTGTGGTCTTCTGCTCCTTGTCAGCCACCACAGTGTCTTGTTAGTTTGCCTGCACCTGCTTGTCTGTCTGGAACTTGAGGTCCCACAGGACCTTACCCCTGTCTTCTCAACCACCATTGGCGGTGGTTGAGAAGCCACTCCCATATAGAGTTGGGAACTTCAAATCCATATGTGGCACACATGTTCCTGTACACTATTAAAGCCACTTAGATGGGCCTTTCAATGCATGTAGCCCCAGCTTGGATCTTACATCTTGCTGTTATGTCTGTATCCAGGGCACATTTGCATCTTTCCTTTGTCATCTTGTTACTCCACTCCTAAATTTATATCCATAATAACTGTTAGTGAAAAAGCTGGCTATGGGGATTAAGGGCTAAGCAGCAGGGACAAATCAGCATTTGATGCTGATTTGATGCTGACAAATCAGCATTTGATGCTGATTTGTGTGATTGCCTTGGAGTTGGCATCCAATATTGTCTTCTCCACTGAATTCCTGATGAAGACAATTAGTCCGCTATTAGCCTTGTACTGTATCAAGCACTCCAGTATCCGCGTGTGGGAATTGAGTTGTAGGCTTTCATGTAGTTAACCTAGAGTTAACCTAGAGAGTCCTTGTCAACACGTAGCTGGTTCTTTGGTCCTCTGGTAATATTTCCAATGCCTTTTTCATCATGTGTTGACTCGCATACCTACTCAGCTTGGTTGGTGTGATGCCTGACAAAATTTTCCATGTCTAAATTCTTTCATATTTGATAAAATGATCAGCGTTGCTGCTTTACCAGGTGCAAAAATTAAGTTTAACATCCAGGCATCCATGAAAACAGAATTTATTACATTTAACAGAGTTAGAAGTTAGCAGGAAGTTAGCTTGCTAGTTTCCACCTAAACATGATAGACCATGTTCTGACAGAGAGATTTCTGAAAAAAATTAAAAAGTCTGCTATCACTTCCAACATAAAGGAAGACAGAAAACTAAACAGTAGTGACATTTGTAGGGTTGCTGAAGTTGGACTAGCTGGTATATAATGATGTGCTACGTGATCGCTAGCGGCACAGCTATGTTAGCATAACAAATACAGTGAAGCTGGAGGATTAATGCTAACTTGTTTCCACTCGATAAAAGTTAACGTGAGGGTTCCCAATGCTTGTAAACGGACCAAACTTTAGTCAGGAGAACAACTGAGATAATCCATCCACAATACGAGGTTAGTCATTAATATACTGCAACAACATGGGAATAGAGCAGCTGTGAGAGAATTTAACATTAATGAATCAATGGTACGTAAGTGGAGGAAGCAAGAAGAATGAGTTGAATAAAGTCTGACTTATCTAAGTGTTTTGTTTCGCTTAATGCGCCTTATAATCCGGTGCGCATTATGGTCCAAAAAATAACAACTATATACAGCTATATAGCAGTACAGGTTCAAGGGTTCAAGGTTCAAGGTTCTTTATTTGTCACATGCATAGTTATACAAGTATAACACACAGTGAAATGTAGCCTGACACGCTCCGCGACATGTGCAAAAAAATTGGGGGGGGGGGGGGGGGGGGGTGTAGAGGAAAAACATTATATATATATATATATATATATATATATATGTAGTATATACATTGGGTGAATGTGCAGCAGTAGCAGCAAGCAGGTGAATTCTGTACATTAATATGAATAGACATCTGACTATTTTACAGGATAGACAATATAAACATATTTAAAATTAAAGGAATTGAAATGTACATTGTGCCTTGGTTTAGTGTCTGGAAGAGTCCTGACTCAGTCAATTATAGATGATGTGAGAGGGCGGGTGTGTGTGTTTAGGGCCCGGATGGCTTGGGGATAGAAGCTCCTCTTGAGTCTCTCTGTCCTTGCCCGGAAGATGCGGAGCCTTCGACCAGATTGCAGAAGTTGGAACAGTTTGTTGCCAGGATGGGATGGGTCCTTCAGTATCTCCGCTGCTCTAGTCCGGCATCTCCTGGTGTAGGTGTCCTGAAGCGGGGGGAGAGCAATCCTGCAGCAGCGTTCTGCTGTACGGATCACTCTCTGGAGAGCTTTTTGGTCCTTCACACAGCTGTTCCCAAACCACGATGTCATGTTCTGTGTGAGGATGCTCTCCACAGCGCCTGTATAGAAAATCCTGAGGATCTTTGGAGAGACCCTGAACTTCCTCAGTTGTCGTAGGTGATACAGGCGCTGCCTAGCCTTTTTGGTCTGGACCTGAATGTGGGCAGCCCATGTCAGGTCTGAGGAGATGTGGACACCAAGATACTTGAAGGACTGCACCCTCTCCACTGGAGCTCCATTGATGATGATGGGCTTGTAGTCTCTGTGCTGACTCCTTCTGAAGTCCACCACCAGCTCCTTGGTCTTGCTGACGTTCAGCTGGAGGTGGTTGTCCTGGCACCACGATGCCAGATTCTTCACTTCATCCATGTAGGCCGTCTCATCGTTGTTGGAGATGGCACCCAACACCACTGTGTCGTCAGCAAACTTCACAATGGTGTTGGAGCCATGGGTGGCCACACAGTCTGAAGTGTAGAGGGAGTAGAGCAGTGGCGAGAGGACACATCCCTGAGGTGCTCCTGTGTTGATGGTGATGCTGTTGGAGAAGCACCTGCCCACCCTCACCACCTGAGTTCTGCCAGTGAGGAAGTCCAACACCCATGCACACAGACGGCTGTTAAGTCCCAGATCCCTCAGCTTTGTGAACAGTCTGCAGGGCACTATTGTGTTAAACGCTGAACTGTAATCAACAAACAGCATTCGCACATAGTTACCCTGTTTCTTGTCCACATGGCTGAGAGTGGTGTGTAGGACGTGGGCGATGGCATCCTCTGTGGATCTGTTGCATCTGTAGGCGAACTGCAGCGGATCTGTGGTGTCTGGGATGGAGGAGGAGATGATGTTCTTCAGCAGCCTCTCAAACACCTTCATTACTACCGAGGTCAGTGCAACTGGCCGGTAATCGTTCAGGGATGAGGGTTTGCTGTTCTTGGGCACAGGGATGATGGTGGATCTTTTGAAGCATGTGGGGACCACAGACTTCGCCAGGGACTCGTTGAAGATGTAAGTGAACACACCTGCTAGCTGGTCAGCACAGCAGCGCAGCAGACGGCCGGTGATGCCGTCTGGCCCTGCCGCTTTCCTTGTGTTCACTCTCCTCAGTGCCGCTCGGACGTCATGCTCCGCGATGCTGGTCACCGGTCTCTCGCTGATGACGTCACTGTCCTCGGTAGTCAGGCGGTAGATAGCATTAGCCGCCTGGCTAACCTCGAAACGGGCGTAGAACTGATTCAGCTCGTTGGTGAATGCAGAGTCAGCGTTGATCGGCGCAGTGTCCCTGGCTTTGTAGTCCCTAATGGTGCGTAGTCCGTGCCACATACTCCGTGTGTCGCCCTGGTGGAAGTGGGACTCCACACGTTCCCGGTACCGGCGTTTGGCATCTCTCACCGCGCGCCGCACGCCGTATGAGGCCGCTTTGTAGGCGCTCATATCGCCAGTGGCGAGAGCCGCGTTGTAGGAGGCGGTCCTGGCGTTTACTGCAGTGCGGATCGATCTGTCCATCCACGGTTTCTGGTTTGGGAATGTGGTGACTCTCGCAGTGGGGATAATCTCCTCCGCTAGCATATTGACGAAGCATACTGCTACTTCCGTAAACTCGTTGATGTCGACTGCGCATGCTCTGAACATGTCCCAGTCGACGTCGTTGAGTGCGTCCTGTAGCGTAGCTTCTGATTGGGCAGTCCACCGTTTTACCTCCCTCGTGGTTACTTCTTCCCTCCGTATGCTTTGTTTATACTGGGGGATGAGGAAGATGGCGTTGTGGTCAGACTTCCCAAAAGCCGGGTGTGAGACAGCTTTGTAGCCCTGCTTGTATGGCGTGTAGCAGTGATCCAAAATTTGATCCCCTCTCGTTGGACACGAGACATGCTGGTAAAAGTTTGGCATGACTTGTCTGAGGTTCGCTTTGTTAAAGTTGGACATTTTAACATGGGAGTCTATGGGAATCTAGTTTATTTAGTATTGGCCACTGACCTCAAATGGCCTCAAATTAAGGAGTATTTAAAATGTTTCTAGGTTTAGGCTCATGCCAGCTTTCAAATGACAGATGATTGTGAAAATACTGAAATAATCCCATTGGTTTATTTTGCTTCCTAGGCCCTACCTTAGATTTGCATATCCACATAATCCACATTTCCACAGCTGGTTTGTAACGCTTGAGTCACTAACAGCTGTTAGACTGTAATGACTGTATTGACAGTTGAAATGAAATCCAAAGAATGTCATAAGGAAGGAATGTTAAAGGTAGAGAAGTAATGTGAGGAAACAATGTCATATACAATGGAGCCAATAAATATTAAACAAAAGCAGCAGGGTCTTTTACATATTTTAAGTGAATCTGAAAGTAATTAATACAGATTTTTTTAGTCAGATTTTAGTCTGAATAGTCAGATTTTTTTTCTGGAATTAAAAGTTTCACTGGAGTTTAGTAAGATCCCCAGTAGCTGCAGTAATGCAGCAGCTATTTGTCCTGGGGTCATAAATGTTATTGTGTGTAACTAGAAATAAAAATGAGTATGTTTAGAAATGTTGAAAATCCCAAGGATCATTTTGACAGAAACGTTATATTTTATCAGAGGGCTAATAATTTTGTCCTCATCTGTGTATATTATATTTCTCCTAAAATATTTTTTTAAACAGTTATAACATAAAACATTAGGACAGATCCTCTGTTGTGCAATGCCGTTATTAAAGTCTCCATCAATAATAAATAATTGTATTGTCCAAAGTTTAGTTTTATGTAGTAACAGATGTTGTTGTAGAAATAGCTGCTTAAGTAGCTAAGCTAAGATATCTAAAAGAAATGTAACTTCAATGCAATGCAAATGTAATGCAAAACTTAAACCACTCTTTGGTAAAAATATAATGCTATAATGCATTGTGGTATGTAATTTGAATAAACTTTGAACAAACAAACAAATAACTTTTTTTTAGCCCACTTGTTATGCAAAAGTGGGATATGCTAACAAACACTCTACAAAGAAGCCCAGTTATGCGAGGTTAGCTTTTAACCTTTTATCTAGAACTGCTCATTGACTACAGCCCCACCATCGCCACAGATTCATCAAGCTTTTGTAGAAATGTGTAAGAATCTGACTGTGCTATTAGCTGGTTTAATCAGGCCTTTCATAACTGGGAAATGAACAACTTATAATATTTATTTATGTTTGAAATACACTGTGACTGTATGAATACAACAAATAAAATCTCTGCAAATGAACAAGGCACTATAAATGCTTCATAGAAGTTTCTCCAGTTATATAGAGTTATGTCACACTAGTCCTCCTGTATGTACAAATGTAAAACAGGGCATTGCTAGAAGGCATCGGTGCTGAACAACCCTTCCCTGAGTAAATACAGGTTAATTTAATGCAATATAGATATGCAAATACACACACGCACATATAGAGTACACAAAGAGTGAACCAGAAAGCAAAGGAAAAGCTACTTTTGTCCTGAAAACCTCTATAAATGACAAAATGCAACTGTATATATATTGTGGTGGGCTGGGTGGGTGTGCACGTCTGCGTATTGGTAATCAGGTGAAACTGAATACAAGCATTTGACATACTTGATTCTTATTAAGCATGGCCTTCTGCAAACTGAAATCCTGCCAAAGGTGTTCCCCTGCCTTTCACCTATAGTTCATACTGGGAGAGGCTCCAACAGGAATAACCAGAGACTAAATGAGTGAACAAGCAGTTCCAATGTATTTGAATTTGAGTTTGAATTTCTGCCAGTAACTCTATCAATCTGATCAAAAGTTTTAAAGTGAATTTTTTCACAGTTATATGAGAACATATCTCCACAGTTGTTAAAAATAAAAATTAAATGATCCATTTAACACGTTATTGACATTAAAAAAACATCTTAAAAAATTAAAATCTAAATAGGCTGCAAAGGTCAAATACATATGTTTTATTATATCCCACTGAAACACTTCATATCCCGAAGAATGCCTGTAACTGTGAATAAAAAATAAAAATTCAACATACCCTCAAACACAAATTCATAAATTCTTAGTATGTGAGGTGGAAAAAGCTGAGTTCAAAGTCATTTTTTTCAAACCCTCATGTTACTTTGCAATTATGCAAATAAACAAGATGATCCAGACCAGTGTCAGAGGAGTGTTTTTTTCCCTTGTACAATAGGAAAAGACATGTTCTATGCTGAAGCTAATCTGCAATTCAGAAGCAACAAAAGATGAACAAAAAGGGAAGATCATTCTCCTTGCTCCGCCTCTCTTTTTGTCCAGTCAGACAAGTTCGTTTAAGACACTCTTTGCAAAGGAAAAAAACAAAACTTTGCTTCTTAGTAAGATCTGTTTATCAACCTCGAAATAGTTTTTGGTTAATGGTTCTTCCTGGGTTTCAAGGTGTCTGTGCACAGGAATTTTTTACTTGGATAAATTTTACCTTCTAGTCACAGAAGAGACCTGGTAGAGTTCACAAAAGATGTTTCAAAAAGGCTGGACCAGGGACAACAAGATGAAAATGTGCTCCAAAACATCTCCCAACAAATACTTGTGCTTTTGTTATTGCTGTTTTTTTTGTTTTGTTAGCCAATTAATTTTGTTAGCCAATTAATTTCAGAGTAACAGAGTCCAGGCCTTCTAGTCCCGAACAGCCACCAGCTGTTCATATTTATGTTTGTCATATTATGAAGAGGTCCTGGGTCCAGAGGCGGGGTACTGGTCGCCGATCTGTCACAGGCTCCACTGGAATAAATAAAAGGTTTTGGTAGCACTTTATAAAAATGTTACGCTATTAAGCAGTGTAAGGTATTAGCAAGTGCATAATTAATAATGTACATAGCTTCACTCCTTTTTAATATGTCATTTATAAATACTGATATGTTTATCTACCCGTTACTGTTATACCATGTAGAGCTATCACTGCTACTACTGCTACTGGCAAGTAACAATCATAATCATAATTACAGTAATAAGCATAGTCACAATAGCATATGTGTATTTATAAATGGCATACAAAGGAGGAGTAACGCTATATAAATGATGAATTAAGTACTTGCTGATAGCTTATTAATACCTTAACAATGCTTCTTAATAGTGTGGTGTTATTATAAAATGCTACCAAGTTGTCTGACTACAATGAGAAAATAAACCAAATTTCATAATGATATTAAAAGTAACTCAGTTCAGTCTGAGAGGAAGTAGCTGGACAATATTTACATCTTCATTTACCTTTTCCTTTTTTTGTAGAACTGGATGTCATCAGTGGTTGTTGATGTTAACATGTTTATTGAATCATGCTGCATTGCAGAAAATGTAAAGATCATACCTCTGACAGTTGATATACGTTCCTCTTTTACCCCATGAGAAAGGTAAAAAATACAAATTGTTTAGTCCAATAAACACTCAGTAAGCAATCGCAAAGATGGTGCGAGGGTGAATGACATAATAAATTCTATTCGTTTAGTGATGGAATCGTCCAGTTGGTGTGAATTTCATCCAGATTAACTCTTGTCAAACTTTTCTTCTGTATGTAATTACGGGCTGGATGTTTGGGTCACATAGGCCCAGATGTTTGTGTGTTTGTGTGTTTATACTGTAACAGCCAAGAACAGAGTTTTGTGCTCTGCACAACCTGATTTTTCAAGTTTGTGTAGGTGTTTTGCTTCCTGTGCTGTGGAAAACATCTTGCACTTACAGACATACAGTAGATGTTCTGTGTCAGTCAGCATCTGTAACCAGTTAAAAAGCTAAAACAGACCATTTTTGATGGATAAACTGAGCCTGTTGGATTGTTGTGGAATTGGATGGTGGTGGATGGAAAAGAGCTACGATGAGATGAAGCCACTG
Organism: Diplotaxodon limnothrissa; assembly: GCF_057381915.1. Classification (NCBI taxonomy): domain Eukaryota; kingdom Metazoa; phylum Chordata; class Actinopteri; order Cichliformes; family Cichlidae; genus Diplotaxodon; species Diplotaxodon limnothrissa. The sequence continues at coordinate 5,149,827 of NC_140612.1, read as the reverse complement.
AGTGTGTGTTAGTTAAAATTTTGTTCGAGTTCACACTCATGCCTCATGGGACAAATGCATGATCAACACCACTTAAAAAGGTAATAAAAGCCCACTTAGTCTACAATTAAGTGTTAGAGACAGTCTGCTAGCAACTTGTAATAGTAGTATTACTTAGAACAACTACTGAAAGCCATTTAGCCAACATTCAAAGCTAAACTTATCAGCTGGTTTCAGTAGCATGCTGTCTGGGTGCACTTTGAACAACCAGTTCTGTGACTTACCTCACACGCTGTATTGTGTGTCTTTCCAAACAATAAGCACAGAAATAGTAGCAAGAAACAGCCACGATTTCCACCGAGGGAAGAAATTGCTTGCTTTTTCCCCCCCTTTTTTTTGTAGCAGTTTACAGATTATTTGCCCCCAGCCCTCTTCTCCTGTTACTGCATTCTTCTGTGTGCATGTATGTGACAGTGATCCTTAGCCTGGAGCTGAATGGGACAGGAGGAGTTGACGTGCAGGAGAGAATAAAGAAGATAACAGGAAGAAGCTGGTTAGAGAACCTTGGATTAAGCAAGTAGGGAAAACAGAATAAGAGATGGGAGGCGGGGGGGTTCAAAATGTCATGTAACGCAAAAAGAAAAGATTATCATTAAAAGAGGAAAGGAACAAAAAACAGGTGAGAAAAGGAAAGAGTGGAGGATAATGAATTTTAGTGGTGCGTGGGTCAGATTTCTGCCTAGTTTCAAGGGTCATTGCTTACGTGTGTGTTCACATGAAACAAGCAGACAAAACAGTCAGCTATAAATAAGAAACTGAGGAAACCAGCCACGCAAATGTCTAACAAGCCAAACTGGGCAGAAAGGAACAAGATGAAGAACAATTTTGATGAAGACTTAAAAGGACCTTCGGGTTTATGGTTTGAATTTATAAACACATTCATCTAATTAGAAGCAGAAAAAGAGATTAATAAAAGAAAAAAGTACAATAATGAAATGCATATACAATGTGACCCAGCTGCTCTGTTTTACGTTTTCCCAGTGAGAAGGTTGTGACTTTTCCCCGGGGGCCTCTCAATTCCTTGGCTCACTAGTTGGCTCAGTCTCATGTTTACACTCTTCAAACACACTCTGCCTTTATCTCTCTATCTCAGCCTTTCTTTTTTTACTTAACTACACATACTCTCACTTACATGAGCAACATTTACTCTGTGACTAAAAACACTAGCTTGCTAACACTTGGGATCTCATCAAAGGCTGAGAATGTATTCATTTGCTCTTGTTTGCATGTCTATCATGTAGCGACCTTATACAGGAAGGTGCACACAAAGCCAGAACTGGAACACAGTGTTCAAGCACACAGTGGCACTCATTAATTATTTTATTTTTTTTAACTGTATAGCTTTTTGTTTCAAGCTACATACAAAAGCATCAATGGGCACCTACTCATATGACCCTCTCACAGGGATCTTCCTTTCCCATGGGGGTTTTGCGGCTTTCAGATCAGCATATTTGTACAGAGCACTCTCTCTTGGGCATTGTGCACACTCGTCATCAAAACTTCTGGTTCAAAAAATGTAAACCTACATTATGAAATGATTCTTAAACTTCCTAGAAGTACGTAATCGCTGTGGTCATGTGTTACAGTTACACATTATACAAACTATAACCACTTTTATTGGGTTTTTTAAATATATTTTTTGGTCCTTTAAATTTTTTTAATCCTTGGCTTTATTGGATATAAACAGCAATGATCAACAGGAAAGCAGAGGGAAAGCCACAGGCTGGCCACTTTCAGCCATGCAACATATTGCCTGTTAATCCGACTGAGCTGACTTTTATTTTTTTTATGTTCTATTTTGGACCCTACATTTATGTGAAGGAAACGTACAGTAGTACATCATTTCTCCTTTAGTGGGAAACACAAAGGGCTGCACTTTGAGAACACTGAATGGAAATCACAAACTGATTTCCAAAGAGCGTTTAGCTGAAACCTTGGCATATCTTGGCATAATATGCAATGTGTCCTTTAAAAATGAAGGAAACTGGACAAGTAAAGGACAAAAAAAGACATGGCCGACCTAAAACACTATTAACAGGAGATTAACAGTTCCTGAAAGACACATTTGGAAAAACAGACTTTAAATATCACTTGACAGATGCATCTGGTCCTTCAGTTTGATCCATCTACTGTTTGCTGAAGTCTAATTTCTGATGAGAAAATTTTGTCACAAATCAATTCTTAAAGAAGAGAAATGGGGAGAAAAGACAGAGGTATGCCAAATTACACAAGAACTGGACTAAGAATCACTGGCAACAGGGCTTATTGAGTGAGGAACCAATATTTAGCATAAGGATAGGCGTGGAGGCTCTGTCAGAGTTTGGGGCTGCATAGTTTGGGGCTGGGGATCTTGTTAAAACTAAAATGGAGTTCTGAATTAAGAAAATGGAAAATGTCTTATTAGATTTTTAAGCATGGCAGTGACCTCAAACACACTGCCAGGGCATTAAAAGGATACCTGGATAGAAAAACACACAATGCCCCCCCAGAGCTTGGACCTCAAAATTACTGAAGCAGTGCGGGATCATCTTACAGAGAACAGGACAAAAGACCAACATCCAAAGAAGAACTTTCCAGCATCCTACAAGAACCCTGGAGAACTATTCCTGAAGACTGCTTAAAGAAATAACAAGAAACACTGTTCAGAGGTCTGTACTACAAAGCAACATACAAAGGATATCTCTCCGTTATCTTGTTTCACTTACTGTAACACTGGCAATCAGAACAAGCGGTTACACAAAGCTGGTGAGCAAATTAACCAAGGGTTTCTCCTGGTCGTTTACTAAGGGGTGACATTGGCCAATCACAGTTATGGATATGATTATTGGCAGCAGAGAAGCTGATTTTGAAACTTAAAAATAACCATAAAATAAGATACAAAGTAATTCTCACAAATGAGTCCATTGTTAAAGTCTTTGCACTGGCTTCTGGTTAGGTTTAGCTATCAGTTTAAAATCATGACTCTTACTTTTACGGCCTTACACATCTGTTTAAAGACGCATTTGGATAATGTTTTTGTGTATTATGATGTTTCTGTGTGAGGTATTTTTAATATCCTTGTAAAACACTTTGTGACAGATTCTCGTCTTAAAAAGTGCTATTTATAAAGTGCTGTATAGTCATTTTTACTTACTTACTACTTGCTTACAATCTTTTACAAGTTTTTTTCCCATACAGAGTGTACAGCGCACGCTAATGTTTTTGTCACTTTTTATGGAATCAAACTCACAATAATGTCAGCACTTCCAGGACGGAACCCCAGCTGTGAAACGGATTAGAGCAGGACCACCCGGAGCCTAGAAGCTGGTGGTGGAGATGATGGTGGCTTGAATGGAGCTTGTGTGATGAGAGGTGGAGATGGGTTGCACAAAGGCACCTGCGAAGGAGAAAGACAGAAGCACAGTGAGATTTCTAGTACGCGGCATGAATGCTGATTGGCCTGGAGAAGGCAGGAACAAGGTGATTGGACTAGACCAGTGATGTCACAAACAGCCTGACAGCATGGGAAAGTGGAAGTGATAAAGCTCAGATTTAGCCAGCAGCACCTGGGATTGGACAGATGTGAGACCTTTCTTACTGAACTTACACATAAGCTTCATTAATGAGGTTTAGCCAATTTGGAGCCTGGAAAGAAAAAAAACAGCAAGAGTGCATACCGTGTAGGTAACAGACTTATCAATATTACAGTTCTATCATTAAGACGTGGGAGAATCTGATAGATTATACTCAATTATTTGATACAATGTAAGTTTAAGTGACAGTTTTATTTAGCTCAGCTTATTAAGATCAAAGTGGGCTGTATCTGGCATGTCAAAATGAGTTTGACATCCCTGCTTCAGACCATCCTGCTATCTGCACACAGAGGTCTGAGGGATCCTTCAGTAATGGTGACACTACGAAACTAACTTGTTCCAGATGTGAACCTAACTTGGAGGTTAGGTTCAAAGTGTAAGAGACCATGCTGCTGTAAGATGTGTGCCACCTCTATAGTACAGAAAACCCAGGACTAATCTGAAATTACCTGGATAAAATAAATGAATAATAAATATTGACTTTCAAGCTTGAGATAGCAATAAATTACCACACCTATTTCCCATTATCCTAGCAACTCAATAACAGTTGTTCCAATTGTTGCTATAGAGATGTTAAATTCCCGTAGAGGTCTACGTCAGGCTGTGGCTTGGGTCACTTTTATCATCACAGAGTGGGCTATAGCACAGGCTTATCAATCAGGCACCAGCCATAGCTGGTTCGTTGAAGACTGACACTATAATCCATAGTTTTCAGTTATGAGAGGTGTGTTCACATGCTGTTGCCATACTCTATACCAACTGGCAGCTGTAAATAAACCTTGATAAATAGCACAGTAACTATCTGGTTAAACTTGAAGACATTCAATAGATTGCTGGTGGTCAAAGGACCATAGCACTTTTTTTGTCCTCTGGGCAGGCATGTCCCAGTAGCTCTGATGTTATGTGAAAGTAATAAATTGCAGTGAATAAAAAGTAACAGTAACTGTATTTCCACAGTCAAATCAACCCATAAAACCTTCACCCCCCTAGAAGTAGCTCTGAGTATTGCACCTTATGAATGGTGGCTATCTTGATCCTATATTTCTCTTTTTGTTCCTTTTATTAAACTTTTATTTTCTTATAAAGTAGTAGCTTAAGTTTAAGCTATACCAATAGAGCAGCTTGGTAACATTTATGTGTGGGACCTGTAGCCAAATAGAAAAGAAGACAGTTGGAGGAAGGGAGAAGGAAGAGGGCACAGTAAAAAGAGGAGTAATTCAAAGCCACAGGTTTAGTTTACCAGTCATGGCAGCCAGACGGCAGGAAAGCTGCTGCATTAGATCACTCTGCCAGATAGGAGACGGAGAGAGTTTTTTCTTTTTTTTTTAATTATTCGTGTGTGTGTGTGTGTGTGTGTGTGTGTGTGTGTGTGTGTGTGTGTGTGTGTGTGTGTGTGTGTGTGTGTGTGTGTGTGTGTGTGTGTGTGTGTGACAGAGAGAGAGAGAGTGTGTGTGAGTGTACAAGAGTGCTACAGAGTTGTTGGGTTAGATTGCCCAGTCAGATAAGTCTGCAGTTCCCATATGGGAGTAGGGAGGTAACAGGTAACACTAGAATAAGTGGTCCTCCTGGAATAAATAAAGGCCTCTCTTCAATAAAAAGGGAAGGGAAAATGGGAAGGCAATTGAAACATTTACAAAGCCAAGGTGATCTGATGTGGGAGCTTGTATCAGCTGTAAACATGAGAGAAAACAATCTTAGACATAGAGCCACAATCAATATTTGTGTTCGGTTTTGCCAGGTCATAGCTGACATGAGTAATTTAAGTTTCCAGGTAGTCTGAGCAGGGACAAAGTGATCACACATACTGCCCATCATAGAAAAAGAAGCAGTGTGTAAGATGAGGCTCTGGAGTTTGAGAGTTTAGAAGGATGTTTTAGTCAACACAGGCATACAAAATGATTTCCTCAAACTTTGCCCTGTTGATTTACATAATTATTATTTGCTAGAAGTGTATTCATTATTAAACTAGCTCTATCTCCTTTCTTCATTAATTTAGTTTCAACTATTGTGAAGGAGAAAATTTGATAGGGCTCCATTCCAAGAAGCAACTCCAAGCATAAAATAAGACTGACTTCATTAACCCGAAGATCAGCAACTGAGTTTTAGGTTCCACAACAGTTGATCACCTCCAATGCCGTTACTCACCATGGCAATGGGTAAATAAAGAGCAGTCTCCATTTTAATCCAGTGGACTGGGGGAGTAAGAACACATGTTAACACCTAACATGATATTTACCTTAAAGAAAGAGGGAAGAGTCATTTTAATCATTCTGTCATCATCATACACTGAACAGAAATGTAAACGCAACACTTTTGTTTTTGCTCCCATTTTTCATGAGCTGAACACAAAGATCTGAAACATTTTCTACATACACAAAGAACCCATTACTCTCAAATACTCTTCACAAATCTGTCTAAATCTATGTTAGTAAACACTTCTCCTTTGCCGAGATAATCCATCCCACCTCACAGGTGTGGCATGTCACGGTGCTGATTAGACAGCATGAATATTGCACAGGTGTGCCTTAGACTGCCCACAATAAAAGGCCACTCTCAAATGTGCAGTTTGATCACACAGCACAACGCAACAGATGTCCGCTACCATAAGCCGTCTCCAAAGGCGATTCAGAGAATTTAGCAGTACATTCAATCGGCCTCACAATCACAGACCACATGTAACAACACCAGCCCTGGTGTGGTCAGTCATCATAACCTACTTGAGTGGGCAAATGCTCAAATTTGATGGCGTCTGGCACGTTGGAGACGCAGACATCGTGTGGGTGAGCGGTTTGCTGACGTCAGCGTTGTGGATCGAGTGGCCCATGGTGGCGGTGGGGTTCTGGTATGGGCAATGTTATGGACAATGAACACAGATGGATTTTATTCGTGGCATTTTTGAATGTACAGAGATACCGTGACAAGATCCTGAGGCCCATTGTTGTGCCATTCATCCACAACCGTCACCTCATCTTGCAGCATGATAATGCATATTGCAAGGATCTGTATACAGTTCCTGGAAGCTGAAAACATCCCAGTTCTTGCATGGCCAGCATACTCACCGGACATGTCACCCATTGAGCATGTCTGGGATGCTCTGGTTTAGCATATATGACAGTGTGTTCCAGTTCCTGCCAATATTCAGCAACTTCGCACAGCTATTGAACAGGAGTGGACCAACATTCCCCCACAATCAACAACCTGATCAACTCTATGTGACGAAGACGCGTTGCACTGCATTAGGCAAATGGTGACCATACCATACTGACCCCCCCTCCCCAAACAGCAATATTTATGCAGTCTAATCAGCACGTTGACATGCCACACCTGTAAGGTGGGATTATCTCAGCAAAGGAGAAGTGTGTTTACAAACACAGATTTAGACAGATTTGTGAACAATGTTTGAGAGTAATGGGTCCTGTAGAAAATGTTTCAGATCTTTGAGTTCAGCTCATGAAAAATGGGAGCAAAAACAAAAGTGCTGCATTTATATACAGATTATTTATATATTCTTCATATCTGTGGTCATCATTCATCGAACTTGAATTTTCATTAAATAAAGCTAGAATCCTCATTTTGCATTTGATTTTCTTTGATAGCAACTTTATGAATGAGCAAATGGAAATGGAGTGTCAGTAAGCTCGTTCAGATGCAGCAGGAGAGGAGTCTCTGACCCCGGCGACTGAATCAGAGTTTAAGTTAACTCTGCAACAGAATTTCCCCCTCTTCTCAAAGTTAACAAACTCAGCGATGCTGCTTCCTGTTACAGCGCCCAGGACAGTGCTGGCGACAATCATCAAGACTGGAGGCTCTCTAATGACTTTACACCACACGTTTTTGAAAAAATGTCAGAGCAGCCTTAAAACCACTTGAGAGGGGCTGAAAGCATTCTTTGGCAAATCTGTGTACAAGGTATGTCTCCAGGATCCAGGTCTACTGGGTGGCAAAGATAAGGGTGCTAGTTATAGCTAATTCAATGTGTCGAGACAGCTTCTTTGAGACTAAGCAATCCATCAAAGTAACAAACAATCGGGATATCTGTGATGAGCAGAAAAAGAATGATACCCTCTGGAAGATGAGACCTCTACCTTAAACAGATTGCAACAAGGCTCCCTCAATGTGGCAAGACTGTATGCCTGTGTAGATGAGGAAATGATTCCCAGTACATGCCACTCTCCTGTACAGCAGGGTGTGCCAGGGAAACCAAATCTTGCTCGCTAGTCCCAATGATTTACAAGGACTAGATTCACTGACCACCAGCTGAGAAATTGAGGAAATGCAGTTGCTTGGATGTCACAGTCTTTTCCAAGAGGAACCTGGAATACTGGATATGCTTTAAACAAAAGGTCTCCTGGGAAAAGGGACCAGTATAAAAAACAAAATCCCTCTGTTGTGCAATACACCAAGATGGCAGATGATGTCAAATTGCAAAAACAAGAAGCTTTCAGCAGGTTTTAGTATTTTGACGCTAAGCTAAAAAATACTCCCCAGCAAAAGGGTGGTCGAGGTCAACAAGGTGACCAGTAATTTTGAAGTGATGCGCACAGAGTACACTGAAAAACAGAGCCCAATGATGATGTCAAAAAATATAGGGCACTTCATTTGTCATACGATCATGGAGACAACACACATCGCAGTGAATGAGAGCTTATGACATGTCAAAGACACACAAAATGCTTCCTGCCATACAATGCATGATCAATAGTTAATGTCATGTGTAACTACAAATGAAGCTTCAGGTGTCCTGTAGATGTGCAGAGTGCAGTTTAATCAAAAAGCTCCCCTAAGAGATCTTATTTGTTAAGCATTACTTCGATGTTAAGCTTTAGTTCCTAGGATGATATATAGCGCTCTCTTCCCTCCTTTTCTTGCCAGACCATTTGTTTATGTTCTGTGTTTGTTCCGCATGTTTTCCTAGCTGCCAGTGGTTAGTGGTTTTTATTCCTGTTTATGTGAAATTTACCTCAGTCAATAAATAACTTACCCCCTCTTTTTAAACATTGTCTGCTTCCATGTCCGGCATTTCAGCCTTCTCTCCACCACATATTAACTTATAAGCAATCAAAGGATGCGTGACATTATTAAAGAGCACAATTAGATTGAAATTTAACTGTTAGTGGGAAAGAGAAATGATGTACTAATTGACTACTCGAGTTCATGCAGGTGACACAAAGTGAACAAGGAAAATCAGACCCTAAAAAGTTAACATGGTGCAGATGTCGTCTCTATTCCGTTGAGGCATTTCACCGATTTGTCCCACACAGGGCAGCACTTCAGTTAACATATGGATCACAGCTTGAGTAACATTGCAAACACATTGTTGACTGGAAGAAGAAAGTAACAACAACTGAGAAAAAGCTACGGAGATCAAAGCTGGTCATTTTTATTAGACACACATAAAATTCATTTTTAATTTTTTTAATAATATAAAAGTTTTTACATTTAAAAATAAATGAAAAAATGAAGTTCTAATGTTCTCATGTATGGAAACAGTTTCCCTGTTTATGATGGTTATGTTGGAAAATAATGTACTGCACCTGCAAACTGTCACTTGGTTTCAGTTTACTGAACTATCAAATTTAATACTTCAAAACAAAGTCACAGGTTTGTTCAGGTGACTGTTTGACAGGCTGATGTTAGGCTGATAACAGAAAGCAAAACCCTGATCTGTTGCTTCATACAACATGCAGAAACTGCACCAACACTGACAGGCAAGAAAGGTATGCCTCCGTAACCAATACATTAGTCAGACAGCACTATGACTTTTGTTTTTCTGAGATGTGAGCCAAGCCGCAACATGAGTTCTAAATACTTTTTCCTTATGAGGTTATGCAATGAAAGTTCATAAGAGAAGCCCGAGTAAATATGTAAATAATAAAATTATTAATTTTGGACTCTGTGACTTTGTGCTTAGCAGCCATGACAATTTCTGGATAACCACCAGTACATAAAGAAAAGTGCCATAAAGAGTGATTCTTACTGCATGGCTTTTCAGTCCAGACTGAAATATACCAGCGTTGGCTTTCCAACACAAATCTGTGATGCATTCATGGTCCTCAAATGTTGGAAGCTCATTTCATAAGGATGACATTGTGGCTTTGGGTAAATTATCTCAACAACTATTGGATGGATTTCCAAGGAATCTACTATGAACACAAGTTTCATTGGTTTAATTAGATTTCGTGATAAGTTGGAGCACTTGTTTCGTGAGGGGGTGACTCCCACTATACTAATGACAGCATAATGTAGTCCTAAAGAAAAACTGTAGAGATTGTGTTCTCTGGAAATACATCAAAGAAGAAAAGTAGTCCTGTTTCTACAAAGAGATCACTATTGAATTTCCTGTAATTTTATATTGCTTAGACAAATTCCAGTCACCTTTACTATATTGTGAAAGTTGAGAGACATATCTCAAATTACTGTTACTGACAGAAAAGAATTTCCAAAATACAATAGTCAAAATTCACTAGCAGTGTATTATATTTGTTGTTACTGTTGTTGGTGGTTTCAAGAACAGGCATGTCTTTTCACCAAAGCATCGCCAGTGTCTACTGCAACTAAAATTGCAGTATTCAGAATTATACGTATACACAGAGTGTTTAATCCTGTTTTTCACAGTTAATTCAGTTTTATTTATATATGCCAAATCATAACGACAGTTGTTCAAGGTGATTTAAATTGTAAAGGCCCTACAATAATAAAGAGAAAATTTCAAAAATCAGATGACCCCGTATGAGTGAGTACTTGGTGAAAGTGGGAACAAAAAACTCCCTTTAAACAGAACGAAACCTCCAGCAGGACCAGGCTTAGGTTAGGGGTGAGGGGAGTAAGACAGGACACTCTGTGGAAGAGAGCCAGAGATTAATAATAATTAATGACTGAATGCAGAGTACAGATCTGTAGAGAGCGAGAAGAGGTGAGGGATGAAGACAAATGCAGTCCATCATGGGAAGCATAGGCCGATTGTAATGTAACTAAGGGAGGATTCAGGGTCACCTGATCCAACCATAACTGTAAGATTTATCAAAAAGTGTATTTGTACAGCTGTCTGTTCCATCAGTGTAGTGGCTGTCATCTCATACTTACTATAAATGCAGAGCTGCAACCTGAAAAATATGTTTTGGTTTACTTTTGCCAGTTTTGCATTGGACTCCTAACACTCACATAACACAAGTGACAAACACTCAACACAGTAGCTGACAGTAGCTTCAGTGCTGACCATTTAATACACGCACAAACACAGATTCATTTTGATTGTGTCATTACAGAAGAACAGGTCTGTCTTACATGCAGGCAGTAGGCTCTGTTGGATTGTTTTGTTGTTTTAAAAATAATTATTAATGCTGTATTTTTCATTTTAACATTAGTAGCATTTTTTTAAAGCAGCTGTAGCTGGGTTGATAGGGCTGCGTGATTCAAGCAGAGTCCTGCTTGCAACTAAAAGGAAGAGAACTATAAAATTGTTCCGTTGGTCTGTAACGGCATTAACTGCATAAGGCATACTTTCATACAAAGGGTCAGATTAAGCAACAGGCTATAAAGCACTTGCTGAGAACAGGAGAAATATACAATAGAAAGGAAAAGGGTGTAGTCTGTGGAGAATTAAATGGGAATTTAGAGTGACAAAACAGTAGGCAATCAACAGTAGAGGTAAATGCAGACAGGAAGGGTGTAATGTACAAGGTTAAATTATGTTGTGTAGCCATGGCCCTTGAGGACAGACAGGAAGGGATATATTAAAAATTTCCTCTCCCAACAACCTGAGAAAATGTTTCATTTCTTTGAGTAGTAAACAGTAAAGTTTAAGGAATAATTTGAAAAATCTCAATATCACCAATTTGTTCTGGCCATGTCAACAAAAACTGGCCTTGTGGTCTTCATCAGAATATGAGACAAAAAAGAGCTAATGTCATTTATATAAAGCAGGTGATTGGCTTAAAGAGTCACATAGTGATTCACAGTAATTCTCCTCCTAATCTCATGGAAAAACACATTCCCCTTCTTTCGTGCTTCATCTGAAGATAAGCAAAACACTTAAAGTGACAGCAATCCCAAATCTATCCCTGCACAAGCTGATTCTTGTGCCAGTTAAGCAATCCAGCTATCACTAGCTATCTGGGATCTGTTGCATTACCCTCAGCAGAGGTGTGTTAGTGGGATGAATGGTGTTAGAAAAGGCCAATCACATAGAAAGCCAGCATTAGACTTTAGAACTACAATTGGCCCTATTACACATCTTGGAAACAAAGGGCAACCACAATGGAAATATGGCACCAGTAACAACAACAGTGAGCTTTTAAGTCACAGCCATGTTTGAACCTGGGCTCATTTTGATCTGTCCTACACGCATAACATTTAATTTATATTTCAATCATTTGATTGACAAAATCATACATGTCAAAAAATGGTCCTAGAAAACAGAAAAAAGGGAAAAATAAAGAACCGCCAACACTGACCTCAAGGAAAAAGGATGAAAGTAATGAGCTCATGTCAGCTTAATAACTATGTCATTTCCACCTTCTACGCGTTCACAGGAGTAGCAGGCTTCCTCTCGGGGTATAGGAGGGTCACAAGTCGGAGCCAGCACCTAGAGTGTGTTAGCATTGAGACCATGTACATGATACAAAGTATCAACATGTGGCACCAGGAACGTTCTTTAGGTATACTTTGAATTTGAAATGGCCAATCATGGTCAGTAGGTTTTGTTTGATACATAATACATCAATACATCAAATGGATGACTAGCTAGCTAAAGAGCCACTTCAGCTAGACATATACATGTGTGGATTATATTAGAAGCCACCATTGTGTCTGTTTTTCCTTTCACTCACTTCCTGTCATTCAAGATGAGCAGCACCATAGTATCCCTAATGTAAAGAAATTATGGATTTCCACTTTGATATGCTCAGGGTACATGCAGGAATTATGGGGAGCTGTAGCTCACAGGTGTACACACGGGGACTTACACACACAAACTACACCCTTTTTGGCTCCTACCTCAAAGCACACTGTGCGCTGTCGATCTTACGTGCTGCACAACTTTCTAACAACGTTAATAAGCGCTACAGTGACTCAGTATCGCATCTTTTGGAACAAAGTGCCATTAACAGGCTCGCACTACCTGGTTTACCTACTAATGCTAAAAGATATTTCTATAACCTAATTATGAAGTGATATGAAATGTAAGAAATAAATCTCGGTTTGCATGTATGCTTAGCTCTTGTTTTATTTGCTTAGTTTGGCAGGATGCCATGCAGGTCTTACTTGGAATCAATGAGATTTATCGCTGCATGTCATTACCCTGGCCTGTACCAAAGAAAAATGAAAGTGCAAGTTGCTTAAACAACAGCATTCGTTTAGTTGCATGAATCTCTCCTTTGTTATTTTATAGCAGCTCTAGAATCAGCTTTTGAGTGATGCCATCCACACACAGTCAAAGAGTTGTTTTCCAACTTTGTAGAGTTCTTCAGAGGGTCTGAACTTTTAATTTCATCTGACAATGTTGGTACTGTTGTTTGGTTTCTTCAAGGCTTAACAAGCATTTAACCACCTGGTTGACTCGTGTCCTTAACCACTCTGTACTTGTGTAATGAAGTGAGAAAAACAGGAAATGGAAGTGAAAAAATTACATCTAGTGGAAAAGAGCAAAAATGTATAAGTTTAGAGTGGAAGCTAGTTAGCACACCATCTACTTTTGGTCCTTTATCTCAGGTTTGTTTAAATAACATAAACAATGGGTCCTTTTTTCCCTCCAAGCATCCCACATAGCCATAGCTGTTCTTGCATACAAATCTGTAATAAAGATTACAACCAGCAAGAAGTTAATGCAGGTTAATGCAAGTTAATTGCCTTTGTTTGCATACTACATTTTAATTTTTTAGGACTTCTGTTGAACTATAAGAACTATGAAGATAAATGGCTGCTAAAAAACTTATTCTAAACCAGGATGTCATTTGATCACTACAGAGATAGAGGGTGCAATTATTTCGAGTCAGACCTTAAGAGATCTAAAACAAAAAGACGCTGTCTTACATGCTGATGTTGCCCAAAAGGGCAGTGAGGATCAGGCCTTTAATTCAGTCTATTAATCTGTTGAAATTAAAATTAAAGACAGAAGAAGAAAACAAGGCAGTCATTGACACCAGCACATTAGGTCATAGAAGTTAATAGAGGACACTTTGAATTTCAAGATCCAGTTCTTTTATCGACCACATGAATCGAAAAGCTAAATTTGAATTTTTTTTTTAAATCAAGGGGGTTCTGGAGTATAAAGAGATGCAATAAAAATAACTTTTATTAGAGAGCTAAAATGTGAGAAAACACATGGAGAAATGGAGTTATGGTCTGAGCACGTGTAGTGGCCTGTAGAACTGTTTTACTCCTCCTTGCTGATGAACAGATGATAGTTGCTGCTGAAGGCCTATAGGTTTTTGGACAATGGCATATTTTTCTGTATTTGACCTCCATACGCATCTACATTGAATTTTAAATCAAACATCCAGACTTTCAGGTGTAATTCAAGGGCTTTTACAGAAGTACAGCATTAAGTATTCCTTTTCAAACTCCTTAAAATGAAGCTGAAAGCCTACACCTCATTCATATCTTGGTTCACATCCACTATGAATGTGCACAGAGACAAAATTATCATATTTTTCTTTCACTAGTACATTTTCATTAAAGCAAAATTGAATATGCAGCTATTTCATTTCTGTGCACAAATTGGTGAATGAAGCCCAGTGGACCAAAATACAAAGAAACCCTTGTAACAAATGTTAACATAAGGGAGCTGCTTTAAGGGTCTCAAGAAGCATTTGCTACACAATATCAAACATTTAGTTATGTCAGTAAGCCACTGACCTGAGGTGTTATTATGTAACAGGGCTAAGCAATTAGGTATTAATATTCTGTATATTAATATTCTGTTAATTTTGGACATTTGAAGAATAAAATAACACTCCCAAACTGTAGAAATAAAGTAAAAGGCTTCAGTAATGTGTGTGTGTGTGGATGTGTCTGCACCTGTCAACCTGTTTAGCAAGTTCTAGCAAAAGATTCAAATAAGACTAATTGCACATTTGACATCTTAATAAAGTTACATCCTGTTCTCTGGATCCAGGGTGGTTTACTGCTTCTGCTATTGTTAACAATGCCAAGAACAGTCACTTAATATAACCCTTTAAACATGAAAGGCGACGGTTTTATAGCTTTTAAAGATTTTCAGATTTATGTGACATTTTTGTGTTGTACATTATTGTTACTTACATTGTAAGTTTTTGAATAAATTCTCATTTATACATTATACATATACAATTATTCAATTATTCAATTCATTTCATAGACTGTGTCCAGTAATTCAACAAAACTTATCCAAGTTTTTTTCCAGCACTGTACTGTAGTAGTAGCAGTTGTGGCAGTGGAGTACACCCAAGGTCATATTTTAATTGTCGATTAAGTGCGTGTGTGTGTGTGTGTGTGTGTGTGTGTGTGTGTGTGTGTGTGTGTGTGTGTGTGTGTGTGAGAGAGAGAGAGAGAGAGAGAGAGAGAGAGAGAGAGAGAGGAATTCCTTTAGTACACAATGCACCTGGTGACTAAGCTAAAAAGCATTTTTGCTATGCTTTCATCAAGCCAGCAGGTTTTCTTTATGGATCATTATCTGTCATTTTGTTTTTTCTGCAGTGACTTTGCTACTGATAATATCTAGTCCTCTCCTGAGTTTATTTTCTTTGCACTTACTGTCTCTAGTTGCCTTTGATGACACAAGAAGTTGCTCCCCCCCTCCCCCTTTTCCATAATTATCTTCATATTCTGCACTGTTGTCCTTGCCTGTGTCGAGTGTTTTTGTGTCAGATACATTTTCAAGTTTTATTTACTCTGAGAAAGTTTTCCACCACCGCCCAGTTTCTCACGCAGAGTTACCCCCACAACACCAAACACCACAGTCTAACTTGGGCGTGAGCAACACGTAAGCAAAGCGTATTAACGACTTATGTAAAAAACACAATCCGCAACCGTCCATACAGGTAAAATTTTCAAAATGTGCATTCAAGAGAATCATGCAAATAGAAATGCAAAGATTTTATGGAGCATCTTCCAGAGGTTTAGCAGTTATATGCAGGAAATTATCCATGTACTGTAAATTTAGTTAAGACTATGGTTTGCTTTACATTAGAGTCAGCCTCAAGTCAGCCTCTTACTTAAGGCTGTAGGACGGGAGTCAACGTTATTATTTATCACAACTTCATCATTTTAATAATCCTCTGAGGTCTCAGTTTTCATAGTTGATAAACCTAAACTTTATATTTTGGAAAAAGGCAACACAGACAACTTTTTTTTTGTTTTTGTTTTTTTTTTTTTTGGGGGGGGGGGGGGGGGGGGAATACTAAGACTTTGGAAGAGTGAATACAAACAAAATTTACACATTCTGATTACGCAGGGTTACGGTTCGGGCTACTACTAACTTAAATTTTAGAGGGTTCATCATAGCAGTAAAAAGTCAATGAAGAAAAATCCTCTAATGGCAAAACAGAAATTGATTTATTTACATAACTGGTATTGGTAAGCAAATGATAAAGAACAATAACTCTTTATTGCCCCTGAACAGTCATACCTAGTACAGCAGTAAAATGAAATGAGAGGAGCAGTAAACCCGCTGCGTCTGTGTGCGTCGCCAACTTAAAGCTGATATGAATAAATGATGGTAAAGTGGATGTCCTGTTGTCTTTTTTTCTGTTCTATCACCTCTCATTGCTCATTGATTACAGCCTCCTGACCAGCAACTATATGTCAAATGCCAAGAATCCAATCAGTCAGCATCATATCACAGGCTATGATTCATGTAACACAGGATGGAGATTTCACGAAATTAAAGCAGTTTGCACTGGGTGAACTTCAGGCCAAATTCCCTGCAACTATAAGAAGGAATATGCAGGAATATGGTGTTGGTAAGGTCTTGGCTAACATGATTACTGGGATGTGCAGCCAAGCTTTACGACATATGGCAACAGGGCTTGACGGAGTACTCTAAACAAAGGACAGAAAATCCATTTGTATCTTGTATTTTATATATTTATATATAATAGACGACCCCTGTATTTGAAATGCAAACACAAGACTTTTACATACAAACATGACCCTTGCTCATAGAAAGCGTCTAATTGTTGAGGTTTGTTGTAACATAAAGCACATTAAAGCGAATGCTGTTGTAATTTGGTGCTATTTAAATAGAACTGAAGTAGAATTAATTTAATTCTGCTTCACTGAATTTACGTGCAGATTTTTCCCCTGGTTGAGCTTTTAAGACATCCAATTAAAATCACTCCATTACCTACTGACTAACTGCCCTTGAATAAAACACAACATGGGAATGTAATGACACCATCCTCATGGGATTTAGACAGGGAAAGCAATTTTCTTTTATTTTGTTTGGAATTGGAGCTGGACAGCAGTTTTTTGCCATCCTTTAATTTATAATTGTCTTCTTGAATCGCAGCTTCAAATACAGCTTTATCCTTAAACATCCCATTTTGTCATTGCTATCAGTATGTAACAATAAAATATCCTTGGCCTTAACTCTTGATGAACTCTATTTTAAATTACTGATAGATTTGCTGAAAATTCCATTAACTGATACACATCTGAATGTCAGCTATTTACTGATTGGCAAAGGGAATGGAGCTTGAGGTGATGGGAGGGATGCTGAGATAGAGATGCAGGTTCAAGAAGCAGAAAGAGATCATCATTGAGTCATTGACCTTGGGCCCCACCAACCCACATGTTCACACACCCATTCACAGCTGCAATGCTGGTCCTTATTGGTGGACAAGGATGAGGTATCATGCATTGTTTCCTTCTTGTTGATAAAATAAGAATCATTTATTTCCGATAGCTTTAGCCAAGGAGTTGGCTAGGAAAGTTAAATTTAATGTAGCAGGCTCACAATATTACAGCCTCATTTGTGAAAATACAACATTATGGAGCAAAAGTTTATTATGTTATTGTATTTCCCCACATGACTGATTTGTATCGAACCATTACACATGAACTCTCCAAAGAGACACAATGTAAATACACACATGCAGCATGTCTATTCATAAATCCCCACAGGTATAGAAAAACGTCAGCTGCCTTACAAAAGTATTGGGCCACATTCCTGCCAAAATGCATTTTTCCTAATCTGTGTTACTTTATTTGTCAGAAGTCTGTATTTTCTTGTTCTTTATTGCAATTTAATGACCAAAAATTGCATTACATACCTAAATAAACCCAAAGCTGCTTAAAACTGCATCATTAACATGGTGAATTTCCTTTGGCTCTGGCTAAAACCAAAAATACCTCTTTGCAGGAAAATCCTATAAAACAATCAGACCAAACCTTGCCACCCATGTATGCATACATCCACAAAAATGTGTTTCTCTGGCTCATTGAGAACTATACGCTGTGGCTCAGTTTGGTTATTGTTATCTTGTCATTTCAATCTATAAACCAGAAGGAGCAGAGCGTTTCTTTGGTGCAGCTGAACGCTTTGTCAACTGCTGATGAGGCAGAAACACTTAAAAAAACACATGTGAGCAGCTTACTTCCCAGACATATGTAGTTAATGGCCAAAAACTCGAAGGGTAAGTTGAGAAATAAAGTCACCCTGTTGCAGCCGCCTACGAACAGACATATGCGAAGACTTAATCTGCTACATAAACATCAAACTGAATTAGCCATCGCTAATTGTTCTTACTGGAAAACATTTCTCCGTGGGAAGGGGTATGCACGCACATTTGTATTTGGGGAGCGATCAGAAAACGACATGACTAAGTCTTATGTGTCACATACATTTTCTTAGGTCACAACAGCTTTCAAATGTTCAGTTTCCACTTGGAAATCATTACATTTCAACTGAATCCCTGTGAACCCAAACTAGTAAAACATGCATATTCTTTAATTTGGGCTTTTTTAAATATTAGCAGAAAATCTTGAAGCTGCTGACACTTGCAGGATCAGCCAATGGCCAAAACCTTATTAGCTACTGAATAACCAGGTTGTTCATTATTACTGTATAGCAGAGGTGTGGACTCGAGTCACATGACTTGGACTCGAGTCAGACTCGAGTCATTAATTTTATGACTTTAGACTTGACTTGAAAAAATGTTCTAAGACTTGTGACTTGACTTGGACTTTTACACCAATGACTTGGGACTTGAATTGGACTTGAACCGGTTTACTTGAAAAGACTTGATATTTTACCCCAAATATAAAATTTAACATGCATATTATATAGAGATTGAAAATGTGACGTCATTCACGGGTAGAACCGCAAAGGATTCTGGGAACTCGTGGCAAGAGGTACTAGCGCACGCAGGCTTTCAATTGAAATCAGTTACACAGCGATAAAAAGAAACACAAAAATGTCAAGAAGCTGTTGTATTATTAACTGCAATAGCCGGTCGCATGACAGCCACGGGAAGCCGACGGGTAAAGAGATCGGTTGTTATCGGATTACGTCGTTGAAGAGAAATTGTTCAAGCCATGTTTCCGAAGTAACAAAGACGCGACGGATGGCCTGGATTGCAGCCATTCAAAGACCAAATATAACGTCCCAGAACACTCCAGCTCACAGGTTAGTCTGCTCCAAGCATTTACACGAAGGTCAGTGTTTTTTAGTAGTTAATACGTCATTTTCATAACATAATTAGTGATATAGGTTACAAGCAAGTCTGGCGCTGAACAGAAATTGTCGCGGTATGCTCCTTTATTTATTGTGTTTATTGTGCATAAATAGTGAATTGTCCTGACACAATATTGCGTTTCGCTTCTGTTATTATGGTACATTGACAAAAACATATACTTTTATTCACAGGATAAAACAGGTTTTTTGTATCACTAATTGCCCAGTACGATTAAATGGCCTGTAAATGGCCTGTATTTATATAGCGCCTTACTAGTCCCTAAGGACCCCAAAGCGCTTTACATATCCAGTCATCCACCCATTCACACACACATTCACACACTGGTGATGGCAAGCTACATTGTAGCCACAGCCACCCTGGGGCGCACTGACAGAGGCGAGGCTGCCGGACACTGGCGCCACCGGGCCCTCTGACCATTACAGCATACAATATTATTGTCACTGCTACATTTCTGTGATGGGTACCAGAAATTATTTCCACTGCTAATTAATTACCGTTGAGCTCAAAGGTCCTATTAATAAACGGTTAAGGAATGTGTATTTATGACGACAATTTGTGAGACTGGTAAACTTATGATACGTACGATGGTCTTTCGTTCTACACGGTGCATTTCAAGGTCCTGTACCCATCCGTTGGTAAACTGTACCTGGGCTTGTTGCAGTGACCTGAAGTTACTAAAGTTCATGAGTGTATGCACTCACTCCAAGAACCGTATGATTATAAATATGCATATAAATATGCTAAGATGAGATAGCTGACTTCATCTAACTAGCAAATGTTGTCCAGGCTACGTTGGTGATACAGTTTTTTTTAATGTGTATGATATTTTTGTCATGCGATTTTAAAGCTGGTCCTACAAACGCATCCAAGAATAACATGCAGCTTATCTCAGAACTGTCGGTGAAAATTATTCTTGGAGCTAGGTTTAATTGAGCTGCATTTTAAAGAGGTGCAATTTCACAATTTGTGTATATTTTCTAAGTTCACTATTTTGTCATGTGTTGAGAAAAACACAGATTTTAAAATTACATGGTCTAATATTTACATTTAGCATAACTGCAACATTATTTTTTCGGGTTTTTTTTTTTTAAAGACTCGAAAGGACTTGAAATTCAAAGTTTCAGACTTGTGACTTGACTCGGACTTTTACACCAGTGACTTGAGACTCGACTCTGACTTGTCTGACATTACTTGAGACTTGACTTGAGACTTGAGGATAAAGACTTGAGACTTACTTGAGACTTGCAAAACAATGACTTGGTCCCACCTCTGCTGTATAGTAGAAATCCTACAGCCTTATTTTAGGAATTTCTCTTTCAAACATTTTTCACTGCATGAGAAGGAAGCATATGTTTTCTTAGTCACGGACTGGCTTCAGTAAAATACTAAGATTGGGTTTTGCTGATGCATTTGCACCTGCAGGAAGTTAATTTCCCAGGCAAAGACAGCTGACAACAAGCGTATAACCAAAAAGGAAAATAAGAGAAAGGAAATATTAACCACATTTCCAAAGGGAGCTATATTTGCTCTGTATTCGTCAGACTTCATCATTTCAGATGAGTACTGAATATCCTCACTGGGATTTGTGCTTACATTCCAGTGGTGGAACTGCAACACTTATTTCTAGCCAGACACTTTTGTCTTGAACTAAACTTGAGCAATAAAATCTTCAATCTACCACATTTAATATCAGATTTTATTACTCTCAAGTTTTGGCAACACTGTGCTATTTGTCAGCTGTTTTCTTGGGTCAGTGCTGTTTGTAGATGCAGCCTTTGTAGATAAATGTATGTTCACCTTCTGCCCATAATAAGCAGTAGCATTTTTGGTTTGTCTCCAGAAAAGAAATGGTTTTGGACGTTGCACTAAATGGTTTGATAATTGGCTGTTTCTGCGCCATAATGAAACGGTTTGGCTCATGATGTTCAGTAAAGCTCGCCTGCCATCATAAAGTGGGAATTGATGGGGCCTACACTGAAGATTTTATTGTGTTTCATTACATTCAGCAAAAAGAGGGACAGACAACAACTGAGAAGTTAAAAGTGATGCGTCCTGGCAGAGAAACCAATAAGAAAAGTACATTTTAAATATGCTTCACCAGCAGCAACATCAGTCAGTAAATGATCATTTGAAGGGAGATCGTAAAAGTTAAAACCAGCCAATGAAAATGAAAGAAACAGTACCCTAAGGTAAACCTGTAGATCATAAAACTTGGGTCTGTTTTATATTAGTTTGCTTTTTATAAGCAGCAGCTACTGTGTATCCACAGTCTTTATTTTTAAGAGCATAAAAGCTGTTCTTGGCACTTAAAAATGGCACACTCAGCAGAAAGAGGAGTATGGAAGAACTGATGTGTGATTATTGATATTAGACCAAGACTGTGGTCTTCAATTCCCTGTACAGCCAAAATCCACCAATAAAGAAACCTCTAAATAAGCATTAGGTGTGTAGCTACAGCCTGATGTAGCTGACAAAAGCAAAAAAACACACCATGAAGTGGCAGCAAAGTCTTTTCTATTATTGTAAGGTTACTGTATAACATAGAGAGAGATTTGGCTCGATATAAATAACAGTGAATTGAATTTAACTGAACTTTTTCATAGACAAGAAAACTGAAATAGGCCTCCAGCACTTCAATAAAGACTAAACTATTACAGTTTTGTACAATCCAAGATTGTTTAGCTGAGTAAGAATTGTGTAGAACTTACTTTCTTAAACATTTTAATGTTCAATCCATTTTACAGATCACATATGAGACCAAACTGGACATGCTGGTCTGTAATATAAAAAATACTACTTCAAACGCTCAGTTTTTCACAGTAATGTATAGATACTTTTGAAAATGTTATTTTTCATGACTGCATGTGTTCAGAACAGATAACAGGCATGATAACATCAACTAAAGTATTGATATTTTACTGTTTTGGTTGATAAAATTAATTTATTCATTTTAGGACCATATGCCTAATACTCCATGAAGTGATTTTTGATCATTGAACATCAGTGCACCTGTGTATGTCTTTAGAGCAATTATTGTATTGTTATCTTTATAACTGCAAAAATCATCCACTTACCATAAATTATTAATTTTGAAATGAAACGCCATTCCCCATAACTAAAGATGTTGTCAGGTGATCAAATATCTATTTAAGTTTTCATTACTACAGTGTTTCTCATAGCTTTCATCTCTTTTGCTTGTACAGCATAATCCTGTGTCTGTGCCTTTTGTTTGTTAGGCTTAATAACCGCTCCATTAACTTTTAAAAGCATCTGCAAGGGCTATAAAAATAAAGACTTTATTATAATTTAGTCCGGAAAGTGGAACCACTCCCAAGGGCAAAAGTTCGACGTCTTAGACTTAGACAGCTGCTGAATAAAGACGAGGGAGTGGTGCTAAATGGACCAAAGTAATCCATCTTCTTGCTGCACTTGACCAAACAATACTATCTGACTTACATTAAGCATTAATAAACAAGTAACCACATTGTTTCCTTTTTCAGATGACCAGGTTGGCTGCTGTTCCACCTGGCAACAATAGCAATTGAGTAATCTCTGTCCAACAAACATACATGCACACACATAACAGCAAACACACACGTGCACGCGCACGCATGCATGCATGCATGCATGCACATGCGCGCACACGCACACAAATACACACATATACACACAAAACAAATAATAGGGTGAATATGGGGTCAGTCCACCTCATAATGTGTCTGCCTCCTGTAACACTATTCTTTTTATTACCCAGAAATCAGATTATACCTAATAATCTGTGCTAGGATGTTCACAGCTGGAAGTATTTCTAAATGTTGTCCAGAATGCAAAAAAACAAAAACCAGGCGATGCAGAGTAACACACTGGCAGCTGGGAAAGCAGTGCGACACAAGCAGACACAAACGGACTATCAAATAAAACAGGATGCAACCAAAACACAAGATGAAGCACAGAGACGAATACAACAGGACAATGACAAAGCTAAACTGAAACAAGTAATCCCACGCTGTAAACTGTAACTAAAACTAGTACTAACAATCAAAATGATATAAATGAATTAAAATTACTTAGAAAACAAATGCAGAACTGTAAAAACTCAGCACCACAGTTTACTTCGCCTGAGGCCTGTAGTGTCAGTGTTATGCCTCCAGAAATGTGTTCTTATGTGTTCTTTTTATCTCGTTATCGCAGCTTAGAGCGACTTGTGTATTTTCGTAACCATGACAACATGAGAGCAGTGCACACTGGGAGTCAGGAACTAAATTTACCGTGTGGCTCTGGATATTGGTGTGTGGGCTCACGCAGTCGCCAGCTCCACTGTTACAGGTTTAATCCTTTTCCCTCCGCTAAGGCATAGTCTGTGAGTATAATTCATTTTGTACAATTAAGCGGTGAAGCGTTTTGAACTGTTGTCTGTTATTCAGTTGGCTTTATTGTGTCTCATATAAGCTGTGCGGCTAGGCTGTCAAGCTGTAATAATTAGCCAGATACTTTGAGCTTATTGCATCTATAATACATTTCATATATTTCATTGTATTGTGTTTACAGTATATTTCATTGTATTGTGTTTACAGTTTCACAAAAGTGCCCAGTAAAAACTCCTGGAGTTCAACCGTCTGCGTCCTGGAGATTTTTTTGGGAGTGTTTAAGCTGAATGGAAACTTAGCCCATTACAGTGAAAAAACTGCAACGCAGCTAACAGGGCATACGAGGATCGCCACCATACGGAGCTACTCATTACCAAGAGATAAGCAGCTTCCACTAGAGCTTTTGGAGAACTTCGCCGCAGCCTTCCTCTCCCGATACTGGAGACCCAACGACACGCAATGTCACAACGTAGCAATGCTGACAAAGGAAATGGAGACAACCAGTCAGAGTGTGTGCGCTCAAGGAGCAGTCGCTCATCTGGTACATCGTCTGGCTCAAAAATCAGCATAGCCATCGCCATGGCAAAAGCAAAGGCTGAAAGCCGCGCAAGCTAGAGCGGCACATTCAAAAAGAGAAATCGAGCTTAAAGTGGAGCAAGCACGTATTCAAGCCAGCCTCGACGCATTAATCGACGAAAAGGAAAGGGATGCCGCCGTTGCAGAGGCGAACTCCCTAGTAGCTGGTCTACAAGATATGGGTCTCGAAGTACGCAGCGAAGTTAACAGCCCGGTCTCCCAGTCTATCAAAGACCAGCGCATGGCTGCCTTTATCTCCGAGCAGGCCAGCCTATGCAAGACCCAAGCTGCTGGTTCTGCTGCTATTATGCCACACCAAGCTCTTCAGGGCCCTTGGAAAAGCGATGCACCGTTACGACAGAGCTCTAAGCCGCCCTTCTACCCCCCTCCAACTCCCCAATTTAGCGGAACACTTCCGCAGCAGAACCCCAAACAGGATTTTACGTCTCCCGTGCACCAGCCCGTTCATGGGACGCCTTACAGAGGTGACCACGACCATTCTACAACCAACGGCCTCATCAAATATCTTGCTCGCAACCACTTGGTGACTTCAGGTCTCACCACATATGACGACCAGCCAATAAATTACTGGGCCTGGAAAACATCGTTCCAGAACGCCATTGCCAATCTAGACCTGTCTGCCGCAGAAGAACTCGACCTCCTAACCAAACACCTGGGAAAAGAGTCAGCAGAACAGGTAAGAAGAATAAAAGCGGTCAACATCAGGAATCCAACTACTGGACTGTGCTCGGCATGGGGGCGCCCCGACGAAGTATATGGCTCGCCAGAAGCGGTCGAACAAGCTCTGTTCAGCAAACTAGAAAGCTTTCCAAAGCTCACAACAAAGGATCCACGGAGGCTCCGGGATCTAGCCGACCTGTTGTCAGAGCTACAAGCCGCCAAGGAAGATGACTACCTCGCAGGCATGTCGTACTTGGATACCTCCAGAGGAATTAAGCCCATCATCGAGAAACTTCCATACAGCATACAAGAAAAGTGGCTATACCACGGGACGAGATACAAACAAGAACATTTCGTCAGCTTCCCACCTTTCTCCGTGTTGGTGAACTTCATCCGCACCGAGGCGAAAGCACGTACGGACCCAAGTTTCAACCTCTTCATGCCAAGCCCTCCAGCCGAGAGAAGGAATAAATGGGAGAGGCCTACGAAGACGTCCGTTCACGCCCACAAGACACAGGTCTCAGGCACTGCCAAGTCTGAGTTTAAAGAAAGCAGGGAATGCATCGACCCGAATAAACATTGCCCCCTGCACAAAAAGCCCCATCCTCTGAGGAAATGCAGAGGTTTCCGTGAGAAGAGCTTAGACGATCGCAAACAGCTTCTGAAAGAACACTACGTCTGCTTTCGCTGTTGCTCGTCAACAGAACATCTTGCAAAGAACTGCACAGCCGAGATAACATGTACTGAGTGTGGGAGCGCTGCTCACGTAACAGCTCTCCACCCCCACCCACCTACCTGGAAACCCAAGTCGTTCCCCTCCACCTCAGAGGATAGCGGGGAGGAGGACAAAGCGGATAACCAGGAGGTCAAGTCAACGTGCACACAGGTATGTGGGGAAGGTCTGAGTGCCAGAGCGTGTGCTAAGATCTGTCTCGTCAGGGTGTTCCCAAACGGACGCAGAGGGGAAGCCAAGAGAATGTACGCTATATTGGATGAGCAGAGTAATCGCTCTCTCACGCGGTCAGAGTTCTTCGAAGCCTTCAAGATCTCTGGGCGCTCGTACTCATACACACTAAAGACCTGCGCGGGACGTACGGAGACATCGGGGAGGAGAGCCAGCGGCTACACCGTAGAGCCATTGGATGAGAAATTGAGTATTTCTCTGCCTACCCTCCTCGAGTGCAACCAAATCCCTAATGTCCGTGCGGAGATTCCCACCCCCGGTGCAGCCTACCATCATGCCCACCTAAAATGCATCGCTGACAAGATACCACCTCCGGACCCAGACGCCAACATTCTTCTCTTACTGGGCAGAGATATCTTACGGGTCCACAAGGTCCGAGAGCAGATAAGTGGCCCAGGAGATGCTCCCTTCGTCCAAAGGCTTGACCTGGGGTGGGTCATTGTCGGGGATGTGTGCCTCGGAGGTGCTCACAGACCACTGGAGGTGAGAAGTTACAAAACAGCCGTTCTAGGAAACGGTCGTACAAGTCATCTCCAGCCATGTAACAACCAGATCAAAGTGACAGAGGTGTTTGGACAAGCACGTGACTATCAACATCATCCAGCGCTAACCTCGACGATGCTAATTGGAGACAATTTGGGGCAAACTGTCTTCGCTCGCACTCCCAACGACCACAAACTTGCTCCATCCATGGAAGATCTAGAGTTTCTGAGAATAATGGAAGCCGAGTGTTGCCAGGACAGCTCCAACAGTTGGGTCGCACCTCTGCCGTTTAGGTCACCGAGACGGCGACTCCCCAACAACAGGAAACAGGCTCTCGAACGCCTCGTCTCACTTCGGCGCTCACTGGAAAAACGACCACGGATGAAAGCTGACTTCCTAGAGTTTATGGAGAAGATGCTCAAGAAGGCGCACGCAGAAGCCGCCCCTCCCATGCAACCTGGTCAGGAGCGTTGGTACTTGCCCCTGTTCGGTGTATATTACCCTCGGAAGCCGGACAAGATCCGCGTGGTCTTCGACAGCAGTGCATCCTATGAGGGAGTATCGCTCAATGATGTTTTACTCACTGGTCCGGATCTTAATAACAGCCTACTAGGTGTTCTTATGAGGTTTAGGAAGGAACAGGTTGCAATCACTGCTGACATCGAGCACATGTTCCACTGCTTCATCGTGAAAGAGGACCACCGGGATTTTCTCCATTTCCTGTGGTATAGAGACAACGACCCTACCTCTGACATCGTGGATTACAGGATGCGGGTCCATCTTTTTGGTAACAGCCCCTCGCCTGCCGTCGCAGTGTATTGCTTGCGGCGGGCGGCTAAGGCAGCAGAGGCCGACTACGGCAGCGATGCCAGGAGATTCATCGACCGCGATTTCTATGTCGACAATGCCTTAAAGTCCTTCAGCACAGAGGAAGAAGGCATCGCAGTTCTCCAACGAGCGCAGAAGATGCTTGTGGCTTCCAACCTCAGGCTGCACAAAGTTGCATCAAATCGCTCTGCGGTCATCAGAGCATTCCCCCCCCCCAGGATCACTCTCAGGATTTCAATGGCCTAGATCTCTTCATTGATGATCTGCCTATCCAGCGTAGCCTGGGACTGTTCTGGAACATGCGCACGGACACCTTCACGTTCCAGATCGAGATCGATCAGAAGCCGTTCACCCGCAGAGGGGTACTCTCGACCGTGAACAGCCTATACAACCCCCTAGGGTTTCTCGCACCCATCACAGTTGACGGAAGACGGATACTCAGAGAACTCACCTTGCAAGCGGAGGATTGGGACGCACCCCTTCCCAAAGACATGGAGATCGAGTGGACTAGATGGAAACAGTCTCTCCAAGACCTGGAGGGGCTCCAAATACCACGCCCTTATACGTCCCTCTCCACCACAGGTGCCCTAAGGAGAGAACTCTGTGTCTTCGCCGACGCATCGGTCAAAGCAATAGCAGCCGTAGCCTACATCAGGGTAACTAGCAAGCAGGGACAGACCGAGATTGGCTTTGTATTTGGGAAGGCAAAGTTGGCTCCCCAACCTGGCTTAACTATCCCTAGACATGAACTTTGCGCTGCCGTGCTCGCTGTCGAGATCGCTGAGATGATAGTTGCAGAGATGGACACAACGTTTGACAACATCACCTACTACACAGATAGCAAAGTCGTACTGGGATACATCTACAACCAGTCAAGGAGATTTTATGTCTACATACACAACAGGGTCCAACGAATCCTTCAGTCACCTTGTCCCGGCCAGTGGAAGTACGTCCCAATGCATCTCAACCCAGCTGATGTTGGGTCAAGAACTGTAGCATCAGCCCTGCTCAGCAGCACACCATGGCTCAAAGGACCAGCCTTTCTCTGCGACGCATCAGGGCATCCATCCGAGCTTCAAGAGACGTACAATCTTGTCAACCCCGACATCGATGCCGAAGTGCGTCCACAGGTGACGACGAAACTCACCCACGTCGCCAAAGGTGTGGTACACCCTCATCGCTTTGAACGCTTCTCCAAGTTCAGCACACTCCGTGCAGCCATCGCACATTTGATCCACGTAGCTAGCTCTTTCGCTTGCTCGACGCAGAGCGAATGTCGAGGCTGGCACATTTGTCGTCCTACAGAAGAGGAGCTGCTGAGAGCCGAAGTGTGCCTTGTAAAGAGTGTCCAGGGTGAGTGCTACGCAGAAGAGCTCAAGTGCATCAACTCGGGAATCAACATACCATCTTCTAGCAGCTTGTGGAGATTGCACCCCATTATGGACCAGGATCGACTACTTAGGGTAGGAGGTTGGATCGAGCAGTCAGGCTTAGGCATGAACGAGACTCATCCCATCATCATTCCTGGCCAGCATCACCTCGCCACTCTGCTTGTGTCCCACTATCACGAAGCAGTAAAACACCAAGGGAGACATCTTACTGAGGGTGCCATTCGGGCTGCAGGGTTTTGGCTCGTGGGAGCCAAACGCTGTATCAGCAGTCTGCTTTACAGATGCATCACTTGTAGGAAACTGAGAGGGAAGGCCGAACATCAACAGATGGCAGCCCTGCCGGCAGAACGGCTACAAGTAGCACCTCCCTTCACCTACGTAGGTGTCGATGTCTTTGGACCATGGGACGTCGTTTCACGCCGCACAAGAGGAGGAGTCTCGAACTCCAAGCGATGGGCGGTGATGTTCTCATGTATGTGTTCCAGGGCGGTGCACATTGAGGTGATCAAAGCCATGAGTGCTAGCAGCTTTATTAACGCCTTGAGGAGATTATTTGCGGTCAGGGGCCCCGCGAAGCAGATACACTCGGACTGCGGAACTAACTTCGTCGGCGCTTCCCGTGAACTGGGGATGGACAAGGAAAACCCAGGGTTTGACAGGATGGAGAAGTACCTCAGCAAACAGAGCTGCACCTGGGTGTCTAACCCACCCCATGCATCTCATATGGGTGGCGCATGGGAGAGGATGATCGGCATCGCCCGCCGTATCTTGGACTGCATGCTGCTTGAACAGAGAAAGTCTCGCCTGACACACGAGGTTCTGACCACGCTTATGTCCGAGGTAGCTGCAATTATGAACGCAAGGCCGATCATCCCTGTGTCATCCGACCCGGAGTCGCCCTGCATCCTCACACCGGCAATGCTCCTGACTCTCAAAACAGGTTCCACGCCTCCTTTGCCGTCAGGCAAGTTCGAGGAAGCAGATCTTTTCAGAGAGGAGTGGAAACAAGTTCAGAGCTTAGCAGACATGTTTTGGAACAGATGGAGGCGTGAATACCTCAAAACACTGCAACTTCGGCACAAGTGGCAAGGGAAACAGCCGAATCTTCAAGAAGGGGACGTAGTTCTCTTAAAGGATAATCAGGCAGAGAGAAATGAGTGGCCCATGGGCATCATCACGAAAACCTTTCCAGGGAAGGACGGATTGGTCCGAAGAGTCGAAGTGGAGGTCGTCAAGGATGGAAATAGAAGAGGATTCTCTCGTCCCATTACAGAAGTAGTTCTGCTTCTTTCTCCAAAGTCCGATTCCGCCAATTGATGTGGGCTCTTTAAAGATCCCAAGCGGGGAGTGTTATGCCTCCAGAAATGTGTTCTTATGTGTTCTTTTTATCTCGTTATCGCAGCTTAGAGCGACTTGTGTATTTTCGTAACCATGACAACATGAGAGCAGTGCACGCTGGGAGTCAGGAACTAAATTTACCGTGTGGCTCTGGATATTGGTGTGTGGGCTCACGCAGTCGCCAGCTCCACCGTTACAGGTTTAATCCTTTTCCCTCCGCTAAGGCATAGTCTGTGAGTATAATTCATTTTGTATAATTAAGCGGTGAAGCGTTTTGAACTGTTGTCTGTTATTCAGTTGGCTTTATTGTGTCTCATATAAGCTGTGCGGCTAGGCTGTCAAGCTGTAATAATTAGCCAGATGCTTTGAGCTTATTGCATCTATAATACATTTCATATATTTCATTGTATTGTGTTTACAGTATATTTCATTGTATTGTGTTTACAGTTTCACAAAAGTGCCCAGTAAAAACTCCTGGAGTTCAACCGTCTGCGTCCTGGAGATTTTTTTGGGAGTGTTTAAGCTGAATGGAAACTTAGCCCATTACAGTCAGGCAAGTTCAACGTACGGGACAAGTGCTCACATGAAGCTGGTTATCATGTCTGTAGCGCATTTTACGATGGCTTTTACTGTAACATAATCCCTTTTTAATTCAAATGCAGAGGAATGTTTCCTTTTAAAAACTGTTTGTCAATCATCATTTATTTATTTGGATTTATTTTACGCAACTTATTTTTATGAAATCATACATTTTATAAGTCAGACAACTCTGAAATTAGTGGCCCCAGTGTGTCTCTTTCACCCTCATCCTGCACTACACATACAGGGGCTCTCAGTGAGGGAGGCCTGTTATTAGAATCACTGTTATTCTATTTTCTGATTTATTATACTGGTAAACTTAAACATATTTATTTTTATTTATTTTATTCATATTCAAAACATCAGTATTGGGAAACCCTAACCATAACATTAGGGGAAACAAGTGGGAAACCCCAAGAAAACATGACCAAACACTAGGGGAAACAAGGGGGAAACACCAAGAAAACAACTTCACCAAGTCACATACCTACACACACACACACACACACACACACACACACACACACACACACACTTAGCCACTCCCACACCACTTGCTGACCCGACTACTTACCTCCTCTCTAGCTAGTCATCGTGATACATTGACCCACTGAACCAGGGTCTCACTGACTAGGGTCCATCTGACTCAGACTCACACTACACCAAACAAAACACACAGCAGGCACGTTGTCCGGGGAGGACCATCCGACCGTGACACCGGGTCACTCGACACCAGTTACAGTTATTGAAAACTGTATTAACAGTAGAGCAGCTGATTTTGCAACAGAAGATAAAATATGGACACAGGAGTGTGTGTAAGAGGAAAAGCACTGTAACATTAAAAGTGTGTTCTTTAAGCACTTTGGTCAATAAGACTTGAAAAATTCACTATGTTAATAAAGCTGAGTATATCTGAAGGCACGAAGGAAAAGTACTAAACAGCTGCTGATTGTGTGAGTTATAAACTTATCAATAGCACAACTCTATCATTTAAAAACAGAAGAATTTGATGGATTAGTATTGAATATTGACTGATTCATTGTTTGAAAGTCAATTTTTGTTTTTATTCTCTACTCTTCTACAGCATTGGTTTAACCTCTGTGCAATAACCTATGAATTGATATGAAACAAGAGCGGGATGAACTACCATTTCATTGATGTTATTGTTTTTACTGTAGACAAATGTGCTGCTGTAAAGATATTTACAGCATAAGAAACTACAGGGACTGACTACACTTTTATAGCCAGCCTTAAGTGGCTATACAAACTACTGTAGTTTTGGAATTTGCACATTAGTCCCAGAGGTATTTAATTTATCCAGATCCATTTTCATTAAACAAATACTAATAATCCTAATATAGTATTTTACTGTATTTTGACCTCAATTTTTTTGTATAATATTACATTTTTTGCACCCATAAAAAGGGGAGATCAGAATGGTACATTGCAATACTTTCAATAGAGCTAGTTGTGTGATGTAAGATCTCTTGCAATTTTATTGCTGGCTCGGTTTGCATCAGCCTAGTCACTGATGTCAATTCTCAGCTCATCTCAGTGGGATTTTGGAGCTGATGGTTTGACCGGGTGCTGCTTTCTGCTGACATTTTACCCCTCAGTCCAGGAGGACAAAAATCGGATCCAGGCCAACGTTAGAGCTGGATTGATGAAAAGCAGACATTTCTCAGATCTGGGGTTTAGCTATCCAAAAGCATCTCAGACTTTTTCCACCATATGTCTGCTCTTCTGCTGTTATCTTAAATCCCATTTGAACATTGTGCATAATTTATACACCCATACAAGGAACTGAATGAATGCTCAAAGAATTTTTGTCCCAAGTAAAACAGCCACCATTTAAAAAGACAACATTCATAAAAAATTACTGACTATAAAACATCAGCATTAAAAACATTCAAACAAATTAAGGCATTAGGTCATGAAAAGGAATGGATTTTATATTCAGCTGCAAAAATAATGAATGTCTTTATTTATAAGGGTGCTCTGATTAGCAGAAAGAAGAAAAATAACGATGTTTTCAGCCTCACAAAGATCACAGTGACATCACTAAGCTGAGGCAGTGAACTGCCAGAAAAGACCATGTGCTTGTTGTTTAACTTATGTTATGCATGTGAATGTGAAGCCTAAACAGTACTTTTCATTTCTGACCACCATGCTTGCTTCTGCCGTCTTTCAAGATTTGTTTTTTGTTTTTTTGTTTTTTTGTCTCTCACTCACACACACAAATGTTAGGCAATACCAAAAACTGATTTTGGGGTCAGTAAATTAAAAGCAGAATACTAATCATTTAATCTCCATTGTCATCGCCCCTTTCTTTTCTCCCTTTCTTTTGCTTTTTGGTTATTTTGATATGCAGTTGCTCGCACAAACTATAAATGTTCAATGAGCAAAATTGGCCCTCTGAGAGTGCAAACAAACTTGCCTCAAATCCCTCACACTTTTACAGAAGCGCAAGCAGAAATGATAAACCCCCTCTTACTCTGCTATTTAACCATTTACAGTTTCATAACTATGTGCTGCCAGTTTTTTTTCTTTGCTATATGCAGGATGTCTTTATTTATTTGTTTATTTATTTATTTTTAAATCATCTGGACGTGGCTCTGCTGGTGTATTTTGGATTATTGACCTGCTGCATAACTTGAGCTCGAGCTTCAATGCATGAACTGATGGCTAGACATTCTTCTTCATCATTTTCTGGTAGAAAAGAAACATGGCTCCATCAATTACAGCAAGTTGTCCAGGTCCTGAAAGCAGTAAGGCAACCCCAGAACACCACACTACCACCACCATGTTGCTCTCTTCCTCAGTATGTCTTTTTTCCTGTCTTCTTCCCTTCTCCCCTGCCCTGAGCCTAGTTCTGCTGGAGGTTTCTTCCTGTTAAAAGACTGTTTTTCCTTACCATTGTCACCAAAGCAGTCGCTCATAGGGGATCATATGATTGTTGGTGTTTTCCTTAGTTTTCTTTGTATTGCTGTAGAGTCTTTACCTTAAAGTGCCTTGAAGCAACTGTTATTGTGATTGGTTATTGCACTATAGGCCAACTTTTTGTTCCAGTCCTGCCCTGCTGTCATGCTACCCATATTTCCAGAATCATTATAATTCACACAACTTTTGCAACTCCACTCTGCTCTCTGCTTCTCTCTGTCTTGTTTGCACTTGTCTGTAGTTTTAACATTAAATCTTTCACCCAAGTATCTTCCATAGCAGAAACCTCTCTCATTCTCTGTGCAATTTCCTCCTCTACCTCTTTATGTTCCCAGGCGGTGACCCTTCCTCCTCTTCCACATCCCTGATTCAGAACAAGAAGGGCTGTAACCCCAGTCATACACACACACACACACACAGTGTAACTTCAGTGCAGCCACTCAGGATCAATTACTGAATTAGCATCTCAGACTGGAGGAGCAGGAACAGAATGGAAGAGAGTTTTTTGTGATTCTTAATTCTTTCCCTTCCACTATCATTTCCCTCATGACTTCCTTTTCATTGTCTATTTTATTCTTTAATGTATAGTGTCACATGCTATAGAAGCTGTGTTGTGCTCTGTGTGTGTTGGGTGTGTGTGTGTGGGGGGGGGGGGGGGGGGGGGGGGGAGGGCTCAGGCACAATTGATTGTAGGAAAAAAGGTAAGGAGAATGCAGCACTGAAAATCTTAGAAATATGGTATCTAACCAGATTCTTATTCTGGATGGCATTACCTTGGCCTCCAGTAACGCTGTGAGGAACCTTAGAGTCATTTTTGACCAGGACATGTCCTTCAATGCACATATTAAACAAGAATGTAGGACTGTTTTTTTCCACTTGCGCAACATCTCTAAAAGTAGAAATATCCTGTCACATAGTGACGCTGAAAAACTAGTTCATGCATTTATTACTTCCAGGCTGGACTACTGTAATTCATTATTATCAGGATGTCCTAAAAACTCCCTGAAAAGCCTTCGGCTAATCCAAAATGCTGCAGCAAGAGTGCTGACAGGGACTAGAAAGAGAGAGCATATTTCTCCTGTTTTGGCTTCCCTTCATTGGCTTCCTGTTAAATCCAGAATTGAATTCAAAATCCTGCTCCTCACATACAAGGTCTTAAATAATCAGGCCCCATCTTATCTTAATGACCTTGTAGTACCATATCACCCTATTAGAGCACTTCGCTCTCGCTCTGCAGGCTTACTTGTTGTTCCTAGAGTATTTAAAAGTAGAATGGGAGGGAGAGCCTTCAGTTTTCAGGCCCCTCTTCTGTGGAACCAGCTTCCAGTTTGGATTCAGGAGACAGACACTATCTCATCTCTACTTTTAAGATTAGGCTTAAAACTTTCCTCTTTGCTAAAGCATATAGTTAGGGCTGGACCAGGTGACCCTGGATCAGTTATGCTGCAATAGGTGTAGGCTACTGGGGGATTCCAATGATGCATTGAGTATTTCCTTGTCAGTCACCTTTCTCACTCAACATGTGTTATTAACCTCTCTGCATTGAATCACATCATGTCTTTATCCTGCTTTCCTTCTCTGATCCCAACCAGTCACACCAGATGGCCCCGCCCCTCCCTGAGCCTGGTTCTGCCGGAGGTTTCTTCCTGTTAAAAGGGAGTTTTTCCTTCCCACTGTCGCCAAAGTGCTTGCTCATAGGGGGTCATATGATTGTTGGGTTTTTCTCTGAATGTATTATTGTAGGGTCTACCTTACAATATAAAGTGCCTTGAGGCGACTGTTGTTGTGATTTGGTGCTATATAAATAAAATTGAATTGAATTGAATTGAATTGAATTGAATTGAATTGAATTGAATTGAAAGCAAGTTACGGTTCAGTATCTTTACACATTTAGGGTGTAGACCCATTAGGTGATCGTTGTGTGTAAAATTTGAATAATAGCGTAGGAGGAGTAGAAATGTAAAGTAGTAGAATGGACAAACAAGAGAAGCCTCACCATTGCATAACCTCATCGATCCTTCAGCTGGATGATAATAATGATTGTTTTACTGAGTTCATTAAAGAGTTTAAAGACTTGAAGGTGCTTCACTGAATGTCTTCAAATATATACACACATAATCACACAAGTTCTGGTTCAGCTATCGGGATTTGAGAATGTGTGTTATCTATTTAAAACATCAGAGTAAGGCTATCTTTCAACTATCTTTCAACAAAAATGCAGTGACTATCATGGGGAGATTTCACTGCATCTTTTATGACTGCTTTGAGTTATCTGTCTGATGTGTAGATCATGTGCTGTATATCTGTTTTTCAGTTCTGAGTATGTGTTTATCTTCTTTTTTCTACTTAAGAATGCACTGACTTGCAGGAAAACTAGAAACCATAAATTGAGTATTGCATTTGAGATAGCAGGAGGTGCTGATTCCTAGCATGCAGAGACACATACACGTATACCCCACTCTGAATACGCGTAAGCAGCATGCTAAAAGGAGTTGGCAAAGCAGCAAAGAGGCCAGGTTTTGACAAGTCTCTCACAGTCCCTCACACGATCTTTTCTTCCTACCTCTTACACTCTACCCATCCATCTCTCCCTCTGTCATCCCCTCCTCTATTTTCAGACGTCTTTCTCCTCCCATCTCCTTTCGTCCTAGACATGTCGGCAGCATTTTTTTTCCTTCCCAAGGACGAGGACACACAACATGAATTATTTCCATGGCCCTGTCCTGTATGGAGAGGCATGAGGGAAAGATTTAGGACAGCAGAGTCACTCCACATTCTCCATCTCACAGCAGGAAATGTGTCTTTTCGGTTAGCAGCTGATGGAATTAAAAAAGGTCTTAACGCATAATGCATATTCTCAGCTCACATGCCTCGCAGCTTAAAGGACGCTATTGTGATAATGGTTTTCAAATTGCTTTTTAAAGACAACTGATTTTCAGTTGACCACAGATGGAGGCGACACATCACAATCTCATTTTTTTATTCATGTAACCTTCTCTTTCAGCATTGTCAATTAAAAGAAAGAGAAAAATACTCAATAGAGTTGCAATGTAAAAGCTGTCAACTTTACTGTCATGGTCAGTGACCTCTAGGGGCTCTCTTCATGTGTAGATAGAGCTCTTTCTCCTCCATTGTTTCAGGTTTTCCTTATTCCCGCAGCTGAGATGTGTTGCAGCTCATCAGCCATCTGAACATGTCATGCCTTTTGTTCTCTGGGCCTTGATCTGCATTGATCCTGCCTGTGACTGTACAACCTTGTGCAGCTTGGTATGACTTCTAAGTGGCTAAATGTGTACATTTACAAAGGCAAGTGTATCGGGTCACAGTGGAAGCTGGTGGGGGTTCCCTGTCATTTTTGTTCCAGCACTTTTTCTAATGTTTTGTGGTTAGACAGACCGCTCAACAATTCTACTGTTTTTCTTGTAGCTAGCACTCCTTTTAAGCTAGAAGGGGATATTTTATTTGTTTTGGCCTTGGAGAGCCCAAAGCTTAAAGCTTCCCTGTGTTTATTTTTGTCTTGCAATTGGTTGGTTTTCCTCAATGGTAAAATAAATACTACTTCTACTGACATTAACTATCTGGTGGTAAATAGTTTTTTTCTTTGCTACACCCAGTGCCAGATAACGTCTTTGCTGCTTAGGGGGTTATAACACTTGCA
The DNA here is from genome assembly GCF_057381915.1 of Diplotaxodon limnothrissa. Taxonomy (NCBI): domain Eukaryota; kingdom Metazoa; phylum Chordata; class Actinopteri; order Cichliformes; family Cichlidae; genus Diplotaxodon; species Diplotaxodon limnothrissa. Next base: position 5,112,737 of record NC_140612.1, on the reverse strand, counting down.
TATCTGTTTTTTCCCAAAGGAATCTTGGAAGAAATCTCCATCTGTTTTCATTGGTTTTCAAGAATCTCCTCCTAAGACAGCTGAGGAATAACTTTTTATGGCTGATTAACATTTTTAGGCATTTTTCTACTTCCTTAGGTTAGGGAAATGCTATTGGCATCATAATGTTTCCTAAACTCTTAACATTGTCTAACATTCACTCTCTTTTTGGCTTTGGTGTTGTCTTACACAAGCCAGAAACTGAGACTTTTCACCCTAAAAATAAAAGCTGATCCTTTTGACAATTGGTTTAAGTTACTTTAAGTTTCAGAACTACTGAGTGATTACTGAGCCAGTGTTTTGCTTGCAAACTGCATGCACATTGCTAGCAACCAAAAAATTTTGTGCCACACCCTCATTGTGTATGATTTCACCTAGCCATAACCACAAGCATCCACCTCCAAATCGATCAGTTAATATTTTTCGCTAGTGACCAGATACTGCCAGAGTGTTAATAAGTAAGCCACAATATTAGTCGGATAACATTCCCCCAAGAGTGCACACAGCCCTTTTCCTCTAGTTCCAGCTCAGCTGAACTCTGGTTTTCAAGTTTTCCATTAGGTGGGGTTCCAAGCAATGTTCCCTCTAATTTTTCATGTGTCTGAGCGAACATACAAACTCCCTGAGCGGACACTTGGACCACTGTGAGCAACATTAGACATGTGCACTGTGGTCACGCCAGCATCGAATCCATCCAAGTTACATGGTTTATTAAAATAATCAAATTACAGCATTTATGTTAGACTACTTTTAATTAACTGCTTTAGCCCACTTACAATGAAAAAATCTTGTTCATGACCTGTGTAGTATATTAACAATATTGGAAGTAAAACTTAACTTTAACTCCAGTTTTGAAAACACAACTTTCTTTTTTTTTTATAAAGTTGACTTGTATTATGAGTATGAGTCTGTGGTCTGGGAGAGAGTCTGTAACTCTCTGTCTGCAAAATACCGTATATAATGACTAATGTTGGCAATTAATTATATAGTTACTTCTTCAAAAAAAGTAACTGAGTTATGCAAACAACAAAGTTTTTTGCAGCTGTTTACCTAAAAATGCAGCCAAGGCGTTTTTTTAAATAAACATTTCAAACTATTTACAGAACAATCAGCTGTTCTGCATCAAATCTGATGCCACACAAATTATTTGTGCCACTCCAAAAAATAATTTCTGTCCACTATGAGATGAAGGAGAACAACAGCCTGATACCTGCAGGCCTGACAGCAGGAGATGTATCACTGCTGTAACACCTGTAACATTCAGCAGTCGCCTCATTGTTCTGACACACACAACAAAACTATTGACTACACTACACACTAACCACACAAGATTTGCGCTAAACGTCGCAAATCTCTCACATCTCAAAACACTCCTAAAACTTCCCCCTTCCTAAACAACTAAATGCGATGTTGTCATATAATTTTTTGATTGGTCGACATGGTACATTTTTCCACCAATAGGAAAGGGTGGGGTTTTTTGGCGTTGTTTTTGCTCACAGGCTTTCGAGCGCTTTCCTTATAAAACGCCGTTTTTACCGTTTCTTCCCGCAGTAAATATAAACAACGACAGTATTCAGGAAGAAAACCAAACATTGCATATATTTTTATCATAACTCTGGTTTTACGTGGCCTATCAACACAATTTAAAAACTGATATAAAGTCCACACTTTTTCCATCAATTGTTCCGTCTGTCCTGCTCACATCTCCAATGGTTGTACACGTTCCACATCAGCCGCGCCGCTTTGCTAGCTAAAATACGATATTATATATACGAATGTGAATCGCATCATTGGCTGGACTATGGGATAAGGTGGCATTGTTCTAATCCCATATGGGAGCAGCCAGTCACTTACTGACTAACACTGCAAAACAGAATTGTTAAAGTTTTAATTTTAATTTCAATTCAAGTTAGATTTTTTTTGTGCGCAACGCAGATCTTCTGTGCACAGAGACCGTGCCAGCAGTGCGCAATTGCGCACGCGCGCAGCTTAGAGGTTCCAAGTGATCTGAAAATATGACATCAAGAGACTGCATGCCACTGAGTGGTGTCACTCGACAAGTCAGAGCATCTTGTTCATGAAAATCAAAACCACCATTTTTGAAAGCTGGCAATGAGGTAAATGGCTGGACCAAAAAAAAAAAAAAAAAGCAAATGGTAAATCAACAGATTCTTTAAAAGTGCTTTGTACAACATTACTCATTCATGCAAGAGCTTTTTCAGTGCAGAACTACTTTCTATCTACCATTTAGACACATTCATACTCCGGTCGATGCATCAGAGAGCAGCTTGGGCTTAGTAGCTGCCCAAGGATATTAGGCATCCAGACTGGAGCAGCCAGGGATGAACCACCAACCTTGTGATTAGCAGATGACCTGGACTTCTTGCCACATTGCTATAAGAACCCCATGCACATTATGTGGTACTTGACTGTAATAGAAAACGTCCAAAACTAAGTTGAGCCAAGCTGAGTAGATACTAGTGGAAAAGGGCTAATAGTGAAGAACAGTCCATTCTAAAAATGTATCTGTCATTATGATTCATTTTGATGATGAATACAGAAATGCACATTCTACATACTACAGTTTAAAAGTCCCCTGAGTGGACCATCAAGACTGAAGAGTGAACGAAGCGGGGGAAGAAAGGGAAGTGACAGCATGTGATGGCAGGGACATAATGAAGGAAGAGGAAGATGATGGAGAGGCGTTGAGGCAGCTGGCACACAGCAATGTCAAAACTCTGTCTGATGGAGAAATGATGAATAGAGAGAGAGAACTACAGTGATTATGGCTCCCACTTCGTAGAATTGGAGGGGTTTTTTTTTATATACATTAAGTTTTACACATTCATCTTTCAACTCTTTCTCAATCAGCTGTGTGTGAAAGTGGCTACATTTCTCTGTTTCAAGTCCCATGAGTTTTTGGTTTCACTAAAAATATCTGCTTCTCCTGGTGTGAGCAGTTAAGCTTTCATGATTAAATAAATCTGCTTGTTTTTCATCATCAAACCAAGTGCTTTTGCACGCCACATGATGACAGAGAGACAATTTGATTTGAAGACAAATGCCAAAACATAATTTTCCTTTACGGTAAGAATATGGCAACAAGAAAAACTTTTTGCGACAGACAGACTCTTGATTGGGCCATCAAGGGGACTGCACAAAAGTTCTGCTCTTTGACATGATTTCAGATAGGTATTAGGTTTTTGACCTTTCAGGGCAGAACAAACATTAGCTTAGATCCCTGAAGGAATTATTATTGCTGCTGTGTGTTTTTTGTTTCTTCAAAGTAAAAAGAAGGGCTGGAACTAAATATTGGCTGATCCTTTCCAACATCACTATCATAAAATCTTACTTTTATTATAAAGTGTGTTAAAAGTCGGGGAACAATCCAGCTTTGTTTAAGGTAAAAAATAGAGTAAGGCCACCCTAGCATAAAACAGTCAGCTAAAGATGATGGAGGCTGTTTAAAAAGGGAGGAGGGAAATGAGTTTACACACACTGAATATGACCATAATTCTAAAAACTGGGCTGACCAATAAAGAATTTCAATGAGTCAGATAAGGATCAGGAAGTTCACATTACTGTCTGAAACATCCAGTCAAAGCCACAAGAACACTAACTTGACATGTTACGATCCCTCCACTGCTTCCCATCCAGAAACTTCCAGCACTTTCAACACTATTACCACTCGTGTTAGCAGCCAAACATTGTTGGGGCTACTGTGGTCCAGAACTGGAACCTGATCCTTTTTGCGGTAGCTGCTGAGAATTTTGCTCTCATGTTTCTTTTAATAGTCATCTAGTGGTCTGTGGCAGTACTTTTAATTAATCAAAACTATTGAATGAATTGTTTCATTTACATTAATCTCTAGAATGCACACATAATATTCACTTCAACTTGCACATAATAATCTTCTGTAAAGCATACATAAGACAGAAGGCTCCAAGGGAAAAGCTTTATTGGAGAAAATGGCAAACTCACTCCCAGGAGAGGCATACTACATTCAGGAATAAGTTATGTCACCAACAGCTAAAATTAGTCTTCTCACTGTTGAAGAAAATCATTTGGAATCCACAAAAACATGACTTTGATACAAAAAGTATATATATATATATATATATATATATATATATATATATATATATATATATATATATATATATATGCTAAAAAATTGTAGTATACACACATACAGTTTTTTTTCTTTCCAAGTCAAATCTTGGAGCTCTGTCAGTTTATTTGGATGCGGTCACCCTGTTCTGCCCCTGCCAGTTGTGAGTGTATCAAAACTTTGACACATGGGAAAATCAATAATGTGCCTGGGAATAGCTCTTAAATTCTTTCCCATGTAGATGGGATGGAGTTCTTCTGCAGTTTCTAAGCAAATGCCAGTGGAGCACTGATTTCTGTGTGCAACAGTGCCAAGCTTGCTGCTGTCGTGCTATCAGTGAAATACAAAGATTCGGACCACTTTTTTCATTTGAAAAGAAAAATTAAGTTGCTGCCAGCTTGGTTTCAGTTTTGTGCCCAGTTTGGTTTTTTGGTTGTTGTTTTTTTTGGATTGTCAGTAAGGGCTCTTTTTGTTTTTTGCCTTGCCTACCTTCTTTATCTCACACTTTGATTTGGTTTTCACATTCAAAACAGTACATCATTTCCATAGTGAACTCAGCAGAGAGAGATGAAGAAGGGCTACATAATTAATCAAATTTTAATCTTGATTACGATTTTGGCTTCCCATAATTATAGATCGTGATCAAGCAGTCACTAATCTCCATGGGCCAGTCACACCTGTTCCCTGCACTGCACAGCTTTAACAAGTAACACTAAATTATAAGACAGATATACAACCAAATTCAGATGTTTGGCACATCAGAAAGTAAACAGTAAAAGTGACTTTAACCAAGAAGAAATCATATTTAAAGAGTGTTGCAAAGTTGTATCTGCACCGCAAAGCAACTTAACTTTTTCAAACACCTGAAAACACACCGAAAATTGTGTTCCTGTGCCTGAGCTGGAACACAGATGTTAAGGTGTACCCAAGTTTTTAAGCCACAGAAGCCTTAGGAAATTGGGAAAAAAGCTGCCACATTCGCTGCATGTAATCCTGGGCCAGCCAGCACAACGATCCCTGGCCATGCTTGGACTGCTTGACTGGTATTTCTCATTTGCTGTGACTGTCTTGATTACCGTCACCTATGTATTACCCCAGCTGTGTCTTGTCTGTTCTTTGACTTTGGTTTTTACTGCTAGTAAAGGCTCTATTAGGTTTTATACCTCACCTGCATCTGGGTGAACACTTACAGTATACAGTGTATCAACATGGTTGCACAAGTTTTTTTAAAGTTTTTTGAAAGTGAAAGTAGAAAGCATTCTTTCATCACCTCATGCTAAACTGATGCATCACATTTAGCATGAATATTAGCAGTAAAATATTTCAAGCTAACTTTTTATTAGCCTTTTTTTTTTTTTCATTATAATATCCAAAGGCAGCACAAGGGTTGGGCCTATTTTCTCATTCCAGCTCTCCAGAACCTCACTTTACATTTGGCACTGTCATTAAAACACAATTACAAAATGAAGCCAAATTTAGACATCATGTTTGAGAGAGGAGTAATATAATCTTACAGTAAGATCTTTCTCCAAAATCAGTTTTCTTTATTTAGATAGAGGGAAAGAGAGACAAACTAGTGATATCACAACTGAAACTCAGTCCCTGGCCAGTGGGAGAAAATGTGTGTCTCAGTCCACATGGTTGGATACTGGATGCTTTTCGACCAAACTCCAAATCCATGTTACAGTAATAGTCTAACCTCAGATCTTTAAGTTCTTGCCTGTTTTCCTTACTCTTCAGAGCACGAAGAACAAAGACCTTCACAACCACTATTACAACAGTATCATTATACAAACGGGCTGCTTTACTCACAAAAGTAAACTCTCTAAATTCCCCTAAATACCAGCACATACAATATTCAGTTTGTCACGATAGAAGATCCGGTGACTTCAAGCTTCCTAAAATTACATGCAAACCACTTAACAGCACTTCTGAGGAGTTTTTGTGAAGCTCTTTTGTGTTGTGTCAAAATTAGTTTGGTCTTAAATTGCTGATACCAAATGTCTCATTGTTCTTTGACATCTTAGCAATAAAAGAAGCCTAAGATTTTATTTTTCAGAGCCTCTAGCTAGTCCAGTTCCTGTTATGTAATCAAAACTTCAATAGTGAATCTCTTTCATGCACGCGTATAGAGCGAAGCAGTGTGCTTAACTGAATCAGAATGAAATGTCTTTCCCTGCAGAGGTGATCTAAGGTTCACTTCATAACTGCACAACATTCAAAATTTGTTATTTCTTATGATTACATTTTTTAAGTTGGAATGTTGTTTAAAATGGAAATAAAACTAAAATTTAATGGCTTATAAACCTCATAAACCCATATGTTAAAAACACATCAAATATTAGTTCATTTTGAATTTAATGGCAACAGCATGTCTCAAAGTTAGAATTAGAATTAGAATTCAACTTTATTGTCTTTGCACATGCACAGGTACAGGGCAATGAAATGCAGTTTGCATCCATCCAGAAGTGCTTTAGTGATATAGATATATTACAATATATATTAGCAATAATATAGATATGTGAGTATATTACAGAAATGGGTCTATTATGGTATGTCATAATGTACACGGTATGAAGTATGTTGTGAATATTCTATAACTATAAGTATGTACAGGCTGTAGTGAGTACAAGCTATGTACAGGCTATGAACAGGATATAAATATGAAAAACTATACAGAATATGAAATAAATAACTTTACAGAATCTGGGATATACAGCTATACAGAAATGGGAACTGTGCAAGTTGTAAACAGTTGTAGGATTAAAGATTATCGAATGTACAGAATGATTATTTACACAGAGCTATACAGTAGTGCAGTTAAGATAAGTGAGATATAGTTTCTACAGAGGCTATATAAAGTGCTAGTGGTTGTGAGTGGTGGTTCAGTCCATGTTATTATTGTGTGTTTGAGGGTACGGTTGTCCATTGTGTGTGTGTGTGTGTATGTTCAGTCCATGAGTTTAACGTGGGTCAGATGTCAGGAGGCAGAGTTCAGGAGTCTGACAGCTGTGGGGAAGAAGCTGTTCCGGTACCTGGTGGTCTTAGTCCGGAGGCTCCTGTAGCGCCTCCCAAAGGGCAGGAGGGTGAAGAGTCCATGTGATGGGTGACTGGGGTCTTTGATGATTTTCCCAGCCCTTTTCAGACACCGGTTCCTGTAGATGTCTTTTATGGCAGGAAGTGGTGCTCCGGCGATGCGCTGGGCAGTTTTCACGACCCTCTGCAACGCCTTCCGGTCCGAGGCAGAGCAGTTCCCGTACTGTTATACAGTTGGTCAGGATGCTCTCGATGGTGCAACGATAGAAGTTCACCAGGATGTCTGAGGACAGGTGGTTCTTCCTCAGAGTCCTCAAGAAGAAGAGGCGCTGGTGAGCCTTCTTGACCAGCTTGGAGCAGTTGGTCGTCCAGGTGAGATCCTCGGAGATGTGAACTCCCAGGAACTTGAAGCTGCTCACACGCTCCACAGCCGTCCCCTTAATGTGGATGGGTGGATGTGGGTCAGCATTCCTCCTGTAGTCCACGATGAGCTCCTTGGTCTTCTCGGTGTTAAGCAGCAGGTTGTTTCTGTCGCACCACTCAGCCAGACGATCCACCTCCTCCCTGTAGGCGGCCTCATCGTTGTCACTGATGAGGCCAATCACCGTGGTGTCATCTGCAAACGTAATGATGGTGTGGGAACCATCAGCAGGTCTGCAGTCGTGGGTGAAGAGGGAGTAGAGGAAAGGGCTCATCACACAGCCTTGTGGTACACCGGTGTTCATTGTAATTGTAGATGAGCAGCAGTTATCCAGCCGGACATGTTGGGGGCGGTTGGTCAGGAAGTCCAGTAACCATTTGCAGATGAGGGAACTGATGCCCAGGTCTGTCAGTTTCCTGATGAGTTGTGAGGGGTGGATTGTATTGAATGCTGAACTGAAGTCTATAAACAGCATTCTGGCGTAGGTGTTGTTGTTGTCCAGGTGTGAGAGGACAGAGTGCAGTGCGATGGAGAGTGCATCCTCTGTGCTCCTGTTCTGGCGGTATGCGAATTGGTGGGGGTCCAGGGTGGGGGGGAGACAGGATTTGAAGTGTGCTAGGACCAGGTGCTCTAAGCACTTAGTGATGATAGGAGTGAGTGCTACTGGGCGGTAATCATAAGATGGGAACAACCAAAAGCTGAAAAAAGAAGTGGTACTAAAACAAAACAGCTGAGGGAATATTTTGCAGCTAATTTGCTTAATTGGCATAAAAGATGATCATTTGATTGGTTATAAAAAGACCATTTTAGAGAGACAGAGTTTCTCAGAAGTAAACACGGCTCTGCTCAGATTCGATTTGCAAAAATGCCACAAAAAAAACATAAAAACCAAAGAATCCAAATGGTGGAACAATTTAAGAAAAATGTTCTCCATCATAATATTGTGAAGACTTTTAACATCTCATTATCTACATTGCGTTAGACCATCAAATGATTCGGAGAACTGGCAAAATCTCTGTGCACACGGGACAAAGTCAAAAATCATTATTGGATCCCCATGATCCTGAGTAAGAGATGACTGCATTAAAATCAGGCATTATTCTGCATCACTGCCTGTAGATTTTGCAAATTGCAGTTGTGTAAAGACAGCATCAATGTTTAATGGTATATATAGACTTTAGAGCAGCATATGCTCCCATGCAGATTGTCTTTTTCATGGAAGGCCTGAAATAGCAACCTGGCTGTGTGTTAAAAGCATCCGGGTGCTGAACCTCCAGAATTTCGTCAACTGAAATAATTTGGTTATGAGATGAAAAATATGAAAAAGAAGTCCCAGGACCGTTGACTACCCTATTTCAGACCAGAATGGACCCACAATTTCCCCCAAAATCAATTCCTAGACGTGTACAGACTGTTGTTAAAAGTAATGTTGCCATCAAATTCTATGTTACCCCTGTTTCCTCTTTTACCTCTTTATTTCATGACAAATTATGCCCATAAATGCTTTGGAGATTATTCCGAATGCTGAACATGCATTTGGTATATGTATACCATGTATGTGGAAATGTACAGTCTGGTACATTTCTAAAAATGAATGAATGCAGTAGTCAGTTTAGCAACGCTATTAGTTCCTAATGGTTAAAGAAAACAGCTTCACCAAGATAAGAACACTAGAGTGTCGTTTTCTACAACCAGGAGACATCTTTACAGCAGGATGCAAACTACTGGTCACGTTCAAGAACAAGAAGGCCAGCTTAGCTATTAAACATCTAAAAGAGCCTGCCCATATCTGGAAGAAATTGTTTGGAAAGATGAAACTGCTCAGATTCAGTAAAATGCTGCAAAACTGATCAGACAGTGCTTCACACTTAAAATGGATAATGAACCAAAGCATACCGCAAAAGCAACCCTAGAGTTTGTCAAGGCGATGAAGTAGGATGTACTTCAGTGGTCAGGTCCAACCCAAAAGAGCATGCTTACTGAAAGCAAATCTGAGCACAGAAAGGCACACAAACAAGCAGCAACTGAAGGTAGCAAAGTAAAGTAATAAAGCAGTAGAGGCCTGGCTGAGCATCTCAAGGGGTGAAATGTACCATTTGGTAAAGGCCATGGGTTTTAGACTTCAAGCAGTAATTGAATGCAAAAATGTTCATCTAAGTACTAAAATGAATACTTACATTTAAAATCGGGTTAGTTTGCTCAAGTACCCCAGCGTCTGAAATTTGGAGATTATGTGTAAAAATGCATTTATGTTGTTCCTGCATCATCATAATAATGTTGGCTCAGGATCAACATTGCAACTGGCCAGTCATGTTGTGATATCATAGCCATAGTCAGTTGTCATGACCACTGATCATCAACCACTGATCAAAGCCAGTTGATCAAAGATCACTGATCAAAGACCATGTGTACCATTCACAGAGAGTTGGGGAATGGCTGCAATTGCAGAAATTTAGTTATTGTGCAAGTTTACTGTTTATAAGTTTGGGGAAACCTGCAGTCAGCTGAGACTGAAGAAGTCACTTGGATGAGTGACAAAACGTTTCGCCCACTGGAAACGTTACGTCCAGATGAACAGAATCCACCTTTTGGAATTGATCCAGTATAACAAATATATTATCAAGTCAGGCTTGTTGCTAGCCAAATTTAGGTTACTCGTATTAGTTTGCTAGTGGTAGTTTTTAATATCATTCACTAACTTCTTGGCTAATGCCAACTGAATAATCATTCATGATTGGTCAGTTTCGGTGTTGATCCTGTTTGGCAAGCAAATATTGGCCCAGCATTTTTATAATGATGTAGGAATAACACAGAAACATCAGATCATGCTTTATAAATGGTTTGTCCAATACTTTTACTGAACCTCTTGAACAAAAGCTGAAAGTCTGCACTCCAATCACATATTGATTAGATGATTTTAAAATCCAATATGGTGGTGTACAGAGGCAAAATTACGTGAAGTGTCATTGTTGAAATACTTATTGACCTAACTGTACATAAAAGCTTAACTGTGTTCAAAGATGGATATAAACAACAGACAAGTATACTGTTGATCTGTTACAATAAGACTCTGTTTTTGACCATTAGTGAACCTCGTGAGGAGCAACCCGGTTTGACCGCAGGTGTCAAAACAGAATTTCATAACAGTCACAACTGAACTGTAGTCTAAGAAGCAACAGTGTTTGTAGACATCACACGAGGCCTTTAAGTCTGTGGCATAATGGATTAAAAAAAGACTACTGTAATGTTATGTAATCTCGATCACCTTCTTCAAAGAAGGCATATACAGTAGTTTAGTTTAAAAAACAGACACCCCTTAGTCAGTGAGATCATCAGAAAATTAAGTGACCTGCGTTCACTTCTTGTGTTAAGGCCTCGCTTTGTCTTTTTCAGCTGAATGCTACACATTGTCAAACCCTAAAAACTGATTAATGCTCAAAAGCTAAACATCCATCTAAGTATCACATGAACACAAAAGTGTTGTTTCATGTGTCGTATCTGTGCTTCATGAACTAACGTAAATTATATTGATGTATGTGGAAGGTTTGCCTGGCTATAATGCAGCAAGTGTTACACAATCAAAGTTGCAATGAGAAGTGTCTTTCAGAAACACGCGAAGGCCATAGCACTGTCCTTAGGCTGCGGACACACCAAAAGCCCATTTACATTACCTTGGCATTAAAAATCAGTCATAAAAATAAAGAAAAAACATTAAAACAGAGACCAGAAAAAATTCTGGTCTGGAAATACCAGTGCAATCAAATTATTTGACATAAGGCCTGGCAGAGCATTTTTTGGTGAGTGAAGGGAAACACTAAAAGAAAGATTCATGTATGTTCTCATTCATATAGGGATTTCTATCAGTGTGTGGGACTGTAGCCTAAGTTCACAATGGAAGCAACTTGCAACAAAGTGGCAACCAGAGACCACAGAAAGTCAGAAACACAGGCAAAATCAACACGAGGTAGCAGTTTACCGAGATCAACTTTTCTCAACCTTGCGGTGAGAAAATGAAGTGACTATCAGCCACTGATAGTCACTTGACTATCAGTGGCATAGGATTCCACTGATAGACATATGACCTGCAAGTAAATACACCACACCATTACCAAGACAACTGAAGCATGAAATCTATGCAAGCCAGTAATCAGCTTCAAAGCAGTGCATCATGTGTGAATCACTTCCACTGTGCAGCTTAAGGGCAGATAGAATGGGCAGTGATAATTCTACCACAGTTTACTTGAACTCATGTCATGGAGCAATGCACAAGTAATGTGATGAGTAGTACAATGCATTACTTTCTCTGGAAAGCAAATTATTAAAAGTAATAAGTAATACAAGACATTACTTTTGCTTAAGTAACAAAACCCAACATCGTCACATCCAAAGATGTTCACGTTTGGCTCTAATAACCAACATATCAGGAACTTTAAAGTGATTTTACTGTGGATATCTTTATTTACAGTCTATAATCCTTATCACATACAAAACCAAACGAAGGAAAGAAAGAAAATGTACTAATAGCATTGATTATCTTTATTTCAGAGTAAAATCTGGAATGCCCTGAAATTGCAAGCAGCTGCCAGGAAGAACTCATACTACGTCTTAAAGTTGTTGCTTTTGACCTGTTTCCCTGATATCTGTGTAATCTCTGTAGCAAAGATGATCCTCCATTCTCCTCACGTGACTGTGTTTTACAGCAAGCAGGTGTTTTCACTGAATGTCAGAATGTTTTCGTTATTTTTTAACAAGACCTAAGTACACTCAACTCTTCCAGTTCATCCCTTCATTTATGATAGCTAGGAGCAGATGCAGTTCTGGATGAAGATCCGTCATAGCAGATACCAAACAGGCCTCCGGTCCAAACACCAAAAGTCATTTAACATGATTTTTTGTCTGATGTCATTTACTGGGGGTTGTCTATGTAATCCTTTGTGGTGACAATGACATAAAAGCTCGAATAATCTGGGAAATATGCTTTATGTTTCAAAAAATGTCTAATCTAAGGAGATCTTGCCATCTGTCATTACCTGTCAAATCTTTTGCCCACAAGGCTTTCATTGTATTATCTTTGCCGGCATCTGACAAGCATAAAATTAAAATTTCATGGACTGTCTCACCACCAGAGGAAAACAAATCCAGTGCCAGTGATAGCAACTTTAGTACAAAACAGAGCTAAGATTATGAAGTAATGATGGGTTTTTTTCTTTCATTGTAAGAATCGTGATTTTTAAACTGAAAGAAATGTCTTAACATTTTGGGAGGAAGAGAAACAGAGACTGCAAGGGAGACACTGTCCCATAATGGCTCTCATCATCCCACTCTTAACATGCATGACGTATATGCATGACGTATATGCATGACGTATATGCATGACGCTTACAGACTAATCCACCAGAGACTGTTGCTCTAACAACATGCACAGATTATACACACAGATGCAGACAGACACACATGTGCTCACTTCACAAACACACACGCACACGCTATCAGTCAAAGGTTTGGACACACCTTCTAATTTAATGGGGGTTTTTTTATTTCTTTGCAGCTTTTTACATTGTAAATTCTCACTGAAGGCATCAAAACTATGAATGAACACATAGAATTATGTAGTAAACAGAAAAGTGTGAAATAACTCAAAACATGTTTTATATTTTAGAGTCTTCAAAATAGCCCTTTGATTACTGCTTTGCACACTCTTGGCATTCTCTCGATGACCTCGATGATCATGAGGTCATCACCTGAAATGGTTTTGCAACACTCTTGAAAGAGTTCCCAGAGTTGCTGAGCACTTGTTGGCACTTTGGCCTTCACTCTGTGGTCCATCTCATCCCAAACCACCTCGACTGGGTTGAGGTCAGGTGACTGTGGAGGCCAGGCCATCTGGTACAGAACTCCATCACTCTCCTTCTTGGTCAAATAACCCTTATACAGCCTGGAGGTGTGTTTTGGGGTCATTGTCCTGTTGGAAAATAAATGATGGTCCAACTAAACCCAAGCCGGATGAGATGGCACATCGCTGCAGGATCCTGTGGAAGCCATGCTTGTTCAGTGTGCCTTCAATTTTGAATAAATCCCCAGCAGTGTCACCAGCAAACCATCCCCACACTCCATGCTTCACAGTGGGAACCATGCATGTAGAGATCATCCGTTCACCACACAAAGACAATGGCAGGTGGAACCAAAGATCTCAAATTTGAACTCATCAGACCAAAGAAACAATTTCCACCAGTCTAAACAAATCTCTTCTGCTTGTTGCTTTTCCTTAGTTGTGGTTTCTTAGCAGCTATTTGACCATAAAGGCATGATTTGTGCTGTCTCCTCTGAACAGTTGATGTAGAGATGTGTCTGCTACTGGAACCCTTATTTCTGAGGCGGAGTCATCAGCTGTGTACCAACCTGACTTCTGCGCAACACAGCCCCATTAAAAAGACAAGAAATTCTCCAAATGAACCCTGTCAACAAAGCAAAGGGTTGCTACTTAGAGGAATCTAAAATATCAGACATATTTTTGAGTTTTTTAACATTTTTCCTTTGCTACATAATTCCCATAATTCCATATATCTTTCTTTATATATTTGATGTCTTCAATATGTATCTACAATGTAGAAAGTGGCAAAAATAAAGAAAAACATTAAATGAGAGTGTGGGTTCAAACTTTTGACTGGTAAAGGAACTGTTCTCACAGCTAGAGATTGACAAGATACAACACAAATGCTACAGCAAAGGGGAACCAGAACGACAGGTCGGGGGGGGAGATATCATCATCACTTCATCCAAGATTGTCCTTTAGTACCCAATGGCCTGAGGATAGAGGCTCCTATTCAGCCTCTCTGTTTTTGCCCGGATGGTGTGGAACCTTCTGCCTGATTGCAGAAGTTGGAACAGTTTATTGCTGGGGTGGGACGGGTCCTTCAGTATCTGAGCTGCTCTGGACCAAAATTTCCTGGTGTAGATGTCCTGTAGGGAGGGAAGGTTTGTGGTCAGATCCATAAATGCAGTTGCCTTGTTGCTGTGGCTGCAAAACAAGCCCGAATTGTCACCCCTGCACCACCATACTTGACAGTTAGAATGAGTTGTGCTGCGATGCACTATGGCCAGACATCTCTACACTGGTCTTGTCTGTCCATAGGACGTGGTTTTAGAAGTCGAGTGGTTCATTCAGACCCAACTTTGCGAAATTTGTTCTGCTGCCATGACTTTCTCTTAGCAACTCTTAAAAACAAGCTGTACTTGTTCAGTCTTTTCCTACATATGCGCTCATGAATTTCAGCTTTTAATATAGTTACAGAGGGCTTTAGAGTCTGAGATGCAGCTCCTGGGGTTTTTTGCAATTTTTTGGAGCATTGCCTGACGTTGAGGTGATTGTGCTGTTCAGGCAAGAAGATTGGGAACTGTCTTCCACCTGTGACTAATCTTTCTCACTGTACAATGATGGACTTCAAACTATTTGTCAATGGCCATATAATCCTTCCTTTGATGGGCAGAGACAAATACTTCTCTTAGACAACTGCTGAATTCTTTCCTCCTTGGCATTGTGTTAACCTGATTGGTTTAGACCACAAACTGACACGAGTCCTTTTTCATGTTTATAAGGCCAGTCATGTCTCAATTTCACAAGAGCCTTGTGAAACATGCATAATTTCTTAGTATTATGATTTGCATGTTCTGCCAGTGTTACATGCAAATGCAACACAATTTAAATGCTGACTTGGAAATTCTGAATATCCCAAACAAGATATGTATAAATAAAACTTTCTCTTAACTGACATAGATGACAGTCATACATTACAGTCTAGTTTTCATTCAACTGTGTCACATGGGGTTCAAGTGAAATCTGTTTTTTCTCCTCTCTGGGTAAATAGAGACATAATCCAAAGGTTATAATCTAGCAGAGAGGTGGCACAGCAGGCCAGTAATCCTCCTATAGCATCATCAGGGAAGCCCCAGCCATCAGCGTCAACACACAGCCCCCTCTTATCCCTAATTGGAGTAACAGGGGCTCTCACTACTCTGAAGTAAAATTTAAAAAACTGGGAAGGGGAAAACTATTACAAGACAAAACAGGGGAGGTTAAGTGGGTGTGGGTGGGTTTCACATCAGATCTCTTTGAAAATTGACATGCAGATTATGAGGCCTTTTCATCCACTGAACAACGGACGTCCATTCATAAAGTGGTCTGCACGTCACAGCAATATCCTCTAGCATTTGTCTTAGTGGAAGCCTCCCGAGGATGACGTCAAAGCGTCTGGACCATAAGGACTGTTGTTCCCTATGATTAAAATAATGATAGATGGTGATACAAAAGGAGTTTGTAGTATTAAATATGAACTATAAAGAAATTAGAATGCACAAAAGTCTCACCAACAATATATGAAACAGCAAAAGTAGTTCCTGAAGTTTTTAAGTCACCAGTCTTTATAATTAACCATAACCCATTTTGGGCAATTATTTTACATTTTGCCTGAAAAGGGGTACATTCTCAATGCTTCTCCTTTTCACAAGGTCTATTAGCGGAGAAAAGTCCACCAAATTCCGCTTGATAAACTCCCCATCAGAGAGTTTACTGGGTTTTTTAAATGTAAATGTGACAAATCATAAAGCTGCTCTTGATCGCTCCATGGATGGATGTGTAACCCTAAATAAAAAGCCTGCACTGCTTTTTGCAGCTTTGCTAGCAAAGGTTGAGTTCTTGTATTTCTCTACATGTTCAGTCTTACAATGGCAATTTGAATTGTAATACTTAAACACAGTAATCTGCTCCCTAGCACATGGCTTAACCTCTGATTCCAGTAAAAAAGAAGCTTAGACATCCACTTCTTGCTATTTTCATTGGCATTCAGTGTGTGCTGAAAATTTGGGGCTAGCAAATTCACATCTCATGAACATCATTGAAAGTGAAGCTGCATTCTAAAATAAAATAAAAAAAAATACTAAAAAAAAATAGCTTATAGTTAATTACAATCAGTAAGCTTAACCCCACTACCATAGTCCTTGTAACCCTACGCCTAAACACTATCACATTCTAACCCCCAACCCTAACCCTGACACTAACTCCCCCTTTCTTAATTTATTTCCTGCAGGACATCAACATGTTTTTTATTTTTTGTATGTTTTTTATTGTTGTTTTGGTGTGTTTTGGTTTGTTTGGGGGGGTTTTCATGTTGCAAAATTATGACATCATAAAAATGTGATTGGTCCCTTGCAGTGTTAAACCTGGACCGACATTAGTTGATCCAGGACAATCATCCAGATCTGGCATAACCTTACCATGTAGCAAAAAGGAGTGGTTGAAGTAAAATCCATTTTCACAATATCCTTCTGATCATTTTGTACAGTACTACAACAACAATAAGATCTATGTCCCATGCTTTCCTGGATTTGAAACCTGATTTAACATGGAATTTACCGCTACGGTTGTTTATTAGAAATCAAGAAAAAGTTCATTCACTTTTCATACCAGTAGATAAATGCTGGTATTGTGTGAAATTTATAATCTGTTGTACTTGTTTCAGTTTTGGCAACCCAGTTGTAGATCAACAATAGTCATTCACAGATTTTGTTTGATCAATGGGCACACACCTGATACCTTGTGCAAAGAGTAAGCAAGGTAAGATAGCATAAATTACTGCTGTTCTGTTATGTTCTATATATACTTTGTACAACACAATGTGGAAAGGAGTCCAGATAAAATGAAATCATAGTTAAAAAAATGTCCTGCCAAAAGTAGCCTCTTCTGGCGTTATTTGGAGGAAAGCAACTGATTAAGTCAGACACTTTTGATTCACAGGCCATGTGACAGGCTAATTAGATGTTTTTGGATACAAGACATTTCACTGTGAACCTGGGCAGCAGCATTAACATCTACAACTGAAGAACTGGCACTATAGACTAGAGATGGCACGATACCACTTTTTTATGTCCAATACCGATACCATAAATTTGGATATCTGCCGATACCGATATGAATCCGATATAGTGTGTTTTTTAAATCAACAAAACATTTTTTAATATCTTGCTGCATTTTGTATAAGTTTATACTCAAGTTTAAATAAATAACAACACTAAAGCTATTCTGTTATACCTGTATGTAAAAAATACACTGCACCCAAAATATTTCATAGTTCAGCAACACTGATCAATCTAATAAACTTAAACCTACTCCATCCTCCCTATTCTGGTATTTTTTTTTTGCTGGGAGTTTGCAACCCTATTAGTTACTTAGCAGAAATATAAAGCAACCTAACTAATAGGGTTGCAAACTCCCAGCAAAAAAAAATAGGGAGCCACCCTCCACCTCATGATGCTTAATCGATGTAATCAAATTTAATTTGATGCAGGGGGGAAATGCACAGAAATAAATAATTTTTCAAGAATAATTAAATAGATTCAACATCTTTCTTTAACAGAATTGCAGAATTCACAGATGGTACTTTCCCAAAGGAAAAAGTACTATAGCTTACTAGGGTATATTAGACTTAACAGTTACTATATACAGTAATGGACTTCTATACATTTTACATCAGATTAAAACTTTGGGTGTAAGAGTCAGATAATTAATTATTAAAAGCTCGACATTTTAAATGAGAATAAGAAAGAAAAGTATGTCTTTGTGCCCCCTTTTCCCTGTTCATGCCCTATCAGCCCCCCTGGCTAAACTTTGCTAGATCCGCCCCTGCACAGTTACCAGCCGTCAGCTACATAGAAAAAGATCCTGGAGTAGAAAGTAATATTAAATAAATTCTAACAACAGCTTATCAAGCTTAAACGTGCTGCTGTTGTTCAGCCGCTGGTTTCCTCTTTCTGGAGCGAAGTGGGCCAAAAACAAAGAAGAGAGATGGACTCACGACAGAAAAGCCGATCAGCTGATCATTAAGCAGTTTCACGATTGAAGTAGCAGCAGGAGAGGGAGAGAGAGAGGCAGTCGCTCCATATATCTGTTGTTAAGCTTAACGTGGGAACGGTTTACAAACATTCAGAGATGAACTTACACACTTGCTTTACTTCTGTCTGGGATAACTTCCTCGGAGATGAAATCCTGGTGAGGCTACAAATACACACAGCCGCTCTATCACGTGATGCATACTGCTGCAAAGTGCTACGGTTATGAGTCGAGTTACGCTGTGTAGCAAGTTTTGTGAGGTGCTTTTTTGATATTTAATGGATCGGATTACATTTTTTATTTCTCGCCGATATCCGATCCAGTATCTCTACTATAGACAGCATAGAAGATTGGTCTGAAAAGTCAACCTGACACAAAAACTGTGAACACTTTCGTACTGACTTTTTAGGGTCAATCTCCCATATCAGGTCATACTCAATAGACAATATAGCCAACTGGTCATACTATGTTTCAAAAAGGAGTTCAGGGTTTGCTCACTGAGCATGGCCTTTTACAGTTCACACCTGGTGCTCTCTTGGCACATTGTGTTTCACCAAGATAGTGAACAGTGACGCAGGAACCAGTGGGTGGCATTGTAGCATGTCACTACATCCATCTTTTGACTGCCAAACAGCTTACTCACTATTAAAAAAGAAAAAAATGGACTAATTACTATGACAAATGGTAAATGGTAAATGGCCTGTATTTGTATAGCGCTTTACTAGTCCCTAAGGACCCCAAAGCACTTTACACAACCAGTCATCCACCCATTCACACACACATTCACACACTGTTAATTAATTACTATGACAAGTCACATTATTATTTTCTTTGATGTTTTATAGATATACCTTGACTTTATCAGTGTAACTTAACTGTGGTAACTCTGGAAATAAAGATGATTCCTAGGTATGCAACGCTTCCACATAAATATTAATACATGTTGGTACAGCCATAAATACAGAACCGATTCTGTTATGTAACTCATCTGTTCTGGACTGCCCCTGCTTCGGGATATGATGCCTGAATTAGTGTGAAAATGATGACAGCTAAAACTGGTCCAGACTAGATGTTTTGCTTGACGTCCAGGCAGGCGCCGTGGTTATATGCAGAGGTTTGTACAAAACTAAATTTGTTACATAACAAAGGTTGTCTTTCTCTTTCTTTTTCCAAAGCTTCTTTGTAATTCAGATGTCGGTGGTTATATCGGCTGATCAACAAGTCTCATTTATTTATGGCAGGACTCTCCAAACTGCTGTTAGGTATAGTGAATATTACAACGATACCCTTTGGGAAATGGGGACAAGTTAAAGATGGCAAAAGAAGGCTCCCTTTGTTTGAGGGGATTTCCAAGTTACTGTAATCCTTTCATTGATAAGCTAACATAAGTAAAATATGAGTAAACTTCAGTTATATAGAACTTTATGCATATAAAACTTTATATCCTTATTAAAAGGGCATTTCAAATCTTAAATGTGAACTATATGTCATGAGGTTGCGACACCCTGTGCAAAGGCATCCCCAGGTTAAATGATTGAATCTCTGGCCGCACCAGCAAACTACCAGGTCTTTGACAATCCTGTCTCCTTTCCTGAGTTCTGATGCTGTTGTTCATTCTTCTGTTGATCCACACCTAGATCACTTTAAGTTGCAATATTATGCACTGGAAATACCTGTGGCACCTGGTTCTCGCTGCAGGAGGCAGTCCTATTAAAAATTAAAGGATCACTGGGAAAATTCCACAACCAGCAAATAATTTCATTCAAATGGAAGGAAACTGTGACAGCAGTCTGAATTGCTTTTTGAGAGATGTCAGTGAGCATGTTAGTAGCGCTCCTGTTGTTTCACTTTTGCACTTTCATCATTTTAGTGACGCAACTTTTTTTTCATTTTTAGGATACATGGACATTGCAACAACACATGTCCCTGTGACAGTGCTCATGTTGGTCACTTTATTTAACTCAAGGTCACTTTAAATCACTCATGCTGTAAACTGTAAAGCTGCTATGGCCATTTTAAACCACTTCAAGGTCACTTTATATCTCAATTGTAAATTGTACATGTTAGACTGTTATTAACCCTTTTCTGCCTCAAAGTGTATATTTACTCCCCTTACCTTAGTCTCAAATTGTGTCACGGGTTGCCGGGGCAAACCGTGTGAATTTAACAAAGGACCCAAGATGCGGATATGCAGTGAAGTGAGAGGGCTTTATTGACACAAAACTCGAGTGATAAAAAACAAAAGGAGAGTGTGGCAAGAAACCGAACTTAGACATAAACTACGCTGGGAAAACTAAAACCTAAACACCAAACCTGAACATGAGAGAAAGCAACTTGCAGGGAGAATTCACAGAATGACGGCAGGAGATTCACAGACACGAAAACACCAAATAACACAGACGAACCAGCAACGAGGACGAGGTAACACACACTATAAATACACACGCCAGGAATCAGGGGATGGGAAACAGGAGGGGAACACACCTGGAAGACATAACAGCTGACGAGGCAGGGGAAACGTAAACAGAACACACTGACATAAGACAGAGACCTTCACAATAAAACAGGAACTTACAAATGCAAGGACACGGACTAAGAAACGCAGACTTAACACAGGAATACATGGCCAGAACCGAATAAACACTAAACAACCAAAATCACAATAACAGAAAACACAAAACGCTGGGTCAAAAGGACCCAGGATCATGACAAATTGTGTATTTATTCTTACTCTTCCTGTATTTATTGTTGTTCTTTTGCACTGAATGGAACTGAAACCTCATCGTCTCGTCTCTCTATATACTGTACTGTATATAGCAGAGATGACAATAAAGTTTACTTTGACTTTGACAGTGCTACACTATCCAACAATCAAGCCAGTGGATTATCTACTATAGAAGCACCCTAACTGGCTAGCTAGCCTAGAAATTAAGTACAGACATGAGAGCTCCACGGCATCAAAAAAATCCTAGATGTCAATTTACAACAACAGTGTTACATGATTGCAGGATGCTTTCAGTGGTCATTGAGACAAACCTCTATAACATCCAGCAAACTGAAGAACATCCCCCAGCTTAATTTCTATGCATATGTTTTTATGTTTTAGAAGCTGTTTGGATGTAAAATTTTGCTCACAGCCATGAAAAACACTTCACTAGAATCCAGATCTAAATCATTCTCAACATCAGAAATACACATTCATTTGAAAAATACAGTACTTTTTTCATAAACCTATTTTAATTTAATTACTTTGCATTTGAAATGTGAGTATATTTCAGCTAATATTATGTTGATTGATTGATTGATTGATTGATTGATTGATTGATTGATTTAATTGATTGATTGATAATACTTTATTCATCCCAAGAGAAATTGGGTTAAGGCTTCCAGCCGTGCCAGCGCCATCTTACCCTTCCGACCATACATACATTACACAAAACATCACATGGGGAAGACAGGTCAGAGAGGTATAACAATGGAAAATGCACCACATGAGGAAAGATAAGGAGAAAAAAAAATAACTCCCCCCCAGACTGAGCTCCAACAGGGAGATCAGTTTGAGAACAGAAAAAAAAACACCTCTGCCCATAGCACATGAAAAAACTCTTAATACACCAAAGAAACACATGACAAGCAACAGGGGTGGGTAAAGGGTGAGAGACAGCCGAATTAGACAGTACATCCGGGCCTGCGTGCGCTGGTCTCCTTGATCCACCGTCAGCATCGGAAGGGAATAAGCATCGAAGCCGGTTGGAAAGGGAGGGGGGATGAGTGTGTGCATATCAGTGTATATGTATGTGTGCGCGTGTCCAGAGTTCAGCTGAGACAGTGTCCTTCGCCCTGCTAGGCTAAGTAAACAGACTAAACACAGTCGTTATCAGGGTGTTGTTGTTCAGCTCCAGCCTTGAGACCGCAGCTGGCGCCGAAAGGGGGTATCCGCATGAAGTGATGGTGGTTTTTACTTTAGTGCGAACAGCTCATATGAATTTCAAAGCAGTTCTACAGTCCAACACTGGTCTCTCAATCTCCCGTTGGAGAGCCGCGAGCTTCGCCATACTTGCGTTCTGTGATGTTGTCATTTCTTGTGCTCAAGGAGCCGATTTCTGAGAACTCACGACAGTGTGCCTCCCCGAGATGTCATCCAATTTGCGCCCAGAGATGTTATTCCGAGCTAGCCCTTCCGAGATGTATCCAGTCTGCAGTCAGAGATCTTATTCTGAGTATTCACAGCAGCCGTAGCCTCTCCAAGATCTTATCCGTGCTGCACTCAATGAGCCCATTTTGAGAAACTCACGCCTCTCCCATCGTTCCTATCCCAGCGGGCAGCCTTGTGGGGGTTTGAACAGCCGGTTCCACTTTCTTAATTCTTCGATAAGTCAGGGCCAAGCCAGCTCCGATCAGCCAGAACCCTGTTACCATGGTTCTGAATAGGTAGATATCTTCAGCACTCAGACTCACCCAAGCCCAAACTTCTCGTTGAGAAAGGGGTGTCAATTGCATTTAGGGACCAGTTGATCCAATCCATAATTCCTCTTTTAGGTTTTAGAGAACAGACTGTGAGAGAGTGTTCCAGGGAAAAGTAATACAAAAAACAAAAGACTAGACAAGGACATAAGAGGCTAAGCAGGGAAGCTAAGGGAGAGGAGGAGAGGAGAAAAGTGCGACCGCCTTCGTCAAGATCAAGAGCAGAATGTTCTGGTCAAGCTCTTGAATTAAGGCTAAAGTCTACACTTGGGTGGTTTTATTTTCAAATCTATGCTGGTGGCATACGTATTAAAAAAGTGAAAGTGAAATTTGGGTATTGAAATTGTAATTGTTGCTGGAGAAAACCCAAGATTTACATCTTAAAATCTACAGGGCTCAGTTAACATGTTACAAATCAAAGTTTGCAAGAGCATATTTAGGAAAATATTCAATAAGTATGACTTGTTTGGAAGGGAACTTACAAACCTGCACCTGAGCAAAATGCAAGACTTCTAGAATAATGTTCTTTGGGCATACAAGACCAATGGAGATATTTGCCACAATGCACGGCACAACATTTGCCGAAACATGGTGCACACCATATCAGCACAAACACCCCATGACAAATTGTCAAGCATGCAGTCACTGAGTCGTCCATGAACTCATCTGTATAGCAAAGTGATCTACAGTCAAATACAAAACCATCTGTTCAATAGCTTAAGTTTAGCCCAAATTAAGTCATGCAACAGGAAAATGATTCCAAGCACAACTGCAAATGTACAAGAGAATGGTTGAAAAGAGTCAAGACATTGCAGTGGCCCAGTTCAGACTTCAACTGGCTTAAAATGAATTGATTGAAATGCTATGGTAGGTCCTTAAGAGTACTGTTCATATACAAAAGATTATAGCTTCAAGTTATTGCTGCTAAAGGTGGTTTTACAAGCTAATCATAGCTAAAGAAGAAAGGAATCAAGATATTTTAATGTTCCAGCCAAACTCCGTACCTCAACCTCAGTCCCATCACAGGACCTTAAGAGAGCTTTACATACAACCTTGGCTACAAACCTCAATGAACTGAAGCAACTTTGTAAGTGTAATTGTTTGTTACAATAATTACACTTAACTTTTGCAACAGCAGTGTTTGTATTAAGCATTTGATACAGAATTTCATCCCGAAACACATTAATTAATCCCTAAAATGCAACGGAAAGATTTCTAGTACTGATAATGATTTTGACATATTAAAGGATAGAGCCATGTGGCAAGGCCAGTATGCTTTCTGTTGCCTGTAGTGCACAATGCCAGTGTCTTTTTTCCCATAAGAATCATCTGATGTGGACCCACTGAAGCTGAAGCTTCGTGATCTAAACAGTAATTTGTCCCAGTTTGTATATCATGTGAACACAACAGCCTTCGACCTCTCTGATGCAAGTCACATAAACTAACCAGAAAGGTGGCGACCTTCTTTGACCCTTTGTCCATTTATGGAGTTATTTCTTTATTTAAATTCTGCCATGTTCATATTTCACAATGTTGATATTTCTGACAAGCTTTATTTAGTGCTGCACAAAACATGCACAAGGCCTATGTTTTTAATGGAAAATCTCTTTTTTTCTTGGTTCAGTTGTACACACATAAAAGAAATTCAAAGGATATAGATACATTTTCCCCAATTTTTTGTTTTACTCCCTGTCCTTGAAACTGATGTAAATAGAAGGGTTTGGAGCTACTCCTCCAGCTATTTCTGCTGGAAGTTGTTCAACTATTTCTGAGTGATTACTACCAAACGGCAACATAGTAGGAAGCTGCAGGCTCGGAGCCAAAGGCAATACATCTGTCATAAGCTCATTCTACCACTTTTTCCTTATGTACAGCAGTACATGAGGAAAAGTACTCTCCCAGGTCATGCTGCATTTTACTTTAGTAGGCCTCACACCAACTTGGAGTTTTCCCTTCTAGTATTTGGGAGAAGGGAAAGGAAATTACAAAGTCATCATCATTAGAATATTTTCAAATCCCTCTGGGTCAAACCAAGTTTATTTTGGGTTGTTAAATACTGTGACACATTGCAAGATTAAACTGTGCCTAGAAAAGTCATGTTGAGGAAAAAACATGCAAGTAATACTATTTTACTGTCATGTGGTGTTTTAATCAACCACAGCACCAAAACTGGTGACATTATAAAACATACTTTTAAAGTCATGTAGCAAAGAAAATGTTTCGTAAAGAAAATGTATTTTGTCTATCTCTTTTCAGGCTAAACTTATTTTGAGTCAGATAAACGAAAAGGTTACACAATGCAGGCTCAGAATATAATGTTCCATAAATCAGAATATTACAAAGACAACATATCAAATGTTTCTGATGCTTGTCTTTTACTTTTCATTCTTTCACTTCAATTCAGTTTTATTTATACAGCACAAAATCACAAAAACAGTCACCTCAAGGCACTTTCTTTTGTAAGGTAGACCCTACAATCATACATACAGAGAAAAAAACAACAATCATATGACTCCTGTGAGAAAGCATTTTGGCTACAGTGGGAAGGAAAAAATCCCTTTTAACAAGAAGAACCCTTTGGCAGAACCAGGCTCAGGGAGGCGCGGCCATCTGCCGCGACCGGTTGTGTTGAGAGAAGGAAGACAGCCCTGTAAAGCATTTCAGAAGTAGAGGAGACAACTTCATATAACTTTGTAAACTATATCTTTTTCGTTTCCTGTTTATGGATTTCACTTGTTCATTAACAATATAAATGTTTTCAGTGGATGGCACATCTGAAATTCTGTAGGCTAGATTAGCACCAAGGGAGTCTTCCTCTTGCAAATAAGCAAGTTGTTTCCAGAGTCTTGGGTGGGGATGGTGGAGATGAGTGTTGGGGTGGTTTAAGGGGGAGATTTACACAATGTAGTGACACCGTTATGATGTATGGTTTGGAGAAGGTGCCGCCTACAAAAAAACAGAAATGGAAAATGGCAGCGCTGAAGATAAAGAAAAAGTTTTGGTTGGGAGTGACCAGGAGGGAGAGGACTGTCTCCACACCAGCTCAACCTGAGCCCTCTCTTTGATATACTTATCTTTTTAATAAAGTGGCAAGCATGAGATTGTTTGGACCTGTACAAAAGAGGGATAATGCATATAGTGGGCAAAGGATGTTAAAGATGGAGCTGCCAGGCTTGAGGAAAAGACCTTGGAGGATGCTCATGGATGTAGAGATGAAGGACATTCAGTGGGTTGGTGTGACAGAGGAGGATGTAGGCAGATGATCCATTGTGGAAACCCCTAAAGGCAGCAGACAGAATATAAATGGGACCTTCGTGGCAAGTTACTCATGCCACATAACTTAAGATACCCCAATACCATCACAGTGAAATGGGGTACCATTTTAAGATTCTATATTATTGATGATAATGGCTAGGGCTTTTATTTGAGATTGGGTCTTCCACTTCCAAAGTTGGCAGACGTTTTGTGTGGGTTCACAAAAAGAAATGTCTTTTTTGAGAATAGGATGTAGAGCAAGGAAATTATCAAATGGCAAGGAAATCCATTTGATAATAATCAAAGAAATTACAGAAACTTTGTTGAAGGTATTACCACTGATGGACTTCTGTGGTCGGAAGGACAGAAAAACCTCAGAGGAAAGCATTTCTCTACAATTTACACAAGCTAAAGGAATGAGTACACAAATAAGCTGGTGATGAAAAGCATCAGTCATACAACCTTCACAGGCAAACACCAGATATCCGTTCTTTATACTGAAGAACGGATATCTGGTGTTTGGTTAGCATGCTTCGGCTTGCCAGGCTCTCTCAGAAGGTAACAAAATCCACCTCTCAGCACCTCGAAAGCTCACGGATTAAAATGTCACATGCAATTTCTGAAATCAACTAAAAACCTTATTGTGAAAATGACAATTCATGGTATCACAAAACTGTAACTGGGACTATTTCTTGGCAAGGTGCAGCATCTTTCCAGGATCTGCTGCCTTTGGAAAGAATCGTGCAGAGCCAGTATATATACTAAGCTAAGCAGAGCAATCTCTAGCTGTAATTTAAATTATTAATAGTGTTGTGGTTTGCACATTTGTCTAACAAGGAAAAGCTTCCCAGTCCAGTCCTGGTAGGAAACACAAATCTCTTGAGGGTTTGCATCAAGAAAGGCATCGACCATAAAAATCTTCCAAATCCAGCATGCAGAGCTGTAGAGAAGCCTTGTGAATAAGGGAGCAGTTAGACGTAGCTTTTAATAATAATTAAAAAACTGAAATAAAATAAAAACACAAGACATTTCTGTGTGCAGTGATAGATTGATGGCCATCCATAAAGCAGCGGTAGAAACCTCAATGGATCCAGACATGAAAGTCCACCATAACAGTAACATTTGCAATCAGATTTTACTGATGCGTTTGGTATAGTATATGAGCATGAACTCTGTTAAAAGGCCATCCACTATGCCAAGTAGAAGTCAGAAATCTAGAAAGAAGAAGGATGTATTAGGTTCATTTGGGGAAGGACGTGGCTCCTTAAAAACTTAAAAATAGTTTAATCACTAAAGCACTGATGTCACTGCTGGAAGAGGAAGCCAGCCCTTTTACAAGGCGTGTCAGTTAAGTAAGCTGTTTGTAGAGTGCACCGTATGGTGTAATTTAAGCACTCCTAATAATATTCCAAGTAAGCTTGTGACAGAGGTCAGTCCAACTTGAGTCTAACTTTATTATATGAATTGCACAAGCACACAGATATGGTACATATAACTACTTCAGAGCATATTTTAATTTAAGGTGCAATCAAAGATCACTTTGTCTTCAGCTGGATTCATATTAAGAAATTCTAACTTTAAAAAAAAAAGCAGTGTGATCAAAACGTTGCGTTCTGACTCAGTGAAGTTCCTTCTTGAACCATATTTGGGAATGAAAAGTGAAATTCCATGTTTCTAAAGCAAGATTTATCGGACCGCCAGGATCTCAATCTCTGACCACTGCCTGATTCACAAAGCAGAGAACTTATCTATCCCCTCCTGTGAACGGTGGGGGCACACGAGAGGGTGTTGGCTTTCCTTTCAAAGCAAAATATATTTGCACACATCTCCTTTTACTAATGATCTTTGGTGTTTTAACCTGTTTACTGTTGCTTGCTGATAGTATTTATTTCAACACACTGTAAACAACAAACTTATTGCTCTGGCATTAGCAGACTTACAGTTTGTGGAGTTTAAATAGCCACAACATAACTAAGTTTACAACAGTATTTTACAGTTTTGAGTTTTTGAACTTGATTGTAGCATTGTCAGCTGCAGTCTTGGGATTGCTTAATGAATCACCGTTATATTCAAATGTATTTTTTATAATTTTTATATGTTATATATTACCATACCATGACATTTTGCAAACCAGGCTGAGAGACACTTCTGTGTATGGACTGCAATTGCTGCCTAGCATAAAAACGAATGTAACTAGATGTTTTTCAGCTGTCTATTTGTTGTATTACTCAAACATGCATTTTCAAATGTATAAACATCTGTACCTCTTATATTTTCAACATTAAGTTAGTAACATTTCTGAATTACTAAACAAATTCAGTTGTTTGCCTTACATTTTTGTGTTTTTCTGCAGCATATTTTTCCTTACTTAAATCTATTTTACATATATTATACACACTGAGTTGCTCACATGGTAGCAACTCCGTGCATTAAGGCACACAGACGCAGTCAAGATGACCTGCTAAACTTTAAAGTGAGCAAATAAAATAGTAAATAGTAAAAATACTCGTTGACGCCCAATGGGCTGGTCCGAGTATTTCAGAGACTGCTGATCTATTGGGATTTTCCAACTCAGCCATCTCTAAGGTTTATAGAGAATAGTCTAAAAAGGAACACATCCAGTAAGTAGCAGTTCTCTGGGTGAAAGGCAAAAGTCAAATAACCAAAGAATTTGGCATAAACAAGATGGAAGCATGGATTCATCCTCCTTTATATATAATAAAACACCTAAATAAAAATAACATTTTTATTTACATCTTTTTCCATTTAATTTCCAAACTTAGTCCAAACTACAGCTGCTGAAATGGTGCAAAGCCAAATTATACATATATGGCTGGATATTTTCATAACATTTTTGGTATGCTATGGCAGGCTACATAAATGTTTAGGGTAAACCATACATGAGATCTCATTGCTTACCCTTGGCTGAAATGCTAAAAAGTGAGGTTAGTGGTATTACTTGCTTACCTTCTGCTCATCCAGCAGGTGGCATGCTTGCAGAGTTAGCTAAGTTCAGTTCACATGAAACCTAAGGACATTCATAGTGTATTTGACTTATTTGAATGCAGTTTCCATGAAAGTGTTATGTATGTACACACACACACACACACACACACACACACACATACATACATACACATATACACACACACACACAGACACACATGTGTGTAGGTGTGTGTGTGTGTGTGTTTAATAATTAATAATTAGTCATTAGTAGGTCAGAACTGTAGTAGTTCAGGCTTTGTGTAATTTGCATGTTCTCCTTCTACATGGGTTTCTTCTTTGTACTCTGGCCTCCTCCAACAGTACAAAGACATGCATGCTAGGTCAGCTGGGGATTCAAAACTGCCTGTAGGTGGAAATGGAAGTGTGTGAATATCACTTCATTATATTCTGGAACGTGCATGCACCTATATAAATCACAGTCACTGTGGAGGTAATTCTAGCTGCTTTCTCTTAGTTTACATGTAGCTTTACCTAATTTGTCCAGCAGGAGGCAGAGCTGTGACCAACTTAATTATGTATGTATAGTGTAGTTTTTCTCCAGTAATATTAAGAATATTCGCTTTAACAACCGCGGGCAATGTCTTTATGGAAGAATAATGTGATTTTTTTTGGGGGGGGGGGGATTATTTTATGTATTTATTTTTTGCATTAGCTTATAAACAGTCGGGATCACAGTAATTTTTTCTCTTTTTGAATTTTCTATTTACAGGTAATATTGACTGAACTTGTGTTTAAATGAATCATTATAATAACTTCCATGTAGATGACACAGAAATAACTGTAGTTTAAAAAAAATAGCTAAAATGCTAAAAAAAATAAAATAAAATAATAATAATAATAATAATAATAATAATAATAATAATAATAATAAAAATTTTAAAAAGCATCTGTCTAAACATACAGATAAGGTGTGACGCAGTGAGGGGCGGTGAGGGAAACATCAGACTTCACTCTATCTTAATTAAAGTAATTGTTTTATTATCTCTTGCCAACATCATGCACATGCAGACAGCAACTTCTCAAAATGGCCCCCAATCCATTTCCTGCTCCCTTCAAATACTCTAAAGACACACCTTCTTAATACAGACTGCAATTGAGGCAGGCTTCCTCTTTACTGGGAAAACAAGATGGCCACCACAAAGGTAACCTGCAACACTTAAATGCTTCCCAACATTACTCACTACCCCCCCCCCCCCCTTCTGGTCGACATCTCCGGCAAACGGGAAAGATAGTCAGCAATAAGATTGTTCTTACCCGGACAATGCTGGACGGTGAACTGGTATGGCTGGAGGGCTAGGCACCAGCGCAGTATCCTCGCATTCTGATGTTGCTTGGAGTGCATCCACACCAGGGATCGGTGATCCGTAGTGATGGGCAGATGAAGCCCCATGAAGCACTGAAGCTTTTCATCCAATTGGTTCACCCCAACGCGAAGCTTCATGAAGCTTCATTTGCTCTAGCAGGACACCTACTGGATGTAAAAATAATAGCTGGCATGAATTTGAAGAGTGTGGCATTTTGCACACAGCCTGTAAATGTCAACAACAAAAGGAGTGTGTAAAACATGTATATTGTAGTGATGGCAGTATACTGTGTATATTTATAGTGGCAGTATGGGAAATGATTATTTGGAAATGCTTGAAATGGAAATGATCATTTACTGTGAGGTGAGGTGTGGTTGGGGTGTGGACAGTAGTTGTGCTTTTGTAACGTTGAGGTATGGACAGCTACACACTGAGGCTTTGAGCCTCAGTCCTGCCTGTTCACATTTTATTCTGTAAAAACTAAATTTTCACTGCTTTTATGACCTTTTTAGTGGGGAGAACATAGCTAGGATTTAATGATTTAACAAATCTTTTGAATCCTTTGTCCTCCACAATGCTAAATAGCTGGGAGTCCTCAATCACCATGCTAACCAGGTCTTCATCTATTTGAGATTATTGTCTTTCCTCAGGAGAACAAAGATAAAGCACAAATATAAATATCACACACGTAACTTATTACAGTTGTATAATATTGTTATATCATTTAGTAACATTACTGCATCCTATATTATCATTGCATTTGATGGCTCACCTGGTCTTGCTCCACAATCGGTGTCCCCCTTATTCTCATGCAAAGCTCTGTAGTGCCTAAGCATGGATGAGGTGTTGTTGTTGTTATATCCCAGCTCCCTGGCACATAGCAAACACTTCACCTTGTACAAAAGTCAAGACAGCTCAACATAAATTGTATTGCACCATCAGTATCATGAAAATACATCTTCTGTAGAAATTTACATGCCTTGTTGGGAGGAATAAGATCAAAATGTTCCCACACAGGGGAGGACATCCTCCTCTTCTTAGCTGGCTCCATTCTCTCCTGACTTTCCTCACTCTCATAAACCTCCAAACGGTCTCCAAACTCTCACTAACCGCAACTCTCCATCAAACACCCACATTTTGATTGAAGTCTGAGGGGTTTATATCGCTGTCATATCTCGCGGCAAAGTTCGAACCACTTCATGAACCAGTCACGTGGTACAGCCGGGCAGCGAGGCTTCGGACGTCATCATTTTCAGCTCCTCCCATAAATGTAGCAAGCCTCGATACGCGCTTCGCGGAAACGCCCCCTCCATTACTCGACACACGCTCCGAAGCCTCGATACAGAACGTCCCATCACTAGTGATCCATCTGAAGAATAAATTCTCTTCCAAGGAGATAATATTTCAACGAATCAATTGCCCACTTAATTGTCAGTCCTTCTTTCTCTACTGTAGAATAGTTTTTTTCCCTGTCAAACAGCTTCTTACTTAAGAAAAGCACAGGTTTTTCTTCACCAGCTTCTCCTTGAGCCAGCACTTCTCCAAGTCCAACATTAGAGGCATCTACCTGTACAACAAATGGTTTGGAAAAATCCGGGCTTTGCAAAACAGGGGCTTCAGAAATCTGTCTCTTTAAACATTGGAAGGCATGTTCACAGTCGTCATTCCACATCACTTTAGAAGCGTGTTTTCTCGTGAGATCTGTAAGAGGGGCTGCCAAGGTTGAGAAATGGGGAATAAACCTCCGATACCAGCCAACCAAGCCCAGAAACGACCTCACTTGCTTTTTGGTTTTAGGTCTGGGAATTGTTTGTATAGCCTTTACCTTTTCAACTTGTGGCTTTATTTGTCCATGGCCAACAATGTATCCTAGATACTTCACCTCTTCTTGTGCCCAGGCACACTTGCTCACATTCAGAGTCAAACCAGCCTCCTGGATCTTTGCCAACACAACCTTTAGATGCTGCAGGTGTTCCTCCCAAGACTCACTGTAAATCACCACATCATCCAGGTAGGCAGCTGCAAACTTTGAACAACCATTAAGGATAATGTCCATCAACCTTTGAAAAGTTGCAGGTGCCCCATGAAGACCAAAGGGCAACACGGTGTACTGAAATAAGCCCATTCCTGGAATTTGGAAGGCTGTGTATTCTTTACAGGATGGCTCTAAGGGCACTTGCCAGTAACCCTTACACAAATCTAAGGTTGTAATGTATCTGGCCTTTCCTAGTCTTTCCAGTAGCTCATCAATCCGTGGCATTGGATAAGAATCAAAACAGGAAATACTATTTAGCTTTCTCATGTCTGAACAAAATCGTAGTTGAGGGGAGTCTTTCTTTGGAACAAGTACAATGGGGTTTGACCACTCACTCCTTGAGGGCTCAATCACTCCCAGTTCCAGCATCATCTGAACCTCCTTCCTCAACGGTTCCACCATCCGTTCTGGTATCCTGTAAGGCTTAAGACGAAGAGGTTTTGTGTCTTTCAAGATGATGTTATGTGTTATGACATTTGTTCACCCCGGTGTGTCTAAGAACAAAGATGGAAAGGATTGCCTCACCTCATTCAACTGTTGCCACTGATCTTCAGTCAGATGTTCAGGAGGGTCTTCAGATTTGGGCATGCCTCTGAATGGGCTCATCTCAGCTTCTCCAACCTCCAGAATGCCACTGTCTTCAGGCCGAACATCTTGTACCATCAGGATTTGCTTCACACCTGCTTCTGGGGCATTTCTTTCATGATACTCTTTTAACAAGTTTACATGTAGCAGTTGCTTTGATTTGTGTTTCTCTGGACAAATGACCTCATATGTCACTGGGCCGGTTTTTCTGGCCACAGTATAAGGTCCTTGCCACTTAGCCAGCAACTTACTTGGTCCAGTAGGCAAAAGTACCAAAACTTTTTGACCAGTCTTTAGTTCTCTCTCACAGGCATGCTTGTCATACCATACCATACCTTTTGCTTTTGCTGCGCCTTCTGCATATGGTCTCTAACCTGTTCTCTGTACGTTTCCAGTTTGTCTCTCATCTGCAATATGTAGGAAATGATGTTCATCGTCGAAGCCACTTCAGTAGACCCCGGTGCCACTCCAGCCACCCAGTTCTCTTTCAGCATATCCAGGGGGCCTCTAACCTGCCTTCCATAAAGCAGCTCAAAAGGGGAGAAACCAGTTGAAGCCTGTGGTACTTCTCTGTATGCAAACAACAGAAAAGGCAACCATTTATCCCAACCTTTGCCTGTATCATCAATAAACTTTCTCAACATTTGCTTTAATGTACCATTAAATCGTTCCACCAGACCGTCCGTTTCTGGATGGTAGGGAGTAGTTCGAATGCCTTTTACACCAAGTTGGTCATAAAGAGACTTTATCAAATGTGACATAAAACTGGTACCCTGATCTGTCAGGATCTCCTTTGGAACGCCAACTCTGGAAAAAAGGTCTACTAAGCATCGAACAATGTGTTTGACCTGCAGAGAACGCAGTGGATAAACATCCGGATATCTTGTGGCATAATCACAAATGACTAACGCATATTTATGACCAGTACTGCTCTTAGGTAAAGGACCTATGATATCCATAGCTATTCTCTCATAAGGTACATCCATTATTGGTAATGTTTGCAACGGGGCTCGGTCTGAAATTTTGGTAGGAGCCACTTTCTGACATTCATGACATGTTTTGCAGTAGTCAACCACATCTTTGTACAATCCTGGCCAGTAAAAACATTGAGCAACACGATTGTAAGTCTTTGCCTGTCCTAAATGTCCTGACCATGGTACAGTGTGGCCCAGATGCAGGGTTACTGATCGGTACTCTTTTGGTACAACAAGTCTGGGTTTCTCCATGTCCGCTAGATACAGAAGTTTATCCTTTATTATGAAAGGTTCTCCAGTTACACTTTTAAGCCCTACATCATTTTCTTTTCCATCATCCACGTTGCATGCTTTCTTAAAGAGAGGTTTTAAAGATGAATCATTTTCCTGTCTTTCTCTAAAATTATTGGGAAACTCCCACTGAAGATCAATAGGTGGAGACTGGTAAGGTTGGTTCTGGAAATTTTGCCCTACCACTGTTTTTATTTTTCTCCTGCCTACGTTGTCGTTTTGTTTTCCTGAGTTTACTCCCTCCTTCAAATAAGTCTTCATCTACATCAGGCAGTGGTTCTAAACCCCTTTTCATTGAACGAGTGACAACAGCACAGGAATAGGCTTCAGAGTTATTAAGAACCAAACTGTCTAAAATTGGTAAGTCTTCTCCCAGAATGACATCATATGCTAAATGATCCAACACTCCTACAGTTAACATAAATGCTTGTCCCTCAAGTTCAATAGTGACATCTGCTGTTGGATAATCTTTTTGACACCCATGAACACAAGTAATATTTACAGGTTTGTTAAAGTCAGGTAATACATTGCTCAACATAGAAGATTTAACCAAGGTTTGTGAGCTACCAGTGTCAGCAAGAGCCTTTACTGTTCGGCCATTTATTGAAACATCTACCACATGTTTATGTGGCACTAAACCATCACCAGTAAGTTCCCCCTCAAGACCTGTGGAGGGAACTACACACAACTCTACTGACTTTGGTTTTCTTAGGGGACATAAAGAAGCTTTATGACCAGGCTGCTGACAGTAATAGCAAATGAGGTTGTACCTTTGACTGCAATGTATAGGCTTCTTACCACCCCTAGTGTCCAAGCTTTCAACACTAGTCACCCCTGGAGGTTTTACCTCCCCAAACTTTGGTCTCCCCACAGTCATCTTTGACTTAGAAGGTTCACGATGAGCAGCTAGGTAACGTTCAGCCAGATCTGCAGCTTCCTCTCCTGTCTTTGGGTTGTTCTCTTTCACCCATGTGCGGACGTCTGACTGCAGCACGCGAAGAAACTGTTCCAAAATAATGGTTTCGCCGATCTCTTCTTTGCTCCGACTGTCAGGACGCATCCATCGCTTATAGAGTCCCTTTATCCGATTGTAGGTTTCACGCACACTCTCTCCCACGGGTACACTGGTGCTCCGGAACCGGTATCTGTAGGTCTCCTCTGTTACATTAAACTTGGATAACACAGCAGCTTTAATGGCCTCATAAGAGTCAGACTGTTCTTCATCCATGCCAGCATAAGCTTCAAGGGCTTTTCCAGTCAATAAGGTGACCACTCTAGCTGCCCATTCAACTTGCGGCCATCCCCACGTTTTAGCTATGCGTTCAAATCGTACAAAAAAACTTTCAGGATCCTCACCTTCCCTGAAGTCGGGTATTCTTGGCTCACCCCCACGGTGTGTTTCTGCTCTCTGCACTGGAGCAGGTTGAACGACGTGCATTTGAGACTGTACAAGCAGTGGATGAGATGGAGGAGGCAGCTCAGCTTGGTGTTCAGTGGCTCCGTGAGGTGGCTGTACAGCTGATAATGGAGGCAGCTGCCCAGCCTCTTGCTTTGGACAAACAGCTGCTGTGGAAATGTCACTCTGGACAGAAGGCTGAAGTTCAGAATGTACAACATGTTGCAGCCTTGGTATATTGTCACGCAGTTGTTTTATCTGTTCAAACAGTATTGCTTCTGTTCTTTTAGAATGCCGCATAAATTCTCTAATTTCATCCAAAATATCCGGTTCAGAAAGTTCTTTACTCACGACACCAACTGCAGTCTGCTTAGGTCGTACTACTGGTTCAAAATCATCCTCATCAGCCATTGCTCCTTCAGGTGGTGGACCTGGCTCAATTATTCGTCCACCTTCTCTTTCTTCCATGTCAGCAAGGGGGTTTTTCCTTGTCCAACAGTTTCTTCCACGTCCTACACCCCTCATTCAGCGTGTTCTGTCCCTCATTCACAGGCGTAACTGAATCCCACTTCTGACGCCAACTGTGACGCAGTGAGGGGCGGTGAGGGAAACATCAGACTTCACTCTATCTTAATTAAAGTAATTGTTTTATTATCTCTTGCCAACATCATGCACATGCAGACAGCAACTTCTCAAAATGGCCCCCAATCCATTTCCTGCTCCCTTTAAATACTCTAAAGACACACCTTCTTAATACAGACTGGCCTATAAAAGAGCTCCAATTGAGGCAGGCTTCCTCTATACTGGGAAAACAAGATGGCCACCACAAAGGTAACCTGCAACACTTTGTTACTTAAATGCTTCCCAACATAAGGAAATCACTGTTTAGTAGTGATATTACGTTCTGTATCGAGGCTTCGGAGCGTGTGTCGAGTAATGGAGGGGGCGTTTCCGCGAAGCGCGTATCGAGGCTTGCTTCATTTATGGGAGGAGCTGAAAATGATGACGTCCGAAGCCTCACTGCCCGGCTGTACCACGTGACTGGTTCATGAAGTGGTTCGAACTTTGTCGCGAGATATGACAGCGATATAAACCCCTCAGACTTCATTCAAAAATGTGGGTGTTTGATGGAGAGTTGCGGTTAGTGAGAGTTTGGAGACCGTTTGGAGGTTTATGAGAGTGAGGAAAGTCAGGAGAGAATGGAGCCAGCTAAGAAGAGGAGGGTGTCCTCCCCTGTGTGGGAACATTTTGATCTTATTCCTCCCAGCAAGGTATGTAAATTTCTACAGAAGATGTATTTTCATGATACTGATGGTGCAATACAATTTATGTTGAGCTGTCTTGACTTTTGTACAAGGTGAAGTGTTTGCTATGTGCCAGGGAGCTGGGATATAACAACAACACCTCATCCATGCTTAGGCACTACAGAGCTTTGCATGAGAATAAGGGGGACACCGATTGTGGAGCAAGACCAGGTGAGCCATCAAATGCAATGATAATATAGGATGCAGTAATGTTACTAAATGATATAACAATATTATACAACTGTAATAAGTTACGTGTGTGATATTTATATTTGTGCTTTATCTTTATTGTCTTTCCTCAGGAGAACAATCTCAAATAGATGAAGACCTGGTCAGCATGGTGATTGAGGACTCCCAGCCATTTAGCATTGTGGAGGACAAAGGATTCAAAAGATTTGTTAAATCATTAAATCCTAGCTATGTTCTCCCCACTAAAAAGGTCATAAAAGCAGTGAAAATTTAGTTTTTACAGAATAAAATGTGAACAGGCAGTGTGTAGCTGTCCATACCTCAACGTTACAAAAGCACAACTACTGTCCACACCCCAACCACACCTCACCTCACAGTAAATGATCATTTCCATTTCAAGCATTTCCAAATAATCATTTCCCATACTGCCACTATAAATATACACAGTATACTGCCATCACTACAATATACATGTTTTACACACTCCTTTTGTTGTTGACATTTACAGGCTGTGTGCAAAATGCCACACTCTTCAAATTCATGCCAGCTATTATTTTTACGTCCAGTAGGTGTCCTGCTAGAGCAAATGAAGCTTCATGAAGCTTCGCGTTGGGGTGAACCAATTGGATGAAAAGCTTCAGTGCTTCATGGGGCTTCATCTGCCCATCACTACTGTTTAGGGGAATTAAAGCATTAAAACCTAGCCTTTTATTTCAGATTACCCGTAAATAATTTTACTTATTACTTTTGACTTTTTGAACAATCTAATTCTATCAAAAACATCTGCACAATGGTGCCATAGAAGCTAATCAGTTTAGTTATTGTGGTTTTTTATTTCCTTTGACTCACGACTTGAGTCAAAGCTTCCTTGCAACACTTGCAGGATGCTCTGGTTACGTCTAAACTCTGAGCTCAGAAAACTGTGTGTTAATCCACTGACAAGTAACAATCATTACTCATATCCTCAGTCCTTTTCTTTGTCCACTTCTAAGCTCAGGTTCTCTTCCACTTCTCTTAACTTATGGTGTACCACAAGGTTCTTTATTAGGGCCTATATTGGTTCGGATATTTCTGTTATATATGTTTAAAACCTCAGTTTTTTTCTTGCTTTTATCATTTAAGAAATATGGTCAAGTTGAGTTCCATAGTGTCAAGATCTGAATTAAAATGATTGTAATTCATTGTTCATTTGTCCCAACAAAGCTTCCTTGGAACATTTGCTGAGGAACACTGACTAAGCTTTGTATGTACTCACTCACTGTTACTAATTCAGTTGCAGTGAAGAGTGCCCATGAACTTCAGAGTCCATTTAAAGATTCTGGTTTTGACTTTTATACCTCTGCGTGGATAAACTAATGTATACATGAGTGAATTTATACATCCATACATTGCCAACAGGTCCCTGGTGTCATGTGATCAGAACCTGTTCAGCATACAAGGCTGGAAACTAAAGGAGACATCTGTGGATGTGTTATTACTTGAAATAGTGTTATCTTGTAATAGTCGAGTAGGAGATAAAAGTGATCTTGTTGTCACTCTTTATGGACAGCACCCAGGGGATATTTGATCCCCTGGGTGCACAGTTCAACAGCAAAAACTGTAGATGACACAGAAATGACTGTAGTTTAAAAAAAAATAGCTAAAATACTAAAAAATAATAATAATAATAATAAAAATGTAAAAAAGCATCTGTCTTTACATACAATATATTATGCTTTGACTAAAAAAAATGTCCCAAACAAGGAAACGATTTACCTACAGTCCTCAAACCTAAAGTGAAAGCCAGGGTTCCTGTTTCACTGTAATTAATTAACCACTCACAATCACATTGCACAGCTTAATGCAGTCCTCTAATGCAGCGAACCCATAATCCTATTAGTCAGCACATTTCCTGTCCTTTATAATTCTGTCTGCTGCCAGTCACCTTGTTGCCGAGCTCTTGTGCAGCCACAGCAAATGCAGCATTGCCAGGATGTTTCCTCATTTCCAGATGAGGCCACAGTCATAAAACCTGTCTCCTTACACAAACATAATTCTAAGACTCTTTCACTTTTCATATTTGATGCAGATTACTACAAGTTCTGAATCTAATTCTCATTTTCAGCTGTTAATTTAGATATTAATTTTAAAAATAATGGGCTCCAGTGAACTTTCTCAGCTTGTAACGTCCAATGTAATAGCAGAGAAAAACAGAACCAGAAAAACTGCGCTTGGAAACCAGTTTGTTTGATTTGCTAAAATCAAAAACTCAGAACAAAATGTAAGTAGCATCGTGCTCTGATTGTACTTAATCTACTTAGAATCAGTACAATCGTAAAAGATTTAAGTATCAGAAGGGCTATAATACATTATTTGCAGTAAAGCCAATGGAGCGGCCTCCATTGGCTCATTTTACAGTGATTCTGCAGTTTTTCCTCTAGAGGGTGCGCTTTCCCTTCATATGAATAGTATTTTACTGGGAAATTCAAGAGAAACACTTGATTTCCCTTCCTGTCACAAGACTGCCTATCTCACTCATTTGTGTGGTCAGTGAAAGTGAGTCATGATGGGAATCATTCCAAAACGTGTGTGTGTGTGTGTGTGTGTGTGTGTGTGTGTGTGTGTGTGTGTGTGTGTGTGTGTTATTTGATTTTAATCCACCACCAGCATGAGTTCAAAGCGATTGTGAGTTCAGATTAGATGGCATTATGAATTTAAGAGGACACACTGATCTCGACACAGACTACGAGACAGTCAGACATACAGATTAACCGTGACCGCACACATAAATGACTGGGGACACAGATAGTATGTGCTACTTAAATTACCATGTAGTTTAATCTACTCATACAGTGTAGTGTTTTTTGTTTGATGCCTATCCTATATTTCAGTCCATCTTCATTTCAATATACTTTAATAAGGATTTCTATATTTATCGAGAAGCATAGATTTATATTTAACAATATCATCTAGCCCAGATTATACCTACAAAATATAGACCTGCAAGAAGTTAAAGGAAGAACCTAGACCTCTGACCAGATCAGGTAGATGGTTGAGATCTGTAATGAGGGGCATTTTGCTGGCATGTTTTGGATCCAGATGTCTCCTTATAAAAATAGTCATTTGTTAATCTTTATCTTATTAGCAAATATTTGTATTATGATGGAAACGATATCTTCCAAGGTGCCACGGACTGCCCTAAGGGCAGGCAGAGAAGGGATTAGCTACTGAATGGTTTGGATATGATACAATGTTAAATGCTATGGTGTGCACAGTCGTCAGACTTTTACCCAGAAATGACAGTGATGGGAGATTATGGCCAACATGTTAGACAGCCCTCTCCACGTGCTTAGTCAAACCACTAAATCAGGGGATG
Organism: Diplotaxodon limnothrissa; assembly: GCF_057381915.1. NCBI lineage: Eukaryota > Metazoa > Chordata > Actinopteri > Cichliformes > Cichlidae > Diplotaxodon > Diplotaxodon limnothrissa. Next base: position 5,072,087 of record NC_140612.1, on the reverse strand, counting down.
GAAAAATCAACCATTCCAGAAACATGAAGCTGTTTGGGCTGCACGTGCTTGCCCAACACATTATTAGTAACCTGTAATTTGTTTTGTTTTTTAACTGTGTAAACTCTTTATACTGCAGCATAACACTTTTTGTTAACAGTTAAGATTTAAGACATTTTCACTCTCTTGCCAAAAGTTAGAAGAAACTCATACAATAATAATAATAATAATAATAATAATAATAATAATAATAATAATAATGTTTATACCTTTAAGTGTGCAGCTAGAGCTAGCATCCAATTGCAAAGCATTTCAAATGTCATTTATGGAGTTTGTCATAAAGGTCAAGTCTATTTTATTTACATTATGCACGTCATAAGTATATCATGCAACACCTGAACTTTGTTTAGGGGTTAAAAACTGTTAAAGCTACTTTAAAAACTATAAAACAGACCAGGAGCCAGTTAGCCAGGTTAGCTATCTCTCGTGTAAGCATTAGTCATAAGCTAAGAGGAGCCACTGGCTGTAACTAAATATTTAGGCTACTATGTTCATATATATGTAATAAGCAATTTACTTTTTCAAAGAATTACTCCTGTTTCAGCTCAAATCCTCACTGTATAACCAACAGGTCTCAATTAGCATGTCTAGCTTAGCTAACAAAATATAGTTAGGAAAGCATCTACATTGTGGTAGGAACTGCATCGTATTCAACATTTTGAATTTGTGGTGTGAAAAGACAAGAACAACATGTCAGAGAAACAGAAGTGTGCCCAGGTGATATGTGTCAGTCAGCAACCATGATGACACATAAAACACGATGACAGCAGTGTTACAGGTGCATCACAGCAAGGCTAGCATTTAGGTCAGCTGCTCTGAGGGAAATTCACAAGCCTTTTGCTCGTCATGTGGTTATGATTCTATCACTATGCAACTGGAAAATATCAATACATTCAGATACAGAGGCAACAAATATATACACTTGCACTTGCTGCTAATTTTTTATAGGTAAAAGTACTCCAATAATTTACCTTGATTTACCAAACTGAAATAGAAATGATTGCTGGTTATATTCACATTAGACATAAACACTGGTCAGCAAGCATGTGTATGAACCCGTTTGCTGGTCATTCAACACACCAGCTATGCAATCACTTCATATTTCACACTGACTATAATGGACCAAATTACAAAGAGAAATAGCACAGGTTTAGAGTAAATGACAGCTTCCAAGAATTGTTTTATCTTCATAATTCATACTTGTGTAATTCTGAAAACAGCAAAACAAAAAGTGAAGTAAAACCATTGCGGTGCATTATCCAGTCAACCATGTGACACCAAGCAAAGCAGATGATACACTGAAATTACCAAATTGACCATCATTATTATCATTATTATTATTTAGAATTATGTGTACATTTCCATTAGCCTTAGATTGCACTCTCCTTGGTGATGTTTTGGTTTGTCAAGAGCATTTCATGCATCTGTTGTCTGCAATTTGAGGCTTTTTCATCTTATGTAACACAACATCGAAGTCGACTTTGTGTTCATTTGAGACACTGTAGTACAGCCTGCTAATACCTGACCTTCAGCAGCTCTGATATTAAGAATTGCATCAGTTTTACATTTTATCACAATTGACTATTGTTACTATTTCTAACTACTGGATTGAAGTCTCGGGACAGAAACTGTCTTTCTGGCAAAACTTCAAATAATGCTGTGTCGTTGACCGCACCTCAGCCAGTTATGTAGGAAGTCAAGGTGTTGCCTTTGACAGGTGACATTCAGAAACCTTGCACATGTCATCATGTTTATCCCAGGTATGTACCTGTGGGCAGAGAAGAAACTGGATCTTTGAGATGCAGTATCACCATCGATATTCTCAGACTGCACAAAGAACAATTGAGTTCAAGAGCAGATCATATATGTTAATACAGTATGCCTCTTAGAATTTTGCAATGCTTGCAACAAAAAAACTTACTTTTTTAGTTTTAAGTCAGTGTACTAATTTTTAACTTTGTTAAGTAGATCAAGACTTGAAACCAAATGTTTAGTTTACATGTTGGTCTGTGCTATGTTTGATGTACTTAATTCCCCATATAGGGATCGAGGTTATCTTAGTGGGCCATGTAACCTGACTGTTAAGAGGATATACAGCAGCTAAGAGCGTATGCTGTCATGATATGTTCCTTAATAGAGATGCTCTTGTTTCTCCAAGAATTATACACGTCTTGTCAATTAAAGGATGAAAAAACACTTGAAACATGAGACACAACGAAAAAGTTTGCTTTCCTCTAAAATATCAGGTCAGGGTTACCAGCCATGATGACTTTGAGCTCACAGGGTTAACTGAATAGAGGATAAATCGGAAGATAGATTTGTAAAGAAATGGATGTGTTTGCATCATTAAAGACAATTAGAACTGTCCTCCAGGTGAGGACAGAGGATCAGGGAGTTTTAGTTTCCTGGACTTAATCCACCTGCTGTGACGGAGTCGGGCATCTACCCACAGCTTAACAAATGTTGCAGCTCCTGTTAGCATTAGGTCATTTGGTTGTTGGCCAGTCTTTTGAATTGATTTTAACAATTTAATTTGTTTTTTACTTTTATCTATAGACCCATTGTAGGTAACTGAAGAAGGTGACAGTGGACCTTTGACCACCCTGAGGTTATATTGCTACTACTACTAAAATCAACATCATTGGTGATGACCCCTAACCAGACCCTAACAATAATACTGGGCAATCACAATATGTAACTTCTGTTTTTAATAAAAACTGGTTTCCATAATCTTGGAAATGACAGAAGAATGACTAAAAGTATTAAGGTCAGGTGTAAGGTTAGGGTGACCAGCGATGATTGCTTGGCCTTCGGAGGGTTAAAACATGCGTACAAAGGATGTGAGCGTTATACATTAGCATGTGCTTATAGGATATGTTTTTAGAGTTTTGACATTATCAAAAGCACTTGAACACATAGATAGGCTGGACAATGGGAAAAATTTTTACCTTTCATACATGATTGCAAAATCAATTGAACTCAACTTGAAACCACTCATATCTGACACCTCATATTTCCTCAACAAGAAAAGCGATAACTGGCTGTACACACTATGAGGTTACTGAGGGTGAGCCGAAATTTCTAAAGCCTTTACGTTTGTGGAAGGGAATTGTTCAACACTGGAAACAATGAAACTAAAAATATCCAAACCGGTTGCAAAACGTACTGCACAGTGACAATCATCACTTATTTCAGCATCATCAAAGGAACCTGATTCCTCAATACAGCACAGCATTCCTGTGAATGCTTCCTCAAATATAACAATATATCGTTCCCAAGCACAATGCAATTTTGCAATGAATCTGACTAATTTGAAGATTTTTAGTGCTCTGACGCAAAGAGCCTAGCAAACTGGAGGTCAGGTTAGGTATCACGTATTGTGGTGTCAAGTATGAGCAATGAAACTGAACAAATCATGGAGTGTTTGAGACACACGGTTCTCACAGTAATGCCTTCCTGACCTTGATGCTCAGACTCAGACGTTTCCCATTACCAGACTTTATTCTAAATGCTTTCTAAATATCATGCGCACACACACACACACACCAGTGGATGCATCAGGGACTATTTGGGGTTTCCTATTTTACCCAAGGACACTTCAAACAAGTGACCTTCCATCTGCTACACAGTCTCCTACGTTCTGAGCCACAGCCAGCCTAGATGCAAACATTTAGAATACAGTTCTTGTAAATTTAGGGAGTAATCTAATTTCTTTTCAAAATAACCTATGTTTGTTTCTACTTCCTTTAAAACTGCCATCCATTACTTCCTTTTTCTATTGTATCCTATTATGTACCATTAAGAGCTGGTATATATTTTTAGATACTAAAACTGACTCCCTAAGTTTAGGCGAATTAGATGGTAAATGTAGGGAAACTGCATAAGTCACAGGCTGAATTATGAAGTGCTACTGTGTTTCGAAACTGTTGAAACTCTGGCAAACGCTTAAGAATCACCTTATCTCATATTAGCTTTTTACACTAGTTCTCCTCAGTGATTAGTCAATGTGTGTAAAAAGGACATGAAAGGTAACCGAAAAAGTCTGTGTTTTTTTGCTTTTACTTTCTATATTGTTGTAAACTATTTATGCAATCTCAGTTCTATGAATTACAGAAGACAAGTTTCTGGCATGCAAGGATGCGTAACTTGTATTTTCTTTATAAGAAAAGGAGACTTTCAAGTTGGTTCCATTTTTAGTAGGTGTAAATTGTGAAAGTGGCACATTTCTAATTTTGAAATATTTCCTTTGACCTGTTCTTAACCAGGAAATAGCTGAAGAAATGGCTGTAAAATCTTTGCACAAGAACTTGACCTGTATGAAGGCTATTCTTCTTTTCTAAAAAAAAAAAAAAAAAAAAAAAACAAAGCTATCTAGTTTTTTAAAAAGTACTGTAAGTGCTTGGAAACTTTATTTATTTATTCGGTATCAAACCTGTAGCAGTTTTGGGCTCTAAAAATTTTTATTTTAATTATTCAGGTTTATTTATTTGCTTGTCATTCTGGAGTAGGAGTACCTCTGATGCCCTTGTCACTCAATAAGCCTGAAGAAATGGTATTTCAACAACTTTCCAAAAAAATATACATGTATTACACTCAAGACCATAAGAGTTAAAGGTACCTTTTGTTATTACCTGGTATAAATCTTAATAAACCTTCACCATTAGAGGGCAGTGTTTTAACAGAAAATTTTAATGAATTTGTAAGAACATCCCAGGTCCGCATCTCCTTGTCACCTGGGACAGTTTTGTGTGGATACTGCGTGTCCTCCCACAGTCAATGCTCTGAGACCCCCTCAGTTTAGCTCTATCATGGTAATCACATGCTGTGTTTTTCTGAAACACATCCCAACAAAATGTTAACTCAGTATTTTAACTGTCAGATATTTAAGACTTTTGATTCAAGGCTAACACTGCAGCTTACTTAACAATTAATTTTACGAGTCTACAAAAAGCATTGTAAATCCAGCTTTATGCTTATCGTCCACTCCCCACAAGCCACCTCAAGTTATGAAAACCTACTCTGATGTTCACTCTTGGTTTGTTCCTGTTTTTATCTGCTCCTGTTTTACTTTCCTTTGGGTTTTTTTGTAACTGTGTATCTACAGATGCTACTCCCGTTGTTACCTGTCCTATTTATTACTGACTCACCCTACCAAGATAATGTCAGTGTTTCTTCTTATTCACTATCGTTCTTATTTTTCACTCAAACTGGCAGACTATTGGTGTGTTTCACATTAAGTCAGAAGATGGAATTTCCCAGTTGGAATTTTGATCCATTTTCACTGTTAAGTAGGATTTCCTACTCAGAAAGTTGGAGCAGCTCCACCAGCCCCAGGTTAGCAATCCAAGATGGCAGCAATGAATGTGATAAAACTGTAAAACGTTTAATCTGTCCTGCTACTGTTGAATATTTGTGACTCTCCAAAGAAGCCATACGCAGAGCATTTACATGCAAGAAAGTGTAAAAAGAATTGCACTGGGAATGGCTCGGGCTTCCCTGTCCCATACTTATGTGTCGCAGCAGTGTTAGTGAAGTAACCCCTCAACTTAAGATACTCTCAGCATAAACATCCTCCGCACTTACATAAGGTCATTAACTAAAATCCTGAAGTGTAAACAGCGTGTTGCTGTTGGTACACAAAACAAGCAGGTGGCACAATTGGCTCCCTGACCATGGGTTCTTGGGACTTGTGACATAAGGCATCTCACTGCTCTCATTGTGTTCACTTTCCTCTGTTATTTGTTTGTATATGTAATGCAGTTACGTTTGTTGTTGAACCCATTATGCTTTGAAAATGTGACCTAAACACAGTTCATAATCATAACAGTTGTTCTCACTTCCACTGTAATTTTCCTACACTATCTGGTTCGTCATGTAATTCGTGGACTTGGCCTGACTCTGTGCTTTGTTACAAGTTTGTCCACATATACACAGACCCAAACATGAACACAATAGCTGTGGGCCGAGCAGAATGAATGAGCTCTTAGTGTACTGAGGATACGTCACCTTGTCCGGCTGGGTCATAGAGGCAAATCCAATTCATTCCAGTACTTTTCCTCTCACTGTCTAAACATAAGCTGCTGCCCAATTTATTCTACATACTCAAGCTGGACAATCTGAGGGTCCTTATTGATGAAATGGTACTTTTCTGTGTTTCTTGAAATAATTACATCACCACCATTTGTGACCAATGTCAACTGCAATATCTTTGTTTTGCCCTAAGAGATAGTATCATTGCACACACACATTCACTGTTTGTGCGGACATATTTTATAATGATAATAAAGTAAAATAAAGATTGTGAAAAGGTTATCAAAGGTCATATATTTTTTATTTTTTTTAAAAAAAAACCTTGTTTAAATATTCACTGGCACACACTGGAATGTTTGCCATTGTGATATCAACTGTACTTTTAGCTATGCAAACATTTTCTAGACACCAAAATAATCTCACACCTCACTGAATGCTTTGACCAAACTATGCCCAAGCAGCTGTGGATTTCTCGCTGAACTACTTGATTCTGGTCCAATATTAGTTTAAAAACAGCTGACTTGGCTTACAGGAGCCAAGTGTCCATGCCATATGTCTATATATCCAAACAGATTAAATTAAAAAAAAATTATTTTTTTTTTTTGAAATACGTTGTCATACGTTGTCGCAGAGGTTTCCATAAAAAGAGGAAGGATATGTCATCCTTTTTTACCAGAATCTGAACTGTCACTTTTCTGCATTAAAATTTAAAAAAGAAAATGGAAATCATTTTTTTAATCATTTTAGTCACTTGGAACTGGTGACATATCTCCTTTATACAGCATTTAAACTATGTGTATGACTATTGGACAGTCAGATAGAGCAGCGGTTCCCAACCCCGGGGTCACAGTTCGTGAGTCGTTTGGTACCGGGCCGCGAGAGCCTCGGGTGTGAAATTTATGGTTTTCATTGTTTTTATCATTAGCTCAGTTTCCCTGGGGTTTTCCCATGTTGTGGTTGTGTGTCTTATTTTGAAAGAAATATTTACCATAGTGACCAGAGAGCATTAAGGGGCAGAGAGGAGGATGTTACTCTCAATGCTGTTTCAGGAGGATTCTGCTAATAAAGTTACACAATTACACAGTGAATTCGCGTTTATTTGCATTTATTATTATATTTACAAAATACCACAGTTTTTGTCTGGGTCGTATCATTTTATTTTGTATTTTCAGACCGGTCCGTGATAATATTGTCTGACATTAAACCAGTCAGTGAAAAAAAAAGGTTGCGATACAGAACAGAAGGAAGACCTGAATGAGCGCTTAGCGTTAGAGATACAACGTAACAAAGTTGTTGTTAAGCACTTTGTGATCTTTATCTAGAAAGGTGCTATATTAAAAAAAAAGATTTACTTTTAGATTAATACAGAGATTGAAGGAATTCTGAAGAAATTAGCAGTGCTATAAAATAGCGATGAATGTGCTTAGTCAGTGCTTCTTTACATTACTGCCAAACCACAAAACATGTTCACACACGCCTCTTTGTATTGAGCTGGTCTCAGCAGTCTAATTAAAATGATTTTTGTTCATGCAGCTTCGCAAATTATATTAGTAGTCTTGTTATTCACAGCTGAGTTTTGCAACCGGAGTGTTTGCAAAGCTTTTGCAAGCACTTGAACTGAGAAGCAAGTAGCAGGTTCCCAACCTAAAGTCCAGCGTTTTATTAACCAGTCCATTCACCCCAACCTCCTTCCTATGCTCTGTGAATAAATGCCTCCATTGCTCCCAACTTTTTACAAATTTGTGTTGTAATGATAAAACAATCATTATATTTCTAATGGGTTTGTTTTGTTTTAATGTTGAGTTTACAGCTAGTTCCTCTGTTATCAGTACTGCTTTAAACAGATTTACTGTATAATATCTATCGGATTCCACAACAGTCGGAATCTTGATCAATTGTAAATAAAAACAGAATGCAATGAATGCATCAACAAGAGGCTGAACATGAAGACCAACACAGAAGCTGTATACAGTAAGTGGATGAGCAAACTCTGTTACTTAAGGATGTAGAGATTCTTCAATATTTATTATTATTATTAGTAGTAGTAGTAGGAGTAGCATGGGATAGTTTAATCAGTGCATAAATAAAGTATTTCTCATTGGTAGTTTACACATTTGTCTAACAAGTGAAAGCTCCCCTATTTGATCTCAGGAGGAGATATTAATGCATTTAGGTCATGAAGGACATGCAGCATAAAAGTCTGCTAGCTCAAACATGCGGAGCTACTCACAGCGGTGAGACTTCAGAACCATCAGGCTTAACTTTTATTACATTTTTGAAGCTGTTGTTTTTTGGTTTTTTGCTATTTTCATTGCCTTTGGCATTGTAAACCTAATAAACATAATCCTCTGTGTTTACGTGTGATTTCTTTACAATTTTCACACTTAGAATTACTGCCAACAAAAACGTTTCTGAATGACCTCACAATACTTTGCCTAGAAACAATACTTTGCTAGGAAATGGACAGTATTGTTTCTAGGCATCGGGCTGTTCTCACTGTGTCACTGTTTGACTGGAGCTCCAGCATTAGTTTGTAATTTGAAAACTTAGGGTGAAGGCACAGTAATGCATACATAGCCAGACAAAGTGTCTACAGTGATCAGTCGGACTAATGAACTCAAGATGTCTCAACCTCAGAATCTTGGCAATGTTACATCAGCAGCTCCACCCTGTGAGATTAAAATAAGCCAGTTAGTTTATTTCTGCTGCTAAGCTATGAGAATGTGCATGTTGGCGCTTTCTTTTCTTCCTCTCCTTGACCAAATAAGTGGTTTGGTCAACCTGTTGGTGTCGAACTATGTAATGCTCAAGTGCTGCTTTGACTTCCCATAAGTGACATTACCCCGCCTTGCTTTTCTCTCTCTCTTTCCTGAGACTACGTGAGCCTCAGCACATCACTCTCTAGCATCCAATATTAATGTAGAGTGGAAAGGAGAAAGAGGTGGGGGAGGATGCGGAGATAAACTCAGATGAATGTGACCTCGCTTACCTCACCAAGTACTCATCCTTAAAACTTTTTCCCTGATTGCTTTTTTCCTTCACACCTTGCCCCTCCTCCTTTTCACACCATCTCTTCTCTCCTCTGTTTTCCCCTTTGTTTGCTTTTTCTCTCCATTTCAGGCTTCACCATCTGGCTTCTCCTAACTCTTTCCCTCTGCTTTTTCTGATAGTTTTCTTTATCACTCATCCCACTTTCTACTGTCTATCCTAATGCTGTCATGTCTGCACACCTGGATGATCCTTTTACTCATCAAATTGCGAGCCATTAACTTAGATGACATTTACATAGATCCGGTACACTGATATGAGGAAGTAATCTTCTGTTGTCTAATAATGTCAGAAGAACTCTTGGGTGATAAAGCCTGTTCAGTATCACTTCCTTATTCCGGCTTTCTTTTTCATTAAAGCAACTCAAGTGTTTGCATTCAGAGTGTACTGTAAATACTTTTTGATCAGGTTTAGTTCAATTTAGTTTTATTTATATAGCATCAAATCCCAACAGCAGTCGCCTCAAGGTGCTTGAAGTTAAATACTCCAAAAATAATACAGAGAATATCCAAACAATCAGATAACTTCCCATGAGCAGTCATTTGTTGGCAGTGGGAAGTAGAAACTCCCTTTTAACAGGAAGAAACCTCCAGCAGAACAAAGCTCACAAATCAGTAATCATTAACTATCTAAAGATGAAATTGGAACTCAGTTGTGTGCTTTTTGGTTTCATATGTAGCTATTTTTGACTTAGTTTGTTTAAAAAATGTACATTTTCATTTTCTGTTATAGTCAGTCAGATGTTAACTTCTCTATATTTAAATCCCTGTTTGCACAATTATGCTCTTCATTCTGTGAAAACAACATCCTGATTTCATTTCCAGTCAGGTATGCTTGCTGCATCCCACCACTCTCACTGTACTTCCTGTTGTTGATGTACACTAGTTAATATAGGCATTATGACAGAAACAAAAACAACTTCCTAATGTGTATTTCTGACTAGTGTATCCTTCTGCAGAACCTTCACTATATTGTTACATTACAAGTCATCAATTCAAAGAAACCTCAAAAAACACAAGCCAAGCCAAGTCAATTTATTTTAAAAAAAAACAGCAGGTGATGGCCAAAGTCCTGCATAATTAAAAGAAGAAATCAGCAATTAAAAAATAAAAACATCAATGTGTTTAAATGTCAAGGAATAAAACAGAGTTTTCAAACAGGTCTTGAAGATGTTTAGTGTTAGTGAGGTCCTAACTGTCCGGAGCAAGCTGTTCCAAAGTTTAGGGGCAACTAAACTAAAGGCCTCTGTGACCTCCTTAATGGAATAATCTGCTCAATTCTCAGTTCAGTTCATTTTAATTCAATTGTTTTTATTTGGTTCCAAAAAGACCAAAAATACAGTCGTAGAAATGTTTGTATTTAAACCTACCTAATAAATATTACCCTCTCATTTTTTACCTTTTTTTTCTAAAAGTAGAGATCAACTTACAGTGGTGTACCGGTCATGACCACCATCAACATACTGATTTTCTATTACTGTTTGCCTTACTGGGAGCTCCCACTAAACAATGTCTCATCAGGGCCTGCTTTTCTTTACATTCATTGACATAATTCCATCTTTACCCAATTTAATCATCCCAGCTCAGGGTCTAACTTAAACCATATCTCTGACCTTATGGTTATGGTTTTCTAATCAAAGCGTGGTCATTGAGGTATATAATAGAATAAAAGATACATGAAATTTTTGAAAACCAAAATAATAATCCTGAGACCCTTAGTAGTCTGGAGATCAAATTCACCTTCTTGTTCAGAAAGAAACACAAATAATGAAATAATGCAACATAGAGAATAGAGTGTCATCCACATTTACTGGAAACAAAAGTAAATTGAGGATGTGCAGTGTAGGGTAAGTCTTACATTAAAGATTGTCTTACACTGTGTGACAAGAGTGTGACAAAACAACTTTTTTTAAAAACTGGTGACTTAAAACAAAACCAAAATTCATTTTTGCCATGTTTTATGTTACTGGAAATGAAAAGAGAACATTTATTGAGTAATAGAAGTTAGCGTAAGTATTCTAAAAGCATTGAATATGGTTGGGGGGGAAAGGTGCTGCTTTTGTGTCACATTGTATCTACCAGTGCCGTGTGACACAGACGAAACATTAGGATGACTCACTACAGTAAAAAAAATATTTTGTGAGGCCGATGCAACTTTGCAGAGCAGCACGTAAAAGGACTATTATTCCACCATCAGTGTAATCAGGGATAACACATGCTCTATTTAATCTACTCAGCTCCATTCAAGGCCTGCTGAAAGACTTATCCTCTCCATTCAGTGCAAAATCTCCCTGTCAATGGCTTCTCCACAAAGAGAGAGGGATGAGTTTTCACTCCCCTGCACAAATAATGCAGGTAATGCATTCTTTACTGGACAGAAACAGAAAACACAAATTCAACTTTAGCCTGAGGGTGGGTGTGTATGATAAAATACTGGCTAATTCTTACCATTAAACAGATATCTGTGTTAATACACATCAAACTATCAACTAATAAAACGTGATTTAGACCTCTGTGGGAAATCTTACGTCGTAAGTGGAAACTGAACCCTACACCACAAGCTTCCACGCCATTCAAGCCATTGTGGGCTGCATTGACCTGACATATAGTTACATTTCTCAGGAGGTGCACATCAGGTTACATAGAAGGTTACAGCGTAGGGTTAAAAGAGTTTCCATTTACGAGATAAGTTAAGCTGAAGCATAATTCACGCTTAAGCATCCCTGTACCTTTCTGCAAGGACTTTTATATAATAATGGATTGCATTTATCCATTCATCCAACCCCCTGAACCACGGTCGACCAACGTCTTCTGTTCTTCATAAAAAGTGGTGTGTTTATTTGTTTGTTGAAGCCTGAGTATTCTAAAAACTTAGTTTGGCCCATTTAGAGGTAAAGAGTGGCAGGGTCTGTGGAGCACAGGGCCAGAGTTTGTTGTAAGATGCATTTTGCTGGTAGAGCCGGTAAACTTCCACTCTCAAGCCCAACCAAATCCCAAACGCTGATGTACCCCCCCCCCCCCCCCCCCCCCCCCCCCCCAAGAATTTGATTGCTGATGACCAGCAGTCAAAAGCATAAAAGTGTATTTTCTGACAGTGTTGCAATGCACGCACAAAGGTATGTGTCTGCGCTGTCAAATGACAGAAGAAATTTTCCCACCTCTTAAACATCAGTGCTGTAATCTTATTTTAAAAAGGTTCTGGTTCGATCTCAAATATGTTTATGAGAGGAGCAGCAAGAGGAGATAGGGCTAAGGTCGAATAGTCAAGTAGTCAGTCTATGTAGTAGTCCAGTAATAATATGCAGTACTATGAGAAAGATTTGCTTTTTTGCCTCCAAGAGGCAAAGAGACTTTGTTGTGTCTGTTAAACTGAAGGACTTCCAGAAACTCTTGAGAACTATTCCAGAAGGCTACTTGCAAAAATGGCTTGTCCTAGAGACAACAGACTGTGTTTAAGAATCAAGGTGGCCATAACACAGACTGACATTTAAGCTGATTAGAGCTTAAACTGTTTTGTCTTATATACTTTTTTTCCATGTATGTTTAACATGTTGCATTTACATTTATATTCTTTGCAAAATATAAAGAAACAAAGGATGATTTTTCACTGTATTGAATATAACAGTACATTAAACCAGGAAATATTGAACATATGAGAATACAAAAAGGTTATGCATGTCTCCCTTTTTTTAATTAGTTGGTTTTAATTGGTTGTGCAATAGTTGCAAACAGACAGCCATGCAATATTTAGTGTTTACACCATTTATGTAAATCTACATGGAAATTTTATTCCTGTGGTATCATTTGCTTCATCAAGAGCTTATTTGCCTCTGGACGTCACAGTGCATAATCGTCCCTCTGTCTTTCCAGTGTAAGGCAAGGCAAGGCAAGTTTATTTGTATAGCACAATTCAACAACAAGGTGATTCAAAGTGCTTTACAGAGACATTAGAAACAAGAACAAATAAAAAGCATGATTTAAAATTGATTAAAACAAGCAAATAAACTAACTAACTAATTAACAAACAAACAAAACAGTATATAAAATCAAAACAGATAAAATCAGAACAGTAGATAAAATCAGTAGTTAAATGTAAGTTTTGAAATTTAAGCTTAAGTGTAAAGAGTGAAGTCCATTACTTCAGAAGTATGAGCTTAGTTTTTAGAAAATCTGCAGGGTGTGAGTATGATCCCAGATTAATACAGTGGGGCAAAAAAGTATTTAGTCAGCCACCGATTGTGCAAGTTCCCCCACCTAAAATGATGACAGAGGTCAGTAATTTGCACCAGAGGTACACTTCAACTATGAGAGACAGAATGTGAAAAAAAAAAATCCATGAATCCACATGGTAGGATTTGTAAAGAATTTATTCGTAAATCAGGGTGGAAAATAAGTATTTGGTCAATAACAAAAATACAACTCAATACTTTGTAACATAACCTTTGTTGGCAATAACAGAGGTCAAACGTTTACTATAGGTCTTTACCAGGTTTGCACACACAGTAGCTGGTATTTTGGCCCATTCCTCCATGCAGATCTTCTCGGGAGCAGTGATGTTTTGGGGCTGTCGCCGAGCAACACGGACTTTCAACTCCCGCCACAGATTTTCTATGGGGTTGAGGTCTGGAGACTGGCTAGGCCACTCCAGGACTTTCAAATGCTTCTTACGGAGCCACTCCTTTGTTGCCCGGGTGGTGTGTTTTGGATCATTGTCATGTTGGAAGACCCAGCCTCGTTTCATCTTCAAAGTTCTCACTGATGGAAGGAGGTTTTGGCTCAAAATCTCACGATACATGGCCCCATTCATTCTGTCCTTAACACGGATCAGTCATCCTGTCCCCTTGGCAGAAAAACAGCCCCATAGCATGATGTTTCCACCCCCATGCTTCACAGTAGGTATGGTGTTCTTGGGATGCAACTCAGTATTCTTCTTCCTCCAAACACGACGAGTTGAGTTTATACCAAAAAGTTCTACTTTGGTTTCATCTGACCACATGACATTCTCCCAATCCTCTGCTGTATCATCCATGTGCTCTCTGGCAAACTTCAGACGGGCCTGGACATGCACTGGCTTCAGCAGCGGAACACGTCTGGCACTGCGGGATTTGATTCCCTGCCGTTGTAGTGTGTTACTGATGGTGACCTTTGTTACTTTGGTCCCAGCTCTCTGCAGGTCATTCACCAGGTCCCCCCGTGTGGTTCTGGGATCTTTGCTCACCGTTCTCATGATCATTTTGACCCCACGGGATGAGATCTTGCATGGAGCCCTAGATCGAGGGAGATTATCAGTGGTCTTGTATGTCTTCCATTTTCTGATGATTGCTCCCACAGTTGATTTTTTCACACCAAGCTGCTTGCCTATTGTAGATTCACTCTTCCCTGTCTGGTGCAGGTCTACAATACTTTTCCTGGTGTCCTTCGAAAGCTCTTTGGTCTTGGCCATGGCGGAGTTTGGAGTCTGACTGTTTGAGGCTGTGGACAGGTGTCTTTTATACAGATGATGAGTTCAAACAGGTGCCATTCATACAGGTAACAAGTGGGGGACAGAAAAGCTTCTTACAGAAGACGTTACAGGTCTGTGAGAGCCAGAGATTTTCCTTGTTTGAGGTGACCAAATACTTATTTTCCACCCTGATTTACGAATAAATTCTTTACAAATCCTACCATGTGAATTCATGGATTTTTTTTTCACATTCTGTCTCTCACAGTTGAAGTGTACCTCTGGTGCAAATTACTGACCTCTGTCATCATTTTAAGTGGGGGAACTTGCACAATCGGTGGCTGACTAAATACCACTGTAAGTGTAAAATAGCAAACAAAAACCTCCAGCGGGTAATAAAAAACAACATTGAAGGGACGTCTTGAAGAGATGTTTGCAGAGAATCACCTATCATGTCTTAAATGTCTTAATTTAATTAAGAGAGTTTTATTTCCCCATAAATAATAATGAAGTGTGTTTGCACTGTTTCTGCCATTAAACATTTTAGGAAAGCTTGCTTGCACTCGGGGCATGTTCAACAATTTTAAACACTTTCAGATTACTTTTAGTGACCTAGCTTAGACTTTTGAATCACAGTCATTACTTCACACCATTAAAAACCTTTTTTTTCCCCATAACTTTCAGCTATTCACTAGTCAACTACACAAAATCTTTCCATATACTTGGCTGCAGAAGCAGGAGCAACCCCTGGCTGTAAATCACTGCACTTTTGAGTCTACCTGGGTCATCGAGTTCATACAATGTGTGTGTCTCTGTGATTCTGCATGCACACTCTGTATGAAACAAGATTACTTTGGGCTCAAGTGGGACAGGGACACATGAGTAAGAACTAAGCAGGACAAGCTGCTGAGTCATGGGTAAGACAGAGTGAGACATGATGCCCGGTCACCTGATGATGATGAATCAGTCTGTGAAAGAGAGTGTTAAAAATGTCACCCGTCCTCTTTTTTATGCTAATCTCAACTGTCCACATTCAAGTAAGATAATGAGTTTTGAGTAGATTGCTCAGCCTTGATCAACTAGGCCAGTCGGTATTACTGCCTTTGTAACCTGGCTGATTGGGATCACACACAATCCTTCGTCAGCGCAGCATTAGACGGCTATTTGTGGAGCTGCTAGCTTAGTTCAGACTGTTAATAACAAGTCCACATACCATTCAGATGCCTGACACAGCAACTCCTCTCTCCCACAGAGATTACAGACAACACACATGTAAACACACACACCGGGCTAACCATGACTACCAGTGGCAAGCCACATGCAAGTTTGCTTCAGTCTGTGCTTGCCAAACGCAACACATAGTTAGACTCCGGAGCCTTGTCATTAAATTCACATCTCAGTCAAGCACGAGGCAATAACATGGGGAGGGGGGGGTCAATTAATATAATAAAATGTGAGCAAACGGGATGCAAAATGCTGATTATTACTAAGGAGAAAACTTGAATAGGTAAAGTGTACCAATGTGAGCGACAACAACATGCAAAGATACAATGCAAAGTAGGTTTTAGAGTTTCACTGCCTGTGAGTGCTGAGGAAGCCGGTCAGTGTGTGTGTGTTTGAGAGGGAGGCGGAGCACCAAGTGGTGTACCTGACAGCAGTCACATAGCCACTCTGCCCACAGGATGACCAAACAGAGCCAAAACACTCGGTCTGCCCATGATTCAGACATGGGGAAATACCACATCCAGCTGGCAAATATAGTGTGTGCGACACAGTGGCAGGAGAGAGGCAAATATAGGAAGGGAGAAGCATCTAGTATGACAAATGTTTAGCTCATATTAAAGTGAATTTTAGTAACTTATCAAGCGCATCAAGGCTAAAACAATAATCCAAACTACTGACATGTGTTTCTGATTTTAAGCTGTTGGTAACTCATCAAGTCTCATGAGCTCATAAGTGGTAAACAGAAAATGTGGAAATTTGCAATACACTGTGGTGATTTTTGCACATTTTGCACACATTTTGAATGAAGTCCTTTTTCAACTGTATGCCTTTGCTTAGCAGCAGCTAAGCCAGAATTTTCCATCCGCCAGGAGCACATTTAGATATCAGGAGGCAATAAAACTCTCGAGTCATTTACTTATGGAAACTAGTTGGAAAAGACGGACCTCAAACCAACTCCTACTTTGCATATCTCAATGGAGATATTGTGTCATCTGCACAAATAAATATTTTTGTACATAAACCCAACTTATTAACTGAATAATAAGGATCTATGGTGATGATGCAAAGGTAGTGATCGAAGAATAATTTCCAGAAAACATCCGTGCAGTTCTAATATCCCTGCGGCCATAAAAAATAAAATCATTTTAAACAATGCTTCACAATAGTGATGGCTAAGAAATGCTCTGAAGGACTCTGGTAACAGCCTAATTAAGCTTTTTGACGACTGGCCCTTAAACTGAGGTGAATCATTAGCATACAGGCTGAGATCAAAGGTCACAGATCCATTCATGTGCTGAACAAGTAGCACTTCTAGCGAAGGGTGTCTACTGCAGATGGTTATTTACCATTCTAACCAGCAGTCTGACGACTGTCTTGTCATAGAAAATAAAATGAACAATTTGTACTTCACTTTATAAAAAATGCTCTAATGTATGAGGTCTCATTTATACCAAAAAAAATACTTCTATTCTATTGTCTACTGTCTACTTCGCTTGGGACAAAACTATGTCAACAACCAATGTTTTGTCAGTTGTCCTGACAAAACATTGGTTTTGTTTCCTGTCGTCGGCCTGAGCCTTTCTGTGTCCTCATGTGTCGTTTTTCTGTATTGTTATGAATGCTGTCCTCAGGGGCCCTTTGTGCTCTTCTTTAGGGCGTTCTGATGAGTCGTTTAAATGTGTTGCTGTCTTCTTCCTTTGGTTTGGCTGGCGTTGTTAAGCAAGTAGTTGGATTTGAATTTTGCTTGACTGTTTCCTTACAGAATAAGTCTTCAAGGAACCCAGAATAGCTGCATAAAGATCAAGTGAAATCAGCCAATAGTTTCAGCATGCATTGAACAACAATGTAATTTATATTAAATAAATTATATTTATTTCTAATCAACTTAGTTATATCCTGTTTTAAAATGTATTGTATGACTGTGTGTATAATCAGTTATAACTAATGCCCAATTGTCCAAATGTAAACTACTATACAAAAAATTAAACTTGTTTATGGTTAAAGCAACACAGAATGCAAAAAGGTGGTACAAATAGAGCTCAAAGTTGAATGAATAAAAGCATGTTTAGCTAAAAGTTTCAATAACAGAAACAACATGCACAACATGAGTGCACATAATTTTGGTACATGTGAACCTCCATATATCAACATGTTGATGTTTAGCAGTGTAATATGATGACTACTGTGAAGCTGTGGTGTTGTCCATTATGGATAATCCTGACCACCCTCTGCACCATTTACTCCACAAGCAGTGGAGAACCTTCTCTAACAGACCGATCCAGCTCTGCTGACACAAGGACAGTTACTCTGTACAAATGCAACATTTACCGTGATAACAGTTCATCACAACACTTTACACACAGCAAGGAAGTTCTGTTGTGCTGCATTGACCACCTAATGTCAGTGAATACTTATTCTGATCTTCACTCAAGTCATCTTAATTCCTGTTTTTGCCTTGCCTATATTGATACATTACTTTGTATGTGTATTTAATTTTCAGATTTACTTTGTTGCTTTTGTTTAATCCAGATATTTTTCTCGTATTGTGCTATATGGCACTCTAGTTATGTCAAGTATACATTTACCTCATCTGTGCTATAGTGTAACTTTCAGCATGCTAACTCTTGCTGCAAAGCCATTATGCTGGCAGAAATAACTCACGTCATGCTAGCACTGCACTCTGCTTTTGTACCATGCCTTCTGTAATTTGTGGCTATAATGTAGCTTGCCATCACCAGTGTATGAGTGTGTGTGGATGGGTGGATGACAGGTTGTGCAAAGCACTTTGGGGTCCTTAGGGACTAGAAAAGCGCTATACAAATACAGGCCATTTACCATGCAACAAAATTTGCACTATTAACTCAACCTTCTTTTAGAAAAACAAAAAAGAGAAAAAGTGTCAGGCTTATCAGTGCTAGTCATTACTTCCTGAGTCCATTTTAGGCTGATAAGCAGCTTGTAACTCTGTGCAACTCCGTGACTCATGTGAATAGGTGAGACAGCCAGAACATGCAATGTCATGCACACATTAGCTCCATAAAAGGAACCAGAGTAGCCGGAGCATTATTGGATATGGGCCAATGAAAACAAACAGGGTTTTTCCCCCATGAAGTGAATTTAATGGTTCAACAAAAGGGAGAAAAAAAAAAAAAAAAAAAAAAAAAAGCACAATATATAATAATGTACAGTTCTATCAAAACAGAGTGTCTTTCCCTCTGAATACTTATTCACAACTACTTAAAAATAAATAAGGAATATAACAAAACACTTTTACAAAAAGAAAACATTTCAAGTATCTCAAGCAAGCCTGATACAGCAGTTTTCTGCACAGGCGTCACACTTTCCATTCAGTCACAACACAGTATTACAAAGAGTTACACACATTTTCATCAAGTCTCCCCACAAGGGTTCCAAGTCATCTCCCATACAATGTCACTTACACCATATGTACACTAAGATTTACAGAGCTATTATTAACAGCACGCATTTTAACAAAAATATAGGTGCTTAACTTTGTGCGTAGCAGACAATGAGAGCAAAAAGAAAATAAACTTGAAGTAACGTTTCCCATCAGAGACATCTCTAATGATCAGCGTGCACTGTGGCACTGAAACTAAATGGAGAAATTAAATATTGAGATGACATGTAGAGTTCATGGGTGAAATGTGGCGCCTCTCAAGTAACGAGTCTGGAGAAAAATGGCGAGAAGCAGCATTAGGCTTGCAAAACAAGCACTACAGGCACTCTACGGCAAAGATCACCTCCATCATTACTGTGCAGTAACATGAAAAACAAACTGACGAACAGAAGCAAAATGTTTCGCCACTGTGCAAAACATTGCTCATTGTGTAGTGTCAACATACAAACCAATCAATTACATAACTTTCAAAAGAAAAAAGAAAAACATGAGTACGTGAAAATACAGTGTACAACTACTACAAAGTTGACAATGTAAACTAAAGACAAAAAAAAAAAAAGAAGTTCTCTGCGAAACAGTCTTTGGTCTCTCCAAAGCAATAAACCACAATAAATTGGTTTCCATCAGAGATGCAAAAGTTCTATAAAATATTTTTCAAAAACAGATTCAATCACAGAAAAAAGGAAAAAAATTGAGACATCAATTAAATACAATAACTGTGTTTTGAACAGTAAGACGTGCAGCAACTTGTGTCCTGGGCTTTAAGGAGGAGAGAAGAAGTCGATTTTGGAGAACAACAATTTTACTTTGATGATGTTGCACCGACTCTTCAATGATCCACATGTCGGTAATGTTTCACTGGCAGGGCTGCAGGATGTCATGGCAACCAGGTGAGCTCATCAGGTTCTGCAAACAAAACAGAAGTTTAGATTCACTTTGTACTGCGGCAGCTGTGCACTACATAGCTACTATACAGATCCATAACACAAAAGGCAGCAGTCTTACGCAAAGAGTGGCCTAAGATAGTGTAATGTCTTAACCACACGTTACGTCATGCAGGTTTTCTCAGCCCTAATCTGCTCTTTGATATTTTTAGGTGCTGTGAAAACTTGCGTCGAGTTTGCCACTGTGCAAATAGGTGGCTGCATCGCTTTAATCCTTGGGTGATTATGACAACATGCGCACAAATGCACACACCCTGCACCGTCATTCATGCTTTTCCACTGCACCAGCAAATCCTATCCTCATGCCACCAGTGAAGTGTACTGCTGTTGCATATTCAATTATACAATTAAGTTTGTTTACAGATGATTTCGAACATGGCTCCGCTCAGCAAATAAAAACACAGAATTTAAGCCAACTCATCCTACTTTGCTGTGGTTGGCAGATTTAAGTAATGCACTGATGTGGCTGCTAGAAGAACTGAAGAAACTGCATAACCTTTAAAGTGTGTTTACCTTTGAAAGACTAAGAGCGAAACCACCTTTAGATAGTGGAGGATGGTGCACCTTTAAGCAGCACAAGACAGGCCGAGAATAGACCAAAACACACAAAGACAAGAACAGGACAGTCAGCATGAGGATCAGGAGTGTAGTAGTGATGAAAACAGGTTGGAATGACAGGAATGCTAAACAAAAACGTGGGAGTTCCCCATGAACTAAGAACTTCCCTTTTCCCGTTGCTTCCACAGGCAGGATTTTGTAACAAATCATCATTTCCCATTACTCAAGTTTAGATTAGAGTTATTATTAATACATTGTTTTTCCTGTAAAACAGTCGAGTACTGTGGAAGTCCGGAAAAAGAAATGTCATTGAATACGACACAGCACACAGTAGAAGAGGCTGACAGAATATCCTGAATACTTACAGGCAAACTTTGCCCAGCCAGTGCTAAGAGGTGTGGAAAAGGAGGAGAGGGCAGAGGGGAAAAAAAGAAAAAAGGACGAGAAGTAGTGTGAGTGAACGCATGCAGAAAGCTGTCAGGAAGGAAACGCATCTGTGACTCGTCACTTCCTGAATACTGTTCAGCTGGATATCCAGTATAATTTTAAAGGTTTTGATAATCCCACCTGTCCAGGGAGAGTGAGGGGTATGTGTGATGGGCTGCAGAGGGCCAGCGCAGAAACAGAGGGGGGCAACTCCTGGATTGGGGCCTCGTCCAGGTCGTCGATGCGAGGTTTCTTAATGTTGGACTCTGGGCTGGTAAGGGGAGTCACGCTGTTCCTCCTGATCAAGGTGCCAGGACCTCTCTTAACGTCCTGCAGGGAACCAAAACAAACAGACTTGATGGTCAAACACATGCATGGAGTTTCATGAATAAGGACAATGAACAGCAGCTGCTCAGACACAGGAAGTGACAATGACTCCAGCTCTCAGAAATGAGCTCCCATTACCTCTGGTCGCTCCCTGTGGGTGTTTACTGCCTCCACATTCAGGGAGATTGACTCCACTTTGCATCCATAAGCAACTGGGGTGAGTTTGAGCACCGTGTGGAGGGGACACTTCAGGTAGGGCATTTCATCTGGAATAACAAATGGCAAGGAAAATATAAATAAAGATTAAAAACGCATGCGAGGACACATTTGGATTTGACCTTGAACCCAGGCGGGTTTGTGGGATTTGGAGTACCCACCTGCACTCTTATCCAAGAAGTAGGCCAGCAAGCAGCGCATGACGGCCTGGTGGCAAATAACCAACACGTTCTCTTGCCTCTCCAGCTCCATGATGACTGGCTCGACCCGCTGCACAAGGTCCTGGTAGGACTGCAGAGGTAGAAGGGGAAGGGGGGGGGGTTAAAAAACTATTTGCTTTATATTTTATGAGGTAAAGTGTCAATGCACCAAACGGCTGCTCGTGTACCTCTCCAGCAGGGTAGCGGTAATAATATTTATCTTCATCTCTCAGTGCAAACTCCTCAGGGAATTTCTCCTTCACTTCATCGTACGTCATCTCCTCACAGACTCCCTAAAAGAACACACCGCGCACGTAGTCAGCTTAGACATGATGTGCAATTAGCAATGTGTAATACAACCTAAAAATACATCTTTGAGTGACACTCACTGCATCAATCTCATTAAGAGCCTTCCACTGCTCGTACGGGACTCCGAGGTGCTCGGCAGTCTGGATGCTGCGACACAGCTGGCTCGTCCAGACCTTCAGGTCCTTCAGCTGCTGCTCCTCCACAAATCGAGCCAGGGCGGATGAAAACTACAGCAGGCAAAGCAGTAGTCATATTATCACCTGGTGTTCATTATGAAAGGTTTAAAAAGTATCAGCTGAGCAACTGGAAGCTCTTATGCTCTCTTTTGTACCTGTTTGCCATGAGGAGAGAGGCCAGCGTCACCCCCCACCCTTCCCTTCAGATTGTCCGTGCTCTCCCCGTGCCGACACAAGTAGATGGTTCGGGGCTGGACGTGGATGTTCATCAAGTAGTAAACGATCTTGCTCTGAATGTGATCCTGGATGCGGTTGACGAGAAAACGGCGACCCACATCGATTACCTTGATGAAGGAGAGATCCCTGGGAGAAGACAGGATGCAAATGATTCATCTGAAGGTTTGCAATGAGGCGACATAACCAGCAAGAAAAATCTAAGCCGCGAATTAAATTTTAATTTTATTTTTTTTTACCTGTCGTATTGATCTGGGTCCAGAGGCTGGTAGCTCTTTTTGTAGCATTCGATTCTTTTCTGGAAATCCAGCATGGCTTCAGTCTTGTTACAGTCCCGGTAGTCCGGGCAGGACACCTTCACTTCCTGCGTAGGAAGGAAAACTGTCAGACGGCGAACAACATGCCTGATGCCAGAGATTTGTGAGCATTGTGTAAAAACAGCACAGTAATGTCTGAGGTTATATTTGTGACTCACCATGATGTTCGACGCAATGACGCTGGGATCATCGCACACAGACTCGATGAAGAAGATCTAAACAGAAAAGTGAGACTTTGTTTAGAAAGGTGCTCCACATCACTGATTCAGTACTTTGGTACTCCGATAACGTTAGCAGCATGTACCTTAAAATCATTCTCTTCCCCGAACTTGAGGATCATGTCTCGCCTTTCTCTTGTTGTGTTGGTAGCGTCAAAGACCTACAAAAAAAGAGAAAGGTTTAAGAAAAGCTTCACCACAGGATAAGGTTGTTACAGAAACAAGTTATTTGAGAAAATGGGAAAACTCACCGCTACTTGGCCACCTTCGTCCTTCAAATAGGACCTGACATCTCTCAAGGCTGCTAAGGCACACTGCCTGAAAAGCAATGATAAGAAACGTTTGTTTTCTTCTTTTTTTAAATAAACAAAATATGTTTTTATTTGGGGTGTTTGTGTAACATGAGGGGAGACTTACTGCCTGATTTTCACAGCACACTCATTGTCAGGCTTGAAGAAATCATAAGAGCTGTAGTTCTTGACTGCTTCTCTGCGGTACTCTCCTACATTGAAGACTGCAACACACACGAGGAAGACAAACAAGTGTGAACACAATCTCCTGGAATTGGAAACATGAGCTGATGCCATTTACTTCCAGGACCACAGTGTTACTGTGAAACTGATAAGCTACTGAACAAATAGGAACAGTGTACAAATGTGTGTTGCCGTCTGTAAGCATACCTTTGGTGGGCATGCCGATCCAGTTGAGGTAGCGGGTGAGTTTCCTGGACATGTACGTCTTGCCCCTAGCCGGCAGACCCACCATGACAATGACGGTGGGTGGGTTGGCGAAGTGGGGAGCACCACCTGCTGTAGAGACATTGTGAGATATCACAATTGCGCTTGTTTGCAAAACGTAAAACATGTTTTGTGTGTTTAACTTCAATTATTCTAGGGGTCTTTTTGGTCCCCTAGGTCCCATCTCTTTAAGGCAAGCCTCTCTTTAAGCCAACAATACACTGATCGGCTGCTCATCGTAAACATTTGATGAGCAAGTGGCTGGGGCTTCTGTGGTCACAGATGACCATAACAGACATATACCCTTATGTAACTTATGTGAAGTCAGTTTTTTGCTCCAGTGATTAGCTGAACATATACCAATCTCATTATTTGAAACTTCGACAGTATGCAATGCTTTTAATTACAGGTCCATTATTTTGACTAGCATCAATGAAACACTGACTTTAAGTAATTGACTGCTGTGCAAACTAAGGTTTGTATCCAGTTGCATAAATATCGGGTTTTGAATTATTCTTTCAAGTCACCAACCTATAATCTCCATTTCCCGCTGGCGGGCTCACGTTCAGCTTCAACCTCACTGCACATCTGACCCACTTCTGTTAGCCTTCACGAGCCAGGACAATTTGTGTTCACATGACCAGATATACAGTAAGCCCCCCACCCCCAGAGGCTCATGGGAGATTTTACAGGGCTTGCTTCGTGTCACGCCTGCTGCCTCTCCGTCCGTGCAGCATCAGCCATTCATCTTCAAATAGGCCCATGCATCCCCACAGCACTGCTAATCTTGTTTCCACAACACAAGTGCTTAAACGGAAAGACGGATCAAATTTTAAGGAGATGCTCAGACATCAGAGTCAGCCTTCTCTGTGTTGAACCTCCATCGTTCACAACAGATCACCAATAGTTTTAGGTCTTATGACAAAAAGGTTCAGTTGGATAAATTTGCAGGTTTATCTCTGGATCAGACCTAAAACAAAGCTTAAGCCAAACTCCCAGCACTGACAGACGATTGGTGAACCATGTGCAAAATCCTATCAATAATCAGTCAGAAGCAGAATGAAGTAACCAGTGCATTCATGTGTATTGGAAGTGGGGTAAAAATACTGTTATGTTGATTTTTTTTCTAAACTTACTAATAAGAAATGTGCAAATGATTGTAACAGCACACAAAATATCAAAGACCAAAAAGGGAGAAAAAAAACCCACACACCCACACACACACACACACGAAATTCGCTTTACTTCTATCAAAAAGGTCATTTCCTTTAGCATTTAATTCAGTTTTAAATGATCCAGAAGCAAGAAAGCAACGGCTTCGAGTCACCGCCCCATTCACGGGCATTTGCCGATTGACCAACCAGAAAACGGAACCAGCATCGTTCGCAGGTTGCGCGGGGGAGGGGAACGCACAAACCATGGCAACAGGAGCTTTGTCAGGCCGGAGAGAGGTCGTGACGTGTTGCACGTGCTGCGCGAGACCACCAATCAATGAATGAATGATGCCGGTTTTTCGACTTGGCGATTTAGAAGACCGGCGTACGCGGCAGGTGCAAAGACTCAAAAATATTGGACCAAAACTGCAATTCAGTCACAAAAGTAACACTACGGGGTTGTTTTACAGCAATGCAGCGACCTGGTGACGTGATAAGCATTCATACGGCAATACCCACCCAGCACCACACTCACATGTCGTCAGAAAAAAAAACAGAAAGAACTAGCTTGATTAGCGTACGTTAATACGCGAAAATACATTGAAAATACCAGTTATCGTTACATTTAAGAAACTACTGAGGTACCCACGAGCAAAGAATAATATAATATATGCAGTGTTTTACCTCTCCGCCTGTCATCCTTTGTGGGAACCCAGATCTTTTGGATCCTGTTCTGGGTGAGCTCTCTGGGCATTCCTTTGGGCCTTATGAACTGCACAGCACACAGGAGAACTAAGACGCTTAAATCCCGTCGATAAAAAGACTTCGAAGAGCCGGAGGCGATGTAAAACTAGAGCGTAGTTCTTCCGTTCAGTGTGTTCAGCGTACTGACCGGTGCAGAGCCGGGTTTAATCTACCGGCCTGTGCCACACATCCGCTATTTAACTCCGCCCGCGCGGCCGGCAGACAACGTGACTTGGGACGCGCGCGCGCAAGCACATACGTTCACACATATTACACGCGCACACAAGCTGCGCCACAGCGCCACTCTGTGGCAATCCTTAGAACAGCACTTAATACGTAACCCCTTTTTCATTATCGACATTGTGTGCAATAGTTCTTAAACCGACTGCAATCCACGGTATATTACTCATTTCATTCTATTTTTAGCAGCGGCGCCAGCGGCGGGTATAACTGATATCTGATATTTATTAATTAAAGCTCCATGTGGTTCTCTAAGACTGATTTTCAAATATTCCTGAAGCTTTCTGCTGTAGGTTTATTTTTAAAATATTTTTTACCATTTCAAAATGCAGCATTGCCATTAATTTCCATTTTGTCTCGGTCTAACGTGTAGTGTGAATTAACAATTTTTCTGTGTATTTTTGTGTATTCATAATATTTTCGAATATTATTGTTTTTATATTTTTTAGGATAATTCTGATAAAGTTTTTATAAAAGGGGGCTATTTATGCGTTTTATTTTATTTATTTATTTTTATTTTATCAAAGAACGATTCGAAATTGATACGATTTCATGTATGAAACCTCCACGTCCGCGGTCTTTGTGGTCAAGATGATTTGCCCCCCCACGTTCTCCACGTCCACTCGCAACCCCCAACAAAATCTAAGCTACTTTGTTCAGTCTAAAGATGTGTGAAACCAACCCCAGAAGAGACGTGCAGAGCCTCACATCACCTCTCTCTCCTTCCTCATTCTGGGCCGTCCCACTGAGTCACAATGGGTATCATTAGACATACACTGGTGTGGATTTAACTTTTTCAAAAATGCCCGCATTAGCCAAGCACGCTTTCATCTTATAGCGCAATGAGGACATTCGAAGGGAAATGACGTGGAAAGGCAGAAATGACAGACAAATGATACTGAAAGAAGCTCAGGTTTGGTTAACAGCTGAAGAACCTGGAGAGGTTTAATGACATATATACAATGACATATAGACTATATGTCATTGTATATATATATATATATATATATATATATATATATATATATATATATATGACATATATACAATGACATATATATATATATGTGTGTGTGTATTATTTGAAAGGTTTTAAACACTTGCTCTAAAAATGTCACTTTGTTAATTTTAAACGTTTAAACATTTAAACGTGTTTTTTTTTTTACATTCAGTTATCCTTTCCCAACAGACTGAGCAAATACAACTGACTTTGCTTTGCAGTTGGCTTTGTAACTTAAGCCTGAGTACTATAACAACAGTCTGCAAAGGGAGAGCTCAGAAAAGCTGAGCAGACAGACAAACTGATACATTACTCTCCAACTATAAAATATCAACAGGCATTCTATGATCCCATTACTGACTTTATAATGGCTTTTTAAAAATGTATTGACGTGTGTGAGATCTTTCTAAAAAAAAAAAAAAAGTGCCACATAGTAACATCAAAAAAATATGGGACAATCTGAAACTTCTTCATTGCCTAAGTTGGGACTCCTTCTGACCTCCTTTCAACCTTTTCCCCAAACCAACCATGATTCTCTACATCGTGTCCTGTTTACAGAATGAATCAGAGTGACAAACTCTTTCCTCTTGGACAAACAGTGGGCACAATAGTTGTGGAATTTACATCCATTGTAAATATTCATACCACGCACACTTCCCCCCCTCCAACCCCCAAGCTGATTAAGAGTTAAACAAGGTCAGGTTGTGAACTTTACCTGGAGGGTTGAGATATGTTCAGAGTCTGAAGTGAAAGGGTTCAGCTGGAATGACTGTGAAAAAAAAACATATTTTCCCCAGAAAAAGAAAGCAGGACACATATAAATGTTTGTAGAAGCACTGACACAGTTCTGGAATTTTAGATAATAATATTATCACACTCCTTCCACCAACTGTAACACTGGAGGGTTTTT
The DNA here is from genome assembly GCF_057381915.1 of Diplotaxodon limnothrissa. NCBI lineage: Eukaryota > Metazoa > Chordata > Actinopteri > Cichliformes > Cichlidae > Diplotaxodon > Diplotaxodon limnothrissa. The sequence goes on along the minus strand of NC_140612.1, from coordinate 5,044,179 downwards.
GTTTTCTTTTTCTTTTTTTTGGTCACAGCCACATTAGTCCTAATTAAAGGGGCTGACAGTGCTTTTTCTTATTTTATGTCTTATTAAATATGTATACTGTTCTAACTATGGTCTGATTAGTGTTGATCTCATTTCTAAATAATAAGTAATTAAGTAAGGGATTACTTAAGTAGTTAAGTAATCCCTGTGATCTAAACAATATAAATGCTCCATATCTACAACCCATATTCTGAAAACATAGGGATGATGTAAAATGTGAATAAAAATGGAATACAATGATTTGCAAATCCCATAAACCTTCAAATTTTATTCACAACAGAACATAAATAAAGTTATTCGATTAAACTGTAGAGGTCCACAATTTTAAGAAAAATATTGTTGCACTTTGAACTGGTTTATATTTTCAATTTCATGATGCACCAAATAGTTTCAATAGGTGGAAGGTGTGGACTTCAGACGGGCCAGTTCAACACCCAGTCTTCTACTACCAAGTCATGCTGTTGTAACAGCCGTAGGGTGCAGTTTAGCATTGTGTGCAAATATGCAAAGCCTTTTCTGAAAAATATGCCATCTGTATGGGAGCATATGTTGCTCTAAAACCTGCATATACCTTTCAGCATTGATGGTTCCTTTCCAGTTGCGCAAGCTGCCAGTTGGTCAGGCAATGATGCATTGCCATACCTTCAAGAGAAGCAGGTTTTTGTACTGAGCACCAATAACAAGCCATTGTTATTGGTGTACTGAGCACCAATGACAATGCCTCCTCTCTGGCATCCATGTTTTCCAAATGTAAATTAAACCAGAGAAGAGTTTTACACTTTCCTCAGTCCATTTTAAATTAGCTTCATCCAAGAGAATATGCTGGCATCTGGATCGTATTTACATATGGGTTCTTCTTTGCATGATAGAGCATTAACCTGAATTCATGGATGGAACAGAAAACTATGTTCACAGACACTGATTTCTGTAAGTGAGGGCCCAAAGTTCACAAACATCCTCTATTAATTTATTCCTTCATTCGTCCCTTGTGCACAGATTTCTCCAGATTCTCAAAATCTTTTTATATTATATACTGTAGGTACTGAGATAATCAGTCTTCACATTTTTACATTGAGAATTATTACTCTGATTATTGTTTCACAATTTCCTTTTCTCTAAGGTGTTACAATAAAGTTTAACTTCCAAGGATTTCTGAATAAAGCATTTATAAAGTTTAGCAGTTAGATGTTAGCAGGAAATTAGCAAGTTAGTTCCCACCTAAAGATGACACACTATGTTCCGATTGAAGAATTTCTAAAAATTGTAAAATGCACGGCTCTGCTATAACTTTCTATCATATCATCATAAAGCAGAACTAAACTTCAGCCAGGAAAGCATCTGACATAATCCATCCACATCACAAGGTTAGTCGTTATATGTTGCCGCATGATTTTGATTACTTGATATGAAAAAGTCCTGATCCTAAGTAAGATCCTGAAATCTTCTGAAGTGCCCATGGGCTGCAGTGTACACCATGAGATTTTAAAGATTTCCTAATTTGCTGGTGTGCAAATAAAACGCTGAAGAGACCAAGAATGAGGCTGGTTGCTATCCAATTAAACAAGACACAAACATCCTAAAAAGATGACAACCTCAATTATTGCAATAGAAGCTTGGACCTGGAAACTGGGCTGATATGTCATCACCTAACAAGTGGATAAGCATAGAAGCCCCACCCACCTGCTGTTTATTAAATGTTTTGTTTGCATGAGCTAGCCAATCGGACGAAAGCTAGCTTAAAACATGAATTAAGGGGCGAATTAGCAGGGGAATAGCATATGGTAAAAATGGTCAGCAATAAAGAGTTGGAAATGAGCAAAAAAGTGTTGAGATAAGAAAACTGCTGATGACTGAGCAAAACCATAAATATATATATTTAAGACTGCTGTTGCTTCATATAATATGCAGGAACAGTGACAGTGATGCAGACTGTATTTTGTCTCAGGAGAGTAAACTGCTTGTCTGTCTTGGAATGAGCTCCCATAAAAATAGCTGTTAATCCAAATGGGGCTAAGGCTGTATAGGCATCTGGTAATTAAAGCATTATTTTGAAGGGAAACTCTTGATTAAGTCTTTTATTTGACTGACATCTTTCTACACACAAAGGGATTTCTGCTTTGTTATCAAGTTTTACACGGAGGACTAATCTCATCTTGAACTGATGAACAGAAGGACAAAGTGATTACAGTTAAACGTTTAAGAAAATAATCACAGTCTCGAAAGTAAACATGTAGTGTTGAGCTTTTTGAGGAGTCATACTGATAAAATTTACAGACATGTATTTAAAAGTAATGACTGGATCATTTGCAGTACTTCGCTTTGTGCATTCAATTTGCCCCTAAGTAAGCACTCAGTTGGGAGGAAAAAACTCCCTCTTTAATGTGAAGAACACACAGACAGAAAGGTGAGAGAGGACCAGGGAGACAAAGGAAATGAGCAACAATATAACAATAAACACTTAGCTTGTTGATGTGTGTGTGTGTGTGTGTGTGTGTGTGTGTGTGGGAATGCATGGAATGAAGGGGAGGAGAGGTGATCAGTCCATCATTTGAGGTCACGGGAGCCTAACTAAGGGACATGTCTGTGAAGGTTCTCAGTCATCCAGGTCATCATAGTCAAAGCAGCTTGCAAAGAAAAGCGTCTGGACTTCTTTAAGTTGCTTGAAGACGTTTCACCTCTCATCCGAGAAGCTTCTTCAGTTCTAAGGTCAAATGGTGGGGAGTCCCAGATTTAAACCCAGTGGGAGTATCACTGTCACCCACAGAGGGACAAAAGGACCCCCTGATGATCCTCTAATCGCCTGAGCCAAGGTGTGAAAATGGGTGCGGGTCCCAATCAGCCAGGGTTTCGGGTGAGCTCATTGTGAAACCTGGCCCCACCTTATGAATTCACATGATAAGGTGGGGCCAGGTTTCACAATTGTGAACTGCGATTGTACTCTTTTTTTTGTATGTACAGTTTCGCATTTTCCTTGCAACATATAAAGAAACGAGGGTTGGCTCAGTATCTTTGGACAGTACTAACCTTTCTTTAATATTCCGAAATACAACTTGTGTGGAAAAAATGTAACAGCCACCTCACTAGGACATCATCACTACATCACTACAGGCTAAATGTATTACATTTCTGGATTATGCCATCAAACTGTGCCCCCTAACACACGGTGTAAGGTCAGGATTGTAATGACCTCTCTGCGGGCTATTCTGTAAAGCTATGGAAGTCACCTGGAACCAGTCTTCAATGAACAAACAATTTATTATGACAGGATTTAGTTTAGTTTAAAAACTATTCAGAAACCTTGCTTAACTGTCTCTAATGTGAAAGACACATACCGGATTTTAACCTCCAAAGTCAAAGTAGATGTTCCCAGTATCTTTGAAGGCATGTCGTTAACAAGGGAATTAGTTGTAGTTTTGGACCTGGCCATAGATGTTGAGCTCTGCCTGTGAGCACAGAAGTCCCACTCAAGTGCTCTTGTGTTTGCAAGGGGCAGCCAATCAGACGAAAGCTGGCTTAAAGGGAGAAGAGTTCAAACTGTTTGATTCCTACAGTGGATGAACTGAGGGCTTCCATCAAGGCCCAATAGAAGATAAACAAGGAGAGTAGAGATCAAGAGAAAGATGACCCTTTGAAGTAAGAGCAGAGCAGTGGTCTTCAATTAGCATGCATTTGATATGCAAGTGGCTGTGGAAAATTCATTTTTGTCACCTTGTTGATTTAAAGATCAGAATCTGGAGTAATATCTTGGACACAAGTTGTCATCAGGATAACTACGAAAGCATAAACAGTTCTTTCGAATTATGCCACCAGCAGCCAACATGTAAATAGTAATGTACTCGGGGTAACTTCCTGACAAGTGCTGCACAACACTGTTGAAGATCAGCCTGAGAATGCTGCAGGAGGCGACCCGATAGTTGTTGGGGAGCATACCACACGTGGGATATGATTCACATGCAAGGCGCTTTACGTCATTTACACTGGAGTGGCTGACAGGAAAGAGACAACTTACAGCAAGTGGCCTATGGTGGAATCAAACTGAGGCCAGTGCAATAAATATTCAAGCTCAGTACATGGTGTGCGAGTGTGCGCTCCACTACGGGAACTACTGTGAGCAAACATCGTGGCCACCCCCCCTCAAGTTGCACTGTTGACACATTCGTTAGTTTCATAGACCAAACAGCACTCTGCTGTGCATGCTCAGGACACGCGCTCAACATCAAGCCCTGCTCCTGGCTTGCACTCTGACACAAACACACTGCACACGCTCAGTAAAACACTGAATAATCAACTTACATTTTGTTGTTTAATTTAATGCTCTCTTAGCTGGGCTTATTTCATAATCAAAATGATCAACAAGAGCAGTCGATCAAACATTTGATTTTATTCCTCAGCTTTTACCCATTAACTCCCATCACTTCAACCTTTGACCACTGCAACCCTAAATGAATGGAATGATTAAATCTTTTAAATGGGTCTCGCTTCTTGTTTCTGTTTCTCTGTCCAACCCGTTTCCCTGATCTGATTTAAACCTTCTCCAGTGGGATCCTTCCTGACGTTTTTCACGGGAACCTCCAGGGCCCTTCTGGCGCACTTACATAAGTTCTGAATGAGGCTGGGGTTGCGTTCACTGTCCCAGTCCCCTTCCTATAATCTGGCAAGGCTAAATCAAGACAGTCTCTGCCTGAGGATGTGTTAACACTAGCGAGGAACCTGCGTTATGTCAGACAAACTTCAGACAAGGAAAGTAGGCTTCCTGGAGATACAACATATGATTGGAGTGGGTTTCTAGAGTTTAACCTCTCGTTATATTAGTGTTCATATTTTGACACTTAAGAACACAACGACAGTCAACATGAAGAATGAGCTTTGTTGTCTTAACTAATGAAGATCTAAAACCAGAAACAGAAAATTTTCTATGTAAAAATGACAAAACCATCAACTCAATGTTGTTTATATCCTTTATTCTTTTTACATAAAAGGTTTTTTGTTTTTTTAAACACAGGACAAACAAGCCAATATACTACAGACATGTATCACTACACAGACTGCTGTTCAGGAAATATAAAAAAGGTTTATGTACATGTGGGGAGATGATGTGAGCTCCTTGTGTGGTGGTTCTTGTAGTTTCCCAGGGTGAATTCAAACCTGCTCGCCGAGGTCCAAAACCCGAAACTTGTCTAGATTGTAGAAGCAGGCCTTGACAACTCGCCCACCGAAATATCGTCCGTTCAGATCCACAACAGCTGCAAAAGAGAGGAACAATTAATGTCAGAACCTGGGAAAACAAAGTAGAGTCATATGCAAAAAGAACAAAATCCACCACATTTTGGGACATTATGTTTCAGTCCACCTGACACTGGCAGGTTGCACCTTGCATCATCCAGGAACTCATTGATGCTTCCGAGCTAGGAGGAAATCCCCCAAGGACACCCATGATCTCATTAGGAGCATGTTGTGATATCAGTAATGCATACATGCATGCATGTGGGGCTTACCGAGTACCATTTTGAGTTGCTGCAATGAAATTTCAGCCCAATGGACCAACCTCCTTCATTTTCACATACAAATGTTGATCTTTTTCCATCTCCATGAAACAAACGTGGCATCTTTTCACTCCTAACATTTTACCCAGTCCACATCAGTATAGATACCCAACAACTCAGCTGCATGCTGTTTTGTTTTTTTTTAACAATATGGCTGTTAAAAAGTTGTACAGTTGAGGCTGCACCCTATTCTGATATTTACTGGGTAAGCATGTGGCCTTCAATTAAAAACACTGATCAAAACAGGCCCATCAAAGACATCAGAACACCGATGCTGTGGAGCATCTGGCACAAATCTGGAAACCTTGTGTTTCTTTGAAGCAGATCCCTACTAACATGAGAATGTTGTATCACTTACGCACAGGAAGAACAAAACACAACAAACTAAAACAAAGTCACTATTGTCTCAATATGTTTTATGGTAGATTTATTCTCTGTGACCTCCAAAGATCAGTTCATCTCTCCTTTGTAAAAAATAAATTATTACACTGTTTATGAAAAACAGCCGGCTCATGCTGGTAGTTCCCAGCAAACAACACTCAAGAAGAGAAAAAAAAGAAAACTTTTTTTGGCTCTCGTAGGTCTGCATTCTAGGAAAATAGGAAATTTTATGTCAGGGTCATTTCCCAGGACCGTCTCCTAAAGATGAACCACTGAGGTAATGATCCTTTAAAAAGGACGCGTCTTATCCGACTGTGTGAGAGAGGACAGGATTCAGCATTAGTCACTGAGGCATGTGTGTCCCAAGCATGATAATGGATCTTGAAGGACGCCGGAGATCACTTCAGTTGGTAGACAGCCATAAAGCGTGTGCATATGCACAAAACAACGTGTGTTATGACTACAGCAGCTAAGGGGAACATCTTGATTCGTATGGAAACAGATGGTTAGTGTACAATTGTGCATCTTTTCAAAGATGAATTCAGACCATTTTTTAAACGTGCTTTCTTCACAAGGGTTAGAGAGCAATTATTTTATGTTATGGGTGCGGTTAGGTTTGCGGATGATTTACAAAAGTTGTGCTGTTTTCTAAACGCAGGCGCACTCTGTTCATTTCAATGTGACTCGCACAATCTGCCAAGAGCTGTGGGTAATTTACTAACAGGACAAGCATATCAATATAAATCAGTTGTACATGTGTACGTTCAGTGTAGGCCTACAGTGGCAGTCATGAGCTCGTTAGAATGGAAACAGGCTTTAGTAATTGCTTCGATGTTGACAGTACCACCATAACGGTTCTACGCTGAGAAAGAGACAGAAAAACACCTATTGCCAAAGTGCATGCAGCTGAATTTGTGTAACCCATGACAAAAAAAAAAAAAAAAAAACAGTCATGTGTTAGAGGATCACGAGATCATGGTGAAAACCATGTGCACCTTTTATGACCCTGAAATCAAAATGCTTAAATTTCAGTGTAATAAAACTAAAAAAAAAAACTTAAGAGACATTTTTTCCTTAATAAAGATTTATTAACATAAATGCATCAGACCAACATCCATATCCAAGGCCTGAATATACTAAGGACAGGGTCCAAATTCAACATAGTCATCCTCCCTGTTCTTGCCATTCGTCAGCTGTTTCGCTTTGACCCTCCGTGCAGGCTGTGAAATAGCCACAGAAGCCGCAGTTTACAGGAACCAGAAACCGAGAATTGAAGAATTGCAATAAGTTTTGCTGCCGCTGGCACTGCGTGACTCTTTTAGTTTCCAGGTCATTTCGGAGTTCACTAAACAAATTTAGAATTAGGTGGCTTTGTAATCCATCCATTTTTAACCACATCCTCATCTGAAATTAATAAGCGCACCCTTAACTTACTGCGATGTCTCCTCTACAAAGCAATAACCAATGTGAAAAAAAAACTGTTATTAGATATACATCTTATGCATAGCAAAACTTAAATATTCCCCTCACTAAATTTTGTGCCCTGAGAAAGGAACTCCGAGTAACGCCTATGCAACAGGGCCAATTGCAAAAATCTGAGTTTCCACCTCTCATGTGCAATACTGTCACTGTGCTGTTTCGGTAAATGCCAAGCAGAAAGTGCTAAATGTCCAACAACAGATCTAAATTCATCATTATAAATCTTTACAACTTCTCAGAAAAATGACAAACTGTTCCTTTAACTATTGTCATTTACTATCTGTAATCTAATGAAGGTAATGAACAACTTTCTGTTTGAGGACAATGTGCAATCGCCAGGCTCTGTAACCTTTCCATCACCTCATACTCACGTCAGCAGTGAAGAGAACCGACAGGATTATTTAGCTGGTTTCTATGTAGCCATTAAACCTTTCAAAGAATAGCCGGGAAAATTTAACTTCAAACTTATCTTCTTGGGTAGTATTGCATTCCTTCAAGCGTGAACACTACTGTGATGTACTGTTGTGTTGCCACTGCTTAAAAAACAAAACACAAAAAAAACCTAACAGCAACAACTCTGCATGTTGATTAGTAGTGTTCTAGCAGAATACAGTATGTTTCAGTATTTGAGAGGCTTTAGCCGACCGTCTGACCTGGGAATCCTGTCACCCAAAACTGCTTCTTACTACTTTTGAGTCACTGTCACGCTCACCCTGTCTCAACACTGAAGACAGCATCGATTGCTTTAACGGGGAAGTTGGCGTTTGCTTTTTGTGCACATTCAAGATGAGCGATAAAAATCAGAGAGAGCGGTCAAGATCAGAACAGGGCTTAAAGGGAGCCATCAAAGGGTGTTTCACAACCGCGCTGTTTGGTCTGTTTAAATCAAATGTAGACAGATTGCAGTCAGATTGGCAACATGCTTGATGTCTCAATTGGTGGATTCAAGTCTTAGTTGCACATGATGACCAGAGGTGCACAAAGATGCAACCTTGGAGGGGAGATAAAAATCAGAAGAAAATCAGGTTTAACTGGGTTCCAGCATATTATTTACAGCTACCGTGACGGACACTAAATACAACAATCACCTCCGGCCTGTGAGTGCGAGAACATGCCCTCAGACTTCACTTTCCGGATGCTTCGTCATCACCTGCAGAAACGGATCACTTAGTGTGAGACTTTTAATTTGATTCTTTATGGCAGGTTTTAGTGTCGTTCTTTGAGAACCTGCCCTGCTTTCTGAGAGCTGTGATATAAGACGCCTGGGTTGCTGGGTCACAAATGATGTAACACCGCAGGGAATGGGAGTCTCACCTTGTTTCCGATCTGGGCCAACTCATTTAGAATGGGACACATTTTCACCCACATTATTAGAGCAGTTGTGCAATGATTCCTCCCCCCCCCCAAAAAAAAGAGAAAGAAAAAGGAAAAGTGCGATGCTGTTACATGAAGTAATTTAGGAAACAGTCGCCTACATATGCAGACTGAAAACCATTGTTTAAATGAGAATGGAAATGTCTGAGGCAACCACTTTCATTATGAACAAGTGCACAGCGAGGAAGTTCCTCAAACTCCTGTGACGCTTGAAGGCAACATGGTCTGATGCAAATCCCCGATATCTCATGAGTTGAGGCCTATTCCAGGGATGGCGCTTAAAAGAAGTGAATACTGACCTTTGATGGCCGACTCCACCCTCTCAAACTCCAGAAATATTCTGACGGCTTCATCATCTGGCACCTCTGCAATCTGACAGCGGAAAGAATCTTCACGCTTCTGTTTTGATGACTTTACGTAAATCGAGTTTTATAAATCACTTCATCTCACCTCAAAAATGACACATTTAACTACTTTGCCGTATTTCTCGCATTCCTCTTTCGTCTCTCCCTCCAAGTCCTCGTCCACCTCTCCTCGCCCCACCATGTTCTACGAAGGGAAACGACACATGTAACCAAGCTGCACGGGACATCAGACTAGTCATAATCTCATATTAAAACTGCAGTCTTTCCATCACCCCAGTGTTCTGTGTTGAAATAATAACATGTGCCACTTATAACCCACTGATCATTTTTCTAATGCTATAGTAGCCAAACCTAGAAAGGGGGAATTTAACAGCACACAGGGATACACGTACCCTCAGCAGGACCACCTTGGTCGGGTTTTTCAGGATCTCAGTGAGCGGGTTCGCGTCAGACTTCTTGGAGGAGTCAGCTGATTGGAAGAAAACAGAGGTGATCGTAATTTTTTCCTTATCATCAGAATATTTACAGGCAGCAGGTATGCTGGATGGAGCAACAGAAGGTGTCGGACGATAAGTGGATTTGTGCGGGACTGTTCAAAACTTGGGAGCTTGATTCAACACAGATGATAAATGAAACAATTCAGCAGTTTGTTTTGCGTCAGCTGGTCTGATATCTGCTTCGTCTGACATCCAGTTGGCTTTTACTGTGCTGCTGAGAAGCCACTCTGGGTCGTTCTGGGTCATTCAAGTAATAAAACTGTTAAGATTTCTGGAAAGTGGCCAAGTTGCCAGTCTCACTCAAATACTGAAATGTATAAAACAAAACAGAGCTGAAGTTTTCCTGCTCATCTTTATATTTTTCTGTTTAGATATTAAGTTAAACAACTAAAAAAACAAACAAACAAACAAACAAACAAACAAACAAAAAAGAAAAAAAAAATGCAATTTCCACACTATTTTTCCACATTTCGGAAATCTAAATGACGATCTGACAAAAGTATTGATATTACTAATTAATAATAATAAGGGGTAAAGGGTGTGCTTAAGCTGCTAGCACATTTGAGAATATGAGAGACTATCAGAGTAGCTATGTTCTTATTTGACAGTCATTTAACTGGACAATAAACAACGCTGATAACAGAGCTCAAGTTATTCAACAGCCATACAGATAAGGTAAACATGGATGGAGCGATATCCAATTGTGCCCTCTAGTGGTTAAACAGAAACACTGACATGTTTAATGCCAGGGAGGAGTCTACGGAAGCGTAGAGCTGCCACCCAGGCAAAAGAAAAATACAAGTGTATCACGTTATAACGTGAAAGGTTTATTGTTCTAACAAGATACTTTTCCTGTTTGTACAATATACTTTTCACGTTTGAACAACATAATATCACGTTCGTACAATATCAATATTATATTGTACGAACGTGATAATTATGTATATTGTAATAACGTGATATTATGTTGTTCAAACGTGAAAAGTATATTGTTAGAACAATAAACCTTTCACGTTATAACGTGATACACTTGTATTTTTCTTTTGCTCTACGCTTCCGTAGGAGTCGGCCTCTTATTACAAATCGGCTATTTCATTTTTAATCTATGCTTGCGAAAAAACCCCTCATGTATACGAATTGATGTTAATTGGGTTTTTTTTTTGTTTTTTTTTTAAATTTGTCAGAATTTTCCATAAATGCTCCAATTTTTAAAAAAAGAAAAAAAGGCGGGAATTTTAAGGCAATTATGTGAATGCGCAGGCTTTACTGGGTTAAGTCATAATGGAATACATTGCAGATTTGACTTGTCATAAATGATTGTCCAGGGGTTAGGAGAACAGGTCAAAGAGCGAAAACTGCACAGAAGCCAAACATTTGATGAAAAGCTGTTGAGAGGGGAAAATAAGGGAGACTTGAAGCTTGTTCGCATTGGCAGCAAAGAGCATGCTGTACAGGCAAAACTCTGCACCCTGCTATAAGAAGCACAGACCAAATTCAAAGCAGGAAAGACTTAACCTCCTAAGACTTGAACCCTTCCACGGCATGCATTTTAATTTCTCTTTGATATTTGGGCATATTGGGGCCCAATGAACGTAAAAACAAAGAATTACCAGATCTTTTTTTTACCAGATTTTTGTCTTTAAGAAAAATAAGAGCCACATATGAGGATATTCGTTTAAAATTTTGATAGAACAGTAGCAGTATAATGTCCTTGTAAGTGGATATCAGGCCCTTGTAGAGCAAAATTGAGTATTTTGGTCTAAATAACCCAAAAAGTGATGTCCACATATGTGGACGCCAGGTCCTAGGAGGTTAAAATTAATTTTCATATTGAGGCCGGGTTGCAGCTTCAGCCTGGGCGGCATCACAGCATTATAGCACAGCAGAGCATTTGTGTTGCAGATTGCAGTACATACCAAGACTACAGTATTGTTTGATCGAATCGCATTTACAAAAGTTACAAAAAGGTGATCGAGGCCAAATTGATAAATAGAAGATAATTAGGGGACTCATAGTACGTTTATAAACAGCATGATGTATTGCCATGCATATATGATTTTTAAGTCAACCAGCTGTGGAATCTACTACAACACTTAGTATCCAGACAGTGTCTACCGCAGATTACGTGAATAATGAAAAACTGGTATGGAAGACGATATAGTAAAAGAGGATTTTATAACTTAATTTTTTATGACATTGGCTTATTTACATTAGCCTTATGGTTTACCTACAGTAGCACCTGGCAAAAATAACAAGCTGGAAAGAAAGTGCTTTAGTAGGCTGGAGGAATTCACATGGCTTGAAAGCCCTTAGCATAAAAGTACAATTATACAGTTATTTATCCAACATTAAAGTTTTGATATAGACCCTAAATACAGTAAACAAATGCAGGCCATTTAAACTTGACTTCAGATGTACATGGAAATATGAATATTCAAGATATGATAAATTAGATACTAATGTCATTAAATTAAAATAATAAGATCCTTCTGAAGGTGTTACAGGTGCACAAACTCAATCACTTTTTGCCCACTGGTAGGTGTCTGCCAGGCAACATAATAATATTCCCATTATCTGATACAGACAAGAAGCTTCAGGGGACTAAGATATGAGCCAAGTTTGGGTTACTCAACTCCTGATTATCAGATCGAGTTTGTAAGCAAACAAACAGACAGAGATTTGGTGTTATATACTGTTGATGCTGTATCGAGGTTGTCATATTATAGTGCACTGCATAATGACGCCACCAGAGGGCAGTCTCTACATGTGAAACACTGAGTGGAGCTAAGTGAGCTGTGAACAGGGTCATAGACAGAGTGCAAACAAAACTCCTGCTGATAAAAGTGAGCCAGACAAAATGGATACAGCTGTGTGCAGTAGGGCTGCACGATTTTGCATATAATGAGAATCACGATTTTTTTTGCTTAGAATTGAGATCACGATTCTCTCATGATTTTCTTTTCCAATATAAATATTTATTGCATTTATTAAGTGCACATCAACTTCGTAACAGTTGGGACTGAACATAAAAACCATAAATGTCTCACATTTTGTCTTTGCCGCAAAATGTTGTACTGCTTGTAATTCCGTCTCCACCGTTGCTCGACACTGTGTGTATACAGCAGGTAGTGCAACATTTGAAAAATAGTTGCGGGACGGCACAGTGTAGCGTTTGTCTAGGGTTTGTCTAAATCCCTTGTTTTGCTCAGTGTTGATGGGAACCATATACAGTGGGGCAAAAAAGTATTTAGTCAGCCACCGATTGTGCAAGTTCCCCCACTTAAAATGGTGACAGAGGTCAGTAATTTGCACCAGAGGTACACTTCAACTGTGAGAGACAGAATGTGAAAAAAAAATCCATGAATCCACATGGTAGGATTTGTAAAGAATTTATTCGTAAATTAGGGTGGACAATAAGTATTTGGTCACCTCAAACAAGGAAAATCTCTGGCTCTCACAGACCTGTAACGTCTTCTGTAAGAAGCTTTTCTGTCCCCCACTCGTTACCTGTATGAATGGCACCTGTTTGAACTCATCATCTGTATAAAAGACACCTGTCCACAGCCTCAAACAGTCAGACTCCAAACTCCGCCATGGCCAAGACCAAAGAGCTTTCGAAGGACACCAGGAAAAGTATTGTAGACCTGCACCAGACTGGGAAGAGTGAATCTACAATAGGCAAGCAGCTTGGTGTGAAAAAATCAACTGTGGGAGCAATCATCAGAAAATGGAAGACATACAAGACCACTGATAATCTCCCTCGATCTGGGGCTCCACGCAAGATCTCATCCCGTGGGGTCAAAATGATCATGAGAACGGTGAGCAAAGATCCCAGAACCACACGGGGGGACCTGGTGAATGACCTGCAGAGAGCTGGGACCAAAGTAACAAAGGTCACCATCAGTAACACACTACAACGGCAGGGAATCAAATCCCGCAGTGCCAGACGTGTTCCGCTGCTGAAGCCAGTGCATGTCCAGGCCCGTCTGAAGTTTGCCACAGAGCACATGGATGATACAGCAGAGGATTGGGAGAATGTCATGTGGTCAGATGAAACCAAAGTAGAACTTTTTGGTATAAACTCAACTCGTCGTGTTTGGAGGAAGAAGAATACTGAGTTGCATCCCAAGAACACCATACCTACTGTGAAGCATGGGGGTGGAAACGTCATGCTATGGGGCTGTTTTTCTGCCAAGGGGACAGGACGACTGATCCGTGTTAAGGACAGAATGAATGGGGCCATGTATCGTGAGATTTTGAGCCAAAACCTCCTTCCATCAGTGAGAACTTTGAAGATGAAACGAGGCTGGGTCTTCCAACATGACAATGATCCAAAACACACCGCCCGGGCAACAAAGGAGTGGCTCCGTAAGAAGCATTTGAAAGTCCTGGAGTGGCCTAGCCAGTCTCCAGACCTCAACCCCATAGAAAATCTGTGGCGGGAGTTGAAAGTCCGTGTTGCTCGGCGACAGCCCCAAAACATCACTGCTCTCGAGAAGATCTGCATGGAGGAATGGGCCAAAATACCAGCTACTGTGTGTGCAAACCTGGTAAAGACCTATAGTAAACGTTTGACCTCTGTTATTGCCAACAAAGGTTATGTTACAAAGTATTGAGTTGTATTTTTGTTATTGACCAAATACTTATTTTCCACCCTGATTTACGAATAAATTCTTTACAAATCCTACCATGTGAATTCATGGATTTTTTTTTTCACATTCTGTCTCTCACAGTTGAAGTGTACCTCTGGTGCAAATTACTGACCTCTGTCATCATTTTAGGTGGGGGAACTTGCACAATCGGTGGCTGACTAAATACTTTTTTGCCCCACTGTATTTAGCCAGGTGATAAGTGATAGCCTCCGTAATTTCTTTGTGCCTGCGGGAATTCGACGGGTATGGGGAAGCGCGGTATAAGGTTCCCGTTATTGATGTTTGGGTGGTTGACCGGGACGGATTTTCTCCTGTCACTTTCTTGGCCTTTACAGCTTCATCATCTCTCACGTGCTCTCCGTTGTTTTTTTCCCTGCCTGCTGGCTTCTGTATCACGTGGTATAAGGCTCCGCCCTTGTCATTTGTTTTCATGCAGATTATGTCCCGGATCAAAATGCGGTCATCTTTTTTTTTTTCTTTTTTTAATCGTTGTCATTTGGAAATGAGATCGCACATATGTATGAATTGAGATCGCGATTTTCTAACAATTAATTGTGCAGCCCTAGTGTGCAGTATTACCCTTGAGAACAGATACACACTTTATCTCCATTTAGCGCACTTTTAGCTACTGCCTGGTGTCAAATGTGGCAACAAACTCACATCAATAAGCTATGGAAGAATGTAGGTGTCCCAAAGTGCAAATGTCCTAATTAAACAGAAATTTAACCATTAAACTAATCATCTACTCTTGAAGTAAGAGAACACCAACTTAATATGATCAATGTTAGCAGTGGAAGCACTAGCAGCCTTCTTTCTTTGTAGGTCAAAGTCCACACGTCTATATTAAATGTGGTTATGCAAGGTTCCAATAAAGTAAGTTAGCTTTGAAATAATCCTCATCTACTTTACAAGCTTATAATACCCCCAGTTACCATATGTGATAAGTCAGGAAGGTACGAAGGTATCAATAACTGGATGTGTCCAAGCTGACAGCTGTTTTAACACAAATATGCTGCGTAGAGAACATGGATGCAGAGATTCATGCTAATACAATGAATCTGTGACACGTGCATAGAGTAACTGTGTGACAGTATGCATGTATATAAAAGTCATGCAAACACAAACTTTAAAGATGATCCGTGTGGCACATTCTGCAATATGAAAGGGAGAAAATGGGAGTGGAGGCCAACCTGCAGAGCCTGAAGTCTCAGTGGCACCTGATTGGCTGGAGCCTGCTGCTCACACACACACACACACACACACACACACACACACACACACAAAAAAATGAAAAGACATGCATGTAAAGGTCACTGTAAAACATCTAACTGATATTGAAATGGAATCTTGCTGTGGTCACACCCAAAACAAAAGTATGTGAAAACAGTGGACGGCTAAATAATCCACATGCTCACACAGACCAGGACAGGCTTGAGACAATAAAAGCAGCTTTTGATGCAGCTGACAGATACAGAAAATCACGTTAAAGCAGACAGGGTGAAAAGGAACACAGAAAGGCGGGGTGGGGCATAAACATCAGAACACGAGCGGTAGGGCTGGGCGATGTGGATCTTGAGGGGTAGGCTGAGAGTAACGTGCTACTGGAGCACAATGTGAAGAAATAAAAAAATAAAACAAAATTTAAAATCCAGTTGAGCTAACCTAGTTTAAAGGGGTCATAAAAGAGTATTTTATAAACAGAAGCCAATAAACCAAAACTGTAAAATTGATGGAGACCTATATATTTATTTATTTTAAATTATATGGCGCCAAATCACATCAACAGTCACTTCAAGCAGCTTGATATTGTAAGGCAGTGATACTCAAGGTTTGGCTGGGGACCCCGAGTGGGCTATGAAGGTACTGCAGGTGGCCCACAGCAATCACAGAAATTCAGTTTGACGTTATAAACATTTACAGTTACATATTTATATAAAATGATTCATTTCTATAAAAAGGGAATTAAAACTGGTAATAGGAAGTAATTAGTTTGTGATATTACTCACTACTCTGACTATTTAGGGCAGAGTAGTGAGTAATGTTGCTCTTGCACTGGAACTTGGGGCCCAGTGGTAGGTGGGTCACACAGTGGCTCAGCACTTAGCATATGACTGCAATACGTTTTAGCCATTTAGAGCAAAAAAGCCTGTGTTGCTTATGGTTTTGTTTGGTTTTTTTAAACCGAATTTTTAGGAAATGAATTGCTTTCTCTTGTAACTTGACTTTTCTTTTAAGATTTGGCCCATGGCATTTTCTGGTATTTAAGTGGGCCGCAGCCCTCTTGAATTAAATGACTTTTGTAAGGAAAAGACCCGACAATAACACAGAGAAAACCCAAAAATCAGATGACCCCCTATTAGTAAGCACTTGGTGACAATGGGAAGGAAAAATTCCCCTTTTAACAGGAAGAAACCTCTGGCATAACCAGGCTCAGGGTGGGGCAGCCATCTGCCGTGACCCCACAGCCACACATGTGCCTGTCGTAAATGCTGTTAGGAGTCTTACAAGCGCCTAACTGGCACGGTTGGATGGCACAAAGCTACAAGCACGAAGCCAAAGCTTTGGGTCCGACCTCTGGCTTTTCACTCCTGCATGTTTAGGGTTGAGACCCACACGCTGCATGCTTCAGGTAACACTGTCATTATAATATACAGAGGTACAGTGAACTTAACATTGAGTAATGGAGGGAGAAGAATCCTTACTAGACACGTAAGGATGATTATTACAAGCAGCAGAAATCATTTTACAGTGAGCTGATGGGTTTGCAGTATTTCAGGGTTTTAGTTCTGTTTTTACTCAGAGATTGGTCCATCATGGGAACATTAACACACACACACACAAAACCCAACTAAACTGTAATGTGCCTATTTACACAAGTGGCACAGAAACTTTATTAACACAGATACAGTCATGACCTGACTGCAAATGATGATTTGTGTTTTCCTACAAGGTCTTTTTGTACGTGCCAATTTTACCCACGCTTAGTGAGTTCAAGTGTAAACTGACTCACTAAGTCAACTCTTGAAGCATCATGAAAGAAAACATTAGCTTATTGCTTTGCTTTCTAACCAGCTTCATTTCTTAACGAGGCTTTTAGAGTGAAACATTTGCAGGAATTTGTATAAAAACCTAAACTGACAGTCTGACACATGATTACAAATTAATATACATTTCTTAATTTGTATATTTAGTTAAGACGTAATGCCGTTTTTAACAAATGGCAGTCTTATGTTTAAAATAATGACAGTAGTTCAGCTAAGTGCAGTTTAGTTTTGGTTTTCACTGTGAGAGTGAGCATAGAATTCAAAGTAATGAGAGAGTGGGGGCAGGGGAGAGAGCCGTAAACATCTATATGACTGCACAAACATTTATGTGACACAATGATCAAATTATAACTCGATCAACCAACTTCTCTGATCTAACCTGCTAATGTACCGTTTAAAAACAAAACAAATACAAAGGCATCGCCCAGCCCTAAGCTAAAGATGGAAAGGACAAAAAAAAAAAAAAAAAGCACAAAGGTCGCTCTTACGTTTTTCTGCTGCGTCACCTATGATGATCTTTCCACCTCTCTTGCTGGTCTTTTCCACGGACAGTGCCGTGCTGAGGCCTTGCTCGTGCTTCCCGAGGCCCTGGCCTTCTTTGAAGCCATATTTCTGCATAATCTTATGGGCCACTGTGCCTCTGCAGGAGAAGGAGAATTAATGAAACATTCAGCTATACAGTACATATAAACATGATATACAACTGATTAACTGTAGTACTTAACTTGAAGTACTTTTTATTCAAGCAGAAATAAATGAACTATATAAATCTACTTGTTGTGTAATATAAGCACCCACCCCATGTTAGCAAGGAAGGAGCTGGTCGGTCCGGGTGGTGAGCGGGGCCGGTCTGAGTCTTCATACATAGGTGGAGGGATGGCCGCCTTTGAGCCTCTGGCAGGACGGCCCTCATCTTCATAGGAAAATGAAGAGCCTGAGATCACACACACAAACAGAAAATGGCTGATGCAGTAACAAAGGGCTCAACTGCAATGTCAACATGCATTCAAAGTAAACTTTAGGCATATAAAGGTGACCTATTATGGTCATTTGAAGCGCCACATCTTTATTTGGAGCTGCATGATTCACAGTTAGATGGGGGTTGGTAAATACAGCTATATTCATCCTGTCTGAAACCATGTTTTAGTTCCTCTTCCTTTAACTTTAACACCACCATCATTCCATTTCCTCGACAGGCCGCCCTGTAGTAACCTGAGACAAACATACACGATATTGCCAAAGGCATTCACTTAACAACCGCTGACCCCGCTCTCTGATTTTACATGACCTGCTGCTTCATGTCTGAGTTGTTGTCATTTTCAATCGTTTCTACTTGGTTATAATACTACTAACAGATGACTGTGGAAGATTTAGCAGTGAAGAAATTTCATGACTAGACTTGTTGCTATCCTATCACAGTACCACACTGGAATTCACTAAGCTCCTGAGAGCAATCCATTCACCCACAAACATTTGTAGAAGCAGTCTGAATGCCTGCATGCTTGATTTTATCCACTTTGGCCGTGAGTGAGTGGGTGAGGAAGCACTTTTGGAATTACAGTATATGATATCCACTCTTACTGCCATTATATGGTTCTAGGAGCAGAAAGAAATGAGCATTCAGAAGTCTGAAAGCTAAATTTTTGTACTGTGTTAAAGTTAAAAAAACTTAAAATGCAGTGTGGCAGTACACACTGGCTGCCTTGTGTCCCGTTCTCTGTCGAGATGATCCCACACTGCTTCAATAAGGTTGAGGTTTAGGCTTTGAGGAGGCCAATTCATGAGTGATAGTGTTCCAGCATATCCAGGTGTGCCTTTATCTATCCAGTAAAAACATACCTTTATCTACCAATGCGTGTAAACACACTATTAATGTGTGCTATCATGCTGAAAAACAAAGCCACTCCCAATCAGATACTTCTCAGATGGTATTGCACGGTGGAGCAAAGCTCAAACCTGACAATCCTGACTTTACCAGCCCATCGGTTTTCACAAGATCCCAAAATCTGTGTGTCACGTTCTGTGTCCATGACACAGAAAGAAAATTCAGATATATTTTAAATGAAATTCTACTAAAAATATTCAAGCTCATAAGCCCCATTTTCCCTAAAAATCCTAACCCTGCAGGAGAAAAAAACCCTACAGTTTCTCTTCATTATTCTGCAGTGAGCCAGTTGTATGCTGCTACTAAGATAAATATCCCCTCAGACTTATCAGACTTACCATCTCTGTCCACAAGGGAAGATGGAGGGGCAATGGCTGCTCCACCCATGCCTGAAACAGAGACAAAAACAGATCAAACAATCAGGCAAGTGGGTTTTACTTTTTGTTTTACTTTCAAAATAACTTCAGTGATCAATTTATGATAAGAAAACAAAGACAAGTAATCTCTGGGAGGGGCACAAACCATCTAGGGTGTCAACTGATTTGAAATCACGAGACGCTAAATGTCTAAACAATGTGGATAAGGATCAGATCACAGATTATTTTACTTGCAAATCAGAGTCAAAACATCATTCAGTGTTTCAAGAACTCACTTCTTTTCCTCCTCTCCTTTTCGTACTCCTCCTCCTCATCCGAGTCTTCCTCTGCTGCCGGGAAACGAGAGAAACCACTGGGAGCTCCACTTTCGTGTCTGTCTTTCCTTTTCCTGCAGACACAACGCCCACATTCAGGATTTAGTTGTCTGCTTCATTCAGTTCATTTCTAAATCAAAGTAAAGATCCTCCAAATTCCTGAAAACTAATAAATAAAAATCTATTTTAATCATTTTAAATGTGGAAGAATAGAAAGCTTCAAGTATTTTATTTCATCTAGTTTGTCAATCTTTAGCTTGTATAATACATCGCCTACTGAGGAGAATTTAAAACAAAAGAAAAGAAAACAGCCATACTTTTCCCTCTCTTCAATTTCCTTCTGCCGCTCCTGCTCCCTCTGTCGCTGCCGTTCTTCTCTGTGACGCTTCACCACCTTCTCGTAGTCATTGGGGAACATGGGGTCATACTCGTCTGCTAAGGGGATCAGCACATCACTAGCAGAGAAGGCACTGGGGACTGCATCCTAAAGCAAGAACCAGCAACATATGAGTGAGATAAATGAGTTCCTTTACAATTTTTACACTGGACACTGTTATATTCTCCCTCTGCATCTTTGGCAAAGATCCAACTGAATTAAATTAAAAAAAAAAAAATTAAAAACAGCAAAATACAGACAACATGAAAGAACTGGTTGACAACATTACGCTATAGAATACTATATGTAATACTAAAGATAAAGCTGGATTTATGGCACACGAGGGGTGGATGAACGCTGGGGAAATGTGGTTTTTATACATGTTTACGCATATTAGACTGGTGATGTGATTCTTCAATTATCTTTATACCTGCAAAGCAAAGAGCAGTTGTTTTTAACTAAAGAAATAAAACTTATTTCATTCCACCTTGCTCATCTCTACTGCAGCGCTGCCTCACTGTCACCCAGAAAGGAGCGACTGCAGCTCCACATACACTCATCACTGAACCATGACGACAGCCGTGTAAATCTGTTTCTTCCTGTCTCATGTAGAAACTGAGAAGCTTGAATTTAGTATCTGACCAGTGTCCAATAAAGAAGCAGTGGCTGCTGCTTATCAAACAAATCAGCAGATTTATTTTAAAAACAGCATTCAGTCTCGACTTGATTTGGAAACAGTTTTATTTGTAGTTCAGCAAATCTCATCATATCCGAGGAAGCATTGACTAAAAGAATCCTTGTAAAGCTTTCCAAAGGTTGCTGGTGTTACTCTACAAATATGCAACCTGTCTCAAAGTGAGCCTTTGCTTTTAACATTCAGCCTGCAAGCCACGATCAGAGAGAATGTGAACACACAGCAACGTCAGACACGATCACCACCAGCTTTGTCGTTATAAAAGACCGGGTCTAACAGATATTTAAGACTCAAGTAATGCTGCACAAACAGCATAATTTGTCCAGGTGTTTTTCAATATTTCCATACTGACCAACCCAGTAACAGTTTAACACTGGTCTTGAGTACCCATCCATAACAAACACTGTGAGCCGTACCTTGAGGCCAGCCGCAACATGTGGAGGAGCGTCTGTGATCTGTCGCTCATCACTGGAACTTCCTCTCTTAAGATCAATGACAGGCGCCAAGACGGTGGTCTGCTTCATCCGCTGGGTCTACAGAAAAGAAAAAAAACAACAAAAAAAAAAAAAAACAGCATAAACAAAACAACCAATTAACCTTGTTCTTCTTCTGATCAGTGACTGTAGAAATACATCAAACAGAAAACCATTTGCTCCACACTGGCATGACAGACAGTTGCTGCGGATATGTTGGCTGCACATCCCAAACATGCTCTACTGAATTGTAATCTGGTGACTGCAGAGACCATTCGAGCACAGGGATCTCATTATCACATTCAAGACACCAGTCTGGGATTATCTGAGCTTTGTGACATGGGATGCTATCTGCAGGAAGCAGCCATCAGAACATGGGCACACAGTGGTCATGATTGGATGGACATGGTCAGCAACAATACTCAGAAAGGAAGTAGCATTAAAAAGAAAAAAACCTCAGGCTGTATAAACAAGCCCAAATTATGGCAAGAAAACTGCTGTATATAGACAAGTTCATTCAGAGATGCTTTTCGGCATACTCATTTGTGGTTTACTCATAGGGGTTATTTTGTAACTCAAATAACCACTATGTCGCCCAGGGCTGCAATGATTCATCAAGTAAATCAAATATTTCAATTTAAAAAAAGTTTTTAAACACAAATCTTTTGCTTTGATGCTTCGTTTAACATACGACTCTGTAGCGTGCCATTATCACCATGGAAATGCAAGCATTTCACCCACATTTACATGTAAAAACAAACCTACAATAGAAACTTATTTAGGAGCAGCATGTAAATAATAGGTTTGACCAAATTAAGTCCACACAGCCGCCAGTTTTCAACAAAAGCACTGAAACACAACGGCAAGAGTGATGATGACGCTGGTTTAAGATGGAGCCATATTCTTTTTACACATACACAGATTGCAAAGAGCAAAAAGGCAGAGCCGTTACCGAGACGGTAAGCTCAGGCTGAGTGAAAGAAAACTTGTTTCAGGTGTCCAAAACATCAGCGTGCTTCCTGTGATCAACATTAAAACCTTTACTGGGAAAAAGTGAGTGGGAGTCCTTCATCAAAGCACCTGATCAACAAACTCCAAAGTGATGAAAAGTGAGCATCGTAGCTGCTCCATCCACGGCCATTTGTTTATTTTTTTTTTTAAAAAGTCCTGTAAAGCTGCAGAAGTTTTATTAAAATCTGCAGAACTATTAACTTAGTCTGATACTGTGTTTAAATCATACAGCTTAATGAAGGCTGACGGCAACCGCTCAGTTTTACATAGAAGTGAAGAATGAGGCAAGACTGGGATGTACTAGACCAGATTTAATTCAAAACATTCATAACATTTTTCAGACCAAATGTAAAATAATATAAAATATTTTGTTAATTAAATTACATTAATATTTAACAATATAAAAAAAGAGCTTTTTTCACAAGCTAATAAAAATGTACACACATAAGCACTAGTATCATCATTTCTGACCATCTTATAAACAAAAGTGTACGTTAAGCTTGATTGAATGACAGCCCACTATAATACATGTGTAGTACTGCACGCACCTTGGCCTGTGTCAGAGCCGCCTTCTTCACCTTCAGCTGGGACTGTAGCAGCTTGAAGTTCTTGGACCAGCCTTCGGTCTTAGTGTCACTGGCACCCACACCGAGGTCATCATAGAGCGACATTGCTGTCCGTCAGTGCTCCTGTTGCCTTCGGACACACAAACACGTTTCACTTCTCAATATTTATCGAGCCTACGGTATCATCATTCAGTCCTTCACTGCTTGGAAAAGCAAAAAATTAAAAAAAATTAAATCGGTTATAACGTGCAACAGCTAAATCACAAATCTCCGCTATAACCTTTTGTGATTCCGTCGTTTGATACTGAAGCAAATTTCCCAGGAGAAACTGGGAAACGTTAGCTAGCTAACGAAAGCTAAGGCTAGTGTTGCTAATGTCTGCTCCTTATGAAATGTGTCAAGAAAAGACCCAACATTCGTTCCACTGTCTCTATACCTACCACTATTAAATAGAATTTAAAATTAATTACAAGTCAGTTCATATTAATCTACTTTTTTTCTTTAAAAAGGCTAACCAGCACATTTGATATACCTCCTCACTGCTCGTAACGGAAGCCGGAGCGCAAAAACAAAAACCAAGAGCCAACATTTGCCGGGATTTTACGGTCTTGCGCCATCTGGCGCCCGGATGACTCATTTGAAACCAGCAATTTCTGCAGAAATATGCCCTGTTGTTAAAATGGGCGGATCACACACAGCACAAGGGGAGTGTCATGATATAAAGCGAAAGTGTGAACGAAAAGAAATACCGCGGCGACAGCGACGATGGTCTTTACCGGCCTGGTTTTATTTAGTGAACATGTTTTAAGTCACTACCGAGGTGTCCGATGGCTCTGGTTTCACTGGCTTTCCCCGTCTGCGTTATGATAGTATGTTGGTCTCAATTATCCAGCAGCGGTAAGTGCAAACAAATTTCAACTCGACCGAGTACGCTCCAGAAAGTGCTTTAAACTGCGCATGCCGCAATTTGTTTTGTTTATAGTTTATCGCTTATTTAATCAGTGATTAAATTTGATCACCTTCAAAGACAAGTCGTTCAAATAGAAGGCATAAATTCGCACACGTCAGCGTTTTACGGTGAGATATGTCGGAGGGGGATACTTGCTTATTGAAGACATACCTGCGGCTTGATTTGTGTTTTGTTTATTTTTGGTAAATCATTGTTTCTCGCCGTCTCCGTATCGTAAATCTTCATAGTGAAACCTAAATGCTGAAAGTCGCAAGTGTGTATCGTTATGAATCCTGCTAAATTTTTGACTTAGAAGCGGGGTTGACCTGATGTGTATGTGATGGTGTAAAAGTTTTTATTGACGACATCAGGTTACCATTAGTACATTGCTAGAAGTTAGAATTATGGAACTTACGTACACCATTCGCCAAAAAAATACTGGTTATTTATTTTTAATCGTATGGTTTTATTTAAAAAAATTATCTTTATTATTTTTACAGATAACAGCTGTCCATGTCCAGAAATTCCAAAGTTGAATTTAACAAACCTCCCACAACAAGGCTGCTTCAAAATAGATGACCGTTTTCGCTACAAATGTATGGATGGTTACCTGAGAAAAGCGGGAACCTCAACTTTAATCAAATGCGAAAATCCTGGAGCACAGTGGAGCAAACCATCGCTGGTGTGTATACGTAAGTATTATTTGCTGGTACATTTCTTAACACCAAAGATGAAAACATCTCTCTATCTACACACATGTAAACCGGTACATTGTTACGAGGTCCCAAACACAGCTGAATGGTTCAAAGAGGCTTCTCTTCTCTTGAAGTTCCAAGCTGAGGTCATTTGGAAACAGCGGTACTGCGGCTTGTTGCTTTTCTTTTTCCCTTTTAGTTTAAAAAGTTCCACTTGGTTAACTTTCAAGTATTCACATTAGATTTGGCCTTGGGGGGGAGGATTACAAATCCAGTATCCATGAACCCATATTTGTTATAACTCTAGATTCTTGGATTACAGCTAATGGTTGCTAATAGTGCTGACAGTCTGAATTTTGAGTGCTCAGAAGTAGTAGTACTGGTATTATCATAACATGAATCCATTATCACTTTGAAAAATGGGAGCTGTTATGTTCAGTCATTACCCCAGGGGATGACTGAATTGCTAGGTAACCCTGAAAGTCTGCTCTTGGATGAATGGGTGGAGAGGGTTTATAGAAGGCCAGCCCCTACATGCGTTCCCTGGAGGAACTTAAAATATTAATACAGAGCATAGGCTGGTGCCTGGTATCTGTGGCACAACCGAAGGATGTCTGATTATCGGTGGATTATTTAGTCTTTGTCTGTCTCTGGCTGAATAAAAGTCACACTAGCCTCTGTTTACTGATAAAACCTCAACAGTACTGACAGCCCCGTGTGTCAAGATGGTTCGGTTCAAACCAGCCGACTAAACCATCCCACGCTCTGTAGTACACTGGCACGCCCTCCCTTCCGATTTATCAAATGTAGAGTCATACTAGAACTGTTGATGTCAGGTGTCTGGCTGGAAGTCTGAAATTTACAAGAGATAAGAGAATGCAATGGTTCCTTTTCGGGTGCAGTGGAAAGCCACCCACATGTGGTTTGTTTTTGTGTTGTCACAGCTGATAACTGTGAGCAGTTTCCTTTTTAGACTCTAGCTTGGCGCAAAGGTGACATTATCTACTGTAAAAGGAAATGAGTGAATATTTCGCATGCACCTGTTTCTACACACCACAAACATTTATTCACCTGCTAGGAAACAGATTTGATGAAAGATTGTCTATAGACTCAAAACATTGGATGGAAGGAGCACTTTTAAGGTTCCATGAAAGAAGGACATGAGAAAGGGAGAGCAGGGGAAGGACATTTAGTAATTTAGGGGATCCAGAGGATTAGTAAGGAGGAAGTGAGTGCAGTGGACTTTTTGAGACACTGTGTAACACAATTAGACAATGCTTAAGGAATGAAGAAGTGCACTGGTGCTGATATCTATTTTTACAAGAATGGCAGTGATGTGCAGTTATAGTGGGGATAAAATGTCACTTGCCCTGGGTCTTGTACTCAGACTTATGTTTTATGGGTTTGGTTTTTTTTTTTTTTTTTTTTTAAAATTCTGTTTATCATGCATGTGGAGATGAGTATCTGATGCTTTTCAGTCTCTATTTTTGCCTTTGGTTCTTTATTCTGTTTCTCCAGTTTTGTCTCATGGTCATCCTTCTGCAAGTATGCATGGCTGAGTCTTTGTCATTTCCAGTTTTTACTCTGTCTCTTGTGCTTTGTATTTGTTTTGACTTTCCTAGTTGCCTTCTTGCTGATTATACTCACAATGTGTACCACTCTTAGCCTCATTAGCTGTCCACGTTTCCTGCTGTCGTCCCACAAGGCTTTGTAGAAAGAGCACTATAGATACACTGTTTTCTTGGAGAGTGCTGATGGAGAAGTATATAAAAAGTCAAAAGAAGTTGTACTGTCTCTAATCTAGTGAAAGCATAAGGTTGGTGCTTCGTGAGGAAGTCAGAAGTAGCAGAGGAAAAATCTGAGGGTGATGCAGCAACAAATGAGGTCATTGTCGAGATGGGGTTACATCAGGGATCAGCTCTTGGGTGCTTCTTGTTTGCTATGATAATGACGAGTGAGGTCAGACATGAGTCTGTGTGGACTAGAATGTTCACATCGCGATCTTTAGTGGGAGCAGGAAGCAGGTTTAAGAGAGCCTGGAGAAGTAAAGGAAGGAAAGTCAATAGAACCAAGACACGGTACATGTATGTAAATGAGAGGGAGATTGTTGGAAAGCTGAGTATGCAAAGAGGGAATGTAGATGCCTTTTTAAATGTCTATTGTCAACCATCCAAAACAACGAACATTGCGCAAGAGAGGAGAAGAAAATGCAGGCAAAGTGGAACAGATGGAGACCAGTATCGGGTTGATTTGTGACAGACAGATGTGCAGAGCAGTGCATCATGGGAATGCAGTGAAGTGAAGAACTTTAATGCAAAGTAAAAGGGATTTGACTGTCTACCTGTAGAACACCCTGGACATGGGGAATAGTTGGATCTTAGTCAAGTCTATAATACTTTCAGCCAGAATGCGGTGATAATAGATTTATAATCTATAATAGATCTCTGATCCATACAGTACTTTCTTTCTTTCTTTTTTTTTCTTTTAAGCTTTCCCACTTTAAAAAAATAAAATAAAATTAAATGCATCTCTTGTATTTCTTTGTCATGTTTCAGCTGACCCAAGGATAACCACAACACAACCACCAAAAGCAACAAGTACAACAACAACAGGTAAGCGTCTGTCTAAGGAAAATGGTGTTTGCCATACTTTGCTGACATGTGTGCTTAATGATGGTTTGGTTTTGCAGAGAGTCACACTGATATTTCCTCTTACTCCGTCAGTACTTCCGCTATCAGTAAGTTCTCTATTTGCATGATTGTGACGATCAAAAACCGTGACCTATAACCACTACTAATAAACTAAAAGGAAACTAAATGTCTCAACGGTGTGACAGTAATACTAATATTAGAGCCATGTATAGTGTCTGTGTATATATTACTCATTTTACTTTTATCACCCATTTTTTACACCTTCTTATGGAACAAAAACAAACCCCAGTACCTGCAGCCATCAGGCTTCTTAATTCTCATACAAATGGCAGATGAACTAAGACACATGAATTTCCTTTTAGTTTAACCCTCTCGAGGCAGGCATTGCCGATTTGCAACAGTTAAAAACTAACAACCTGATTACCCCACATACATATTTTCTGAGGTTTTTTTTTTTTTTTTAATATAACTCAGAAGTACCACTGCAGGACTTGGTTGTGCATTAGCAACAAAAAGTTAAATTTGAGCCTGAGAGGGTTAAGTTATTATTCTTATTGATATATTGCAGTGTTACAGGTTGGAATGTTCAAACTAGTAGATGTAACATGGGCTATTTAAGTGTACAGTGAGCAAATGGTCCTAAAAGACGACATTTGAACTGGGTAATTTGGGTGAAATGACTCTCAAAGTAATCCAGGAGGTGTTGCAGTGCAGCTACTATTAAAGGAAATGGTTTACTGTAGTGAAACCTCAAGTCCTACAGCAACACAAAAAGATTTGATCTGTAGCAAATCTGCTTTGAATGACATCAAGAAATTTAGTTTTATTTCTTTATTTATGATTTTTAGCATCATGGAAATGAAGCGCATCTGTTCTTGTCAAATCAAAATGTATCCAGTAACAGAAACTTCTGGTAGTGTTCCCATGGTTAGTTCCTTTAATCATTATAGTTCAACACAGCTCAGCTAAGCAACCAGACAATCTTGATATCATAATCACCGCTTCAAGAACTAACTTTTGCAAATTATGGGACTTGGTTTGGGCCCTTACTAACAGTAAAGTAAAAATGCCCCAGCTCCTATGAGTCATTCATTTCACAGCAGTTGTCATGCTCAGATTAACTGTAAATGATCAGTGGGGCAGTTTACATTTCTGCTGTGTACATCTGTGGCTGTGAACCCCCACCCCTCCCCTTATTTGTTATTTGCATATTTGTCATGCTTGCATGTTTCAGATCATCACACAAATCTAAGTGTTAGACAAACTTAAGCCTGGAAAGCCAGTTTTGTTTTTTGGTTGTTGTTGTTGGGGGGGTTTTTTTGTTTGTTTGTTTTTTTGTTTTTTTCTTAATGATTTCTTAAATCATTGTCAGAGTGCACTTGAGCTTCATGGCATGAATTTCCTGGACATTCTCCTACAGGAGTTTCTGACTGAGAGAATAATTGTTTCAGTCAATTATGGCAAGTTGTTCAAATTCTGAAGAAGCAAAGTAGACAGGGATCATTGCACTACCATATGACTGTTGGTATGATGTTCTTTTCATGAAGTGCTTTGTTAGCTGTATTCCAGATGTAATGAAATCCAAACCTCAACCCTTTTGTCTCATCAGTCCATTGACTATTTACTCAAACAAAAAAAACTTAGTTTTTTTATTTTGTTTTTTTTTTTGTTTTTTACTTGTTGGTACTGAATCATGAACACTGACATTAACTGAGGCAAGTGTGGCCTGCATTTTCTTATTCATTTTTTTTTTTTTTTTTTTTTCTTTTTTTTGTAAATGTTGGGGCTTTTTGTAGTTTTGTCTCCTGGATGAGCAGCCAGTGGGCTCTTGGGGGTAATTTTGGTAGGCTCACCACTCCATGATGGTTTCTTTAGGGTTGGCATGATGTGTTGCTTTTTGACATCTACTTCACTTTGTCAGACAGGATCTGCTTGAGTGATTTCTTTAACAGATATGACCGTAATCATGCCCAGGTGTGTTTAGTGAAATTTAACTCAAGCTTTCCAAAAAATGTGGTTAGTCATAGGTAACTTGTTTAGTCATTCATGACTAAGTGATAGTCATGAGTGAGGAAAATTCATCTGGGAGCAACAAATACAACTCCAGCTCCTCTTAACATTTTGTTTAACAAAATGTTAATTTCCATTACTAGGGGCGATTGTGGCTCAAGAGTTGGGAGTTCGCCTTGTAATTGGAAGGTTGCCGGTTCGAGCCCCAGCTTGGACAGTCTCGGTCGTTGTCCTTGGGCAAGACACTTCACCCGTTGCCTACTGGTGGTGGTCAGAGGGCCCGGTGGCGCCAGTGTCCAGCAGCCTCGCCTCTGTCAGTGCGCCCCAGGGTGGCTGTGGCTACAATGTAGCTGCCATCACCAGTGTGTGAATGTGTGTGTGAATGGGTGGATGACTGATTGTGTAAAGCGCTTTGGGGTCCTTAGGGACTAGTAAAAGCGCTATATAAATACAGGCCATTTACTAATATTAAATGGTGGCTGGGGAGAGGGAGGTCTGGGCTTCTTTGCGTGGGCTGCTGCCCCTGCAACCTGCAGGGGCAGTGGAAGAAAATGGACTGATAGATAACATTAAATCCTGCATGTATTTTTCAGCTATTGTAATATACGTGGCATGTTGAAGCTAACTAATGTAAAATCAAACGCAGTATAACACTCCATGCATGCTTGAAGATAGTTATGGGGTTTTAGTTTGGGATAATGGAACAAACGCATGTTTCATAACAGAGGGATAATTCGTGCTACAACTAATCTTAGCAGTGAGAGATGTGGTCAGGGTTTTTATAGTATTAATAGAGGTGGGTTTTTTCTTCTCAGCAACAGCTTCTACTGCCCAGATGATGCAGAATTCAAGCACAGTGCTTGAACAAGGAACCAGTACACAGACAACCACCCACGGTAAAGAACTTAAATTCATACGTACTTTCTCAGTTAGCTTCTGCTGAGCTGTTGCTTTCAAGTGTGCCAGGTGAAATGTTGCTACTGACGCCCAAAGTCATGATTAACCTCATCCACCAGACTGCTTATAGGGACTCTTGTGTTCAGTGGCTCTGTCTCATACTTGCTGTCAAACATGGTGGTGCAGAGAGGTGATGATTTGGGCTTGTTTCCTAGTGATTTAGTTGACCATGAGCCCCACTATATACTAAAGTATTCTACAGTCAAATATGAGGCCATTTGTCTCACAGCTCTGTTCACATGGAGTCAGGGCAGTGATCCCAGGCATAGCTGCTGAGGTCTGCAATGACCCAGACCTCAGCCTG
Organism: Diplotaxodon limnothrissa; assembly: GCF_057381915.1. NCBI lineage: Eukaryota > Metazoa > Chordata > Actinopteri > Cichliformes > Cichlidae > Diplotaxodon > Diplotaxodon limnothrissa. Next base: position 5,013,543 of record NC_140612.1, on the reverse strand, counting down.
ACTGAAAGGCTGTGGCACAACTTGAGAATACTATGAATAAACAAATGGTTGCAAACCCGAATGAAATAAAGCAACATTGTAAAGAAGAGTGGGGCAAACTTCCTCCTCAAGGATGCGAGTCTGATTGTTTCAAGTTATTGCTGCTAAAGATGGTTCTACAAGCTACTAAATTATGGGGTTTATTTGGTCTTTCCCCACTGTACTCTCCTTCAAGCCTTTTGACACCTTTATCACTAAAATGGGCACCCTCTACAATATAAATATATTTTTGTCATTTAATCAGCTCTGCTTGAGACCAAGAGGGACATGAGAAGGGACCGTTCAGATATGAGATGCTTTTCTAGCACCTAATGGCTCACCAGACGTTGAATGTAAAACAAACTGCTTCTGAGCCAGAAGTAGCCCTTCAGAATCTAATCTGCTTTGTTTTATCTGTGACCACATGATGTCAAAGTAAGATGGTTACGCCAAGGAACTGTACTGGTTCTTGAAGTGTGTGTGTGTGTGTGTGTGTGTGTGTGTGTGGTCATTCTAAATTGCCCATATATGTGAATCTGTGTGCGAATGGTTGTTTGCCTCTGTGCCTAAGTGGAAGAGAATGGATAGGCTTCAAATTACACTTACTTACTGCACAATTATTCTAACCTGTCAGTGCCTGCAGTGCTTAATTAGAAGACTTCTGAGGGCATGTGCTTTTCTTTAACTGCTTCAGTGTCTTTTTTTTTTTGTCTTTTTTTTTTTATAAGACTGAAGGAAATTCAAAAAGATTAATTTGTAATCCAACCTTAGAGATTTCCCTCAGCGGTGGAACGTTGTGTTGAATGAATAATTCTGTGGAGTGTGCACCACACATCATATTACAAGACCACCAGTGTCCATGGAAGGTCTGGCACGAGGAATTTCATTCCAAGTTGTCATAACAATGAGGTGTGTGTGTGTGTGTGTGTGTGTGTGTGTGTGTGTGTGTGTGTGTGTGTGTGTGTGTGTGTGTGTGTGTGAGAGAGAGAGAGTCAAACTGTGCACACTTATAGGACCGTCATCATATATAAACATCCTGTAGTCTTCACTGCCTAAACCCTCAATTTGTAAGTATGAATAATACAGGCCAGTAATCAAACACAAACGTTGTGTGATCCTGAAGATACAAACTGGACGCTTTAGTAATCCATGCAGTGTGGACATGTTTCGTTAGAACTACTGAAAGCTAACGAAATCTGTCTGACTCAAAGTGTCAATGTGGTTAAAAAAATGTGGTAAAATCTGGCGTCTTCAATGCTACGCTTGCCACATTGATGCTAAAATTTCAATAGAAACTGTTGACAAATTTCTTTGAAACCACTTTTAGTAATTCGGTCACCTATAGAAAGAAATCAGCTGTTCAATTCAATTTTATTTATATAGCGCCAAATCACAACATAAGTCGCCTCAAGGTGCTTCATAGATGCAGAGAAAAACCCAACAATCATATGACCCCCTATGAGCAGCACTTTGGTAACAGTGGGAAGGAAGGTTCCAAGCCACCAAGTCCAGATTATGTAAATGGACTGGTTCTTAGATGAGTAGAAAAGCGCTATATGAGCACTCAATGCGCTTTACACAACTTGTGCGTTCACACAAGCACATTTTTTTTCTAAGTGCTTTATAGCTAACACACACACACACACTCTCATACTCCGATGGATGCATCGGAGAGCAATTTGGGGTTAGTATCTTGCCCAAGGATAGGTGAAAGCAGATGGGTTTAGGCACTCGCAGCTATGCAAGGAATTGGTTAAAATCTCAAATTTAAAAAAAATTGTCTTGTAGCAGAAACTACTTTCTACATTAGTGACATAAGGGACGTCTAGGGATGGGCACTTAATGGACTGTACTGTAAATATGATGTGAAAAGGGAACTGAAGTAGTTTTTGAGGTTTTACATCAACATCTTTAAGATAATCTACAATGTTGTGATACACAATCATTAGCATCAACAGCACACGTTTGTTTTTATGGTTGGGTGTTGAATAGCACAGTGCTGTTCAAAAGGTTGTTAGCCTTTAGAACTCTGGGTCTTCCTTCCCTGTCATGCTAAAGCCAGGACACGGCACACAAAGTCTGAAACCCAGATCTGTTTCATAACAAACAGCAGCTATATACAGGTCAAACCTCAAAAGCAGTTCCAGTTGAACCTTAACCACAAATGGTGACAGGTGAAAGAGAGCTGTACACTGGAAAGAGTAACTGGTTAAATGGGTGCAGGCCGTGTAACTAAACTCTAAGCAAACAGCAGGTCGGGGGAGAAAAAGATTGTGCATCTCTAGTTGCTGTCCTTCCAAAGGAAAGGTTTTATGAAAATAATTTAGGAGGAACTGAAACCGAAACTGGGCAGGTGCCATCTAAGGTTTTAATACCAAGGTCAAAGTCTTGGGCAGAGGTGAATCAGCCTTTCTCTGCACTTGAAACTGGATTTTAAAAAGGGAATTGTACAATACCTGGGCTGCAGGACTCTGATGCCCTCAGCATATAAAATCATGTAATGGATGATATTTTTGCTAATGCTGGTTCACAGGATATTATCAAAGTGCTTGAGAAATAAGTCTGGGCTTCTGAAGCCATCTTTGAAACTTCTCTGGGCTATATAAAGACGATATCTAAATGAATTTCAATATTTATTTTTTTTTGTGATCACAGGCTCAAGTTTCAAAACTAGGGCTTCATTAACATAAAAAGTAAAAAAATATCATACTTTGACATAAATGTGTGTGGGTTGGTTTTTTTTGTTTGTTTGTTTTTTAAAGCAGTACAGATATCATTACCAAAACAACAGCTGAAGCTGCTAATGTGCCGTCTCTTCCATTGAGTCCAGACAGCTGTCATTGCAGTATTTATATAAGCAGTTATTTAAAGGGGACCTATACTATTCTTTATCGTAAATGCTGTAACACTAGTTAATTATCATATTAAACACAGTAATTTCTGAGAGCTAATAGTTCGATTGCTGTTCAAGTACTAAGACTCTTTGCAAAAAGCCAAACAAAAAGGACAACAAAAATCATTTGACTTTGAAATGGTGACACAGCTATTTACATGTAACCATTTACTCTGTTAAAAATGTATGAAGAAATACTAGTGTTAAGTGAGGCTTTCTAAAGGAAAAACACTGTTGCATTGGGAGCTCCCCCTGCTGGGCAGATGCAGTAACTGTCCACGCCTGAATCTGCAGATTACCAAAAGAATGAAACTCAGGAGAATCAATTGTGATGAACCAAGGATCGTTTGTTTGAGAAATGTCAGCAGACTTTCAAAGAGTTATCAAAGTCAAGACATATATTGAACTGGTTAGCTGTTACAGAAGGATGTGTATGTTTGGATTTCAGCTGATAAGCCTGTGAAATAAAGCATAGGTTATATAAGCCATAAATGCAATGGGTTTTGTTTGTGTTTGTTTTGTGTTTTTATTAAAACACAAGCACTGCCACCCAACCTTACCCCACCTTGTGGTAATTTACTAAGTGGTACATAAAGCATAACCTTTTGATATCTGCTTTTCCCCCAGCATTTCACAAAGCCGCATGTACATGCATAAGAAACTTTTCAGGCATGACACTGATTACGTCTTTTTACCTTTACAATTGCACTAATTTGTATAAATTTTATTTTGTACTGGAAAAGCAGAACCTGTGATGGAGACAACAGGACAGACTGACACAATAAAGAACGCCACTCATTCTGCGCTTGAAATTGGTAAGCTTCAACGGCGTTATTATTTCTTATCTGAGATCTCATTTAATACACTGATCAGCCATAACATATTTTAGAACCACTAGCAGGTGGTGTGAATAACACTGATTATCTCTTCATCATTGCACTTGTTATGTGGCATATATTAGTGAGCAAGTAGGAACATCAAGCATCTGTGGGATGTGTGGATCAAACTTTAATCCACGCAGGCCCCACTGTGATACATCCAAAGGAAGTCTAGTAAAGTAAGGACTGCTTTGGTAGCAAAAGGAAGCAGGTGGTCATAATGGTCTGCGAGTGTCTGTGTATTATTTGTAAGTCAGTGATGCAACTTCTCGATGGACAAGCAGGGAGTCCCTTGAGGCTAAACGCTGTTTGTGAAGCAAGACGTTTTAGAAATGCTGAAGGCCACAGAGCAGACTCGCAGTGTGGATTCCCTCATTGATGTTTAGGACGGTACATTCTCTGAGATTGTTTGAAAACACTTAACTCACAAAGCAGACTTGGAATTGTTGTATTTAATGAGATGCAGTCATGTTATACCTCTTTTCAGTGAAGAAACTGAATCAGAGCACATTAAGGATTTTCTCTCCCATTTGCAGACGCTGCAACAACCACAGCGGCAACAACCACAGCGGCAACAGTCATCACTGTTTTACTGGTGACTCTTTGTACTGCAGGGATAGTCTTACTGTATCAAAGGTAAAAACAAAATGACTTTTTTGGATTGTCTTTCTATATACTCATTGTTTTGCAGTTGGCTGGTTTTAATCCATTTCAATCCTGATTGTCCTTTTTGTCTCAGGAGGCGAAGAGAGCACACCCCAGTGAACCAAGACCCAGAGGAGCTGTGCACACTGAATGCATGAGTCCTCGCCCACCTGCAGTGGACCAGTAAAAGACACTGACTTTGTTGCGGTTGCAGAGAGCTGCAGCAGTGTTTTACCAAAAGCAACATCCCACTACAGTGAAGAATAGACTCTTACCTCCACGTAGGACTGGTTGTCATCAGTGCCTGATAACCCATTTGAACTTCTGTGGACGTCATCCCAAAGAATCACAGCCATGTTAATATGGCAGTGCAAGAGGCTCAATCTGTAACTTTCATCTTAACAGCTTTCTAGCTTCACATTACCAAAAAACAACTCTATAGGAACTTTATCGTTCACATCCCTCTGGGTTAACCATTGCTCTGGTGCTATGGTGGGAAATGTTTGATTTCTATTTCTTTTATTTATTATTCAGATCTCATGAAAATACTAAAACTGATAATGAGTTACTCAGACTAAATGTTGTCTCTAGCCAGGCATTGATGCAATGTATTGCTTTGTCACAGAGATTAACTGTGTTAATACTTTCCTATCTTCAGTATCAATCAGGCTAGATGGACACAAGCAGACCAAATTATTTGTTCAATTTTCTGCAGAGTATTATTTCGGCCAGTAACAACATGTCTTTTGGAGCTGCTACGCTTTCTGCTCAAACATTCAGTAATTTGTGTGGGTCCTTATTTATACCTGGCTTTTAGCCCCTTAGAGAAACGATCACTGGCCACTTTGTTAGCTATGCCTGTTTGTTAAGTCAGGCAAGTCTGATTTGTCTGACCGAAGTACATCAAGTTTTACTTGGGTATGGAGATTGATCTTAAAGGAGAAGCTAAATTATTTATTACATGTTACTGTGAATGGAAAAAGGAAATGCAGTAAGATATGAACTACAGTAGGGAGATCACATTTTGCCTTTTTTTTTCTTTTTAAATATATATATATTGCAGTCTTCTCTCTCTCTATATATATATATATATATATATATATATATATATATATATATATATATATATATATATATATATATATATACACATACACACACACACTCTGTTTTTAAATTCTGCATTGATGAATCATGTAATCAAGGCTTTTAATTGTTTAATAAAGTATTTATTGATGGATTAGTAGTGGTATTCTCTGGTAACATATCAAATATTTTATCAACATAGAAGTAATTATAAAGTCATTAGAAAGTGATTTACAGCTTTATTTCATGGACTGACTTTCCTGGTCTTCCATATACTGTGCTTACCCTCCTTGTGAAGGGCGTTCATGAGCATCATGTGGTAGTCAATGCAGTCTTCCCTTGTGTAGATAAGCTACACAAGGGAAGACTGCAGTGCCCACTGGACCTTGTTGAGCAGTGGTTGCTTGTACTTGAAGTATAATCCTCGGACTAGTTAGTGTTGAAAAGTAATTTACATACTGCAATATTCTAATATTTCAAGTATTTTATTTTCTGGGCTGTTTTTGGTTTGGTTTTGGGTTTTTTTTTTTGGTTTTTTTTTTTTTGGTTTTTTTTTGTGTGCACAGACGCCACTGTGCACACACTGCTGCAGTTAGCATATTATCATATCATGCATAAAAAGCACAAGGTCACAAATGTAAGACTTTGCATCAGCATTAAAACAAACTGTGTGAACTGACACAATCCTCTCAAGTTTTGATCAAATGTATGCATTCTAGAACTAAATATATGACCAAAGTGCATGAGATATTCTTCTGTGCCAGACAATCACTGATGAAGGCAACAAGCTGAAACGCGTTAGTCAGTTATTAAAGTTGTTCATCTTCCCTTAAGTATTGCTGGAGTTCCTGCATTGTGAATTCTTTCATCCTCTCCATGCACCTTGGAAGTAGGTGAAGTTGTGCCAGAAATTTTTGCAATCATTGTCTATTTCCCAGAATGCTCCAAATTGCAATACCGCATTCTTTCAAGAGCAGTAATTTTCTGCTTCGCTGTTGCTGACAGCTTATTTTTACCTGCTCAGTTGGCGTTACAGCCAAAATGAATGACTAACCGCATCCTTTCCAACGTGCTTATGAACTCACCTCTTCGTCCTCTTCAAGACCAAGAGAAGATAACTGGAACATTCATCATCAGATGACCTTTCAGAGCTTAACCACCATATCGAGGACAGATAAACATGGGTAGTTAAGGAAGTCATCAAAGCAGTTTAACAAAACACTGACAATTAACAGTTAGTAGCATCCAGAAATAATTCATCTTTCTGCCTTAAAAGCACCACAGATGAAACACAAACACCTATAAAAGGAATTTCAAGGGCATCCCATAGGCCAAATATGCCCTGCTAATGAGTCTAAGCTATGAATGGTGTGTATTCTTTAGAAAAGCAGTGTGAAGTCAAAGTGAAGCCTCACCTTGAGCTAGCTAGCTGAGCTATATCTTGTTTTTAGATTTTAGCTCTTAAGTCTCTAAAGAAAGGCATGTATCTGAGGTTTCACATGCTTATCTAACACACTGCTCTAATAACAGAGTTAACACTGCCACAGAGCCTTGCTGCTAATTTGTGGTCATTTACTGACACCATAGACTGTGGGGGATTTTCCGGCAGAAAACGAGATAGTGAGAAGAACATCTGTGCACTCCAGTGTGATCTAAATGGTCAAAGTCTTTCTTGTAACTCAATCTTGGCCGCAGTGCTTTACCAAAGGTAAAGACGAACTTATTTTCACTTTGATCTTAATCTCTTCATCATTATTGTTTATTCTTGTTTGCCACATTTCTAAGTATCGTGAGTTTTAGTTCCTCGTTTATCAGTTTACGGTTATTTTCATGAATATTCTGCGTTAAGCTTATTTTGTACAGTCTGTTGTTGTTGTTTTCTTATTCTTTCCATTAGTTTTCTCTGTGACAGGTTTGCATGTTTCAGTCTGTCATCCCTGATTTGTTCACATTGTGTTCCCCAGCCTCATCACATTTTGTATTTATTTTCTCTCTCTCTCCCTTGTCCTTTGTTGAGTTGCCCAACATACTTGTGTGCCTTCATAGTGTTTCCGCTCCTTGAGTTAGCTGTATATGTATTACTTGTGGCTTCTGGTTATTTGTTTCCCCTAGCGTTCCTTCCTGCTTTCGGACCATGTAAGCCTTTGCACTATTTAGCATTAAATACCCCCCCTCCCTGATTTTTTTTAGACTAGGACACGCTGCAGGCACAGCACAGAATCCCACTGAGTTTCATTATAGTCTTTGATGTTTACGCTGAAGCACTTGAAAGATTCACAAAGCCATCATGTCTGATAAAATGCCATATTATATGTGTTATTTTCTGTGGAGAAAATGAGAATGAGAGGAGTACGTGGGTAGAAATTGATGTTCAGTATTTTCTCTTATTAGCAGGACCTTCTAAAGCAGCAACGCTGGCATCCATCTCTGTCATTGTTTTACTGGTGATTCTCTGCTCTTTGGGCATCATCGCCTTAATGTATCAAAGGTATAAGAAAATGTTTGGATAACAGCGAGCTTGCATGAATTTTGTCATGCACCCATCACGTTACAGTTAATTGTTTTTTAATCAATCTCATTGCCATTTCTCCCTTTTGTAACTCAGGAAGTCAAAAAAGCACATCCCAGTGCAGACGCCAGATGAAGTAAAACCCATGAATCCTGGCCCATCTGAAGTGGACTCGTAGATACTGTAGTACCCTGTGGCTTTCCCACTGACTCTTACCCTCACATAGAACTGGACTCTGGTCAGATGGTGTTTGTCACAGCCTAATAACTTCCAACAACACCATTCCCAAATCATCAGGGCTATCTTGCTATTATTTTAGTTGTTTATATAGCCTAAGAAGCTTAATAAAAAATAAATAAATAAAAAAAGACTACTCAGTTGTGATAGGTTTGTAGCTTGAACCCATCTGCTGGAACGTTGAAGACAATATAATTACACTGCAAAGCAAGACACAAGTAGGCAAGCTTCTTCATGTTTCTCTGTGCACGGGAGAGAACCGGACAGGCACCGTTCCTTCGCTTGACCCCAGTTGCTCTCGTCCGTTCTCCCGTACCACTGTTCTTTTATTGAGGTTACATGAATATGCATAAGTTCATTAACATATGACGTCTACATACACACACACAGGCAAGGTACTCTTTGTGTGTGTGTGTGTGTGTGTGTGTGTGTGTGTGTGTGTGTGTGTGGACTGCTGATCAAAGGGTCAAACATCCTTGGTCAGGAAGAGGGTAGCCTCCCCCTCACCCTAGATGGTTCATCCTAGATAACACGGTGAGGAAGTCCTGCAGTTCATCTAAACAAAGAGCACTTAGACTAGAACAGACGCAACTACGTTAATCCTACCATAAAACAATAAGACACGGTATGACCTCTCATGCTCCCAAAGTGCTGTCTAATGCACACAAAGTTTGCAGACTATCAAGGATCAAAACCTCTACCAATCTACAACTAATTACAAAACTCTAAGCATATATAAGTAAATATTTCTAAGCATAAATGACAATCAACAATACAAATCTAACAAGTTGTTTCTGTCCTAGCAGCAGTTTGCTTCTTTTATGTAATAAAAATAAACATAATTAACTCTGTTAAGGCATAATTTTTCTTTTTTTCTTCTTCTTCTGTTTCAACTTATAGTGAAGTTGTTTTACTTAATTCAGCCGCTAAATTGGAGCATTCTTACTTGAGAATGATTAAGTGGTGTTTTAGTGTTTTATCTTCACTACCACCTTGTTAAAGGTACTTCATTCAATTGTTTTTACAAACTAAACTTTCCAGTATCAGATTAAAATCCCAGAGTTTTAGTAAACAGCATCACTTCAGTTGTTATTGTAGTGTGTATTGTGATACATGGAATTAGTAAAGGAGAGAAAGAGTATGAAGATCTTCATCCTGGCAGAGATGAAGACAATCAGATATTCAAGAAAAGGAGATCTGCTAGAAGGACAGCTGTATGGGTATACAGAGGTGTTAAACCACCAAGAGAGAACTGAAAAAGGATTTTTGAAATCAGTGACATTTTGACAGTAATGAATTCAAAAGCATGGGCCTTCTTCACAGTGTGTATGCACAAAACTATGCAAGAAGGAAATTGTCAGTATTTAATTACCTGGGTTTGTTTATGCTCTGCAAACAGACTTGGAATGGGGCCAGAATCCTCTCACTCATGATGAAATAAAGTAAAAACTGTTTTGTTTTCGAAAACCATTGTTGTCGTGCCTTATGCACAGAAATTCTCCCTTTTTGTTTGTTTGTTTTAGCCGTTAATGCTGCTGTCTTAAAACATTGTTCTCCACAATACACCTCGAGCTAAATATATTTCTGTTTCCACCCATTTAACTGGCACGCCCAATGCTTTAGAGCATAGGTGGGGAAACTCCAGGCCTCAAGGGCTGGTATCCTGTAGGTTTTAGATGTGTCCTTGATCCAGCACAGCTGATTTAAATGGCTAAATGACCTCCTCAACATGTCTTGAAGTTCTCCAGAGGCCTGGTAATCAACTAATCATGTGATTGAGGTGTGTTGACCCAGGGTGATATCTAAGACCTGCAGGACACCGGCCCTCAAAGCCTGGAGTTGCCCAGCCCTGCTTAAGAATAATTCTGAATGAACAATGAACCGTGGTAAGAAATTGTTCGATGCGCACGTTGCAATGCGTAATTCTGCCTGTGAACCCAGCTGATACCTTAGTTCAATCCAGCTTACGTTTTATGTCAACCTTTCGCTTTACATGAATAGGCTACAAGCCCCTTTATCTTTACATCTTTATCTTTACAAGCCCCTTTATATTTATCTTCTGTCCCGTGTAGAGGACACTAGGTCTTCCTTGATAACAGAATGATGTGATATGATTATGCTGTTTTGATTTTTGTGTGGATTTCTTTTTAAATGTATTTTCATTTCATGAGCACTACAACAGTTAGATGAACACATCTGAATGCTGAAACGTTTTTTAAGCAAATAACTTCCCATAGTGAAGCCTTTTGATTCAAAAAAGAAGTTGAGAGCTCAGAGGGAGACATCCTAGCGTCAGAGTAGCCTGGGGGAAAGTGGCTGAAGTGTATTATGGATAGTAAGAATTATTTAAGCTGGAATTTGAAGTTGTGGGAACAAAAACATCAGGTCAGACTTCTCCAAAGGCAGCTGTCCATCCCCTGAATTTCCTCAAAGCAGTTTAAATGGGGATCCAAAAGATGCTTGCTTCCAAACTGGGAGCGCTTTTAGCCTCACGTGTATAGAAGATAATGCGAGGAGAGCAGGGATCTCAAGTCTCAGATGCAAGGAAAGTAAAGGCGGTCCAAAATGGACCAAGTACCTGCTCCAGTGTATACATAAGCCTTATTTATTTATAGTCACAAGATCAAAAATATCCAGATTCTGGTTAGCAAGAAAAACGACCTTAATGACTATGAACGAACATATTTCCACACTATTTATTCTCAAGCTAGTTAAACACTAGATGGGCCTTGGATTTATAACCCTTGATTTATAAGTAGCCCAGGAGAGGTGCTATGGCATCTATTAGAGAAAATATTTTTGTCCCCTCCAAATAATTAATATGTATCAACATTACCAAAACTAAAACTTAAATGAAAATGTATCTAACCACAGTCTGTGGTTAGATACAAAAAAGTTTGTTTAAAGAGACCACAGAAAATGGTAGATGCACATTTATTAAACAGTAGCTATATCACAGTTCACACGTCTTTGTCTATGGGAATAACTAATAGCCTTGAATAGAATAGGTAATAGTCATATTGGGGGACCCTCTATCTTAAGCTTTAATTGTTACAGATTTGGCAGCAGTATTTGTACATGTAGAAGTGCTGGTAGTAGAAACACTACATTTATTAAAGAAAGAGTTCATAGCAGTTGTATTAAACAGTGTAAAATAATGCAAAATATCTCGTGTACTTTCAGCTTTTATCACATTAATTCTAAATGTGCAGTAAAGTGCATGAAAGTCTTTTATACCCCACCACCGCTGTCCATGTAAGAGTGCAGAATCAATATCCCAGTATGCTCCAAACCACAGAGACAACCAGGCTTGGAGCGATATTAACACACTTCCATCTGTTATGTGATGCAGAGCAGAAGCATTTTACCATCACAGAGTCAACAACGCCTGGTAAAGCGTTGAGGTAGTAAACATTCATAATGACTGAAGTTTTCAGAGTAAAAAAAGCACACCTGGGCTGAGACATTAGTTTAACCAAACTTGAGGTTTAATCTGAAGTTCTGTTAAGTTTCAATACCAAAATAAGCTAAATTTGTCCCCCTGCTAAGTAAAACTGAGATTAGTCATTTTTTAAGTTTGTTCTTTCATATTTCCTTTGCCTGTCTGTGTGTGGAGCGCTCCTTCTATTTTGTGATTTGTTTATATCTTGATGCTTCTTACAGATAGAAACGCTCCATGTCCAGAAATTCCTCAAAGGAATTTCATTAAAGCACAAATAGATTAATTCAAAATCGCTAGCAATTACAAGGGATTCCACAAGAAAGTGTGGGAGTTCAAAGTTCAGTAAATGCATGCAAATTGAAGGTGTTCAGCTGTGTAACAGGTATAGGTTCGAGTGTAGGCCTATACGTAATCCTTGGGACGAGATCGAAGTGATGTCTCTCTCTTCAGCTAGCACAATGCAACATGAGCATGACATCCAAATACCTACTAATGAGGTGATGAGATAAGAACAGCTTGTACATCATGTAGTCAAGCTTTTATCATTGGCAGCCTCTGTGAAAGCAATGGTCTCCAGATCCAAATCAGATTGGCTGGATATTAATCTTAGTACCATTGATGTTAAGTTAGACTCTTTTTCTCCAATTGATCTTTCTGAGTTAACTTCAATAATTACTTCCTCCAAACCATCAACCTGTCTTTTAGACCCCATTCCTACAAAACTGCTCAAAGAAGTCCTGCCATTAATTAATTCTTCGATCTTAAATATGATCAACCTATCTCTAATAATCGGCTATGTACCACAGGCCTTCAAGCTGGCTGTAGTTAAACCTTTACTCAAAAAGCATCTCTAGACCCAGCAGTCTTAGCTAATTATAGGCCAATCTCCAACCTTCCTTTCATATCAAAAATTCTTGAAAGAGTAGTTGTCAAACAGCTAACAGATCATCTGCAGAGGAATGGTTTATTTGAAGAGTTTCAGTCAGGTTTCAGAGCTCAGCACAGCACAGAAACAGCTTTAGTGAAGGTTACAAATGATCTCCTTATGGCCTCTGACAGTGGACTCATCTCTGTGCTTGTCCTGCTAGACCTTAGTGCAGCGTTCTATACTGTTGACCATAATATCCTATTAGAGCGATTAGAACATGCTGTAGGTATTACAGGTACTGCGCTGCAGTGGTTTGTATCATATCTATCTAATAGACTCCAATTTGTGCATGTAAATGGAGAGTCCTCTTCACACACTGAGGTTAATTATGGAGTTCCACAGGGTTCAGTGCTAGGACCAATTCTGTTTACATTATACATGCTTCCCTTAGGCAGCATCATTAGAAGACATAGCATACATTTTCACTGCTATTCAGATGACACCCAGCTCTATCTGTCAATGATTTCTAGGCGCAGCCAAGTGGCGGAGGGCTTTCGCTTTGGTGGCCTCAGAATCTCATCTCTGATTTTTGCGGATGATGTGGTTCTGTTGGCTTCATCGGGTGAGGGCCTCCAGCTCGCACTGGAACGGTTCGCAGCCGAGTGTGAAGCAGCGGGAATGAGGATCAGCACCTCCAAATCTGAGGCCTGAGAAAAGGGTGGAGTGCCCACTCCGGGTCGGGGATGAGTTCCTGCCCCAAGTGGAGGAGTTCAAGTATCTCGGGGTCTTATTCGCGAGTGATGGGAGAAGGGAGCCGGAGATCGACAGACGGATTGGGGCTGCAGCTGCAGTAATGCGGACGCTACACTGGTCCGTCGTGGTGAAGAGGGAGCTGAGTGTAAAAGCGAAGCTCTGAATTTACTGGTCGATCTACGTCCCTACCCTCACCTATGGCCACGAGCTGTGGGTAGTGACCGAAAGAACGAGATCGCGGATACAAGCGGCAGAAATGAGCTTCCTCCGAAGGGTGGCTGGCCTCTCCCTTAGAGATAGGGTGAGAAGTTCGGCCATCCGGGAGGGGCTCAGAGTAGAGCCGCTGCTGCTCCACATCGAAAGGAGCCAACTGAGGTGGTTCGGGCATCTGACAAGGATGCCCCCTGGGCGCCTCCTGGGTGAGGTGTTCCAGGCATGTCCCACCGGGAGGAGGCCCCGGGGCAGACCCAGGACACGCTGGAGAGATTATATCTCTCGGCTGGCCTGGGAACGCCTTGGTGTTCCCCCGGATAAGCTGGAGGAGGTGGCTGGGGAGAGGGAGGTCTGGGCCTCTTTGCTTAGGCTGCTGCCCCCGCGACCTGGCCCCGGATAAAGCGGATGAGGATGGATGGATGGATGGATGGATAGACGTAGGCTGCCGGGGGATTCCCATGATGCATTGAGTTTTTCCTTTCCAGTCACCTTTCTCACTCACTATGTGTTAACAGACCTCTCTGCATTGAATCATATCTGTTATTAACCTCTGTCTCTCTTCCACAGCATGTCTTTTATCCTGTCTTCCTTCTCTCACCCCAACCGGTCGCAGCAGATGGCCCCGCCCCTCCCTGAGCCTGGTTCTGCTGGAGGTTTCTTCCTGTTAAAAGGGAGTTTTTCCTTCCCACTGTCGCCAAAGTGCTTGCTCATAGGGGGTCATATGATTGTTGGGTTTTTCTCTGTATCTATGAAGCGTCTTGAGGCGACTTTTGTTGTGATTTGGCGCTATATAAATAAAATTGAATTGAAAAATTGAATTGAATCAATTGCACATCTGAAGACACTGAAAATGGAAGTTTTGTCTTGACAGATCTCAAGAATTGCGCAAAGGAAGTTTAACGATGACATTCCTTTGGGTCAAGCATGCCTCTGGTGCTGTAGCATCTGCCCTTTTACAAACTGGGATCAACTTGGTTACACTTTTTTTTTCACATATACGAGGAGCAGAGCTGTTGATTCCGCTATTAGCAGACACGGGGCTGTTACCGTGACGGTACCAAAACCAGATCAAACTGGTATGTTGCCTCTAGGCAAACTCTGGCTTGTGCATAAACATATCTGTGAGTTACACTGATGAAATCATCAAGCGATGGAATTTCTTCCTGCTGAGCTGCATATCTTTAAGAAACATTTGTTCAAACAGCCAGCAGTTGGTTTCTTTATTGAACCAGCCAAATATGTTTATCCCCACTGATACCCAGTCAAGAAACAGAACGGCATCCTTTGATTTATTTAGCACTTAATTAATCTGAAATGTACCAGACTTTTACATCTAGTAAGTGTCTGGGCTTCTCAAGGTTTTCTTGTCTTTTGTTCTTGCCTTCTCTCACTTCTCTTTTTCCCTTGCTCTAAGGTGGAGGTGATCAGCCTACACTCCTGTTCCTCATCATGTCATGACCTAAAAGCATTTAGGGACAGCTTGTTTAAATTAAGGCTCTCTGATGATAGCTGAAATCTGTGGTGTGTTAAAGTCCTTCTCCTTAGAAAATTCTTCTCGTCAGCTGAAGAGCTCTCTCCTTGTGGATATTATAGGTCATCAGCTAATCAGTAGGTTGGTGGTTTGATCCCTGTGGTCCAGTCTGCATGCCAATCCGTGATTCTGCATAATGAGGCCCTATAAGTGCATTTGAAGCAAAACTTTTTGTAGCCTTGGGATGTTAATTATATTTTTTTAACGTACCTTTGCTTCTTATATCTGCTATATTTTTTTCAGCCAACTATAGGTGTGTTTCTTTGCACGCAATATGTCTGCAAGGGTACTGATTTCCTGTGTTAAAACCACCAAGAGAGATTATAGATTATAGAGATAATTTCAGTTTGCTCAGCGGCACGCCAAAGTTTTCTGTATAAAGTTTAAAAAAAAAAAAACAAGGCAAAACATGTTTGTGGCACCACCTGCTCTTCTTCCTGAGAAAATCTAAAGATCGAAATTGAAAGTCTCCTCTTTGTATATATATATATATCTTTAGTATCACGGAAAATGTTAATATTACAGCAGGTGTTTCCATTTGTAACTGTGACCTTCATATGATGGCAACTAAAAAAAGTTGTTTGTGCGGTGCTTCAGGTTGATATCCACATCATGACTAAATACGTACCATTACTTTGGGCGTAAGTGCTAGATGTTTAAATAAGGGCTGTCCGACTAAACCAGGGTCATGTAAGTGTCATGTTTTGTCATTTAAATGTTTATGTATGACTTCACCTTTTCCAAAGCTTTCCAGTGGGCCATGTTGGGAGTCTTTGGCAGGCTGGATCTGGCCCCCAAGCCTCATGTTTGACAAGTTGTGTTAAATGTATTGAGTGTGAGCTTACAGCTTTCTTTTTCTGCAAATAAGATCACTGCAGTCTCGTATCTCACAACAAACTTCAGACTGTGGCAGCAGGAAGTGGACACTGATAACACCACTTCCACAGTAACCTCACTTGAAATATGTCAACATTTTGCCGTCATTAAGTAACATTTGCTCTTCCTGTCTTTCTTGTTGTTTTCCATAACTCAAGGAACTTGTACAGCTTTTCAGTTAAGACTAGTGCATGCAAACACATTTGTTCTGTCACCCCACCAGCCATCTGGAAGTTGTTTAACTACTAAACTTGATGAAACAATACAGAAACTGAAGTTTCCTGTTATAATTATCGGTCATTGCTTTTAAACACAAACCAGATGGGCTTGTAAAGCAAAACAAAATGAGATTACAAACAAGGACCATTCTTAAAAACTGCAAAAAGTTACAAATTATTCTGTAGTATAACTTTTTTTAATAGTCACACAGGCTGGAGGCTCTACTCTCCAATTCAAAAATCACAAAAATTATACAAAAAGTATAAAAATAATCACAACAGACAAAATACTTTTTCAGTAGTCGGTCTGTTTAACTAAACATTAACCCCAGTTGTCTGTGTCCTGCTTTGAGCATTTCGATCTATTTTCCCGACCGGACCGTATCACTGTAGCTCCTTAAAGACGAGCAGTTAGAAAAAAAGCTCCAGGAAAAATGCATGATGGACCGGCAGGTCGAGTCTTTGTGGGATTTCGGCCATTGAGAGCACGTCTTCGGTCATGAGGAAGGCGATGGGCCCGACGCGGGTCCACACACACTTCTCACACAGCGGCCCGCCTTGAGACAACCCATCGGTCTGCAGGAGGGCAAAAGTAGAAACAAGAATTAAATAATATTCTTATATTATAATATTATCCTTTACATCAAAGAAGGGTCTTACACATCGCATCTGCTGTCGGCACATGATGAAGGCTGAGCCTGGGGTGATGCAGTTGGGACAGTTTGCGATGGAGCATGGGAGAGGCTGGTCGCTCTTCAGTAGGGAACTGGGCATCTCTGACCTAAAAAAGTACTCCTAGAGATAACAGTGAGAAATGGCAGACAGTTTCATTTATATGGATAAAACCGCCTGGAATACAAGGAGCAGGACATTTGATAGACAGTCTGGGAGCGCGCACGCTAAAAACCAAACCTATGAGCCAGATCCAGCCCACCCGTGTCACCCAGCTGTTGCTGTGATGTGCACTGATACTCGTAAAGCATAAACCATGTCAAACTACATGTGGCACAACTTTTAGCTTTTGAGTTTCACAAGGCTGAACATGAAAAGAATCGTCTATGTACAAGAACAAAACGAATAGATGCCCATAGTAACAGTAGCTGGTCTTAGTGACTCAGCTATAAGGTGGCCGTTCTGACAATAGTTTTACATTTGGCTGGAGTCAGCGTCACTGCTGGCAGCATGATATGATACCTAGAACCTACAGAGGTTGCACAGGTAGTCTCACATCATTATCTTTCATTGCCAAAAGGTTTGCAGTGTCTCCCAGCACAGTCTAAGAGAATGGAGAAGATTCCAGCAGACAGGCAGTTACTTCAGTCTCAGACCAATCTAAAACAGACTTTGTGAGGGTGGCCTAAGGACCCAACATCCTCTACTGGGCCCTGTGTTCACTGCCTGGCATTGGTATTTGTCATATGATATCAGAATTGGCAGTTCTACCACTGATGCCCTGTGAGATAACAACAGGTTCACCCTGAGCACATGTAACAGACGTGAAAGGGTCTGGAGAAGCCATGGAGAGCATTATGCTGCCTGTAACATTGTTCAGTATGACCAGTTTGGTAGTGGATCAGTGATGGTCTGGGAAGCATATCCATCGAGGGACACACAGACCTCTACAGGTTAGGCAAAAGCACCCTGACTCCCATTAGGTATCGAGATGAAGTTCTTGGTGAGACCCTACGGTGGTGCAGTGGGTGCAGTTCGTCCTCCAGATGAACACTGAAATTACCGTGGTAACAACACTCCATGAAAAAGAAACAATACAGGGCCCATAAGTTTTGGTAGTAATTTATAGACAGAGAAGTGAAAGCCACTTGAGAAAACACAGGAAGTATAAAAGCAGAGCAAACATGATCAGCTATTTCTGTTTCTTCTTGCTTCAGGGAGATTCCTTCACTGTTTAAAGCTGCTATCGTATTGGAATCTGTTTCCTTAACCATCACACGTATATATAAAATCCTTAAACCATCTAGGAGGAGACAGAGGGTAAACTGTAAACGTAAACTGCACTTGCGATGGCAGCATTAACTTCATTGCTGTTGTGTTACCAAAGTTTCAAACTCTGTGTGCACTTTTTTTTTTTTCAAAAAAAAAAAAAACAAAACTGAGGTGAAGGTGTCATTACCACATACCCCTCCCCAAACAGAATCCAACAACCACCCAAGAAGCAAAAAGAAAAGACAACAGCAGCAGACTATTATGGCCATGCAATTTCCCCACCACTCCTTTTAGAGTGTGCGTTTTAAACTGTGTTTGGCTTTCTGCAAAAACTGATCTCACTGACTCTGCTCCCAACATCTGTACACCGACTGGGCTGTATTTACAATGGGAAAACTTTATCGTGGAGTTCAGGCAACAGTCTATGTTTACAAAAGATAATCAAAGCTTGATAAAACCTCCCTAAACAGAAAACGTTTTAGTTTAGCTGTACTGGAAATATAAGGGGCTGAAAATCAAAGTCCTTTGAGTCACTGGAAATGCTAATTAACAAATACAGTGCTTTCAAAATACATCAGATCAATGAGAAAAAAAAATCATACTGGATATCTATACTGATATGGGAACAAAATATAATAATCGTTCCACAGACGATGCCATATCTCACCTGCTCCACACATCCCTGAGTCACCTGGACACTGGCAGAGGGAATTATGTTAGGATGCTGTTCGTGGACTACAGTTCAGCATTCAACACAATAATTCCCTCTAAGCTTTTCACCAAGTTGACGGATCTAGGACTCAGCTCATCACTGTGTCAGTGGATCCTCAACTTCCTCACAGACAGACCCCAATCAGTGAGGGTAGGAAAACAAGTCTCCCCCTCCATCTCACTCAGCACTGGAGTGCCTCAGGGCTGTGTTTTAAGCCCCCTGCTGTACTCACTGTACACTTATGACTGTGTAGCCACATCCGACACCACCTCCATTGTCAAGTTTGCTGACGACACTGCTGTTGTGGGCCTGATCTCCGACAACATCGAGACGGCCTACCTGGAGGAGATTAGGAACCTGGAGACCTGGTGCCAGGAGAATAACCTCCTCCTAAACATCAGCAAGACTAAGGAGCTGATCGTGGACTTCACTACAAAGCAGGCGAGGAATTACAAACCCCTCATCATCAGTGG
Source organism: Diplotaxodon limnothrissa (assembly GCF_057381915.1). Classification (NCBI taxonomy): domain Eukaryota; kingdom Metazoa; phylum Chordata; class Actinopteri; order Cichliformes; family Cichlidae; genus Diplotaxodon; species Diplotaxodon limnothrissa. Next base: position 4,994,247 of record NC_140612.1, on the reverse strand, counting down.
CACGCCAGTGGAGAGAGTGGACAGTTTCCGATACCTGGGTGTCCACATCACTCAGGACCTGTCATGGTCCTGTCACATCAACACCCTGGTTAAGAAAGCCCGTCAGCGTCTCTTCTTCCTCAGAAGACTTAGAGACTTCCATCTGCCACTGAAGGTGCTCAAGAACTTCTACTCCTGCACCATCGAGAGCGTCCTGACGTCAAACATCTGCACCTGGTTTGGGAACAGCACCAAGCAGGACAGACGAGATCTGCAAAAGGTGGTGCGCTCGGCAGAACGCATCATTCAATCAGAGCTCCCTGACCTGCTGTCCATCTACACCAAGCGGTGCAAGTCCAAAGCTAGGAAGATTATGATGGACCTCTCCCATCCCAACAATTGACTCTTCTCACTGTTGAGGTCTGGGAAGCGCTTCCGCTCCCTTAAGGCCAAAACAGAGAGAATGAAGAGGAGCTTCTTCCCCCAGGCTATTCGGGGCCTGAACCAGGTGTAGGACTGGACTCTCCCAACACGTCACTATAAGACTGGACTCTCACACACGTCACCACACGCACCACCACACATTTCCTATAATCCTATAATTCCTATAATTTATAATCCTTATCTTTATAATCTCTTCTGCTATTTGCACATTCTTTACTGTAAATTCCTAAGTTAATTTGTAAATTTTTGTAGTAAATTGTAAATATTGTAAAACTTTTCTTCTGTCATTTAATGGTCGGGCATTGTACAGCTACAAGCATTTCACCCCCATGTCATACTGTGTATGGTTGTGTGTGTGTGACAAATAAAATTTGAATTTGAATTTGAAAATAACAAAAGGATGTCACATCATTTGATGGAAATGAAAATGATCATCCCACAGAGGGCTGAATTTAAAGACACCTTGAAAATCAAAGTGAAGAAAATGATGCTGCAGGCTGTTTCAATTTGCACCACCAAACCAGCCACGTTTGATGATGAAGCACAGTGTTCTCCATGGCTTCTCCACACCCTTTCACGCTTGTAACAACCCTCCTAGAAATCTCCTCCATGCTCTTCAGACTGTGCTGGGAGACACAGCAAACCTTCTGGCAAAGACATGCATTGATGTCCCATGTGAAAGAGTTGGACTACCTGTGCAACCTCTGTAGGGCCCAGGTACCTCCTCATGCTGACCCTAGCTTAGCTAAATGCTAAACTAGTGGAGAAACAGTCAGAAAAAAAGATGAGGAAAAACTTTCAGTGTCCAGCAAGTCATGTCTTTTTTTCCTCTGACAAAAGGGAAACACTGAGCACCTTCTTATATTATATTTTGTATTGAGGAAAGGGTGATTAGTGTTTGTATATACTGTCAAACAGTGATCACTGTCAAGAAGTGGTATTAAAAAAAGATTTTTTTTTAAAATTGTTGGCACAGCTGCCTGTTATAGCAGTCGCTGTTCTACTTCACTGCTTTTTTATTTATTTTTTTTATTTTCACACTGAAAGATCTGCTGCCTGGAATAAATCCTGTAATCAGCTTGGGTCGTCTTCCAGATCCTGAAAGGAGTGACCCATCTGAATATCTTGTACTTACGTACAGATTTTAAGAAATCGCTCAGAAAGACATGACCAAATTTTGTAAATCTACAATTCTCCATTTAATTTTCCCAATTCTTGTTTTTGGAAGTCATTAAAAATATCTGCTGTGTAATCATTCCACCTTGGAAAAAGAATAGTTCAAAGAAATCCCCCCAAAAAGACCCACATAATTATGACAGTCATGCCCATGATGAGTGTATGGAAACTTCCAGCACAACTGTGTTTGTTTCATGGAGCTGGAGCTGCATTTAAACTTCCCCGGCCACATTCTGTACCTGGCTTTGGGGTTTTTCAGTCCGGAAGGCAGCAGAGGGATTGATGCATTTTTGGACTGAAAGTCATGCGAACCTGGTCATGTTACTGCAAAGAAATACTTCTTTGTCCTGAATACTGTACTGCCACGTGTAAAATGTGCTGAAAAGTAATTTTTGGAGGAAATTCTGTCTTTGAATCATAATGGAAAACACATGGATCCAAACCACCCTCAGTGCCACTTACTGGAAATTACGGGACACACAGTAAGGGAGAAGCAGCATTGCAGTAATCTGAAACTAGGAAGTCAACGACACTGTGTGGCTTCAAGCGTCAATAGGCGAAAGGGTTGACAACGTGAAGCTGGGCGGGTCCCGAGTTGAGAGCAAGGGGCAGCTTTTTTTCGTTCTTTAAATTTTCTCATTTCTTCATTCTTTTAAATGTGCTCCAGGTTGTGTTTAATGCTGTAACTGCTGTCACAGTCATTTCTCAAGGTTTGGTTTAAATGAAGTGCATCTATTCTCATGACCGTGTTGTTTTGATGCCATTATGAGGTTTACATGTGAAGGCGTTACTGAAACTGCACAGCAATAGGATAAGAAGTGAGATGCACAGTGAGAGTTTCGTACCCCAGCCATTGTGATGATGCGCCGGATGTTTTTTGTGATGATGAGAGTCGTTTTGGCACGAGTGACAGCCACGTACAGCAGGTTCCACTCATCGTCAGGAATTTTAGCTGTGTGTCGGGGGGAGAAACAACAACAGTTAAACAACATTCCCGCTTTCAGGTAGAAATCATCCTCCTTACTAGACGTGCTTCATGCCACTCGTGATAAAAAGGTCCAAGAAAAAAACAACAACAACCCAAAAAACATAACATACCAAATGAGAATTCAGGACTGTGGCGCAGGTTGTGCTTAGAACAGGGAACCTTGACAAAGTCATCAGTGACCATCACGGTGTCAAACTCCAGACCTTTAGACTTATGGACAGTTCCAACTATGAAGTCTGGAAGGAGAGCCAGAACACAGAGCGGAAAAACAACACTCATTAAAAGAAAGACTCCATCCTCCAGACAATTAAAGTCATCTAATCCTGAAAGAAAAAAGAGAGACAAAAGAAAAGATGTTCCAGCTCATGTGAACATCTCCATAACAATAAAATAAATAGTCTATAGTTGCTGATGGTGAGGTTTGAGAGACAAAGACTGTCACTGAGTAAGAAGACGACGAGTCCCCTGCTTTTTTTCCTCTTGCTTCACTTCCTGGTGCTTGTTCCAATTTCAACAAATCAGCATCAAATTAAATAAAAAATTATTAAACACATAGAAAATTATTGAGTGTCGGCAGTGGTTATAGTGATGGCTGTCATCCATGTCATTTAAGCCCCTGGCATGACGCATGAAGTCATCACGAGAAGATTTATAGACATCACTATAAGGTTAATGTGAATGAGTCAGCAAAGGGATTTGGAATAATCTTCAAATTATTTAGAACAAATCCACTGTATTTTACTGTGATGGAGTCTGTACTGACCACCCCAACACAACAAACCAGGGTAGAAGTTTTTATTGGATGCAGATTCATATTTCAGGAGCTTTCACATGTACATGCAGTTAAAGAAAGGAACTGTGCAGAACTGACTGAAATCAAAGGTGCAGCAGGACAAAATAAGAGCTGGGAGTCAGTTTGCCAGTTTAAAAAAAAAAAAAGAAAAACATGAAAGGATCCATCCTGCCTTCTGTCAACCATTCAGGCTGTGTCTTGATTCATGCTCAGTCATCCAGATAAGTAAATCCCAAAGAAGATTCTGTTCTTCTGGACGTAGCGTTTTCAGTGCGAGAAACGTTTCTTCACTCATCCAAGTGACTGCAACTGTACTTTTTATAAGATTGGGGAAACCCGCAGTGAGCTGAGACTGAAGAAGTCACTTGGATGAGTGACAAAACGTTTCTCGCACTGAAAACGCTACGTCCAGATGAATAGAATAAACTTTTGTGCATTGAGGCTGTGGGTACTGGTAGTGTAGTGATATAGGGAGGATTTTCTTGACACACCTTTGGGTCCATTATCAACAACTGAGCATTGTTTAAACATGACAACCACATGAAAGAAGTCCCAATGTACCCATCAGAAAACGGGTACATTGTGTCCTCCAAATCTGAGGTCATAGTCCTCAGCCGGAAAAGGGTGCAGCGCCCACTCCAGGTTAGGGACGAGTTTCTGCCCCAAGTGGAGGAGTTTAAATATCTCAGGGTCTTGTTCACGAATGATGAAGAAGAGAGCGGGAGTTCGACAGACGGATTGGTGCTGCAGCTGCAGTGATGCTGATGCTGTACCGGTCCATCATGGTGAAGAAAGAGCTGAGTGTAAAAGCGAAGCTCTCAATTTACTGGTCGATCTACGTCACTAACAGGAGATTCACATCATGTATGTGCAGCTGACAAATCTGAAGCAAGTCTGTGATTATGTTATGTCATCATGAAACAAAAACTGAAGTGGAACTGGAAGCAGAGCTTTCAAATGGACAGCAAACACAAGCAAATTCAAGAATAGCTAAAAATGAAGTAATGGATGTTTATGCTCCACCAAAGTAAAAAAAAAAAAAAAGTCTGAATTCCCCAGAAATGCTGTACAAACATTTGAATCTGGCTGCATGCAAAAATCTGAAGGGGATTTTTTATGAGTGTGGTTAAAATAGCACCATGTAGAAAGCAGAAGTTGTCTTTTTTCCTCCCACGACACGATATTCCTCACTATTGTAGTTACATCGTATCCTACTACGTTCTAAACGGAAATACAAAATCCAGTTTTTCAGTGAATGTAAAACCTAAAGAAACAAGCAAGAATCAGGAAAAAAACTGAGCTGCCGTTTCTTCATTTTTCAGCAAACACAAAATTATTTTAACTTCTAAAATCAATCCCGCTTTTGATACCCAAAAAGACATTTGCCATCCTTATTTGAGGAAAGGAATAAGTGTTTCTATCTTGGCCAGGTCTCCCTTGAAAAAGAGGTTTTTAATCTCAATGAGATCTTCCTGGTTAAATAAAAGGTTAAAAAAAATAAATTAAATTCTTTTTAGTAACTGAAGTCACTTTATTAAGTTATTGTTTTTCCAGGCTTCTTTGTGGATAATGCAGTGTGTGTGTGTGTGTGTACCTGCGTGTGTGTGTGTGTGTGTGTGTGTGTGTGTACCTGCATTGCATAAGTCGTTTTCAGAACAGGCCTTCAGTCTTGACACCAGCTCGGGGATTCGTTTCCGATACTTTTCCACGATGGTCACCTTTGCTTGGAGTTCATTATCTTCTGTTTGTTCAACATATTTTTTGAAAGCAAAGAAGGGATTCTCACTTCGACGAGAGGCGAACGAGCGGATCAGGGGGTCCCTGATGTCTGAAAGCAGAGAAAGTTCAACATTAGTGTCCGAAGTTTGAGTTCTTTGAAACGCTGTTTTTCCTTTTTTTACTTCATTTGTAAAACTAGAGCAATAACACAGCACAGAACAACGGAAATAAAGAGATTATTAAATATGTCCTGATCGTGGTTAAAAGGAGGAGTATGAATAAGGTTGATTATCACTGCAGGGTTATGGACTTCGTGGACATCTTTAATATTTGGATCATAATCAGAGGAAAGATGTTACCTCATGGATCTTTGAATACCTGAACTTCCAAAACACATTTGGGAACTTTTCATGAGTTTTTTAAACAAACAGTAAATGAAAGTGCTTGAGAACCGGACTCCCCACCAAATCTTTTGAACTGAACAAAACTTTTCAGATGAGAAGTGAAACGTCTTTGGAAACCTAAAAAATGAATCCCATTACCTTCAAGTTAAGCGCCTGACCTGGATGACTGAACCTACACAAACAAAGCTGTTGAAAGCACTAAAAGCCTTTTACCTAAAGGAAATAAATTATAATTACAGAATAAAAACTTTTTCATGGGCCAGAGATACACTTTGTTATTTACTTTTTTTTCCTTCCCCTAAACAAAGCAACAATATGATTATTAGGATTTTGAAAGTTGCTGCTAAACAGCCACCTTCAGTCCCCACAATCTAACAGTGGCTGGTAAGATATGTTCGGCTCTGGTATCAATGGCAAGCTATAGAGCCACTCCAATCAGAAGATGGAGCAGATGGTCTAAAAAGTGGTCAATGCAGTTTGAAAGAGCAGATGGATTAAAACATGCATACAATTTATTTATTTGGCAAAGCAAATATACCACAAATATACTCCTGTCACAATAGTCTCATGCTATGAGAAATGCTATATTCCATTGCTGTGTATCATTTTATTCTTACAGTGAGGTCTTCGTTCTCCTTCTTGGAGCTGCTGCCCTGTTTGCTGCAGCAGGTGCCATACATCCATGATACGGTCCAGCCCGATGTTCTTTATATCCTGAGGGAAAATATCAATATCAGGTACTGATTTCTAAACGTTACATACATTGATAACAAACAATAAAGTCTTCATTTTTGATCAAATTTAACCCGCAACGTAACGCATCCCTTCGTATAATTATATGTGGATACACACTCACGCCAATGAAGTGGAGCCTGCAGCTGGGATTTGCATCTGTAAGTCGAACGGCTTCACTAAACACGCCGAAATTGCACCTAGATAAGATGGCTGTCTTCCCTCGGCTTTGGCATGCACCTGCCCCCACAGCCTCAACGACTCTGTCTGCAGCATTGTCACACACCCCGCCTACAGAATAAATAAAACAGTCAAAATCAATTATGCTCAAGTCTTTAAAAAACTGAAACTGGTTCTGAAAAACCACATATTTTTTCATTTTTAGGAAGAGTTTACCCTTCTGGTTTCCTCCGACAAGAATTTTCTGAACTCCCTTGCAAACTTTGAGGATGGTGGCACCCACATAGGCGATCTCAGCACCAAATCGAAAGCTCTGGACAACATAAATGGCATGAAGGTTTAATAATAGGAGCAAAAAGATTATACATGCTTGATCCTTTTTTTTAATAAAGACATTTAGAATTTACAGTTGAATAGCAGGGGAAAGTATAACTGCAAACTTTATAACATGCTTCAATACAATTTTATTTATACAGCACCAAATCACAACAACAGTCACCATTTGAAGGTAAAGACCCTACAATAACACAGAGAAAGCCCCAATAATCATACGACATGAGCAAGTACTTGGCGACAGTGGGAAGGAAAAACTCCCTTTTAACAAGAAGAAACCTCTGGCAGAACCAGGCTCGGGGAGGGGCGGCCATCTGCTGTGACCGATTTATTTAGGGTGAGAGGAGGAAAAGATGCACACGAGGCAGTTGTCTTCCTGCTTGCAGGTGTCAGTCAGCTACTTGACACACGCCAACATAAGCAGGTTAAGTGAAGATAACATGCTACTTGAAACTGATAGCAGTTTTTCCTAGTGACATCATAATTCCTGCTGGAATATTTGGAAGAATCAGCCCAAGTGAAGCTGCAATCTCCCACGTTTAAGCTGAATGAGTGAGATGGTCACATGTCCTTTAATCTTCTTCAACTGCAACCTGATGTGCATTGTAACTGCTGATGTGCATGACTATGAGCTACTAGCTAATATTAGCTACTACTAGATTTAAGGTTTTAACTTTTCCTTGGAACTCCAAACTGACTGACAACATGCCGAAGGAAACTGCCGGTGTGGTCGCACTGTGCTAAAATGGAAAACGGATGGCCAAAAAGCTGAGTTTAAGCTTTGTTTACATGTCACCAGACTGTATCTGATGCCTCCTCTTTCATATAAACAGATCCCAAATTCAACAGTTCAACTCTTCTGGGACAGCTTTCTACAAGATGTAGGAGTGTGTTTATGGGAACAAAAACATTCTTTTTGATGATTATTCCAAAAGCACATTTGAGGTCCAGACTGTTCCTGCAAAGTTTGGAGCATGAAGTTGTGCAACATGTTTTGGTATGCTGAAGCGTTAAGGGTACCTTTCAGTGGAACTAAGGGGCTAATCCAACGCTTTGCATTCCGCTTGATGATGCAAGGCTTGAATGCAGCTGCTCAGGCATGAAGCTCTATACCCACCGCTCTTGAGCTAATCGGAAGCTTACATGAACTTTGGAGGTCTGCGGCGATTGATTTTTCAGAAAGCCTCTGCACACTATGGGCCTCGGCACCTGCTGACCTCGTTCTGTGATTTTATGCGGCCTACCATCTCATGGCTGTGTCGCTGTCATTCTCAATCGTTTCCCCTTTGTTATAATATCACTAACATCTGACTGTGGAATATTTAGTAGCGAGGAGCATGTGGCATCTATCACGGTACCACACTGGAATTCACTGAGCTCTTGAGAGCGATTCTATCACAAATGTTTATAGAAGCAGTCTGCATGCCTGGGTGATTTTATCCACCTGTGGTCATGGAAGTGACTGGAACACCTGAATTCAATGATGTAGATGGGTGAGTGAATACTTTTGGCAGTATAGTGCATCTTTCTTCTTTTGCTGTATTTGTCAACTTTGACACATCTGATGCATTTTCTGTCCACGTTTACCACGGTGTGTTTGGGTAGTTGTGTGTACCTGGGTGAGGTAATAGATGTGGGTGTGTTCAACAACATTCAAAGCATTAACAGCTCCTCTGAAGGTGTAGATCTGCTGATGAGGATCGCCAACCAGGATTTTCCCACAGCTCTGAGACAGCAGCACATCCATGATGGCTGAAACAAAACAAACAACAGTCAGTGGACAACATGAAAGCATAAAAGCTGAGCTAAATCATCAAGGATTTGCTTTTCTGCAAACATGTGAGCCTGTGGGAGTATTTCAGTACCGGGAGTGCAGTCCTGGGCTTCATCAATGAAAAGAGCATTGTATGCACCCGACAAGCAAGGCTTTGGGTCTTGGAGCTGCCATAACTTTAGGTAACCTGGGAATGAAATGTTCCAGGGATCCTCCATCATTTCTTTACACAACGTAGTAAACATAATTATATTTCTTCATTTCACAGTTGGCGTACCATCGTGGGTCATGTAATAGGCATCTTTTGACTTCTCATTCAGATCCTTCATTTTTTTCCAGATTCTCTGTGCATCACGGACGACCAACTGAAACAAGGATTTCATGATAACACAAAACACACTTTAGATGTAGCTTCATAATAATTTACTTCATAGGTACAGCGCCGATCTTTTATATACTTTAAAACGTTTATACCAGTTTTTCATCATGATCTATATCCTTGCGGAAGTTGTTTTTAGTCACACGAGAGTTGGGAACATGTCTTATAGTGATGGTTTCATCTGTAGAAGCCATAAAGGCATTGAGGGTTGTCATAACCACTTTGGCCTTGGTGAAGCCACCGCGGCCTTTGGGCAGAACAGAACTGATGGCGAAAGCCTTCATGTTAAAGGTCAGCTTGTCACGGAATTTGTATCTGAAAGGGAGAGAAGAGAGCACGATAGTATTAAAACGAAGGCCTGCCATCACGAGCATCTGAGAACTCTGATTCTCACCTCTTCCCTACGTCATTATAGGCCAACGAGTGGACGGTCTTGCAGTCCACGTTCCTGGGGAAGCGGCGGCGTGCCTCCGAAGCCACAGAATTGTTGAAGGCCACATAAAGGAAGCGAAGGTCCGGCCGCTGCTCAGCGTACTTCACTAGTGTGGTAGTCTTCCCAGTACCTGTGTCACACAGCACTGACCTTTAATGAAGCTACGACACAAAGACCCGTCATCTGCAAATGTAGCCTACATCACACAAGCTGCACTGATGACAAAAGATTCATATTTTACATCTATGTTCCCTACGGGCTGACGGCATCTTTATACCACTGTCTGCTGCAGAACCTTAAAGAGACCGGAGGTAAAAGGGCTCATTTCAGGCTAAAAGGCTTCATGTAATCATGTAATGCTCCTCCAGGGCAATCCCACAGCTATAACATAAAGAAATGAGCGTATAAAAATGAGCATATTAGACCCATTTTACCAAGGTGTTATAAAGGAGAAAGAGCGCCCCCTGGTGATGTCTCAAATCCTATAGCATTAAACGTATTTAGTGCAGACAGTACACGCAATGGGAACGAATGGGAAAAGTTAATAAAAATGGATATTGCAGTGTTGTTCTTCTATAAACATTCAATCCACTGGCCAGTGACACATACTCTGGCTGGCCTAAAAGATTCATGTAAGGGCACTGTCTCCAATTCCACTTCTTTACTGTACCTGCAAATGCTATTATCTTAACCACGTGGTCATCCTGGATATTGTGGCTGAGGATCTGCTGCTGTTCTTGCGTGAGGTGGATCTGGGGCCGCCTAGCAGAGACACCAGAAACAAACAAAAAAAGTGCTAAAACTCCTCAAGCATCAGTCCAGCTCTAATTATTTAAATGTCTGCTGAATATTACATATACAAGTTCAGAAAAAAGAAAATCACACTGGCTGTTAGTTTATTATGTGAATAAGCAAAAATCAATCAGAAAAAAATGGTCTCCAGTGAATTAGTTTGGCCTGCAGTTTGAATCCCTCTTAAGACCGTTAAACAAACATCATGAGCTGAAACATGATTAGATCCAGAAAAAAAAAAGAAAAGGACTGAACCTCCATCAAGGAAGGTTTAAGCAACTTGCAAGTAATTATGACGGTATAAGAGGAGGAGGACTCGCTCTTTATGTAAACAACCGCTGGTGTTCCTCTAGTCACGTTAAGGTGAGGACGGCTGTGCGTAATAAACATACTGAACTGTTAGCAATTGGTCTTCGACCATATTATCTACCGTGAGAGTTTTCCCTCGTCATAATCATCATTGTTTACTCCCCTGGGCAGGGCTGATCACAACCTTGTCCACCTCCAGCCCTTTTACAAACCTATCATCCCAAGGCAACCTGCAGTCACAAAAATTGTTATAAGATGGACAAGGAAGACAGAAGAGACTCTGCAGGGCTGCTTTGAGGCAACGGACTGGGATGTTCTCTGTAATGCTCATGGGGACAATTTTGACAATCTGACTGGCTGTGTTACAGACTATAGCAACTTCTGTGCGGAAAATGTGGTTCCCAAAAAAAAAAAAACATTCATTGCTTCCCCAACAATAAACCTTGTCACCCAAGGTAACATCAAAGCTACGCTAAACAAGAAAAAGATTTTTCAGAAACTGTGACAAAGAACAGTTGAAATGTGTGCAGAAGGAGCTTAAAGCCAAGACTGCTGAGGGAAACAAGTCCCTCAGAAGAAAGCTGGAAAGCAAACTCCAAGAAAACAATACCAGGGAGGTGTGGAAGGGAATGTGGGCCATTACTGGCCTGAGACAAAAGAGAGGTGTGTGGATGGATGGGGATGTTGAATGCGCAATCAACCTAAATCTGCACTTCAATAGGTTTGACTGCCCTGCATCTCCTGTCCCCACACCCAGCTCTTCCCATCTTCTCCATCCCCCCCCCCCCTCCTGCTCCCTCAGCCTGTCTCTCTTTGTCCCTCTCAGCAGATGACATCAAAGGGGAACTGTGCATACTCCACTTCAGCAAAGCTGCTGGCCTTGATAGTGTCTGTTCCAGGGCCCTCAGGTGCTGTGCTGCCCAGCTGTCTAGAGCTCTATATCAGATCTTTAACATGAGTGAAACTGCAGAGGGTCCCATCACTCTGGAAGACATCCTGCCTGGTTCCTGTCCCCAAAAAGATCAACCCGTCGATCCCCAGTGACTACAAGCCAGTGGCTCTGACCTCACACGTCATGAAGACGCTGGAGAGACTCACCTGCATCTGCTGGTGGAGCCTTGGCTGAACTCCTTAAAGTTTGCTTATCAACCCCATATCGCCGTGGAGGACGCCATCACCTACCTGCTGGACCAGGCTTATTCTCATCTGGACATTGTTGAGAGCATTGTGAGGGTCATGTTCTTCGAATGCTTTTAACACGATCAGTCCATCACTGCTGGGCAATAAGCTCAAGAAAATGCAGGTGGATGCATCAACGGTAGCTTGGATTACGGACTATTTAACAAATTGACCACAGCATGTCTGGCTGAAGAGCTGCCACTCGGATAACATCCTAAGCAGCACGGCAGTGCCACAGGGACTGTCCTATCACCATTCCTCTTTACCCTCTACATGTCTGACTTCAGGTACAAGTCTCAGTCATGTCATGTGCAGAAAGGAGGAGGAATACAACAGTGTGGTGGACAGCTTTGTTGTGTGGTGTGAGCTAAATCATTTCCAACTTAACATCGCAAAGACAAAGGAACTGATTGTCGACTTTAGGAAGCATGCTCCTCCTCCTACCCCTGTAACCATCAGAGGGGCTGTTGTGGAGGTAGTTGAGGACTACCGGTACCTGGGGGTACACACTGACTGTAAACTGGACGGTCCAAGAACACAGAAGCTGTCTTCAAGAAAGGCCAGAGCTGGCTTTTCCTACTGATGCAGCTTAGGTCCTTTAATGTTTGTAGGAAAATATTTACCAAGTTCTATCACTCTGTGGTAGAGAATGTTGTGTTCTTTGCAGCTTTGTGCTGCGGCAGTGGGGTGAAGACAGCTGATAGCAACAGGCTGAACAAGGCTGGTTCTGTCCTGGGTGTCAGACTGAGAACCTGATGGAGGTGTCTGAGAGGAGAATGCTAGAAAAGTGTCTCAGTATCATGGACAACCCTTCTACGCCTCCATGATGGGCCATCGGAGCACACGTAGGGAAAAAAAAAAAACAAAAAAAAAAAAACTCATCGCCTCTGAATGCAGAACTGACCACCACAGGAAATCCTTCCTGCCGGTGGCAATAAGACTGTACAACTCTTCTTTCATCGGTAGATGATTTTCTAGGATTAATATGATTGTATTTTGTTCTCACTCAGATTGTGCAATATTATTCACCTGTATGTTACTGAATGTTTGTTTCATCCCCCCATCATATGCTGCTACTCTCTTTATTCATTGCACTAACATTATGTCACTTGTCATAATTACTTGTAGTAATAGTTATGTTATTTTATCTGCGCTCATTTTTTCTCTTGTTGCATTGACCATGTTTGCGACAAAAGAATTTCCCTCGGGATAAACAAAGTTCTTCTTATCTTAATCGGTTAATGGGCTTCACCTAATGAGAGTTTACCAGAGCTGACTGAAACTGCTGAGAATTATAGGATCAGTTGGAATAAATTCTTGCAACAACAAGAGAAACGCTTCAAATCACATACAGAAAGAAAGCTTGCTGAGCCGCTCTTATTCAGTCTTCTCAAAGTATTGAATAAAATATCGATATTTAGCGTCCCTGTATCGGTATTACAGAGCTAACATATTTTGACCTCACCTGCTCTGTGGAGAGTTGACAGGGAACGGGCCATTCTCCATCAGGTGGAGGACATAGTAAATGTTGTAATGCAACCTGAGCAGGCAGAAAAAAGAAAAACAAACAGTGTGACGAATGATGAGAACAGAAATCCGGATTGCTACTCGTTATTCATCTTACCTGTTACTGACAGTGACTTTGTTCCTTTCTAAAGCGAGCAGCATCATGGCCATGTGGCAGAGGTACTCTGTGATGGCCGAGTGTGACATGCAGCCCGTGAGCAGAGACACTAAGGCCTGCACATCACCAACACCCTCACTCAGGATCAGTATGACAGCCATGGCTGCATACGGGTTAGGACCCTGGAAATCAGATCCATTGTGGACACACTTTAAAACTCAGATTGTCTCTATATGATCACATGGCATTTTTTATGTATTAATGAGTGAGTCATACAGTAATTCCAAGGTTAAAGTGCTTCTGAACATCAGAAATACGCAGTCTGATGGAGGCCTCAGCTTGAGGGAAAAGGCGATGTTTCTTTACACGCTCCAGAACGTCATCTGGCCTCAAGCGCTCTCCAACCTTATGCTGAGCCATTAAACTGATAATAAAGACAACACACACAAACACACAGAGTGACATTTTAAAAATGAGAAATTGATATCAAATTCCAGTCACACACACACACACACACAATGTGAGATCAGCTTATTTACACTTTTTTTTTTTACAGCGAGGGTGGCCACAGCAACTCGTATACAGGAGAGACTTGCATCACTTCCCAAACCAACCTTCCCAGTCAGATCAAAAACAGTCATATTGGAATCATATTAACCAGAAATACATGAATAATTTTCTGCAGTTCTAGGCGAGACTTCATGTGGTGGACATTTTACAAGAACTTCAACTGTTTTGTAATTTTTCTTATTAAAGAAAGAGTAACTTACACAACTAGCTTTCGTATGCTGTGCTCTGAAGGTGCTGGCCCTGTTATACCGCTGTTCCTCAGGATGGAGCAGATCTCCATCTCTGTATGCCTCTCTCTCATCATGTAGCGATAGTATTGTTTCTTGAAAGGCACAAACTGTGAAGAGAAGCACATCCAACATGACTTTGACATTTCGCTCCACGTGCTCATTTTGCGATTGTTGTTTGGTGTCATCTTACCGTGCTGTCCTGGACGATGTTCCTCCAGCGATGGCAAACGAGCCTGACATTGAGGTACAGGTCCTGGGCAGGTAGGAGGCACAGCACCTCTCTCAGCACCTCCTCTGGAAGGTCGTCCATGCAGCCCTGGGGTTTCAGCAAGCCGCTTCTGCTGCCCAGGAGCCCAAAGTGGGCATCGGGAAGGGCCTCCACCTCCTCTTCTTCATTATCAATGTCACACTGGTCAAATTCATCATCATTCCCAAACATCTCAGCCGTCATTCCCTCCAGATAATCCACTTGCTGCTCTTCCTTCACCTTAGACTGCGGCATCATCTCAACAGCCAACAGGCTGGCATCGTCAATCTCCTCCTCCTCGCCTGCCTCAGGCTCTGGCATCATCACAGCAGCTAAAAGACTGTCATCGATCTCCTCCTCCTCTGTTACCCTGAGCTGTGGTGCCAAAGGTACAGCCAACAGGCTGATATCGTCATCCTCATCCTCCTCTTCTTCTGCAGCTCTTGGCTCTTCCTTGGAGGTGGAAGGCAGGGAGGATTTGTGCGGACTGGAGCTGAGGACTCTCGCCACAGAAAAAAATTCATTGATACCCTTCTGTCTCCCAGAAGGACTTCCTGTGGCAGGTGCTAAGAGAAAAAGGACAAAGATTTATAATCTGATTCTTTAGACTTTTTGTCAAAAGGCAAAAAATACATCCATAAATCATTGGTTTAGTTTAGTAAGGTTGTCTGTTGTGTTCTTTCATTTCTTTTGGTGTCACTGAGCTGCTAAGTGTTGATTTATCAAATTCTAAGGTCTTTGCCGATCTCTGATAGTTTTATTGGTGGTTTTCAGCCTTATTTGCTCCAACATATCTTTGGGTCTCATATTTAAAATTGCATTAAATTTACAGTTAAATGCAGTGCACTTCAATCAGAGCTTGACTGCTGGGTTTACAGTCCACTACAAAAACTGTGTCTTCCTCCTAAAGACATGACACAAAGAAGCTGGGGTGGCTGTAGCTCACGTGGTAGAGCAGGTCATCTGTTAAGCAGTCAGCACTTAACAGTTATTGATTGGGTGAATTAATTAGTTGTATAAAGCACTTTGAGTGCTCATATAGAGTTGTAAAGTGCTATATAAGAACCAGTCCATTTAACATTTACCAAGTCACATGCTCAGTGTTCCACACTGTAATAAAAGCTTTACACCACATTACCAAACTTTGGCCGCTTAGTGGGTGTCCTGGGGTAAAGCCCCCGGTTCGGATCACGGTTGCCCATCCTCTGGTTAAAGGTGTGAGGCCGGGTGAGGACTGCTCTTTGTCCCAGTCCATCACAGTCTTCTGCATTCAGGTGCCTCCTCTTGGCCTTTCCTAGGAAACCACACAACATCCAGCCGTGGCAGAACAATTCAAATCACAGTACTGGGATTATCCTGCATGCAGGGTAAGCCTTTCCTTAGATTTCAGCCTACAATTGTTTGCTAACTAGTTTACCATTAAAGATTATATTCAGTTTTGTGGGATAAAACAAGGCAACAAGTCTAAAAAATCTCGTTAAAACTTTATTTTTCGTATACGTGCATTTCAAAAGTAGTACATGAGTACATACAGTGTACTTAGCTTTAAATCCTGAACTTACCTTTAACAGACACCTCCATTTTCTGCTGCTACACCTACAATCTTTCAGTAACAAAGCCCCATAATTTCACGTAAAGAAGTCTTTACACACGAACAGCCTCAGAAAATACACCCAAGCTAACGTCCACAAACGATCACTGCTAGCCCGTGTGTGCCTGCTAACATTAGCGGTACTTCTCCCAGAAGTACTGCTAATGCAAAAACTACTTTAAAAACGCGACTGCTCCTAAATGTAAGCGGACTAATTTAACGTTAACAGGGGTTCATTGGAGAAAACGTTCATGTATGTTTTTGTTTTCGAGGAAAGCTTCTGAAGTTGCAGGTCTGGTGTAATTGGTCGGTTTGTTCTTCTTTGAATCTCAAACCAACTTGAAAGGCGCATCATCGCCACCTACTGGAAAGCTGAAATTCGCATTTTGCGACATCGAGCTAAGTTCCAGTTTTTCAATGGCTTGATCCAGATGCTACAAAGTTTTTGCAAAAGTGAGCAAGAACGATTAATGTAATCAATTTAAAAAACGATTAAATAAAATATAAAAGATTATCCTCTTATTTAAATGACAAACTGATTTGATTAGTAGACCCTTAATATAACAGATAGAACTCTGTTTGGCTTACAGGGCTCATTTACACATTCCCTGATCTTATTTGAAATGGCAGCCATGTTTCTTATGAGCATTTACAACTGTAACAGCAAAAGAATAAAAAAATAATAATAATTTTAAAAAAAATGCATCATAATAGTTCGATGTTGATTAAAGTGAGCACTCTAAGCATTTGCCTTCAAATCATTTTTTGTTCCACAAATTTCTTCACCAAAGCAGTAAAAAGTAAATTTTAAAAAACCAAACAAACAACCGTGTAGTTTCCATATCTTTGTTTGTTAAAGTGTAAATTTTAAAACAGAAGCACATATTCCAGAACAAGTAGGGGGAATATGTTTATTCATGGGTCAGTAATTTCTAAGTGCTAGGGTAAATACAGTACCAATCTCCAGGTAATTGCACCGCATCAATGTTTGAGGCACAGCAGTCACTGAAATCAATAGAGTTCATTTGCTGTACATTACAGAGAAGTTACACTCTTAAAATGTTAATATATCTGCCAATTATGTTACCGTTATCACTTTGTGACAGTTTTTGTGACCATTGGCTCCTTTCCATTCTGAAATGACCAAAGGAGACATGAGCTGGAATTATTCAACTTAGTGAAGTCTGTTTTTTCCCCACAAAGCCAGCTTTTAAACGGGTAATTAGTTTGAGGTGGATTTTTCTCTCATTAAGTCAAACAGTATGTAAGCACATGTAAAGGAATGTTTTCAAATCAGTAAATACAACCTACAAGAACCTGTGTTAAGTCAAGCTATCTTATAAAAACTTGGAAACTACTATTTGTCAGGCTTAAAGCCCAACCATGAGTTATGGTGGAATCTTCACACCAAGAGCAAAAACTGGTCCAGCACATGTAGTGTAAACAGGGCTTCTTCATAGGTTTGCTTTCTCACAGCTTTGAATTCCTCCTCTGACTTCAAGTTTTCAGTTTTGAGTATGATTTTAAACACATAGCTCTATTAGTCTCAAAAGCACAAATATTTTGATTTCACAATTTGAAATAAAAAAAAAAAATCCTCATTTTTAAAAACACACGTCCAAATTTTGTGCTCCTATGCAGAAGCCCCGTGTAACAAAAAAGAGACTATTTCTTCCTGTCAATCCTCATCTTCAGCAGGTTGCCTTCACTGCTTCAGCACAGGCAGCTCTCTTGGCTTAAAGAAGGCCTGAGCCATCCCCATGGCGAAGATGTACACCCTAGCATCCACCATTATTTTTTCCTTCTGCAACAAATCTGTGGGATAAAATGAGGGAAGCTCATGTTAGGCTTTAATTCTTACAGTCTGAATGCTTGCACAAACTTTAGTGTGTGAAAAGTCGCACCGTCTATTTTGGTCTGGAACTCGTCAAGCGGTAAAAGAATAACTTCGACAAATTCTGGAAGGAGAAGATCAATGAAATGGTCACATGGGCCTTTATGTCTGAGGGCTACTTAAAAAGGGAACTGAAACATGACTCACCTCCATCATCTGTGGGGGGGAAAAAAACAACACAAGAGAACAAGTTTAACATAATGATATTGGTTTTTTAAGAAGCATAAAAAGGGAAGACTGAGTTTCTCTTCATGTTTTAGGAGGTTTAACACGTGAACGCTGCATAACAGTGGGACAATCTGATACGGACAGTTCATGTTTGAGTACAGATGCTTATGACAAAGGTAAAACTCACAGGAGACAGCAGATGCAATTAGTCTTGGTATTGTATCGGATCAATAGCACGACAGGATTGATACTTTGTTTCTAAATTGCCAATTGAACTGCAGAGGCTGGAAGGTTTGAATGTCAAAACCAACTGAGACTTTCGAGCCATTACACTAACCCAGACTGCTGCAGTAGGCTTCAGCATTAGATCAGCTGCTCAAGCAGGTGAGCTACAGTGACATGAAGTCACGAAGGTATTGTTAATTTTTAACAGAAAGATCACAAAATCTTCAATTTACAGATTGGAAAAATGATGAACCAACTACTCATTTTGGCCTAACTTTAATTAACACAACCAAAACCTCTAAATGACCATTTCATCCATTTGTGAATGAATTGTTAAGAAAAAAGGGGCACAGGCTTGTTAAGGCAGATACTTTGTGTGTGCTTCAATAAACTACACTACCATAACCTCTTGTTACTCCCAGCAATGTAAAAGCCTGCATGAGAAAAGTGAAGATCCAACTACCAAATGAATTCTAGAAGCTGTCCAAGGAGCTCATTACAGTAACGCATTTAAGCACCAAAACTAATTAAGAGTAAGCTAATATTCTCCTACTCTGACAGAAATCATGTTACAGGAGCAATAGTACAAATAAAAACTCCTTTGTCCCACACACCGTCAAACTGGTTAACTCCTCTCTGGAGGGGAGGGGAAAGGGAAGGACAAAGGAGGGTGGGGAAAACCAAACTAGTGTTTGCAAACAATCACTGAAGAAGAACTAATCACTGTGCAATAGACTGACAATAGTTGAAATGTGCAATAGACATTTGGCTGCTACATCTCATAAATGAGTATATTTCATTGCCTATTTATATATTTTGTATTTATATTTGTATATATGCTAATAGTATATTCTCTCATTCACCTTTACTTTATATTACATTCTATTTCTTTACTATGCAAATTTCTGTTGGCGTTCTGCTACTGGAAACTGAATTTCCTGGAGGAACCTACCCAAGGGATTAATAAAGTTCTATCCAGGTAAATCATAACATTTTGGTACAGATTAGAAGGCCTATTTCTTTTTTTGTTAACAGCACTACACAGTACTGTGTAGTTTCATCTACAACAACTTGAAGTCTCATGACATCTATGTTTTATCATCTGAGGAAAGAAACAATGTGACTAACACAAGAAAAACGAGCAAACATACTTATTAATTCCTGACAGTCTTGTAGTTCGGAGTTCAGCAACGTTACATCCTCTTCAAGACAGTTTCAGAAACGCTGGCTAACAGCTTCAAAAACAGCAGCGCTTACTGACAGAAAACTTCAACATATCCTCAAATTTTCACCTCACTACAGCTGCCTGACAGAAGTGAGCTTCACCGACTCATGACCTGTATCAGACTCCTTTCAAAGTTTTACATCCTCCTCCAGAGTAAATAGATGTGGAAACTCTTCACACAGCATATAAACAGCTAAGGTGAACAGTGGACTGCTGGCCTATACAGACAGCAATAGACACCGGGGTCGATCCAGTCAGGGGTCACTTTGCTATCTGTGGGGAGTCATTTCTGTCCGTGATCATGTCAGATGAAACAGTGACCCATCAAGCATAGCTCAGGGTAAAAAATATATATTTGAAAGTCATCAAGTTTTCCCTCTAGAATAGAGTTTAATTATTTTAGCACCGGCTTCAGATTACTGCACAGGAATTCTGCTTGTAAGTGAATCTAAGAAAAGTGATGAAGGCAACATGGCCAACTGAATTATGTCCTAAACAAGTTAGAGTAAAAATGAATGATGATGGTGAAAAAACTGAGTTGTGAAAAGTTTTCTCACCCAGCTTCTGTGTTGGGTTGATATTCTCCACATCGTCACCATTGATGTTGACCAGGATAGTCTGAATGGTGCAGTTAGACAGACCAGGGTCCAGACAGGTTGCTGCAAGCACAGCAATAATGTTAGCCAAAACAAACTTATCAGTCTACTTAACCTTATCGCTCTTATTGGAATTTTCAAAGATAAAATGTGTATGGACACTTCATCCTGCCGATCCCTGAATTTCTGCAGTATGGTGTGTAATAGTACCTGGAGTGACTCCTACTACTTCTCCTGTGTAACCAGTTTCCTCCTTCAGTTCCCTCAGTGCAGCCGCCTCGGCAGTTTCCCCCTCATCAATCAATCCTAAACAACAGAAAAATAACAAAGTGCCAACTTGGAGATGATTAAGCACTTTTCATTACCCTGGAACATACTCCATCATCGAGCACATCATGAGTGAAAAAACTGACCTGCAGGAAACTCCAGAGTGCAGCATCCCAGAGGAGGGCGGAACTGCTTCACCATCACTACGCAGTCCTTATGCAGCGTCCGTTTCAGCAGAGCGATTATTCCCACACCTGGAGGAAATATGTGTTAGCCTTCAATAACTCTGGCAAAAGCTGAACAACCAGAAAATGAAAGAAGATACGCTCACCATCTGCTTCAGTGTTGGCTCGCCTCGTTGTCCGTTTCACAGTCTCCCAGGTTCTGGAGGTTTAAAACAGGTAATCAAAGTAGTTTAAGGGTGGACCTGTTGTGCTGTTCTACCATCCTTCCTTCCTCTTCCAGTTAAGCTAACTTTCTTCTGCCCATCAAAATCAACATTTTTGAACAGTTGGTGGGTGGGGCTCCTGAGAGGAAACATCCACATAACCATCTACTGACATCGTATAGAGACAAGAGCAGAAAAAACCTGTCTGAAACTGAGTGTTTCAGACAGGTTTGTACTTCGCTAAGAGTAAAAATGAATGATGATGGTGAAAAAAACTGAATTATGTGTCTACGTCGCTGGGTAGCAGTCTAAGCAGAGATGCTCAGACTTCCTTCTTCCTAGCCACCTCTTCCAAGTCTTCCATTGGAAAGAGTTTTTCCCCAATCCATCTGAGAGACATAACCTCCGCAGCAAATCCTAGGTCTACCCTGGGGTCTCCTCCAAGTAAGACATACCTTGCCTAGAAGGGACCCAGGCACTATCTTAGATGCTCAAACCACTTCAGACGACTCCTTTGTGGAGAGGCAGCGGTTCTACCCTGAGCACCTTCTCGCCCTCAGCTCAGCCACCACTCGGAGGATGCTTATTTCCAGAGTGTGGATTCGCGATCTCATTCTTTCCATTGCTACCCATAGATCATGACCATTGGTGGGGGTAGGGATGTAGCACTAACAGTAAAACAGTACCGTTGATGACATGAGGGGGACGTAAGGAAGATGGCAGCATAAACCTGCAGCTCCCGGTCAAAACTCGAAAGAGAACCAGAATTCGAATATTTCCACCGCTAAACCGTGTAATAAATGCCATGGAAGGTGGAAGAAGGTCAAAAAGACAAGGAAACATTAAGGATTTTGTGAAACAAGTGGAGCTGGTAAGAGGGGGCAACGCAGACATGTCCGAGAACAGCGTGCAAGGCGAGCAGATGGAAGGAGATGTAGCTAGCCACCCTCACGCAGACTTCCAGGACATCATTAAGGAAATTCACTCACTTAAAGCAGAGTTTAAAACAGAGTTTGCCACGTTTAAGAAAGACATCACACAAGAAATGAAGGACGAATTCGACAGCTTCAAGAAAGACATTAATACAAAGCTGGCAGAAACTGCGAACGAGCTAGCTAGCCATGAGACCAGACTCGAAGAAGCTGAGAAAAGACTGGAAGAGATGGAAAGGTGGAATTTGGCCGCAAAAGACGCTCTAATCCAGTCGCTTCAGCAACAACGGAATATTCAGACGAAACTGGCTGACTTGGAAGGCCGTAGCCGACGGAACAACATTCGCATTTTTGGCCTAAAAGAGGGCTCTGAAGGAAACTCTGTGCTGCAGTGTGTGGAGGACTTGTTGAGAGCTGAGCTTTCGCTCCCGCCGGATTCTGCTCTAAATATTCAGCGGGCGCACAGAGCTCTGGTGCCAAAACCCGGACCAGAAAAACCTCCGCGATCGGTGGTGGTTAATTTTCTTCAGTTCTCAACCAAGGAGATGGTGCTGAAGGCAGCGTGGAAGAAAAAGGTTGTACATCAGGATAAGCAGCTTTTCTTTGATCATGACTACGCTGCCGACGTGGTTCAAGAGAGGAAGGAATACGCTGGAATTAAGAAAGCCTTAAAAGAGAGAGGAATTCGCTTCCAGACGCCTCTGACCAGAATCAGGATCCACTGGGAGAGCGGCGCCAGGACATATGACAGTGGCCGGGCGGCGGCGGAGGAGCTAAGGAGGAGAGGAATACAGGTGGAGGTGCCGCAGCGGAGCGGGGAAAGCACGATGCTGGAGGAGCGACTGCAAAATGCATTGGGATGGCAGCGATCTAACACCGAGAACTTATAAGTGAGGATACAAACATTTGAATCCGGTGGAAATGACTGAACAGTAGAACTCTGAAACTAAAGGTTCATTACTCTGTTACTTTTCAAGGCAAGGTAGACCGGAAAGTGGTAGGTTTTCTTTTCTTTTTTTTTCTTTTTTCTTAAGGAACCTATGTTGGATCTCACGGGGGCCCCTAATCTGAAAGGGATATACCCCATGAACCACAGGGACGCTGTGGGTAAGAAATACGTATTTTCAGTTTCTCTTAAGTTTCTTGTTATCTTGTTCCAAGTTCTTAGAGTTAGTGTGGGATGCTATGATAGTGATAAGCCAAAAATAAAGCAAAACTTAACAGTGAAAAGATGAGGAATATAACGCTGGTGTCAATGAATGTCAATGGGATGAATAACCCAATTAAAAGAAGCAAAGTGATACTCAAAATGAGAAAGCTTAATGCCAATGTAATATATCTACAGGAAACACATTTGTCGCAGGAAGAGCATGATAAATTGAAGAAATTTGGGTACAGAAATTCTTACTATAGTACTTGCAAGAAAAGTCGTAAAAGGGGGGTAGCAATACTTATTAAAAATTCAGTTAATTTTGAATGTTCTAAAGAAATTCGGGACAGTGAGGGGAGATACATTATTGTAAGAGGTAAACTAGAAGGGGAGGCGGTGACACTAATCAATCTCTATATTCCCCCTGAGAGCAACCAACAAAATGTGAAGACTCTACTTACTACAGTCATGTCAGAATCTGAAGGGACTGTGCTGTGTGCAGGAGACTTTAATGTGGTATTCGACCATAGAATTGATACAACAAGCACAAATAGAAGCAAAAACAGCCTGGCGAGAATGGTTAATACATTTATGAAGGAGCATGGAATGGTAGATGTATGGAGGGAACACCACCCACTGGATAAGGAGTATACACACTACTCAAAGACTCAACACTTACTCAAGAATTGACTATGTCTTAATGAACAGATGGGATCTACACAGAGTAACTGAATGCACAATTGGAGTGGCAGATATTGCTGATCACTGTGCCATTCATTTAAAGCTAAATCTAAATAGTAGGCGTAGAAATACCTGTTGGAGGTTAAATCTGAGCTGTCTGAATAATAAAGAAACGAAAGACCAAATCAAGAAAGATATAAAGCAATACATAGAGGAAAACTCCACTGAAGAAATTAGCCCAACGGTGTTTTGGGATGCATTCAAAGCTGTGCTCAGAGGGAAGCTTATTGCTATAACTTCAAAACAACACCAAATGAGGAAGGCCCTGTACCTAAGCCAGGTGGAGGAATTGAAAAACACAGAAATATTATACCGAACAACTCGGAATGTTCAGCTCCAAGACAGAATTAAAACACTAAAAAAGGAAATTGACAATATATTGACTGAAGAAGTGGAAAAAAAACTTAGATTTTTGAAACAGGATTATTATGAGAATGGCCCAAAGGAAGCTAGACTGATAGCACGGCGTCTTAGACAGCAGCAAGCTGTTAATACAATTCACAAGATTAGAGACCCATCTACAAATAACTTGCAGTATACCCAGGAAGCAATAGAAGAAACATTTAAGAAATATTACGAAAACTTGTATAAACAACCATGTTCTTCAAATAAAGATAAGAAAACTGCTTTTCTTAACTTCCTAGACTTACCACGTATTGGTACGCAGCAAAACAGCAAACTGACTGCCCCCATCAGTCATGAAGAAATATCTAGAGCAATTTCCAGTCTGAAAGCTAATAAATCACCGGGGGCCGATGGGTTCCCCTCAGAGTGGTACAAGAACTTTAAGGAGGAGTTGATACCAATGCTTCAATCATCATTCAATCATACCCTTGCGGAGGGTGTAACACCTCCCTCATGGAGAGAGGCGATTATCTCAGTAATCCCTAAAGAGGGAAAAGACACCGAATATTGTAACAACTACAGACCCATATCGGTTCTTAATGTGGACTACAAAATATACACATCTATAATCGCTAAGCGATATGGAGCAATTATGACAGACTTAATTAATGAAGACCAAACTGGCTTTATCTCAGGACGTAGAACTCAAGATAGTATAAGAAGGACCCTCCAAATAGTTAACTCGATACAAACAAAAAAGGGCAGTGCGGCCCTAGTAAGCCTGGATGCAGAGAAGGCTTTCGACAGTGTAGATTGGAACTTCCTATATGCCGTGCTTGAAAGGTTTGGTTTTAATGACGGTGCTGTGATGTGTATCAAATCTATTTACCAATCTCCTACAGCTCGAATTAGAATCAATGGCAGCCTAACGGAGCAAATCTCTCTCGAGAGGGGTACCCGTCAGGGTTGTTGCCTCTCACCTCTTCTCTTCACTCTATATATTGAACCCCTGGCACAGGCCATCCGACAAAGTGAGGAGGTGAGAGGAATAAGTATTAAAGGGGAAGACCACATCATCAGCTTATTTGCAGATGATATCATACTCTACCTAGAAAATCCAAACCAAACTTTAATTCCAATGTTTAATGTAATTAATATCTTTGCTGAACATTCGGGGTACAAAATTAATGTGACCAAAACTCAGATACTGGCTTTCAACTATTTGCCATCTGAAGAGGTTAAAAATAAGTTTAGACTGAACTGGACTGCAAAACAAATGAAATACTTGGGTGTAACTGTGACTAAACAATTGAGTGACCTTTTTAAAACAAATTATGATAGGCTGACCACTCAGATTAAACACGATCTAAACCGATGGTCAACTCTTACACTAGACTTTAGTGCAAGAATCACAACAATAAAAATGAGTGTCCTCCCACGGTTATTGTACCTTTTCCAATCTCTGCCAGTTAAGATCCCAGTGGAAAAATTCAAGGACTGGGATAGGCTCATCTCTAGATTTGTATGGAATGGTAAAAGGCCTAGAATAAAATACACAACATTACAACTATCTAGGAAGCAAGGTGGTGTGGGACTCCCTAATCTAAAAGATTACTATCATGCGGCCCAAACCAGACCGGCGATAAAGTGGTGTGATCAGAACTTTAATGCTAAATGGAAAGATATTGAAATAAAAGTACGGGATGTCCCAGTCCAGACTTTTCTTGGAAATGAGCAACTTAAGAAAACCTTACAGCATTTCCTTGATCCTATAACATCCCACACTCTAGAGATATGGTTTGGTCTAGTTAAACAAAGTAAGTTGGAAAGGGAGGTTAAGATGTTAAACTGGGCTGCCTATGTTGTTGGTGATATACTAAGTGCTCACGACCCAGGATTCAGGAAGTGGGAACAAAAAGGAATAACAGCGATTTGTACAGTAATGAAAGATGGCCATTTGATGAGTTTCCAAGATTTAAAAGATCGGTATAGTCTAGAGAAAACCGATTTTTACCGGTACCTGCAACTCAGAGACTACTTTTCAAAGGAAATACGAAGTTCGCGTACGTCTTATGGCATCCTGAATTGTATAATTAAATCATACAGGGGCCTCCAATTCAAGGAGATTTCTGTACTATATAAAAATCTAAGAGAGAACACGGCAACATCAACTGAATACATAAAAAAGAAATGGGAGCAGGAAATAAAAACTGATATCTCAACTGAGGAATGGTTAGATATGTGTGAAACCCAGAACACAACGACTAACTCAAGATGCTGGAGAGAATTTGGGTGGAAACACCTTACTCGATTCTTTATTACACCAAAAATCAAAAGTAAACAGACTCAAGACAGTTTGCCATGCTGGAGAAGATGTGGTAACATGGAAGCACATCATACGCACGTGTTTTGGGAGTGCCTGAAACTGCATAATTTTTGGAAGAACGTGAGTCTTGTAATAGGCAATATCTTGGGCTACCAATTACCACACAATTTTAAAACTGTATATCTTGGGAATATTAGAGAGTATGTTCTGTACGACGACTTGTATTTGACAAAAATCCTATTGATAGCTGCAAAGAAAGCTATAACAAGAAACTGGTACAAACTGGATCCGCCTTCATCAAAAGACTGGTTAAATATTGTTGGAGAAATCTATGCAATGGAAAAAATGACTTACATTCTCAGATTAAAGGAAGATATTTTCGTTGCTAAGTGGGAGAAGTGGACATTGTATGGCACCAAGGAAAATTAATGAACGAACAAAACATTTAAGGTCTATGACTCTGTATATCTATTGATGCATGCCTGTATAAAAGTACATATATAAGCTGGAGTATGTATGCTGCTGAGCAAAGGCAGGCATGGATACGGTAGTTGATTAGAATTGGCACCCACACCTTTTGTTCGCTTTAGTTCTGTTTTGTTTTGACTGTGTGCTTGCATGGTTATTTCTCCTGTAATGCAAAACATGTCTATGTTTAAACTGTGACAAAACTATCAATAAAAATTACAGTGTCAAAAAAAAAAAAAAAAAAAACAGTACCGTTGCTTTCACATTTGGCTCTCTCTTCACCTCAACAGACCAGCAATGTGTTCTGTGTTATTCTTTCAAGCTACTCCATTTCAGTTAAGCTATTATATTACACATTAAATCTATTGTTTTGTCTGGATAAACACCAAAATTTCCCAAATTTCTAAATTAAATAAAGATCTTTTTGTCACTGCACATACACTCATTATTTTAAACTCAGGCTATGTTTTATATTACTATCCACTATTTATCAGTGTTAATTAATCTCACTGAGAATATGGAAACCCACAGACAGAACAATACCTGGTGTTTCCAGCGGGGTCCACATATGTAGTCTTTTCCAGCTTCACCCATTTCCCTGCCGCAATAAGCTAGAAAACAAACACATACACACAGCTCATCACATGCCTACTGTTCAGTAAACTAACATGGAAGCTCCACATTGAAACTTTATTACTTTAAACTGTATAACACAATTTTTATATTACACAAGTGAAGCCAATTTATAGCCAATGCACTATTATAGCAATTTTATACTGCTAGCGTCGACATTTTTTTTTTCTGAACGCCCTCATTCACAAACATTTAAACACACACACACCTCTTCTTTCACAATGTGAGGAGCTGCAGTGTCTTTGGGTTCTTCGTGGTTGCTCATTGTTACTGTCCGACTGAAAATGAAAGAAAGACGAGTCAGAAAGCCTGACCTGGGCAGGAAAATACAGCAGTTGTATCGACCCGTGCTTAAACGCTGAAGAGACGTTTCAGATCATGAGCTACTCAATTAGCTGCCAGAGCCAGGCAACTGCAAGACCGTTCAATTTCCCCCTACCTTTCCGCATTTAGCTTTCCTTCCCTGTGTGTCTTTGTTTATTTAACGGCAGGTATCTGCTTTACCCTTCACAGTGCTACAAACTGCCAGAGCTCGAGTATTTCAAACTTTTAACAATCCGGTAAATTTGTAAAAAACACTCAAATTAACTCACGTGAACTCCCTTTCGTGTGTGACTAGTTGTAGAGAGTAGAGAAACGATGATGAGTCACTCTGCTGCCACTTCCTGATACAACAAACGTCACAATAATGGGAAGAACCGAGAAACTTAAATCTATTTCAATAAACAGTTTCAATGTTAACATTTTTAATGAAATATTTACAATACAAATCCAGCAATTACTTCATTCTAGTTTTAATTATCGGCTTTGTTTGCAGTAAAAAAAAAAGACATTTCACGGAAAATACACCTATATATGAATCCGGTTAATTCTTTAAAATAAATAACATTTTTTATTTTTTTACGTTTACAATTGTAGTTTAAGGCATCCACAGTGAGGTCTTCTTTTTAATAAACGATCTCCGTCAGCTCACTGCACGCCTACATGTGCACCATGAAAATGATTCCCTGAGCGAAAACTTATGGCACGGTTTTTAATTGTACCAACAGCTAACTAATGTATTTATTTTCACCGTTTTCTGAGTAAAATTAAAATCATTAAAATCGATTCATAACTGTGAAGATTTTGTGTAATTTCAAGCCAGAATTTTAATGTGTTTCTAAAAGAGATTCGGAAGTTATTTACTGATGGACTCGTTTCCTTTACAGGATATTGCAGCATGAAGAAGGAGCAAGTTGTCAACTGTCAGTTTTCGGTTTGGTATCCGATATTTAAGAAACATACGATTAAAAGGTAAACTGCTAACGTTTGTAGAGCAAGTCCACTGAACGTTTTTATAATTGTTGCTGTAAAATAAAGGGCAGCTAGCCGGCTGCTAACGTTAGCCGACAGACAAAAAGCAGACAGCTGCCCTTTCTGTCTTTGTGAGTGTAAATAGTAAACAGTGCACCCTTCTTCTACTTCTGTGCTTTTATTTCATATATTTTGTTGGTTTCTGTGTATTATACACGTGATGTGGTTCGTCTTGTTTTCCAGTCTGATTCTTCCACTGCCTCAGAATGTAATAGACTATTTACTGGACGATGGGACACTGGTAGTCTCTGGAAGGTATCAGACTACACACACACACACACACACACACACACACACACACACACACACACGGTTATGTTTCCTATGTGAAATTTCACAAACGTGTTCTGTCGTGGAAATCATGATTTAAACGTAATTGGGCGTTCTGACAGTTGCTCACAGATTACATGCTGTCTCTTCTGATTTTACACTTTTCCTCATTCTCTCTTCCCTCAAGTGACCACAACACACAGCAGACACAAACTAACAACAGCGACTCAGATGCAGAGGAAGACATTCAGGTAAGCTGGAGCCTTTTTTTCAAGATTGGAAGAACGTCACAGAGATTATAAATGGATCGCACGGTCACTATCGCACTGAATATGACCTAAATAAGTGTGAAACAAATTTAAAACCTTAAATGGGACATATTAAGCTTTTACGTCTTTGGTGTCACATATGTGCTGTTACAGTGGTGGATGCTCTTGTGAAGCATGGCCGATCATGTTTCTAACTCTCTCCTCCCTTCTAGTGGTCAGACGATGAAACAACTACAACAGTCACTGTAAGTGTCCTTAATGGGTCCAAGTGCGCCTCATTTATTTGTTATTATATATTTACAGTTAAACCAAAGACAGTCAATTCGGATGATTACGTAAAACCATTTTGCTAAAAAATAGCCGAGTATCAGTTTGTAGTTTACATTACTTCCATGTATATGTTTCTTCATATGTGTGCTGTTATGTTAATGTAGATATAAGCATTTAAGCTAAAGAGGTGAACTCATTCTTCTTTAAATCAGGTTGCATCTATGTAATAAATGTGCATGACCTCACCTTTAAGCTTGTACTATCATTTTGCTTGGTGGGAATAACAGCCTGAAATGTCATGTTTCTGCCAGGCTCCTGAGTTTCCAGAGTTCACCTCTAAAGTGCTGGAGGCCATAAACAGCCTGGGTGGGCGTGTATTCCCTAAACTCAATTGGAGCGCACCACGGGTAAAAACACTGCTTTCCTCTGCTTCAGATTGAAGAGTGTTAGCATGACCAACATCTGTTTGTCACTAAATGCCTCATGAATTATTCATTAAGGATGAGGGCATATAGTTCTGCCAGGTTTTTCTGATGTTAGTGTGACGAAACCATAATAAGTCATGTTTCCCACCTTTGATGTGACCTATAACCTTTACAGTTCAAGTGCAAACCAAATAAATCCAAGTGCAACAAGCTAGTTGCATAAGTGGGCACACCCTTAAGCTAATACTAGTGAAGCACTTTTTGATATAATCAAAACATTCAGTCTATCAGCATGGCAAAACTTGACTTTGCAACATTTTTCCACCATTCCTTGCAAAACCTCTCCAGATCTGTCAGATTGTAAGGCCGTCTCCTTTGCACAATCCTCTTAACTTCTCCCCTCAGATTTTCTGTTTTGATTTGATTTTTCTGTTTGATCTGAAATCCAGCTTTGCCATTCGAATTTACATTTTATTTGAATTTACGTTTAGGCTCTCTGTCATGTCATACTGAAGGTTTTAGGCTAAAAGTGACTGGTATTTGGGAGTGTTCACAATTCCCTTCACCTTGACTAATGCAAAGCAACCTCAAATCATGATTATGCCACCACCATGCTTTACCTTGGTTTTTGCACCAAACATGCCTTTGGAATTGTGTGTGTAGTCTTATCATACTGTAACACATTTTCCTGCATGCTTTTGGGAGACATGATGTATTTTTTGCAAACTGTAACCTGGCTTGGATGTTTTTCTTTCTAAGAAAAGGCTTTTTTATTGCCATCCTACCTCATAGTCGAGACACATGGAGAATCTGGGAGATTGTAACATGTAGGACTCTTGGCAGCCTCACTTTCAAATGATTTATTGTGGTCTCATTTTTTAACAGCACAGCATGTTGTCATTTTAACAGCTGAATGCACACGTTTTATATCCAGTGTAACTTAACGTGTGTGTTTGTTTCCCCTCCCTACAGGATGCGAACTGGATTGCTCTGAACAGCTCCCTGCAGTGTCGCAGCCTCAGTGATATATTTCTGCTCTTCAAAAGTTCCGACTTCATCACGCATGACCTCACGCAGCCGTAAGTCCCGTTGCCTAACAACAACATCACAATCGTAAACAACTGGGCTCGTTTAAAGAAAGAAAAAAGGAAAAACACCTGGTGTGGTGTGCGCAGGCCCATTTGAACTGGCAGTGTTTGCTGGGCTGTAGATTTACCTCTCGCTGCTTCACACTCCATGACAAACATTCAGTGTGGGGAAAGTGAAAAGTAAATTTTTAAGGTTTTTATTATTACTTTTTTGTCATTTCCATGTTCAGATTCCTTCAATGCAGCGACCAGGACTCCCCAGACCCAGTCATCAACTATGAGGTATATACTTTCTTTTTCCCACCATAAAGAAGAATAGTCTCCAAATATGTTTTTGTGTCATTACCCTGAGGCTTAATTTACTCTTGCTTTACACATGTTCACAAAATATAATACAACATAAATCTGGAACAACAAAAAAGTAGATCAGATTAGACTCTCTGGCAGCAACAACCATTCAAAGTCTTTTTAATCACCTTACTTAGTTTGAATATCAACAGGCCACCTTGTCTATGTCTACATGCCTAAATGTATTTCTGTCATGTGATTGGCTGATTAGATCATTCTTTTAATGAGCAGCTGAACAGATGCAAATATTGAAGGTGCTGTTGAGTGTTTAGCTTCTTGTTTAAAAGGACTGATAGAACAAAAAACCCCTCTGGCTTCTGCTGGTTGCCAACCCCGCGTCGTTATGGAAATAACTGAAATTACTCGAGCACTTAAATCAGCTCACAGTGTCTCTCATCGCTGTTAAAAGATTGCCAAAGTATGGCCCGAGGGCCAGTGGCAGCTGTTAGTAGCATATGGTGAGGATGATGGGTGAAACAGTGTAATACTGCTGTCCCACTGTAATACAGAGCTCAGAGCAAGACCAAGAGAGCGTTTCTGTTCAGCTGTAGCTCTTCTATTTGAGCCGTCACAGCAGAGTAAATCCCTCTGACAATAACAAATATAGCTGGAGTCAAGAAATGCCACCTCTCTTTATGATTAAGAAGAATAAAACCTAGAAAAAACTAAAAGTAAAACCCTTTTCTGAGCTGTCACTTTATGAACACAAACTACAAATGTGTCTTTTTAGTCACTCGCTGGCTCCCAAAGTTGGCATTTTCAGAACCCAACAGAAAAATGCAAAGATTAAAATTTAAGACTTATTCAAAAAACTGGAGACAAACGGTTTCACAAAAAACTTCACCATTTACACTCCTCAACATTTTCAGAAAAAGAAATCATGTTTGATTAGTCTCTTTGCATTGTGACAGCACCTGTTATTATAACCCCGAGCTTATTTTGGTTTTGCAGATTATGAGGGAGCGCTGGCTCTGACTAAAAAGCCTGAGGACTTTCCAGACTCATACAGCAGCCACTTCTAAAACATACCCTGATCTCTATGATCTGTTTGACTCCAAATACAACAGTAATTTCTTAAAAACAAACATTGTATTCAGTAACTAGCTGAGACTGAAAACTCACCAGAAAAGCGATGACTGGGTCATAAGTCAAGAGAGGTCATTTTCTTACAGGCTTGTTTTTCGTGACCTGGTGAGTCATCCTGTGTTGGCCATTAGGCTGTTTGCATATGAAATAAGATTAGTTAATAATTGTCAGCCAACCGCTACATCAAAAAACACACACCCACAAACATGAGAGCAACAAGTGGCGACCTTTTCTGACTTCCCCTAATAAGTTTTGACACCTCAGTTTATATCAATAAAGATGGAGTTTGTCAACTATTAGATTGGGTATTAGGTTTTTCCCGAGGGTAGTCCAGATAAGCTATACAGGCAAAGATCACCAGTCACATCCAGTCATTTAGTTCTGGAAGGAGACCTGAAATACAACAGAAACATGTCAGTTCAAAAGAGAGAAACAAGGTTTATCCTTAATACGTGACTAAGGAGGGAAAGAGTTGAAGTAAACAACAGATAAAGAGTCAATTTAAGAAAAAAAAGAAAAAAGAATTGCCTTAAATCCTTTCTGTTCTGCATGAGCTGTTTTATTTATCAGTTTAACTGACAGAGGAGAAAAATGAGTGTTTATAGCTGGTGTGCTTACACAAAGGGAGCCTGTACTTCCTACCAGCATTTATTAGCACAAACTTGGAGTTCAGTCATGTGAAGGATTGGTTAAAATCCTGCCAGCCAGCGAAAATACAAAAATGTCGGGGAAGTCGATCCCATGATTTTTCCTGCCATTCAACTAAAACTTAAAAACTTGACTACTACAGGTGTTAGAGGTGGACTGAAGCACGCTGGGGAAAAAGAAAAAAAAAGACATTGCAGCAGAACCGAAATCCTGGAGTCTCCAAGGAAACGGAGATGCTGATTGATTGCTTTACAATCACGGCCACATTTATGAGCCAAGTAAACGCACTTTCAGTGTGTTTGTACAAAGTAACCTGTGTAATGTCATTGCTGTGTACAGTAATATTCACATCCCTTTGTTGTTTATATGCATTGCTCAGTGGAATTGCATGAACATAACAGGACTGGGTAAAAAATACTGTAGTGCAACTAAATAAGATCAAATAAAACAGTTAGAGAGGTTTGATCTGCAAAGGATCCTGCACCTACCATCGTTTCTTCAGTTTTTTCACAAGCCTGTCCAGTCCTGGTTTAAAATGTCAGACTTGCATGTGAGTAAGCTAAGAATAATGGTGTCATCTGAAAACTTCATTACATATTGATTCAGTTGGGAGTAATTTGCATGCAGAGCACTAACACATTCTTTGGCTTTCCTTGTATTATCAACAAATCTGCTGCCGTATTTAAGTATTTCTATTGGCTTACTAGCGCCAGTGTCTCCTCTTTAATGGTTGTCTCACACTCTAACACTTGTCTTCTTTCTTCAGCTGGTACTGAGGAAGTGGAGTGAGCTGATTCCTGGCGGAGAGTTTCGCTGCTTTGTCAAAGAAAACAAACTGATCGGTAAAAACTGTCCCTCCTCTTCTTTTACACGAGTGTTGTCCATAAATATCTGCACTGCGTTTGATCACGTTAGCCACCGAGTGGCTACAAATGGACATAAAGAGAGTACGCTTCATGCATGAGACGGGAATTATTTTTTAAAATTCTCTGTACAGTTATTCAGGAGGCTAATTTAGAACCAATTATAAAATGTAATCTAAAGTGTGCTGACGATGTGTCTGTGCGATCTCCCAGCTATCTCCCCAAGAGACTACACGCAGTATTACCAGCACATCCTGAAGCAGGAGGAGCAGATAAGCCAGGCCATTCAGGACTTCTTCAGCCAGCACATCCAGTACAACTTCCTGGATGAAGACTGTGAGCATCAGCCTGCTTTTATTTTTCCCTGTACATGTAAATTTTAATGCAATATTTTCAGTTTCGTAAGTTCTCCTCAGACAGAAACAGACTTTTTGTGGAGTAATGAAAGTCATTAAATATGTACTGTTAAAAATGGGGTCATTTAGGCAGGACGGAAATGAAAGCGAAGACTGATGACATTTCACTTAATTGTGATTTTAATGTTTAATGTGAGGTGGTAATAAAAGTTTGCTTTTTGAAGTTGTGCGAGACAGTAGTGTGAATGTTAAATGATTACTCATTCAGATGTTTTTTTCTGCTTTACAGTTGTGTTTGATGTTTACAGAGACAGCCAGGTAACTCGATACTGAATGTTTTTCTTGATAAATCAAAAAAAACCCAACACACACTTTGTGAGCTGCATTTACTGTATGTGTCTTCGTGTGTGTCGCAGGGGAGGGTGTGGCTCATCGACCTGAACCCATTCGGAGAGGTGACTGACTCGCTGCTGTTCACCTGGGGCGAGCTGACGTCTGGAGAGGTTGCAGAGCAGCAGGTCAGTCATTGTATACTGTATGTCCCGTATTGCAACACACTCTGGAGTCTTAATGAATGCTCAGTGTGTCTGTGGACCTGTGCAGGAAGGCCCGGCGTTCCGCTACACCACCAGCGAGGTGACGGTGCAACCCAGCCCCTGTCTGAGCTACAGAATTCCACGGGACTTTGTCGACCTCTCCACAGGAGAGGATGCATACAAACTTATCGACTTCCTCAAGCTGGTAGGTCCTGGAAAGTTGCGTTCATGCATGACGACCTGTTTGTCATGCATGAACACAAACGTTGTTTGCCATTCAGGCGTTGAAACAAAAGACATAGTGAGTGCATTTTCAGCTGCGGCTGCAGCAGAAAAGACTCAACTTCTTGCACCAGCATGTAGCCCAGGTTCTCTAAAGTTTGACCACTGACTGACCACCATTGTACTAGCAGCTGGGACCTTTAGAGAGCATCCCGTCAGTAACCACTGGACATGCTGAGCTCATCTGGTGCTGACTCCGTTACTGCGATCTTAATCATATGATGTGGAGAGTTTTTGATTAGCATTACCATAAAAAACGTACAAGAAAAGTACTAATTTCTAATGTTATACTACACTAGTGTAAAATGACAGGTGACTGCAGTGAAGGGTTAAACTCTCCTCTCCTTCTTCTCCTGTTCGCAGAAGAAAAGCCAACAGGAAGAGTCTGAGGAGGAGGAAGAGCAGGAGAACGCGCCACAGTGACATCAGCGTCATCGGCTCTCCATATAAAATCTGCATGAAGTGACTCTTCACCCTCTCTTCTGTTTCAGCACCAGTTCCTTCTACTTTTTTTTTTTTTTTAAATCTCAGAATGGTACGCGGTGTACCCGGGATTTCCTAAATAGCTCCTTCACATTACTCGAATGGAGCATGTTAAATTAGCAGATCGTGTTACCCGTTCCTTAGGGACTCATTTCCTTCGACACTGCCTAGCGCCTTATTGCCGATCTTAATAGAGGCCTCTGCCGTGTCCAGGGGTTGGTTATTTCACTTTTTGTGGGGGCGGGGACTGTGTTACTGTAAAATGATGTATTCATTAACAATGTAAAGAATGTTTGATTTTATACTTTGAGCCTGTGGAGTAGTCTGTGTATCTGTATCACATCTCAAAACAGTCTCTCTTGGTTTGAAATCAATTTGATACACACACACACAGTGTCAGTTTGTTTCTTTACCTATGGGGCTGACAGACTTCTCTATTTAACACTAAAGCCCTTCATCACTGAGTCACCTTTAATTTTCTTGCCAGAAATCCCAGCTCCTCCATCTTTCCCTGCCAATTTCCTCTGAGCAGTTTTGACACAGTCATTGCTCCCTGCGCTCATTTGGAGTCCTGTTATTTCTTTTTTCTCTCTCCCCTCATCACGCATCAATGTAGACTGTTGCTCCAAAGAACACCATTAAACTTCTTTGTCGTGTATTGACTCGGCTGTCAGTCTGGTGGGTGCTGTAAACCAGCACATTAGAAATTGATTGCACTGTTACGCAACAGCTCTCATTACCCCGAGAGCTAAATGAGCTGCGCACACACGACACAGGGCAGTACTTTTGTTTCTTTTCCTTTTTTCCCCCTTTTCCTCTTCACTGGATTGATGGAGCAATTATGGGGAGATGAAAGAGTGGGTGTCAGAGGTACAGCTCGCCAGGTAAACCGCTGTGGACGAGCAGCAACAGTGTGCATGACACAAATATTGTGAATACGCCTCACCACTTGTCATCATTATGAAACTGAAACGTGTATGTAAACATCCAGTTTGACCTGCAAATAAGGACGAGCTTGTCTGCTGAAATGTGACAAAGGGTATTTGCTGCTGGGGGGAGGGGGCAAATCACAAAATCTGATCGTGATCATAAAGACTAAAGGGTAAATACAAAGCTTAGCTAATGATGAACTCCAGTCTGTGATTAAAAATATAGATGTACACACACACACACAATCGCACTGAGTCCAGTTCATTAAGTGCATCAAGCTAAAAAAAAATACAGATACGATAGGCCTGCAGTTACACTCTCTGCTCACATTATTAGGTACACTTGTTCAACTGTTTAAAGTATATGTCTATGAGCCAATCATATGGCAGTAATAAGGGCTGATAAGAAGGCAACAATAGCTCAATTAACCACTTGTATGCAAGGTATGCAGAAGAGTGTCTCTGAGTATCCAACACACTGAACCTTGAAGCAGCAGAAGACCACACCAGGTGTCACTCTTGTCAGCTAAGAACAGGAAGCCGAGGCTACAGTTCATACAGGCTAAGTAATACTCGTCAGCAGAAGATTGGAAAATGTTGCCTGGTCTGATGAATCTCTATTTCTGCTGGGTGTGATCGCCTCGGTTGCTACCTTTATTCTGCCGTCAATTTTGATCCTCAGCATCTCTCCTTTCAAGTGGTTGGGCATCATGTGCTTCAGTTAGACTGATGTCCTTTACCAGGGCTGCCTCATCATATCCATGCTGCTCATGCTAAATGCTGTGCAGTAACCTCTGGAGCTCCAGCTTCAGTCATATCTGTGTTCTATTTGTGTTATAGCACTGAGCTGCCACGTGCTTCTCAGTCATTGTGGATGTTTGTTTTCTGCTATTCTATAGTTCCCATGTGTTGCATATATATCCGCTGTCATTGAGTCAGCTGCCAGTTCATTGAGTCCATGTATGCCTTGTTTCAGACATCTTTTCAGTTTGTCGTTGTTCCTCAACAGCTGACTTCCAGGCTAGTATAGTGTTTTGTGGATACTCTTATGGAATGCATTCCCTGACCAGGATTGAAACCCTGACCTATTGTTCCAAAGACAGTAATGTTTAGTACCGCAAAATCCAGCTTCTTTGGTTGGCACCTAAGCAAATGTGTCAACCCCAGCTCCTTAATATGGTAGATCGTGACTGCATTTCAGTATAACATCAGCTGCTAAAGAAATCCTTTCATCCATCCACACATTACATCAAGTCAGATGTCAGGTAGGATGGAAGCTGTACTGAGGGTGGGGGCTGGGAGTGGATCGTTTAATACAAGCCATTTCAGAGTGTGAAATCGTTGGAGGGTTTGACATTAGAGGAAATATGTATATCAGCATCTCAGCCAGGCAAATGATTTCTGTACGTGCGCACATGTCTGCATTTAAAATGTCAGTGTTCAAGCTGCAGGCAGTAAGTGGGCCCCATTCGTCTTCCTTGACCTTCATCTTCTTTTTTAACCATGGCTCTAACACCCACCTCGGATCCTCCCTCCCTTTGCAGCCGGGTAATCATCTTTCACCGGGGGAGGTCAGATTTGCTGACTCAGAGAAAAAGACTAGGATGAGGGGGGAGAAGCGTGGGGGAGAGGAGTTTTCCTCGGATGCTGCTGAGGAAGAGCTGCAGTAGTTTGCAGCCGGAATACTCATGAGCAGCTGAAGCTGCAACACATTGTCCTCCACCCCCCTCTCTCTCTATCTCTCTCTGTCTCCTTATAGTGCAAACATAACCTAGTGTGTGTGCGCGCGTGTATGTGCGCGTGTGTTGTGGGCAGTAACGCGGCCTGAGCTGACCTCAGCCCCTGCAGCTGTCAGAGCCCGGGGATCACCGCTCTTTCCGTCTGCAATCCAGGTGTTATGAGGACCACTGTAACTTAGGTGAGCACGCCGCTGCAGCTGGGCTCCCCGCTGGGCTCCCCGCTGATCCCTGAGCGGGGCGCTGAGCCACATGGACGCCTTTAGGGATCCCACATGGTGATGAATACGTGATAGCTGTTGTCATAATGCTGGCGCATTGCGAATTTGCTGCTCAAAAGAAGTAGCAGGATGCAAGGAACAGCATTCCACCGGCTCCCTTTAATGTCATAACACTCACTGCCAGAGTATGACTTGGACGCAGTTGTTAAATAAACAATCACAATCATAGAAGCAAAGAGGTGGATTTGAACACACTAGATATTTTGTGCACCAGTGGGAACCCCCCTCCTGGTCCCCCGACATGTTGATGGGGGGGGGGGGGGTTCACCAATTAAAGGCGTTTATTAAAGACGTTTATCGAATTGCAGGTGGAGGCAGATTAGCCGCCAAGAAGTTAGAGATGCTTGACAAACGCGATGCCGGAAGTTGTGAGGTTCTGTCTTCAATATAAAACAAATTTTTTGGGGAAAAAAATTGAGTGGCGTGAAATAAATCACTCCAGATAGCGTATATGTGAAACTGTTTGATAAAACATCTATCAAGAGTGAGACGTGATTAACCAGTTTGGTGAAAGTGAAGTATGAGTTTCCATTTTATTTGACTGTAAACCCAGAAAATAGGTTATTTCAATTATTGGTTAATTTCTTATCCAGTGAATGGAAAAAACAAAAACAAAACGTCATTGGATAAGAAAATAAAAAATCTGGAAGAGTGTTTTTTTTTAGACTAATTAATTTATTTACTACTTCCCGCCCCCATTGGTGAAAGTCCAAAAAATTAGTCTACTCGATTTATTTTATTGTGTTTTACAGGGGTTTTTTTTTCACCTTTTTTTCCCTTGTTCATACCATAAGCTAATGAAGTCTGATAGCGTCAGCAAATGATTTCCCCCGTTCTTAGATCCTATGCTTTGAGTTTACTGTTAGCCTAGGGATTCTGGGGCTGATTGAAGACTGTATAATAGCTGTGGCGGTTGCAAGAAAAAATATTATTAATAATATTATTCCAGCTAAATTTTGGCTTGTCAAGTAACATGCTCTTATTTTGAAAGACCGTGGCGGAGGCTCTTTTGTCTTTCGTCCACGTTTACTCAGCCACTATCCAGATGGGAGGAGGAGGCAGGAGGGGAGCGGGTAAAGGGAGAGAGAGTGAGAGAGAGAAAGAGGAGGAGGAAGCGGGGACACGGTAACCTGCAGGAGGACTCACATGGTCCTGCAGCAGCGGATCCCAGACCATCAGGACTCTCAAACCCCTAACACTCTAGCCCACGTCTTCTTCCCCAACACCACCCCTCCTCCTGTAGTCTTATTTTATTTTCGCATCCTTGCTCCCGCAGCCCAGTGTTGGGGTCGGACTTGGGCCGGCAAAGCAGCGCCATGGCTCGGGAGAACGGAGACACCACCGGCAGAGGGGAAACGTGGAAAAAACAAGTCGACGACATTAAGAAGATTTTTGATTTTAAAGAAGTCCTCGGCACGTGAGTACACACGGTTTTTGTCTGAGTTCACCTCGTTGGTCTGAGTGATAGTCCAGTAATATCCATCCGGGCTTGTGTCTGTCTACAAACGGGGCTGCTGGGAGAGTTTACGGTGACCTTACTGCGCTCGGGGGCAGCGTTCAAATGGACTTGAAATGTGCATGAGTGCTGACTCTTGGACCGCTTTCTACATTCTTCTTCTGTGTTGCTATTACTGTAGTCTTCTTGCGGATGCTTGTCGGAGCTCTGTGGTTGCTCAGCGGGGGGCTTTAATCACGTCAGTGGATTTCGTGCTGTGGCATCGCTGTGTAATAAAGCACCGAGTACTATGTACTAATGACTTTATAGCAGCTGAATATTCCGCTTACACAAGATGTTCAGCTGTTTCAGTTTGTTAGGGATTACTTTTAGCTAGCGTGATAACTGTTTACACCAAATATTGAGAACTTTTAGCTAGCTTCACAATTCACAAATGTTATCTTTTCAGTCGTTTATATACCCACTTCGGCCTCTCGTCGTTAGTTCTGCCTGTCGACATATATTTTTAATCAGTGACATTACACACATAAATGATTGTAGTGGTTTTAAATCAGGGCTTTGTGGTATCAGCACATCAAGTGTAGTATTTTCGTAATGTTTTGAAAGAGGCTTGCAGGGCTTTTGAGAGCTTTTTGAGTAGCTGTAATCAATGTTGTTGCGCTCATCTTTGGCATCACATTGTCAGATTCCCATGGAAATGACTGTACACGTATTTCATTTATTCCATAACAAAACATGCAGAGACTTGAGGATTGTGTTAGAGCTGACAAAATCATTTGTAAAAAGGGTGTTTTTTATGCTATGGGTGGCTTTTTACTGGTATGGCATGGGTGCACTTGTCATTTTAGAGGTAGCGATGCATTTAAATATTATTAATATTGGCTGATGTTGGCCCTGTCTGTTGATTTATCTGCTAAATACCTATACAGTCATCAGCCACTTTCTTAAGTACACATCTCTAATAATGAACGGGTAGAACCCCTGCTTCGCCTTCAGAACTACCTTAATTCTTAGTGGCAGAGATTCAACAAGGTGTTGGAAACATTCCTTACAGAATTTTGTCCATATTGACTTGACAGCATCAGACAGTAGCTCCAGTTTTGTTGACTTGCGCATTCATGATGTGAATTTCCTTGTTCAACCACATCCCAGTGGTGCTCTGTTGGGTTGAGGTCTGGTAACTGTTCTGATATCTGATATACCTGTATTAGTACTGTTCCTGCTGTTCATCATAATTAGCGTTGGTCCAGGTTCAACACTGCGGTCATGTTTTTTTCCTGCGTAGACATCAGTAGACAACCTTTAGCAACATCCAGGAACAGGATCCAGGAACAACACCAATATGGGGATGTCAGATACACCTGATGAGTCATGTTCAAGAAACCAGTTTGAGAGGATTTGTGCTTTATGACATGGCACATTACCCACTAGTAGATTGGTTCAATGTGATCATAAAGGGGTGGACATGGTCAACGGCAATAAACAATGCTCACTTCCTACTGAGGTTCCCAAGAAAATATCCCCTACACCATTACACCACCGCCAGCAGGCTGAACTGTTGATAGACTCATCAGAGCAGGCCATGTTTTCCATACTCGTGTCAACCAGTCTTGGTGAGCCTGTGTGAACTGTAGCCTGACTTTCCCGTTCCTAGTTGTCAGGACAGGTACTTGGCAGGGTCTTTGTGTTGTGCATTGAGAGATGCTTATTTGAGTTACCGTTGTCTTCCTATCAGCTCAAAGCAGCCTGGACATTGTCCTCTAACCTCAGGCATCAACCAGGGATTTCCATCCTGAGAACGCCCGCTCACCACATCTTTTTTCTCTTTTTCAGTCCATTCTCTGTAAACCTTAGAGTGCATTGTGTGGGAAAATCCCAGAAAATCAGCAGTTTCTGGAATACTCAAGACTAGCCCGTCTGGTTTGGCAGTAAGTGGTGGCTACTCGCCTTACTAAGGCACTTTATGTTGGTTTTTCCTTGAATTTTGTGCATACAGATGTCTCTGATTTCCCTGCAAAGTAAGTACAGTAGTTATTGCTGTTGAATGGATTTACATTCGTTTAGTGACTCCTTCTGTATTCTTGTTTGTTTTCCTGGTGGCTTTTCTGTTGTATGGGATGTTTACATAGGGGCTTCTACAGTGACTTAGGATTGCTGCGTTGTTAAAGGTGACCTTAAGCTGTAGCCGTGAAGGGGATTTTCTTGTGGATGACAGCGAGGCTTTAACAGACTGCAGGAATTTCATTCCCCTGGCAGCTGCAGCAACAGCAGTATCACCAATGCACTCGCAAGCTTTTTTCTACTTCAAATTAGACTCCTTCACACTTCCTCTCCTTGCTCCCTCTCCTCCTCATTTAAACAGCAACAGAAACACAGGTCCACGCCTCCCAAATCTCTTGACAGCCAGTCCCTGCGAGCATCTGTCTGCCCTCTCTGGTTTCCTGCTGCGAGCAGTGAGCTGCGCCTGTTTGGACGGCAGCCTGGAGGGAGACAAACAGGGCGGACACAGATTGGGATTAACAGCAGACAGATTAGAAGAACTTCCCCTGAATAGGAAGGAAGTTCCGTCACATTGTGTAATGATGCTAGACCGCTAGCTTGTCTGGTCTGCTTCTGCGCCACAACAGCCACAAATTTTGGACCCGACATTAAACACAGAGACAGGCACACACAGAAACGCACAAGCTCAGGATGCAGGCTGGTACAGGATTCAGTGATCCGAGTCGGCCATGTTGCAGCCACACATTAACCAGGGCTGCTGCTGACGGATCTTTGAACCTGATGCATCAGCAGAAAGGGGATACAAATGTGTCTGTGTGTGTGGGATGAGGGAGTAATTTGTTAGGAGAGAAGGAAGAAGAAGAGGAAGATGAGAGGTGACTGGATGTGAAACAGATCCGTTTTGAGTGATGAAGCTGGAAGATCAGGGAAGAAAGCAGCAGACTGGAACAGCTCACAAAAAAATTCCTGTATTCCTGAGTGTGTTTGCTCATTGAGTTTCCAGGGTAACTTTTTTCTTCGGTACCAGCACTGTGTTCGGGTGTAGCAGCACGTTTATTTATTTAGTTATTTTTTGAGGAGGGCAGTTGAAAAAGGACTAGTCAGACTGTTGCTGCAGTGTTGAATGTGCTCTGCGTCAGCGTTTTGGAGCTGCATCTGCACCGACAGGATTTGATGTCACAGACCTGACACCGTCTCCTCATGCTGGATCATCCTTGATTCTTTTTGGGATAGTGTGTTTGTGTACACTTAAACACCTCTTCTGTTCTGGGCCTTAATACCAATGTGTGACATATATTTGTGTCCCCTAACACTGGATAAACCTCAGAAGGATTAGCTTACGCTGGCAGCTGTGTGTGCGTTCGTGTTTATGTGTGTGTTTGGAGTCATGTACATAAAGCTCTCCTTGGTGTCTTATTACCCTCTCCTGGTGTGCATGCTCTGTGCATCCCTGTCGCTCTCTGCTCAATAATTCAGCACTAACAGCAGTGTGTTCTTTGTGTGTACACGTGTGTGAGAGCCTCAGGTAGGCTGCAGCTCTCAGCAGGAGGGATGATGATGAAGACGAACGGGACAACTTTAAGCATCCGGGGTCTGTGGTCATATCCAGAGTTCCAAATATAATCTTCCCCACCCTGCGCCCTGAACCGTTTTTCCATTTCATAAATAAATGCGATAATGACACAATTGAGAGCGACAAATGCGAACTGAGGAGGAAACGCTAAGGCTTGCAAACCAACAAACAGGAAAACTAGCTGTGATTTTATTGCTATATCGATTTAGTGCTTTGATATCATTAATATAAATGTTAGTGTAGGGATGGCTTGTGAGCCAGAAGTACCTGAGGTTGGTGATATGCATAAACTGTAGGTTCCAGATCTGAAAAGTAAGGCTACATGCAGGTTAAAGTGCCTTAAACCAGTCTTCTTTTTTATGGTTTGCAGGGTACTACTCCAATGGTTTCAAAAGTACCTCTAGTTCTATATAAGTCTATGGGAAGACATCATTAGGCCCCCATTCTTCTTCTTTTGCTCCCTTTAGGGGTCACTGGGACTCACCTTATCTCTTACCTCAGAAGAGACTCACCATGCAATTCCGGATCTCTCCAGCACCTCAACTGGCTCCCTCCTCCCTTGGAG
Source organism: Diplotaxodon limnothrissa (assembly GCF_057381915.1). NCBI lineage: Eukaryota > Metazoa > Chordata > Actinopteri > Cichliformes > Cichlidae > Diplotaxodon > Diplotaxodon limnothrissa. The sequence continues at coordinate 4,950,195 of NC_140612.1, read as the reverse complement.
TAGGAGTCTGTCCTAGTCCTCCTTCTGTCCTCCCAGAAGGAGGACTAGGACAGACCCAGGATATGTTTAGAGATTCCACCTCTCATCTGGCTTGGAAGCACCTAGGTGTCCTGCTGCCAGAGGCAAAGGAGATGGCTGGGAAGAGAGAGGTCTTCTTTGATTAGACATCTATCCACACAACCCAGACGTACATGAATAAATGGAGGAGATTAGAAGTGAATGATTTACTAAGTTGAGTTTTCAGTGATGCATCTGGACAGATCGATGCAGAGAGCCAGACAACCATTCACGCTCACATTCACACCTAAGGTCAATTTAGAATCCCTGTTTAACCCAACTCCACTAACTGCATGTCTTTGGACTGTGGGAGGAAGCTGGAGTACCTGAAGAGAACAGGACGTGTTTGCGTGCAAACTTGCTGTGAGTCAACAGCGCTTACCACCACATCACTGTGCCTTAGGCATACTCACAAACCAAAACAATAAAACAACCAGTGATTAACTTGGCCAAAAAGCCAATATATTCATCCAATCCTCCAGCATTTGTAAGGCAGTCAAATCTGAATACTGCTGCCCTCAACAACAGCATGTGCTTACCTGTGATGCTACTCTGCTACATGTGCTGCAGAGTGCAATCTACAAACACTGAAGCTGCTCTGACTTAGAGACTGTGACAGCATCATCCGTGAGCATTTTTCAGTAATGTGTTCAGTTAAAAAAGAAAAGTTCATATCTGCACATGTTGAACAACAAATACATGAAGATAGTCTAACAATACATTTTGTTGAGGTCTGCAAAAGTGTCACTGAGTACAGTGTATGCCAAACCTTTCATTAGCGCTGTGCTTTGTGTGTGTGTAAAACAGAGACTGAAAGTAAAGTGGTGGCCGTGATGGTGATGCATTGTGGGAACTTGACTGTCCCATCTAGGGCACGCTGCCCTTAATTGATGCTCTACTTCCCTGCGGTTGGCACCGTTCTCTACACTGTTTCTGGGACTTCACAGTCCACCCTCCCTTCATCTCTCCAACCTTTGAGATCTCTCTATAGCTCCTCTTTATGTCTGCAGCTCTACTTTGCTTATCTCGATTGTGTAGCTTTGCTGTGCCAACATACACGATGTCGATTTGAAAGTTTCTTTTCTTCTTGTTATAAATAGCAGCTTAAAAATAGAACAAAAGATGATTGTTTGCTATGTGACAACTTCATTAGTGGACTGCAAGCCCACGCTTTTAAAAGTGCGTGTATGCAAACATGCTTTTGTGTGTGTTTGTGTGTATGTGTGTGGGGGGTGTAGGTAGGTAACTTTGTACATATGTACGTGCACGTTGATTTTTTTTTTTTCACAATCAGTTTGAGGCTTGAAAACTCACAGTGTGTCACCAGGCTTATCTGTGCATCTGTTCCATTTTCTTTATTTCTGCCGTTGAGTCATTTTCTCAGGCTGGTAAACTGTGATTGGTTGTTAGTTGTTTATAATCCTGTAGTGTTTTGTTTAGTGTTTTGTTTAGTTTTTTGTTATATGGGATCCATGTGTTTTGCAGACCAGACCCAGCTGTGCGTCTGTTAGGGTTGCAGAGATGCTCAGACCTCCTTCTCCCTGGACACGATTTGTCCAGGTGTACCGGAGGGACATCAATATAGATAGTAGAGCAGGGCGATATGACCAAAAGTATTTATCAAGATATACATTTGAATATTTGCGATAACGATATAACTGACGATATAATTGACACTAGACAAAATACTTTACTACTCCACAACTTTATTAGTGCAAAAAACCCCATCAATGTATTTTCATTTAAACAAGCAGCTGTTTTTTATGGGCATTAAAGTTATATAAATATTTAACAGTGCAAATGCAAATTCCTCGCTGACAGTTTAACCAAAAGGCATTTCCAGTGGAAATTGGCCGACATATCCTCAGCATAACCATGTATAATACCCACAAAACTTAAAAAGAGGTTATACACACACAATACGGTAATGTTATGTTGAAGCACAGTACGTATCACTCCACGAAGCTCCTGCCTATGATAGCCGTAATGCTCCAACAATCCATCAAGCGGTGCGGCTTCGTAGCTTAGCAAAGTCGTACTAAAACATCTGACAGATTTTCGAGTGCCGTGCACATAAAATTGTTTCGAGGTCAGTAAACACAACCAGAATTCACACGGGTTTATAAGGGGCGCTGTCGATTTTCAGAAAAATCAAAGGATTGATTTTAAGTGTGCTGTATTTTCCAAAAAACACGGTAATAACGACGGCCCGCTAGCATGCTCTACCAAAAATAGTGCTTTGTTGTGTATCTGATGGACGAAAGCCAAACCAGTTCCACACCACTAAAGTTGCAGCATTTTTACAAACCAATTCTGGTTCATCCGTTTCATTTAACGATCCACTTTCGCTCTTCTCTTCGTTTTACCCATATTCTATCGCGATTTCATTTTCCTATCGTTGCCCAAAATTACACCGGTATTACCGTGAACGGTATGATATAGCCCAGCCCTAGTTGGGGGGGTGATAAATACATTTTACAGTGTTTATTTATCGGATAAAATACGTTAAATGTCACTGTTATTATTGGCCGGCCCGGAAACAGCGGGGGTGTCCAAATTCAGAGGCTGCTTCCACCTGAGGACCCAGCCTTCGTCGTCTAAAGAAAGACAGGTAGTACGTCGCAGGCTCCGTCAGTGGAGTGAAACTCTGCCGTCTGCTCCTTGCTATCTAAAATATAACCGGGCACTGATGTAAACTCTCTTTTTGTTTGACGTTTATTCAGCTGTGATAAAACCCCAGAGGAACCCTCCAGAGGGATTAATAAAGTTTAATTTAATCTAATCTAATAACTTTAATCTCAGCCAAACTGATTTAGTCACAAACAAATAAAACACTGAAAAAGCCAAACAATAACATTTTTAAGTTATCAAAGTGACTTATATATCACGTTTAACCCGAGTAGTGAAAGACCGCGGGGGTTTGAAGACGATGTGTTGGTCGGCTCAGATATTTGAAGTTTACACAGCTACATTCTCACCTGAAAATATGTTAAAAGTTTTTTTGCGACCCAGAAAGAGAAATAAGAGTAATATTAAAACTAAGTAGCTGCCGACATTGTTGGAGACTGGAATTGGCTGGGCTGCGCTATGAATTCTGTGATATGGTTTTTCAATTTTGTTGTCCGGGTGGAAAATCTGGAAAAATTCGGGAGAATTGTGGCTCCGGGAGATTTTCGGGAGGAGCACTGAAATTCTATATTCTCCCGGAAAAATCGGGAGGGTTGGCATGTATGGTTGTGGCAACATCACTAACCTTGTCAAACACCTCAGAGTAAATCATATCACAGAATATGACGAGCGTATGTTGAGGTGAACTGAAGAGGAGGAGAGGGACAGGTGCTGCTAGGGCGAGACAGACGTCTCTCACAGAGTCCTTTAGTCCTGCAGGCAGGCAAGGTGTTCAAATAGCGCACAACTTCAGTTTTTTTATTTCTATATGATGAACCCTGCATTATTAAGTTGAAAATGTCTGATAAACAGTTTATTTTGAAAAGTCTCAACAGGATCTTGAGCTTTATTGTGAAAGGTTTATGTGGAACATAAACAAGCGGACATGCGATGGTGTTACCATCGTTGTTGCTAACCATAACGCATAAAAACAGGCGCTTGTCCGTCCGTAGTGTGGTTATATTAAATATAAGAGAAAGAGGGAACTTTAAGAAATTAATATAACCACTACAGTGACATCAAAACGATGAAAAAATATTTCTGTAAACAGTTTATTTTGCAACACCACGAAACAAACGATAGCGTAAAATGAAACGATAGACGTTTTTATATCGTCATCCGATATATATCGTTATATCGAACAGCCCTAACCCTGAATATTACTTGGTATCAGATCGGAAAGGAAATCAGTGCACATCACTAGCACTCATGCGATTGTTTGGCCCCCTTGGCCCCAGGTGTTGTGCTAGACAGTGATCGTGATTACCGTCCGCGGGAGCACGCGTAGCTGCTTAAAGCTGTAGCGTCCAGATTATTTACGTAGTCAACTACTTCCGTGCAACTGATATAAGATGCGGTAAGCTGAACACAGCTTCAACCATCTGTTTGTTGAAAAATAGTAACGGACCGCATTTTCTTGTTAGTAACTGTAACTGTACTAACTTGTAACGCCGTTATTCTCATCACTGTTTAGCACCCCCATTATTTTAGCCCGAATGCAACTTTTTATTCATTTACTTATTTGAAATGGTTGTTGCTCAGATGGGAACACTTCGGAAAGCTGCCACTTCTCTGGCTTCCTCCTCAGGTCTCAGACACAATTATTTAAGTTTCTCTAGTCGCACTTTCTCCGCCTTAGCAATGCAAGCTTTGCTCTCTGCTTCACGTCCAGGTAAGTGTGTTTCCTTATACAGATAAAAGTCTGATTCACTAAAATATCAGTCAATCAATTTATTTATAAGCACATTTAAAAACAACACAGGTTGACCAAAGTGCTGTATATAGTAAAAAGGTAAAAAGTAGAGCAAACGCACACAAAGAACAAAACAAAAACGGAGTCACAATTAAAAGCTAGTTAGTAAAGATGTGTTTTCAGACGGGTTTTAAAGATGTCGAGTGTTGGAGAGATCCTAATTTGAAGAGGTTCCAAAGTTTGGGCACAGCAATCGCAAAGGCTCGGTCTCCTCTGTGTTTCAGTCTGCTTCTAGGAACAATTAGAAGCAACTCATCAGCTGACCTGGGAGTTCTAATTGGAGTATTTTTATTGAAATTTCAGAGTGGTCTGACAGAGCTAATCCGTTTAGAGACTTAAAAACAAGCGATAAAATCTTAAAATCAATTCTATAACATACTGGAAGCCAGTGTAAACAAGCCCAGACTGGGGAAATATGGTCGTGTTTACGAGTGCCTGTCAAGAGTCAGGCTGTAGCATTCTGAACTAGCTGAAGACGAGAGAGCAGAGCCTGGTCTAAAGACTATTACAGTAGTCAAGCCTGGATGAAATGAATGCATGAATCACTTTGTTGAAGTCAGCAGATGACAAAATGTTTTTAATTCTTGCAAAGGCCCTGAGCTGGAAGAAGCTGGCTTTTATAATTGAATTTATTTGTTTCTCAAATGAAAAACTGCAATTTTCCAGAAGGCCAAGTCACCCCTAAAAGAAAAACGAGGGTCAGAAGGTCCAAACAGTACAATCTCAGTTTTTTGAACATTGAAAAAATGTAATGCAAACCATGATTTAATGTCATCGAGGCAGTCAAGCAAAATTTTTAGGGAATCCATAGAATTCTTTTTAAGTGTAAAAGTAGATTTGAGAATTATTGGCATAACAGTGACATGAGATTCCATATTTTCTGAAAATATATCCTAATAGGAGCATGTAAAGGGAAAGAAGTAGTGAACCAAGGATAGATCCTTGAGGGACCCCACATGTAAGGGGGGGTGGATGCGGGTGAAGATAAACTTCTGTCAGTGCAGTTCCTTCATAGCCACACAGCTCTCCAGTCCTGACAAGATAATCCCATGATCCACTCAGATCTAAAAGCACTAAAGTGGCAGAGTCAGCAATTAATAAAAGATCATTAAAAACCTTTAAGAGCAGGTTAAGAACCTTTCCACGCACATATTTGTAAACGTGGCCGAACATACTCGAGTGATGTTTAATGATGTTCCGAGAGGCCAACGGAAAACAGTAACACTGCTCATGCTGCTGCAAGTCTACCGACCCCCAGCACTCCTTGTCCTCTTTGATCACGACAACAAGGGTGCTGGGGGTCATCCCCAACTGCTAATCTCATCACAACAAGCATTTGTGCCCCAGCAGGCTGTATCCCTGATTTCCCTCTCGAACAGCAGATGTTGTTGTCAGAACTCTTTAGGATTGCGCAACAGGTCTGAAACCAAATCCCCCAGTCAGGAAAAACAAAGCGAAAGATTATCGTCCAGTTCTCGACGCCACCTGCGTTAATTTTGTCCGACTGTCATCTCCGTACATCTCATGTTGGATATCATGCAGAGGGAAGGGTTTTGTTTTTTTCTTGTTGAAGAAAGTGTATTCAGTGCAGCATATTTGAGGGCTGCCATTTAATTAATATAATATTAATTAACATTTAATTAATTAATTAATTAATTAATTAATAAGTAATGGGGAAACATGATTTTGTTTTCCATAAGTGGGAAAAATGGAGTCACAGTAAAATATAAAAAAAAGTTTCTGCTGCGTAACGCCAAGCCTCAAATTTATCTGACATTTTATTTTTTAATGTACGACAAATGGTTGTGCGTGCCGTAAATGAGAGAGTAATAGAGTGAAGAAATGAAAGGTTACAATAAAGAATGGTTTTTAATGCCAAAGCAAAGCAAAAACATGTATTACAGCACAGAAATTGGCTGTTCCTACAAATCCTCTGATGTTCCTACATGAACTTCCCCGCACTGTTCATCTATTTGAATAGGTGGCTGTATTTAGACATGAGCAGCAAGACACCAGTGTGCACACAGCTGTTCACCAGAGCAGTGTCACAACAGCACAGGGACAACAGGCTTTCAAGCTCAGGGCCATTATAAGCTGGATGCGGTTGCTGGGAGGCTTGAAATAGAGCGCTGATCCGATAATGGACTAAAGTTTATGATCATTAATACTCAGAGGTCTGAAACACGTGTCAATCTGTGCAGACAGATAGGTGTCCCCCCTCAACACCCATGCAAACGTGCATACACACACATGGACACACCAGCAGTTTTGCCTCAAATGCATTTAGTGATGAGGAGTCTCGACAGCTGGCGAGCGGAAAAGCTACAAGGCTGTAGCTCAAATTTAGCAGCGCCAAGATGTCAAACTGATTTCAGCTATTCAGTGCTAATTCCTGTGGAAATGCTCAACTCATTCATAACAAACCAGAACAAACACCGGCAACATTTAGGTCAGTAATGACAGGATTCTCAAGTGCTGTGTACAAATCAACAACAAAACTGTTAACGGGACTTTAAATCCAGCGTTTTAGGCTGGGAACCCTCACAGTGACACCACCATGTTAACGCCAGGTTAATTGCTGGGATCCGGCAGAACTATTTAAAAATATATATATTAAAAATAAATAAATTGTAAAAATGAATCTTTCTTTCAACCCAGATTTCCTTTTGTTCTCCAGTGAGCTCCTTTGGAAGCTTTTTAAACTCAAATCTGATTTATTCATGGGGGTGGCTCAGCAGTGCAGTGTTAGCACTGTCGCCTCACAGCAAGAAGGTGGGCCAGATGGGACTTTTCTGTTTGGAGTTTACAGGTCTCCCCGAGCCTTTGTTGGCTCTCTTCAAATAATCTGCCTTTCTCCCACAAGGCAACTTCTACCTGTGATAGTTAGGATGGGAACTCGTTTTACAATTTATAGATATAAATTAGTTAGAGTTAGTTATATTCCATTTATAATAAAATAGTCTATAATCATAGCATCTTCAATGAGCCTCTTATATAATGGAGACGAAGACAAAGGGAGTTCTCAAACATTTTATTTAATAATGGAAAAGGGCAAGTCTTTTCTTGATTGTAAAGACCAAGGAAAGGGTGGTTGGTTTTAAGAGGAAACCATCATCCCAGCCCACCATGACATCATGACTATGAAAGGCGGAAGAGGAAGTAGTTCCTTTGAATGTAGACAATCCGAATGTTATAGTTTCTTTCCACTGTGTTCCTGTTAATGATAAACCACAAATTTACTCTAAATTACTAAAATATCGATATTTTAATGTGAGAATCGATTCTAGAACATAAATGATTGGTATCGGAGGAATTGATATTTCAGAATCGATCCGCACATCACAAGATGAGTGCTGCTGTTTGACTGAGGAAGAATAAAGTAGTCGTGGTAAGCCAATCACATGACCACTTAAAGAGAAAGCAACAAGGTGACATATACCAGTTTATAAATTGTGTTGATAGGCCACGTAAAACCATGATAAACAATATATACGCGGCGTTTTTTCCTCAACAGTTTCGTCACGTTTACTATCTAAGGACAGCGCAGCGACCCCCCCCCCCCCCCCCCCCCCACAAAAAAAGGGGGGGGGGGGGTTGACGGATTAGGAGTGACGGCAAGAGAGAGAGAGAGAGAGAGTTTTGAGATGTGAGAGATTTGTGACGTTTAGCGTGTTTGGAGTGTGTAGTTAGTGTGTAGTGTTGTGGATAATTTTGTGTTGTGTGTCAGAACAATGAGGCGACTGCTGTCTCCAGGTAGAAACAGGAGTGATACACCTGCTGCTGTCAGACCTGCAGGTATCAGGCTGTGATGTTCTCCTTTATAGTGGACAGAAATTATTTTTTTTGGAGTGGCACAAATAATTTGTGTGGCATCTTATCTTATCTTATCAACTACAATAAAAATCAAACCTAAAATTTTGAAGAAAAAAAAACAAAACTAAATGAAATGATTTTGTAAACTTGGAAAACTAACTAAAATAAAGGAAAAAATACATAAGAGATATCCGTAGTTATAGTTTATGTTAGTTTGGTAAGTTCTTGTTACAGCTTGCTTGATGAGGCATTGATGGACGTGTTTATTATGACTCGGGATGTCTGCAAGACTGTGAGTCACTGCTTTCAACAAGTTCTGTGTTTTTATTGTAACACCTGTACTAATTTCTTAAATCTTGCCTCTGACACATTTGACACAATTTTAAGTCCAGACTCCAGATTGTCCAGCCCAGTTGGGATAATGCCACAAAAGACAAAATAATGTAAGGAATACAGGAATATGTTTAAATTAAATGGCCAACAACTTTACACTGGATGGATAGTCATTAATTTATTTCATATAAATATTTGTATTCATTCAGAACCTCAAGATTAAGCAGTAACACCTTAATATCAAAGAGGAAAAATACGCAAATATCTAATATTATATGTGTAAGACATGCTGTATATGTAACATTTAGGTACATGTTAGACTGAGGTGCAGTAATTAGTCCTCTTGGGTACATTCATGTTTGTACCTGTAGGGGCCGCTGTTTCTGAGAATGTTGCTCTGGTGGTCAAATGAGAAAGATGTGTTGAATCTTAGCAGTGGCAACGAGGCTTTTAGCAAAATAATGGACTAAACATGTAATGAACAAGAATATTTTCAGCAGCTAGTTAAATAAAAACAATGTCCTTGCAGAATTGTTTCATGCTGGAGGAAATTAGACCTTCTGACCTCAGCATGTCTTTAAAACCCTTGCAGCCTGCTAGCTAAGAAGCCTACACCATGTATGAGTCAGACTGAACTAGTCTCAAAGACCTGACAGTGAAACGAAATGCCATCATTCTGATTTGAAATGCTTCTGTGATTCACTCTGTCACTGAAACACAGCAGATGCAGTTTCCTGGATAAGTCAAAATGAAGTGCCTGTCAGTAAATGTCATGCTTTGTGCTGTTTTCTCTGTTGTAGTTTCACTTCAGGCTTCCATACCTGGCCTGTGTTTCCTGTTAGTGCCACTCAGAGGTAGCTGCCGCTTCTATAGAGCTGCCAAGCGGTCCCAGTTGGCAAACCATACTATTAATTAGCTTAAGACTCACACTGTTCTGTAGTACACGCCTGGGCTTCAGTTCAATGCTTAATTCATTTTCATCTTCTCCCATAATTCCTTGCATTGCCACAGAAGCACGTGATGGCCGAATGCAGTGAACGCCGTAGCTTTCTGTCCAGTTCCCATCACACAAAGCTGCGTGGTGCTTTTTTGAGTTGGATATCCACTAAGTAGATCACAGAGGGCCACTGAAGACTTTTATTCTTATGAAAGTGTTCCAAGCCATCCATTTTCTTAACCCCTTTTCCAGGTTAGGATTGAACCTATCCCAGATGACACTTCAGTAGTAAACGCTGATGTCTGTTATACCCACTGCTCTGACCAGGGTGGCAGCCTCTACCTGAACAGAAATCAAGTCAGAAAGCAACTTAGCATATTTCCCCTGAAGGCTTTATTGCTTCCATTAGAGCCAGGAAAAAAAAAATGAAATGCTAGAGCGGAGGAGGAGGAGGGGAAGGAAGAAGAGATAAGAAATGAGGAATTGTAATGAAAAGCAATGAGGGAGGGGAATCGAAGCAAGTAGAAGCCTAAGGGGGTGGCCTCAGGGGCTCTGAGCGTTGTCCTCTTTCATTGCCAAAGAATAAGTAAGCTGGAGGTGATTTTTTTTCCCTGTCACCCTTTCACTCCTTCCACCATCTGCCAGTACTAGGAACAGAGCTTTTGATTTGAAAGTACAGCACTTGTCTTCCTGTTTTATTTTGTACAGCGATTCAGATCGGCCTTCCAGTCCAGCTCAGTGGCTCATTATGCAGAACACAGAGTAGAAGCTAATGGAATCTTCACATTCACGATTGCCATCACAGACTTAATTAATTAATGGTAAACTGCAGTGGCGTTAAAGGTTCGTCCCAGAAGCACCTGACAGGATGCAGTGCTTCGAATGCATAATAAAATGATCAATCAGGCTGTGTGCGCCAGTGCCTTTGTCCTCTACACAAACATAAAGATCTGTGCTTTCCCTTATCTCTGGTCTGCTGCTGTGGTAGCACTGAGCAGGAGAATAGATTGCCCTGCTAGGATTGATTTTTTTAGGGCAGGAGGAGGGAAACTCCAAAAGAGGTCTGTTTCATTCAGTTCAGTGATGCACTCATGCGTAGTAATGTGTTGGGTTTTTTTCCGACCCTGGAAATCACCAGAGGATACCTTTGAATCATATTAGCAGACGGCTATTGAAATCTTGTCTCTGGAATCAAGATTGAGCTTAATGGCAGCCATCAGTCCAATCCTAAGGAGTAGATGAAAGTACTCATCAGCTCCACATGTCATCACAGGAGTGTAATACAAGCTTAACAGGGAAGTTGTGCACAATATACTACTGCTTTTGCTGCTTGTTGCTTCTGTAAGGACATACACGCACATCCAGGCCAACAAAAGATTAGTTGTTGTGCTGAAACAAGCCAACAATAAAAGAAGAGAACCAACAGGTCCAACAGGCAAGGCTTCAGGTTTGGTATTGTTCCACTGTAATTGTGCATAATATACCGGGATATTTATATCTTAGAGCAATTTTTGTTATAATTTGTAATATAAGGTGTAATTTAATTAGTTACTGTTCTTACTATCTTCAAACAACTTCAGAATTTTGATTTTGATGATTCTGATTTACTATTTGTTGCACCCTTGCACAACCTTTTCTTGCACTGAGATTTTGGCAATTTAAATTCTGACCAAGAAGCACAGTAGCACGCACAGCATTTTGTTTTGAAAGCATATTTCCACAAATGCAGGTGATACCATTAAGCTTTTTCACCAGCTGAAGCATTGCCAGTGCCTTGTAGCACTCACGAGTCCCAGACACTTTCACCCCTATCGTGCACTACTACAGAAATTGAAACGACACAGTGATATCATGAATGCAACACCCTACTGTGTTGTAAAAGGCACAATGCCAGTAAGCACAGTTGAATATGTCTGATTTAAGCGGCTGATTAAAGTAATTGACCCTCGTTACCGACTCCCTAGACATAAACATTTCCCTCAGTTACCCCCAGCTACCCAAAAGCTGTGGCTTACTTCACTATCACGTCGCATTTGAGGTCAATTTGCACATATGATCCATATAGAAAAGTCGACCCATATCCATATTTTGTATACATTTGAAGGTTTCTCTAATTTTTATTTTTTTTTTAGATTAGATAAAATAAAACTTTATTAATCCCCCTGGTGGGTTCCTCCTTGGTTTTTACACAGCTGAATAAACATCAAACAGAAAACTGATTAAACAGAAGTGTGAGATGGTCGAGAATTTACGCCAGTGTCTTGTTATATTTTAGAAAGCAAGGAGCAGACGGCCGAGTTTATTAAACTCCACCGAGATAGCGGTGACGCTAATCAGAAGGCTAGACCGTCCAATTTCCCCAGCCGTTTACTTCCGGCCTACCCGACCTTCTGAGGACCCGGCCCACGTAGACCGCGAAGGCTGGGTCCTCAGGAGGATGCAGCCCATGAATTTGGACACGACCATGGATTCACTTAACTGGACCTCTTAACTTTGTTTATGGTGTTTGAGTATTTTAATGCTGTTAGCTGACAAACAGCATAGCTTGTTGTGTAGTTAATTGCAGTAGCAGTCTGTGTGTTTTTGTGAGTGAAACCCTAGTGCTAGCTAGCACTAATTAGCTTGTGTTTGTGTTTCTGCTGATGGAGCTCGCTAGTGGTACTGAAAACTTTCCACCCTTTTTTTTGTTTTTTTGTTTTAATACAGTCATTAAATATTAAAAAACCACAATATCTTAATTTTTGCAGTTCTAAAATTAGGGCTTCAGTCCAAATCCACAAACTGTCCATCTTTCATATACAGTTAAGCGCTTTTTATTGCTTATTTCTTCCGCAGCTTTCTTTGGTTTACATGTTTAACTTATATAAAAGTAATCTCTACCTGTGAACATAATACACTTGAAACTGTGCAGTTTATCCTGGAATGCTCGTATTAGCTACTCGAAAGCATTTCATAGCAGTTAAAATACATTTATATGGGATTAATTGTAATCAATGGACGGGCCATTCTGAATTTTGTAGATAGTTTGTTTTTTCTTAACAACTTACTTGCTTCTCAACTCTTATTTCACCATAATAACCTTTCAGAACTTTATATATAGCAATTAGATGGCTCAGATTCGTTATAACATAACAAGATGTACCCAAATAATATTTGGCAGCCATGCAGTAGTGTTGCTGTGGTAACACTTAGCCGTTGCCCATCAGATTGTAAAAGATCGCTGCCATTAATGGAAGCAGCACCGCAGGAGCTTTGCTGCTGGCCAGAACACACTCTATCTTCTGGACAGGTAATTTAGGGCAGACCATAGGTGCACACACACACACACACACAACACAAGAAAATAACACACAAAAGCACAAACACAAAAGGGGCAGACTCACTCTGATATACATGACTCAGGTCTTGAAAACACACCGTGCCAACAAAATGTCAGCATATCACACACACCAAATTTTAATCCTGTGGAATTTCTGTGGAAAACATAAAACATACCAAAACTAATACGCATACCCACACACACACACACATATTTAAATATTATTAAATGACTCACATACACATTGTGTTTTGGTAAGCGTTACACTTTACAGTGACACACACATACAGTACACACACACAGTCATCTTCACCTTGGAGGCTTTTTCTGTATTATAGCAGACCTATTTTCAGTCCCACTACTGTACGCAGATAAATGTGTGTGTGTGCATATGTGTGTGTATCTTGGTCGACTTGGGCCAGTTGCATTCATGTCGTCCTTGAGCAGAACACAATGTTGAATCTTGAAGTGTTAAAATGTCTCAAACTTCGAGAGACAGAGACATAATAATAATAATAATGGATACTTTATTGATCCCCATGGGGAAATTACTTGTTTTTCTCTGCATTTGACCCATTCACTCAGTGAAGCAGTGGGCAGCCCACTAAGCAGGCGCCCGGGGAGCAGTGTGTAGGGACGGTACCTTGCTCAGGGGTACCTCAGAGTAGCCGTTAAGTGGATTCGAACCGCCGACCTTCCGATCATGGGGTGACCACTTTACCTACTGAGCTATCCCTGTCACGGTCTGGAGGGCAGACCGTGGGGGATGTAGGAGAAAGGACCCAAAACGCAGACTTAATGGAATGAACAGTGGGTTTATTTACAGTGAGGTAATTGTACACCACACATTAAATCTCCAAAAGTGCTCCCTCGACTCCCGTGACGTGTCTTCTCCCAAGTGCTGGTATCCCGTGCTCTCTGCCCCTGTGCCTTCACACACCCCGTGTGTCTTGCAGTCCTGTGTTCCGCTGTCCTCATGGAGTCTAACTCAACGATCCTGCGCCGGAGGAAGCTCCATCGCTCTGTTAAGTAGCTCCCCCGACGATCCTGATCAGAAGCAGGTGTGTGGTAAGCTAGGCGTGACCAGCAGCTGGCAGGGCCACACCCATCAGGCCTGCAGGTGGCTGTCCTTCATCCTCCAGCCTCACACACACACACACACACCAGCATGGAACACAAGAGCACAGTGCAGCAAACATACATCCAATACACTAATAACAATAAAGGTCCACACTGTTCACGAACCCCGAGTCCCCGGCACCGGGTCCGTGACAGTACCCCCCCTCAAAGGGTCGACTCCCGACGACCCAAAACAAAACCACAGAACAACCAACCCAGGGCGGGTGGCGGGGGGTCCAGGACGGAGGGCCCCAAAACCACTCCGCTAAACAGCCACCACAAAGCAACAAAAGAAAAACACAGTTCAACAGTTCAATCCCCCGGTCCAGTGGCAGCAAACACAGTTCTGGCGGCCGACCTGTAGGACGGCAAAACAAGCGGGACCCGCTGCGGGTTAGGCAGTGGCGGCAAAAAAGTTCAGGTGGCCTACCTCTAACCCCTTGATGGAAACGCAGGAGCTCCGGCGGGCGGCCATGGGTCTGGCAGCCGCGGTGGAACGGTTCTGGTGGCCTGCCACGGGTCCGGTGGCGGCGGCGTTGCTCCTCCGGCGGCCTGCCACGGGTCCGGTGGCGGCGGCATTGTAGCTCCCGCCTCAGCACAACCCATGATTCTCGATGTGGCGGCCGGGCTGCAGGACGTGGCGGCCGGGCTGCAGGACGTGGCGGCCGGGCTGCAGGACGTGGCGGCCGGGCTGCTGGACGTGGCGGCCGGGCTGCTGGACGTGGATCCCTCCGGATCCCTCCGGACCTCCGAGCTCCTCCGGTGGCAGCGCGGGCTCACCAGGCTCGCTGAGCTCCTCTGCTGGCAACGCTGGTCCCTCCGGCTCGTTGAGGTCCGCCAGCAGCGGTGCGGGCTTCTCAGTGGGTGGCTCGCTGAGCTGCTCCAGCTCACAGTGCTCCTCCGGCATTAGCTCGCTGGGCTCCCCCGGCTCACAGTGCTCCTCCGGCATTAGCTCGCTGGGCTCCCCCGGCTCACTGTGCTCCTCCGGCTCGCCGAGCTCCTCCGGCTCGCTGAGCTCTACAGCTGGCGACGCGGGCTCCCCTCGCTCGCTGAGCTCCTCCGGCTCGCTGAGCTCCTCCGGCTCGCTGAGCTCCACAGCTGGCGACGCGGGCTCCCCTCGCTCGCTGAGCTCCTTCGGCATGCTGAGCTCCTCCGGCTCGCTGTGCTCCTCCTGCTCGAGCATGCTGAGCTCCTGCTCGAGCATGCTGAGCTCCTTCGGCATGCTGAGCTCCTCCGGCTCACAGTGCTCCTCCGGCATTAGCTCGCTGAGCTCCTCCGACACGCTGAGCTCCTCCGGCTCGCTGTGCTCCTCCTGCTCGAGCATGCTGAGCTCCTGCTCGAGCATGCTGAGCTCCGGCTCGCTGAGCTCCTGCTCGAGCATGCTGAGCTCCTCCGGCTCGCTGAGCTCCTGCTCGAGCATGTTGAGCTCCTCCGGCTCGCTGAGCCCCTGCTCGGGCATGCTGAGCTCCTCCCGCTCGCCGAGCCGCTGCTCCCGCTCTCCGGGCTCCGGCTCGCAGGGCTGCACGGCTGGCCGTGCGGGCACCTCCCGCTCCCTGAGCTCCTGCTCCGCTTCGCTGAGCAGCTCCTCCCGCTCTCCGGGCTCCTGCTCCGGCTCGCAGGGCTCAACAGCTGGCCGTGCGGGCACCTCTGGCTGCGCTTCAGCCACAGATGGATGATCCGGAGGCGAAGATGGTGATGCGGTGTCCGCAGGTGGGGAAGGTGAAGGTAGAGCCGGTGAAGAAGATGGCCGAGGGGTGACTGCATGCGGATGGGATGATGACGGCGCTACAACCGCAGATGGTGAAGCCACCAGTGGCGTGGAGACTGCTGAATGAGGTGAGAAATGAAAAAGTGTCCTTATTACTCACCACAGCCGGTTCTTGAGATGTCCGGGAGGGCGGCTGCGGTGAGGAACGCCGGCGGCGCGAACGCCGTTTCCGGGTAGACGTCGGGGCCGGCGTATCAGGCTGAAGAACCTCAGGCTGGCCGAGTGGGGGGGCAGCCTGGATCGGAGAGTGGAGGTGAAGGGTGTTGAGCAGGAAATCCGCCACAATCGGAAAAAGATTGTCCAACACCCAGGGAAAACAAGTCAGTGTTTCCTGCAACCGCTTCTCCACAGCACAACGTAAACCCTCCGCGTGCGCTTCCAGCCACAGTTCACATAGACGATTTACTTTGTCTGTCACCTCCCTCCTGAACCTCTCCGAAAAGTCCGCTGGGTCCATCTGGCAGGATCGTTCTGTCACGGTCTGGAGGGCAGACCGTGGGGGATGTAGGAGAAAGGACCCAAAACGCAGACTTAATGGAATGAACAGTGGGTTTATTTACAGTGAGGTAATTGTACACCACACATTAAATCTCCAAAAGTGCTCCCTCGACTCTCTCAGTGGGTATCCCGTGCTCTCTGCCCCTGTGCCTTCACACACCCCGTGTGTCTTGCAGTCCTGTGTTCCGCTGTCCTCATGGAGTCTAACTCAACGATCCTGCGCCGGAGGAAGCTCCATCGCTCTGTTAAGTAGCTCCCCCGACGATCCTGATCAGAAGCAGGTGTGTGGTAAGCTAGGCGTGACCAGCAGCTGGCAGGGCCACACCCATCAGGCCTGCAGGTGGCTGTCCTTCATCCTCCAGCCTCACACACACACACACCAGCATGGAACACAAGAGCACAGTGCAGCAAACATACATCCAATACACTAATAACAATAAAGGTCCACACTGTTCACGAACCCCGAGTCCCCGGCACCGGGTCCGTGACAATCCCTGCCCCCAAAGAGATGTTGTGCAACAGCTGAGGCAAGCACAAGCCTTTATAGGTTTGAGTCCTTTATCTGAAAGCCACTTTGGGCCTGGGCTTACATGTACATTAAATGCAGTCAGCCCTCTTAAACCGATGCGTGCTTTAAAAACCCACTGGGATGCAAACAGTATCGCAAGTGATGCCCACAGCAGTTCAAACTAATCAAAGAAAATGTTTGGATATTACCCCAATCAGTCTGGGAAAATGCTGTTTGTCTCTCACATTAGAGTGCTGTGAATGCAGATCTGTATTCTCAGCATCTCGATGTAAACTAGACCAAAGGGGAGTGTTCAGATGCTTAAATATGTATGAATGAATCAGTGTGTTAACATGCAGTTGAAGCTTCAGTAAGTCAGAATTTGAAAAGAGATCGCCCTTCTCCCACAGCTCTTCCCTGACTCTTCCCACCGGACGAACAACCAATGCAGAAATGTCAAAAGCTTCTCAAAGTGGCTACTTGACTTCCAGTTAAAATCCCTAACTTGGATTAAGAAGAATGTTCACAGTTATGGAACTCATCCGCTGGGATACTGGGCTGTAGGATGTGGCCACTTTAATTGACAGGTGCGCCAAAACAGGAAGCAAGGATTGTAAAAAAAATGTTGTTATATTTAAAAAAAACACCCACACACCTTAACTTACTCCAGTTCTTTATACCATCAACCATCTTTCTGTAACTCCTACTGTTAATGAATAAAAATTCTCAGTGTAAAGCTGAAGATATAAAAAGAGATGGTGCTAAAAATATTCGACATACGTTTTAATTTATTAAAACAGCATCATTTGTGTTCAGCTGATAATATTATGGTTTGTTATATTTTTAAGTCACTGTATTGCCTGCTAGCTAGTAATCTGATTTACTGATTAGCTTACAAAACACGCATTTAACTTACTGGGAAAATTGTAATACACCTCTGCTGGTTGTGGAACTGGGCCTACAAATTGAGAATATAGGGTATATATACACACAAATATACATACATACATTATGATCATTATAATTGAAGAACTCAGGATCGTGCTCAGCAAACCTGCTGTCCTATAAAAACAAATGTTTTCTTTCTTCTATGCACAGTCTAGCTTGCATATGCATTAAAAAAAGATTCTTTATTCAGCATTTGAATTTGGAGTAAAGCAACTACCACATCTTCTTAAGTAGATTTGTACTTTATACTACTTAACACAGCACCACTTAGTCTCGTTGGCTCAGTGTATCATAATCCTGGGGCAGGAATTGTACATGAAAATTCACTTAAAGGTGCCCATTTTTGTTAACAAATAGGTTAAAGCACTAGGTTAAAATCTGGTTTCTGCACTGACCTTTTTTAATCATTATGGAAACTCTTTTTTTTCCATTGTGAATTGGCAATGGAAGTAACGCAAGCTACGTCCCTGCTGTAAAACATCCATTTCTCGGTCATGTCCTCTACACTAAGCATGCTTCTAATCGGCTTTCACATAGACATAATGCCATTCCCCTCTTCCCCCCATGTTTCCTGTCTGTTTGTCAGCGACATCCTCCAATTAAGGCTAAATGAGAGGATTAATACCACTCAGCCTGCCGTTGTTAGCTTCATTTATTACAGAGACTGGAAAGGTACCAAAGGTAACCGATTCAACCTGGCAGCACCTTAAAACCAAACAGATGTCTCCTGCTTCACTCATCGACCCTGCATCATTCTGGGCTGACATCATTTTTAGGTTGCATCATCCGGGAAGACTTCAGGCCTAATAAAGGGCCGGCATTTCATGCATTTCACTGATGTGACAGTTCATTCCACTGACTGCAACCCGGAGGCCACCCTAAGCAACCCTCTGCTACCGATTACACTCTTCTTGTTGTGCTCGTGTGTGTGTGGGTAACTTGGGCGTTTGTGAAGTTAGCAGTGATTTACAATCTGTCGAACAGAGCCAGAATAAAGTTCACACAGTAACTATTATGCTGGAGCGCAATCATGTTGACACCTGTTCTGCAGCGTGTGACTGTGTCTGGGTGTGACGGCAGTATAGTTTGTGTGCTTGTAAAATAATACGGCAGAGCTGCTCAAGAAGTGAATACATAGTTTATTCAGATTGATAAAAACAAGTATGAGCATGTGCGTGTTAGTAATGGCAACTGTGCTGCCTATTATTGCTGACATAAAAGGAGCACCTTTAAATATTTACGGTAGGCTTGTTGATAGTGATGTCATCATTAAATATCACACAAACGTAGGTAACCATTGGTGACAAAGACTGACTTGTTAATGACTGTGTTACATGTCTATAAAACTAGACAGCCACTGAGAAGGCATTGTTTCCTTTTTGTAATAACATTTTCATTCATAGTCTCCTTTACTATAAATGCACTTTTTAAGCTTTTTATTCAGGTAAAGCTCACTTTTACACTTCCAAATACCACAATGTTGTCTGCAGAGGTTCCATTGTTTCATGATACAATGTACAATATGTGCACATATTAGAGACCTGTCCATTTGTTTAGAACTGTTGCGTTAATTAAGAAATCGTTTAGAGCGTAGTTAGATTAGATAACATAAGTCTAGGCGGTGACAGAGAGACTCCTGGAAGAACTAATCCTCCTCTATTAAACTCAAACAAGGTACATTCAGTGAATTGTCAGGCCGTGATGTACACCTGTCTGAACATGGTTGGATATCACTAGCCACCCACACACTTGGTAAATCATGTAATCATAATGAACTGTGACTGGAAGAGTGACTTCAGCTTAGGATAAATGAGATATAATAATAGGGTAGCACCTATACAGTGACGTTTCCTCACAGTGTGTAATAGATCAACTCTAACCTTAAGCATAGTCTGTATAGAAAAGATTTAACCATGTTGATGCCACTCAGTGGTTTGCCCATTCTTGGTGTTTTGCTGGAGCCAGAAGTGAACGTGTTTTTTTAGGGTGGAGTTATCAGCTAGCACTTGGTTAGCAAGTAGCGTATACGTAGGGCTAAGGGAGCAATTTGAGAAGATTTAGTGTTGTATTCACTGATTGTGGTGCTATCCTCCCACTATTACGAAGAAGCACACACAAAACAGCAGATCTGAGAAAGGGAGGCGGTACAGAGGAGAGAAAGACAGAGACTCTGGGGAATACATTTTCATTTCCAACATGAAGACATAGTACATGTACTGAATATATACCAGCTGGAGCGCTCCTCATCATGACCTCATTTACCCTGCTTTAATTAGTGGACATAAGCAGACATCGGCTGCACAGTTAAAATGGTTTTATATCATATTTTAATATGTTCTTGTTGTTGGTGCTTGGTTCATTTTTAATTGCTGCAAGGAAAACTGCTTTTATATGGTTAAAAGTGGATAATGAAACTGGTAGGCTAGATACATTACCAAGCTTATGGTTGTGTGATAAAACAATAAAATACATATCTGGACCAGGGAGTCCATAAATAGCTTCTCAGTCTTATTATTCATCATATACCTCGGTGAGGTAATGCCTGGCAGCTACAGCCCCTGTTTTCTGTAGCCACCTGTCACTCAAATCAGCCGCACCCTTAATCTCACATAACTTAACATAACAAGTCCTTAATACAGTTAAATCAGTGATGAGTCATATTGAAATTTTTGGGGTTGTCACGAAAGGGACAACTGAAAATGTCCTTTTCTCTGATGCAGTGAGCATCAAAACTGTTTATTCTACCAGGTTTTAAACATGATGTTCTAA
The DNA here is from genome assembly GCF_057381915.1 of Diplotaxodon limnothrissa. Classification (NCBI taxonomy): domain Eukaryota; kingdom Metazoa; phylum Chordata; class Actinopteri; order Cichliformes; family Cichlidae; genus Diplotaxodon; species Diplotaxodon limnothrissa. The sequence goes on along the minus strand of NC_140612.1, from coordinate 4,929,706 downwards.
AGCTGGACACCTATACAGCAATATAAAATCAATTGTCTTTTGCTGATAAAAAAAACAAAACATTAAAATGTAGGTCTTGTCTTTGTACTCATATCCCAGTCTATGGACTGGGTTAAAGTTGGGACATTTTTATAAAATGTAAGGTTGTATTAGTATGCACTCAGATACAAATGTTGGTGTGAATTACTTATGCTCCAATATGACCATTAAGGTGTGATTATATATATGTGAACACAGTATCCTTTGTAGTTTTGTATTTATAGTGTGCTGTGCTTTATGTAATTAAATGTTGTCAGTCTTGTTTGTGCATTGTGGGCAATAATACAACACGCTGTATTGTACTGGATTGATGTCAAACTGTCCCTTTTACATAAATCAATAAATAAAAAAATGCCCATTTTTTATCTTTAGCCCTTTCTGGCATTGCAATTTTTTCAATGTCCTCTCTCTCTGTCTCTCGCTCTCTCTGTCCCTCCATATGTCTCGCGCTCAGCATGCACTGACTGCGAGGCTCTGCTGTTCTGCTAGCAGTGTTTGTGTTGCCGTCACTGCAGTCAGCCTTGTACCTTTTTTATTTGCCACATGGACGCTTTTGTGGGCATTTTATTTTTGATTTGCATGTTTTTATCAAAGACTATCAAGTAATTCTGAAATGTTATCTTTAGGAATGATCACATTATAGGCAACAATAAAAACCAAAGCCATGGTCTTACATGTTTACAATATACTGGTAATTGCCGATAGTCCTTGGATCCAACCGTTAACACCACGACACACCCGACACACAACTACGCCCAGCATTATAAAGTTGATATGAAAACATAACAGAAGCTGAACGGAGGACTGTCCCTCTCACCTACTTGTAAACTTGTTCCTTGTAGCGAACATAAACAGGGTATTCCACTTCCACATGTCTTATTGGATTATCTAAAGTCCGCACACTTCCTCGCGCACGAGTCTCAAAGCTGTTTCCATGGTGATTAATGTAAACATAATTGGAGTGTCCTGACATCCCAGTAGTGGTCCAGGCTGTTTCCATGCCTCCAAATCCAAATCCATGCCTCAGTAGCTGAGTTAGAGAGCGCTTGTTCATTACTGTTTGTCTGTGTCTCTTTCCTGTGCAGTCCTTCCACATTTCCACTGAATTACACACATACACATCTTATACTACTGTGTTGGTCTCTTCAATAAATTCATTTAATTAAGTTTTGTATCATGGATGTCATAATCAAACACTAACAGAATCAGCTTGTTAATAATATTCATGGATGTTATTCTGTTCATATTGGGGGGGTGGGGGTTACTATAAAGTACATGTAGAATAGATTAACCGATGAACCGCTGTGAGCACTGACAGCATGTTGCATGGTGATGACTGTGACACTCATCTTCTTTGATCACTGTGCAGGCTTGTAAAGTCTTGCATGTCAGAAGGGGTGACATGGATCTGATTAAAATCTTGGCCCCGTACTGTGTCAGATTATACTCTTTCACATTTTAGATCCGTTTTGTTCAAAGTGTAAATGAAAAGAAAGAAACATGAAAGCAGAGACATATCAGCAGCTCATCTGGTTCTAAGCAGAAACCAGGGGTAAAAAAGCAGTTTCATGTACATGTTTCTGAATGCAATGAGGGAAAGTGATATTGTTTTTGCTGTAGTTTGGTGGAAATCTTCATTGTTTTGCAGCAGATAGTTTCATTTCACATCACGTATTCCTTTGTCCAAATCAGCAAACATCAATTTAATTTGTTGGCTGAGCGCTTGTGTTTGTGCCATGCTAGCAGTTTGATACAACTGTATAGACAAAGAGCATCCCAGGGACATATATTTAAACTAAATACAGTTGCCAAGTTGGCCAACACTCAAGTCTTCAGCTTCATCTGAAGCAAGCGTCGATCTCAGCAGCGTGCACATTTCCTGAGGGCAAGATGATTCAGATAAGTGCTTTTTATGCCTGGTAACCTTACCAGCTGCACATTTTGTAGTTAAAGTACCGCTAGGTTTCGAAACTAAAATGTACCACACCAAGTAGACCTCTTCCAAATGGAGAGTTTTGTTGTGTTATGCTAAATATTATTGAATTCAGGTGAGTAACGCTGGACTGGGTAGACTGATTCATTTGGTATTATGGCATTTAACAGCAGTTTCTCAGTTAAACTCCCAGCAGTCCAATGAGAGCCACAGGCGGACCGACAATTAGCCAATTAGAAAATGTGTGGATCTACTAATGTTGTGAGTTAGTGTTGAGCATTGTTACACTGCGCTCTGAAACAGGGTAGTTTAAACGACTTGTTTGTTTGTTTTTGGCACACTCATGACATGGCTACTACACAGCAAATGGAGAAACACAATGAATATTTTGTATTTCACTTTGCTCCATTCTTAAGACCCAGAGATTCATACAAATAACATAGGAGAGCCGAATTACCACTCAGCAGGAGCAGAAATCTCCATTTTGGCTTCCAGTTAATCCTGCTCTGGAGATATCAATGATGTCATAAACCGGCTGAACCAGTGAGAAAAACGGGCTAGAGCAAAACTGGCCGGAGAGTGGCAAGACTCCAGACTCCACCCCACACGGTTAGAGAAGATCTGCTCAACCCATCCTGGCTCAGAGGCTCAGAAAAACACAAAGCAGTGGTGTGCTATGACAACTGATCTGTTTTCATTAGCTGCTTGCTATAGATGCAGAGCTGAAGTAACCTCACAGGGTTCATGTGTTCCTGTGAATGTTGTCCTAATGTTTGTCCTACAGAGTGTTGGATGCATGATCCATCTGTTGGTGGTGGAGTAGAGTGAATTATTCACACCCAAATTGACAGTGGGTTGGATTTACCCTGTCGGGGCAACTTCTTGTATCTAAGGATGGATTTTGGTCTTAATTGCGCAGAAGACTGTACAGGCATTTTCTTTCAGTGCGCTCTCTGTCTCTTGTCTTCATCTTCTTCTGTCAGAGCCACAGTGAGAATACAGACTATAATTGGCACTTAATTGCTGCCGTGGCAACAGTGCTATTTAAGCCTACGTGCTCTGCAACAAAGCCATATAGCGCGCACACACAAAACACAGGGAGGAAGACACATGGAAGGAGGTTCCTCAGCTCTCTTTCACTCCGAGTGTTTATGTCTTTAACATATGGTGACAAGCTAGGCTAGAGAAGTTTTGCTGAAAAAGCAAAAACAGGGGGTCTGTTGTATTCACCTGACTTGTTTTTCTGCTCCATTTCATTTAGACAACAGTCATAATAAAATCCTCATCTATCATGCACTACCTCCCGTTGCCATAGTGACTCAGATCAGCAGCCTTCTGCCTGTGGGTCAGAACCCCACACAAGGTCTTCTGATAAATTTGGTGGGATATTGCATGATGAAATGTTTGCACACTGTAATGCTGAAGTTACAGTTCTTTGTCTCGTTTGAATTTAAAACATAAAATAACTGATCAGCTAAGTTATATTGTGTAGCTGTTAATGTCCAGTTTTTTTCCCTTTTGTATCAAAAATTAAAATATTGCTTCTGTTAGGCCAGAGGAGCAAAGCAGAAAAAATGTGTCCACGTCTTTTGGGAAATTTCTGGTTGAAACTGCTTCAGGCTTCGTGAGGTCTTTTTATTCCATTATTCATGCTGAGACCTGATAGTCTGAGACAGAAGGTACACCATCACCAGTAAATGACAAATTGAACAGAGGACAACAGCAATATTAAAAAACTAAATAAATGAATAATCATCTGTGATGTAATTCCTTTGTCAATATTGTTGTAAAAAGAGTAATTTTAAATGTTCACATAAACTATTAATAGAAAAAAGTTAAATGTTGAATTAATTTCTGTTAAATTTCAAAACATATTGGGACATAGATGGTAAATGTACTGATTATTATATAGCACGTTTCTACTCTCCTAGAGTACTCAAAGCGCTGTATACAACATGCCACATTCACACCCATTCTCACAAGCACTGACTCTAAACTGAGTGCTTTTCTAACTACATTCAAAGACATTCACTGATGCATCTGATGGATGCATCGGAGAGCAACTTGGGGTTAGATTCTTGCCCAAGGATACTTGGCATGCAGACTGGAGGAGCCAGGGATCGAACCACCAACCTTCCGATCAGTAGGTGACCTGCTCTACCTCCTGAGCTACAACATATACGTATACAACATAAAAACAGTTCAATCTGTTCTTAAAGCTATGGATAATATTCTAATGACAGTTTCCACCTAAGATGCTTCCAATTAATTAAATAGACAGTTACATTAGTTTAACATGACAAACCCTTGATCAGAAGGAGACATAACTTACTGGAGGGTTATGTCTGGAAAGGCATCTGTTGTTGAGAACCCTGTGAAGAAGAAAAGAAAGATAAAAGCAGCTGAAAGATGTTCTGAAATTGTCAAGTAAAGAACTACATTCCACAGTTTAATTCAGTTCTGTTTGATTTTCATAGCACCAAATCACAACAATAGTCAACTCGAGGTGTAAAGTGTAAGTTAAAGACTGTACAATAATACAGAGAAAAGCCCAGCAATCAGGTGGTCCCCTATGAGCAAGCACTTGGCGACAGTGGGAAGGAAAAACTCCCTTTTAAGAGGAAGAAACCTCTGGCATAACCAAACTCAGGTTGGGACATCCATCTGGCACCAGCAGTCGAGGATGAGGCCGATACAAAGGAAGTGTCTCACTTTACGCTGACAGACACTTTACTTTTAAACTTTTCAAGCTACTGTAGCAGATATAGCAGCTGTTTAAAAAGCAAGTAGTTGGGGCCTTTGTTGTTACATGTTGTTAGGGTGTTGTTAGGCACATCATCGAATTCATCTCTGAGGTGATTTCTCCAGATTCCGGATAAAGACTTTGCCCCGGCTGCATTCACAGCCAGCATGTTTTTGTCTGAGCTCTGCAGATGCTATCTGAACTAGCTGTGAATGCAACTAAAAGCAATGCCAAGATTCTAAGAAGCAACAGAAAATAACAGAACGAGATTATTTTTGATGCTACAACCATTGCCAAAATGAACATCCGCCAAATATCTGCTAACCCCGCTGAACGTCTCTACTACCTTCCGGAATAGTTTGACTGTGTCAGAGTTTCACACATAACAAAACCTTTCACAGCAGACATATTTGCTGTTAAATAAATTTTATGCTGAAGACTTGCATTTGCATTAAGGCTTGCATGGTTGTTTGCTCCTAGGGCTGAAGGGCCAATAAGTTTAGTCTATGGTGAGTCATTACACTACTCCACCTAGAATATTAGTCAGAATTTACTACACAAAATGAACACGTAATGGGTCTTCACTCAAGTTGTGCTCAAGCTCAAAGACAAGTAATACCTTATTGCTAATCAATGCAGTTCTGAAACAAAAGACATTATAGTCATTTGGATAGGCAAAGTATCCAGCTAGGCCTGCTAGATTTATTGACCTGCCAGTCCCTTTGAGTGGTGAGCCAAAATACAGTGATATACAAACTTTCCCTTCCTTTGGATTGAAGTACTTCTGCCTAAATTAATGAAATACGACAAAACAAAGCCAACTGTCACTGTGTCAAACCCAAAGTGAGATCACATCCTGTTGTTGCCCCTTCCCCATCCTCTTTCTCCTGGTTCATTGAACCTGCATAAACAGTGACAAAATCATGAGGTGGAATCCCAGTGAGCCAAAGCGACTTTGCCGGCTGGCCAGCAGTGAATTTTACTTCAGGTGAAATATTTGCCCTGAACAGACAAATGGCTTCTTTCCCAAACTCCACCAGTCCAGACGTCCTATGTGCCAACCACATTTTATCGACCAGTTTCTCCTATTGTCTAATCTTTTTTATCCACTCTGGGTTTCCTTCTTTTTCTCATTTGCATGTCATGAGCTTCCTCTATGTGGTAATCTTTTTTTTTCTTTTTTTTCTTTTTTGAATGGCCACCAAGACAGTGAGACATAATTCAAGCAGATTACTTTGTATTCAAACCACATGCAAATAATGGTGCATGCGTTTGTGCTCTGCCGGTGATGACGTTAGTTTCGTGCCGTATAATTGTCCTTGTCCATGCTCTGTCATTATCAGGCCTTCTGTTATGTGTGTGTGTATTAGTCAATTCAGAGGCAACCACTTCTGCTTTGATTAAACTGCTAATTATTGATCGGGCAAGCACCGACCTCCATAGCTGACATTATCCTGCTCTGTGTGTGTGTGTGTGTGTGTGTGTGTGTGTGTGTGTGTGTGTGTGTGTGCGAGAGAGAGAGAGACACACACAGACAGAGTAAGAGAGTATGAATGAGAGCTTACAGCTTCTTTCCCAGCTGCTTTTTGTTGTAACACTTCCTCTCATTCAACTGCACTTGTAATTTCTTGGATAAATGTTTATTGAGCCTGTAGTTTTCATTTTGACAAACAGGACTGCTCACATTCAGGAGCATTTCGACTTCAGATAGAAGAAGAATAAAATCTGTAAAACTGAGATTGTATTCCAGAGATACAGCATTGGTATAATAATATAATGAGGGAAGAGAAGCTTTGGAGCGATGAGGACTTGAGATGAGTGCAGGCAGTGGAGATATTGTCATGAGAAGAAGTTTGTGTTTTCCCCTAATCTCCGAGGGATGTGTTGACAGTTTTCACAAATGAATTCATTGTCATTAATTATCATTAGTGACATTTTAGATTGTCAGAGTTGTTGCAAGTCTGCTGTACCTTACCTTGTTGAGAATCATGCCAAATAAACCACAAAAAAAGCTGAGCTGTGTTTATTTTATCAAATGCGGAGTTTATAACCACAATTCCAAGAAGTTAAAATGGTTTGTGAAATGTAAATAAAAAAGCATCCCAACTTTTTTGGATTTGGTGTTGTAGTTTTTTTTGGCTGGGGGGACAAAAACCCATTGGGTTGCAAAGTCCGGTTTTTGGAGCTTTGACTTTTTGATACTTGACCAGACTAGTAAGGATGAGATCCGACTTAAAGCCCACAAACACTGACTAATATTTGCACACCCGACTTTAGCCAATTTACAAAAGGGACACCATGTTGTATTCAGTAAGTCTTGAAACTTGAGACCATAAACTCATCAGTGTGGGGCAGCTGGGGGCCATTTTATGTCTTTTTGGAGCCACAAAAGTCACCCCCTACTGGTGATTAGAAAGAATGCAGGTCCAAGGAATTTGCACATTGGATTTGCTTTTCAAACTCGGTAGCTACACCCATTTTTATACCTTCTGAGTAAAGAGCAGACAGTTAGTTAGAACATGGGAAATGTTAAATGACTGAAGTTAGCAAAAACAACCTCCAGTCCCTCTGTGACCTGTAGTGACTCTACAGGGTAACTGAAAAGAATTTGGTTAACTTAGCCTTTTGCTTTGATCATGTCATCCATTTGTTTCACTGTCCCCTCCCTATCTGTGTAAATGTCATACGTTTTCAGTGGAGCTGGGTCAGCTCACCTTCCCAGACTGACTTTCTGTGTCTATAAGTGACCAATATGGCATTACACCCATAAACACACCAGTACAGCAAACTTTTGCAGTGGACGTGGAAGGATTTCCTCAACAAAACATTGGAAACACAATCTAGGACATCCAATTGGTTCACAAGCTATAATGAGCCAACCATTCTTCTGAACATGCTGAACATTATACCTGCAAAGCAGCTACAATGATGAGCATCACCATTGTCAGCACATTCTCTGTTTCACTCAAACCCCAACCTGGTGTTGCTGGTTCATTGGAATCTGATCAGGTTTCTCTTGTAATAATAGTTTTCTTTCTCTGTGCATTATTGTTTTCATAATAGCTGAGAGAACAGCCTTAAAGAGACTGAAACCCACACCTAATGTTTGCCAGTGCCGTTTCAGACATTTGAAACCATCGAAATTTTCCAACCCCGCTGCGGGACCTGGAAATAGTGTCCCCAACACCAAAAAGAAAGACACCAGTGGAAATCTGAGATCTGTTTATAGCAGTTTTACTAGGTGCTTTTAGCAAAACATGGATGAATGTGATGACTGAACAACTTTAGATCAGTGTATTTTCAGCCTGACATTGACAAACACTGATGGCTCCTGTCAGTTTAAATGAGACACTCTTTCACCTTGTCAGCTTGTCCTAGCAGCCCCCCACACACACACACACACACGCACACATCTATCATACACTCTGTGTGTGTGGGTTGAGGTGCACATGTGTGCACGTGAGACAGACTGTTTCCCTGTTGGATATGTGATCTAGTGGAGAAACATACCCATGCACACACCATTGCTGCCAATACATTTCCCGCTCAGTGCACTGAAGGAAGCAGGGGAGCTCGACTGACACAATTACACAAGTTCCTGCAGGAGGAAATGCAATTATTGTTGCCGCAGGTAACAGCAAACTGGGGACTACCTGCTAGTCAAGCCCTGGGATAAACAGATGTACAAACACAGCCCATCGTGTGAGCTCAGCTGCCAGATGTTAGACAGGTTCCCCTTCCTCCAGTCAATGAACCCCACATATCCCTTAGTGTGTGAATGAATTTAGAGTTGACGAAATGTGAAGTGGACCATGCTGATTTCCTGCTGTTGTTGGTAGTGGTGTGTGTGGAACTGCATGGAACTACAGTGATGAGGTCCATTCTGCCTCCAGTCACATTTTCAGCTCTCTCTTCTGACCTTTCTCCTGCAGTTCAGCTTAATTTTGATTTTGCAAAATAATCATCAAGAACAAATACAGCATGCACATGTGTTTCTGCCTGTAAAAACAAAATGTGATCATTCAACTGTTCACGTTAGTGTAGTAGGTTATCGGTTGCCATGAAAGCATTGATGGCTTATCAGTTTGGTTGATCTAGAAAGTGAGAGGCATAGTAGGAATAAAGATTCGGCTTTTCTGGCTTAGCTAGAAAAGTTTGATTTAGAGAACAAATTTGCCATGGAGTGATAATAAAATGACATAGTCTGTATATGAAAGAAGGCCACAGTGTTACCCATTGTTCATGAACTACCATTTTAAAACCTTAAATTTAGGAGTCTTGTTTCTTCAACCAAGACATGACCAGATTTGGATCACAGAGTAGGAGTTGTTAGCTAGCTAAACAACCATGCTGGATGATTTACTACTATATAAAACGGGATCCTTACTCAAATGTATCAAATGGTTTGCATTCTCAAGAAATATGGCCGGGTTGTGATAAGGTTTATTTTTAATTTTAATAATTTTATTTCATGATCATTTCAGTGTTTAATGTAATAAATACATAAATAAAGTTATAGAACTGTAGACTACAAAACTAAAACAATGAGAAAAGAGCAGTTTTGGGTGGTAGATCTCTGTTTCCATGACATATAAGTGGCCCCTTAATGACACAATCCTCTGATTCATTGTTACTATAAAAATGTTGAATACACAAGCTTTAATGGTTGGCAGCATTAGAAAGATTATCAGTGTGAGAGAAAATTAAAGCCAACAATTATCATAGAATGGGAGCACCTGGCTTGTTTAGCTGAAAGTCCCGTATCATTTTACAACCTATAGTTTTGATGCGGCTAATGCGCTCTTGTTTATTTGTGATTTTGATATTAGCCATTATTATGGGATTATAACAAAGGAATGTTAAGTGCAGGTTAATGCTCTTACTCAAACAAGCCTGGCAGTGCGTGAGAGTGGCCTTAACAGTGTATATATACGTGTCTCTTTGTGGTTTTATGCTGCACTGGATGTTCATTCATGTATAGCTCTCTTTGAGGGTTGTGGATGAAAGGCTCTAAGCACTTCTGACTGAATGAAGCAACAATACAAACATCACGGCCTGCTTGTTTTTGTCTGGCTTTGACGTCACCGAAACCCACAATCGCCATTATCAGTGCAAGCAGGTCTCTCTTTTGTTCACATAGTCAACTGAGAATCGGTAGTCAGACAGATCATCATTTTTTATCACTTTGATCAGTTGTTGCAGTAAAATATGTTCGAAGCATGAGATGACAGACAGAAAGGATGAGATAAGGGAGAGAGAGGAGGAGGAAGTACAAGTGAGAAGAAACATGATTCCCACTGAGAGGCATGAGAAAAAACACCAAGCCCCAGCGACTGCAGGAAAGATGGTGACAAACCGTTTTTCTCTGCACTCAAGTTTGTGGCTGATGGACAGCTTGTTGAATGCGCTTCGGGGAGCCCAAGGGATTTCTGTATGTTGCCACAAACATATTGATGCAGAAGGAAGCCCGTTCACAACATCCTCTTGCACTCTCAGTGATGCTTAAAACCCAGAAATACTCAGCAAAATACATATGGATTAAAAAACGGGGATGCTGTAATAACGGTTTAATGTGGTGTTTGACGGTATGAAAACAAACCCAAGGTGGAAGTAATTTTTTAGCCATTGTAAAGATGAAGAAAAAATGCTTTTATTGTGAAAAGCCTCTTGAAAGCGCTGAGTTTTGATCCATGTAAACTTAAAAGCCCTTTAACATCAGCAAATTTGTGTAAATATTTTGTTCATTAATTCAGCCGTTTACATATTTAGTTTAGAATGGGTCCTTTATTGAATTCCACACGTCGTGACACTTGCTCAGATTTGGAGTTTAATTTTTCGCTGTAGAAAGAAGTTTCAGTGTACAGTGGACGCTAATGTTTTTGTCACTTTTTAAGGAATCAAACTCAAAGTAATGTCAGTACTTCCCAGCTTTTATCGCTGCATGGCCATACTCTGTCCCACACTCCATATTAGCCATTGTTGATCAACACACCTTTGTTGCTGCCACGGACGTCGCACACTCGTACGTCAGTGTCATGAGACACTCTCACAAACAAAATCACGGTTTAGTAGCGCAGCATGCTTACGGGAAAGTAACAGTAATCTAATTACTTGTTTTGCAGTAGTAATCTCTTACTTTACTCATTACTTGAAAAAGTAATCAGATTACAGTAAAGCATTACTTGTAACGCATTACTGCCCATCTCTGATCATATTTACAAACAGAACGAGATCAGTCAGATTGCAACTCCCTGGGTAGGGCAAATGATATATGATATATTACTCGATAGGGTTTCTTGAAGGTAAACTGTAAAACTGTGATTGCTCACCTGTCCAAGTTTGAGAAAAATACACATTGCAATCTACTCTTTCATTACTTTGTCATGAGTGCTCCTTCCTCAGTGTCAGGGCTAATTAGTAGTTAGGAATAAGTAATGAAGTCATGTTGTAAACTGCAGCAAAATAGCTCAATAACAGCTTCTTTTGATACTTTGTCAAGGGCGCGAAAGGCTACACAGGGTCCTTTTTTTCATCAAGGAGGGGCTTTGAGGGGCCTTGCAGGGTTTCCGAGGCTTCATCTTACTTGGCACACGATTTGTTTGGGCAGCATGAAAGCATTAGATGGAACGTCGCCAACAAGCCAATGTTATATAAATTTAGGGCCTTGGATGCAAAGTTTTGCTAAGGATTCGATTTCGGAAGGGTAAAAGAAGTTGTGACTAGGGATCTTGCACATGAGGATGTGGAATTAAAAGTTCAGATAAATAGCACGGATCATAAAGTGCCTTAAGAGAGCTTATCCTCCTAAATTCAATACAGCTGCGCTTTTAGAAGACTTCATAAAGTTCGGATTTGTGTCAGCTGCAGGTAGTCAGAATGTTGGACAGTAAGAGGAGGAGGTTAGAGATGAGATAAAGACATGCATTCTTATCTCTTCTCCCCTTGTTTACTCTAATGCGCCGGTGAAGCTGAGGGCAGATCGACTCAGGAGTCAACACCCGGTTCAGGCAGATTAACTCGCAATAAGCTCATCTTCATTCATCACGCTGCTCGTCTTCGTGACGCACGCACACATGCACAAATGCCCACTTACACACACACACACACGCTCGTTCAAGGACTGGAAGATGGATCTGGATTGAATCCTCCAATTGGCTAATTCCAGTTTCATGACTATTACTGAGGATCGTCTGTGTGTATAAAATGAGACACAAAACTTTTAAATTATTTTTCGTTCGCTCTGAGCTAATAAAAAAAATAAAATGCCAGTGCTCTCACGTTACACTTGGCAGATCCAATCTCATTGTAATTTTCCGCCTGTTAATATCAGACTTTACCTGCTGCACATGGAATCTTAAAGGAAAACTAGCTGAATTCACTTATTTTTAAATCTTTTTGCTTTTTTGTAAAGTACTGTTTTTATTGGATGGACACACAGTTTGCTCATTATTATATAAAATAAAGCAGACAGAAGATTCCAAAATTGATTTCAAGCGGAAGTGCTAACTGGAGTATATTTTTGATAAACATTAAAACTTTGTACTCAAATACGTAATCTATGTTTTTTCATGCTTGTCTTTGTAAGAGATACATAAGAAATATTCAGATACATTTTGTCTGACACTGAAATTATTGACCTTTTTTTCAGTCTTTTATATATATTTAAATGTACAAGTCTGCTCGTGACTCACATGAGTTTGCATGTGTTCACAGAGGGGCGTTTTCAGAGGTGGTCTTGGCCCAGGAGAAGCTGACCAGCCGTATGTTTGCAGTGAAATGCATCCCTAAGAAGGCTCTGAAGGGGAAGGAGAGCAGCATCGAGAATGAGATTGCCGTGCTGAGGAAGTGAGTGCTGTGACACGAGAACACAAACATAAGTCTACTAATTCCTGGTTACCGGGGCAACTGTGCATCTCTGATGCATCATACCCCACCAAGCCCCCCCCCCCAGGTCACGATCCACAGCCTGCCTACCCTAATACAAACAATAATCAGGACTGAAAATTCTGTCAGTGTAGCATCTGCAAAACATTAACGTCAAGAGTTAGGCTAAGAACACTGTTTGTTATACGGCGTTTCTTGTTGGTGTTTAAAGTACATGTTAGATTCAACTTTACAATGTCACACAAGAGCCGAACAAACACTTTTGTGCTTAAGTAACAGAATTTAGAATTTTGCTTAAAGGTCTGAATGGACAGCAAAGTCATTTAAGTAGCAAGTCTCTGCAATCAGCAGGAACATTGTCTCTGCCCAGATACTTGAGCAGTTATTTTGAAGTCATCAAATCGGTTTAAAATCACTTGAAATCTTTGTTGACTTTGCCCCAAAATAAGGTTTCAGTATTTTTATATTTTTTCCCCATGCCAGTTATACAAATACACACAAAATGACGTGATAATGACGTTTTCAATCACTGATACAATATTATCACAATACTTCACTCACAAAGTGATATTATTGTGAATTTTGCATTATACTTAGTATTGCGGTAGTAAGTTATTTCTACCAACCCGTCACTAAAAGACGCCATAAATGTTGACATAAGGCAAAGTCGGTCTGCAATTGAGTGGGGTCAAGTTGCCAATTGCATCCAGTCTGTTTCTGATATGACAGCAATTAATTAAAATAAATTGTTGAAAAACATATGTGTATGTGTCTGCATGGACAGAAATTTTCATTTTACTATTACCTTTCGCTCAGCAGCCTTCCTGTTCTGTCATCATCATCATCATTTATTTATATAGCACTTTAAAAACACACCTGGTAGACCAAAGTGCTGTACAATACAAATATAAATATAATAATAGATAGCAGAAACCAGACATAGCAATAAAATTTAAGAAAGGGAAGTTACCCACAGAGTTAAAAGCCAGGGAATAAAAATAGGTTTTTAATAAGGACTTAAAAACTGGCACTGATGAAGCCTGTCTAATATGGAGAGGAAGGTTATTCCAAAGCATCGGCGCTGCAACAGAGAACGCTCGGTCTCCTCTAAGTTTCAGTCGTGACTTTGGGACTGAAAGCAACAAATGCTCAGCTGACTGAAGGGAATGAATGAGGACATGGGGCTTCAACAAGTCAGACAAATAAACAGGTGCCAGACCATTTAGAGATTTAAAAACCAATAAAAGGACTTTAAAACGGATCCTAAATTCAATTGGAAGCCAGTGTAGAGAGGCCAAAATCGGAGTGATGTGGTCAAATTTCCTTCTGCCAGTTAAAAATCATGCCGCAGTTAAAAATCGTGCCGCAGCAACCCTATTAAAAGAGAATTGCAATAATCTAAACGTGAAGTAATAAAGGCACGAATAACACTTTCCAAGTCACTCTTGAAAAGAAAGGGCTTAACCTTCGTTAAACGTCTGAGGTGATAGAATGCTGATTTTACCCCCCCGTTTATGTGGTCATCAAAGGTAGGTGAAGATGACCAGCTGTATGTTTGCGATCGAACTCTTTAGTTGGGAAGTCAAAGCTGCAAGATCAACATCTGGAGCATGAGAAAAACGATTTGGGCCAAATAAGATCACTTCTGTCTTCCGATCATTAAAATTTAAAAAGTTTTTTGCCATCCATGCTTTAACATCACTAAGGCAGTCAAGCAGAGGTTGACTTGGGAGACTATCAGAATGACTAAAAGGTAAATAAAGCTGGCAGTCATCTGCATATAGATGGAATGACACTTTATGTTTTCGGAAAATCGCGCCAAGAGGCAAAAGGTACAGTGAAAACAATAATGGCCCAAGATGTCTGTGAAGGTTCTCAGTCATCCCCTATGTAGCCGGTGTATCAGAGAAACTCAGGAGATTTTAAAGGATAAAGGTCACTCTTTCGAGGATGCCAACGTTCACATTTTGGACAGAGAGGACAGATGGTTTGAAAGAGGAGTGAAAGAAGCCATTTACGTCCACTGTGAGTGACCATCTTTGAACAGAGGTGGTGGTTTACGACACCAACTGTCTGCCATCTATAATCCAGTTTTGAGATCCCTTCCCAGACGCCTTAACGCCCACACACGTCCTGGGCCATCTGACCTCAGGAAATCACATGATAGGGTAGGGCCAGGTTTCACAAGGAGCTCACCCGAAACCCTGGCTGATTGTGACCCACACCCGCTTTCACACCTTGGCTCATGTGATTAGGTAGAGGATCATCAGGGGGTCCTTTGTCCCTCTTTGGGGGGAAACTCCCACTGGGTTTAAATCTGGGGTCTCTCAGTGACTCTCCACCATTTGACCCTTAGAACTGAAGAAGCTTCTCGGATGAGAGGTGAAACGTCTTCAAGCAACTCAAAGAAATCCAGATGCTTTTCTTTCCAAGCTCCTTAGACCAATAATGGCCCAAGAATAGGTCCCTGTGGCACACCCCAAAGCAGAGGGGCCACAGAGGATGAAGCCCACCCCAACTTAACACAAAAGGTCCTATTTGAAAGATAGGACTTTAACCACAAAAGTGCCGAACCAGAAATTCCCACACAGTGCTGTAAGCGGGAGATCAGCAAATCGTGATCCACTGTTTCGAATGCAGCGGTCATGTCCAACAGGACCAGCACTGCATATTTACCACAGTCTGTCGCTATCAGAATGTCATTCATAACTTTTACGAGGGCTGTCTCCGTACCGTGAAATGGCTTATAGCCGGACTGAAAGATTTCTGACAATTGAGAGTCATTCAAATAGTCCATCAACTGAGTATAAACATTCCTTTCCAGAATCTTACTAAGAAAGGGAAGCTTAGAGATGGGTCTAAAATTTGATATGACTGAACTGTCTAAGCCTGGTTTCTTAAGTAAATGTATGACTGCATGCTTAAACTCCTTAGGTACTTGACCAGACAAAAGACTAGTATTAATAATAGATCTATAGGAATATACCCAGAATACAACCAGTTGGCAGCCGTGGCCCTTCGAGCTCTGTTCATTGAAGACTTATTCAGACTCATTGCAGCTTGTTAGAGTATAGAAGTGCTTTATAAGAACCAGTCCATTTATTATTAGAGTAAAAAGCACTATATAAAAACCAATCCATTTACCATTTATGGGAATTAGTTATACATGCACTGACCTCAGTGTTTAAAACTTACTGAGCATTCACTACAACAGTATATGTCAGAAAATGAGGAAAAGCTCAAAAAGAAATGTGTGCTTCCCATTGCAAACTGTTAAAATAATCATTTCAAATGACATGGTTCTTTCAGCTGCTCACTTATTTCCCTAAGGGGTTGCTACAGAAGATGGATCCACATGTTGATTTAATACAGATTTTATAACGGATCCCCTTCCTAAAGCAACCCTCCTCGTCTGGGCTTGACACCAAAACTAAGAGCATGCTGGTTTGTGACCGCCTTCGGCTGGCTTTGTTTCACCGCCTGGTCTCAAATCACAGATCTTACACATTAAAGGTGAATGTTTTTAAGCACTACATCACAGAGACACCAAAGTTATCATTTCAAATGATCAAGAAAGAGAAGTCTTCGTCTGTTTCACCCTACAGACAAACAAGTGATCTTACAGTTACACAGAAAAATCAAAGTGCTGCAGCAATTATTATGCCATTAAATGCAATAACTTTGGTAATTTGGTTTCACTGTTAACATTAGAGAAAATGCAAATTGGATCCACGAGGGAGAGAGCAGACATCCATTTAGACAAATGAGCGTAATTTCAGTGCATGTTAGAGAGCATCAGTGAGCAGATTCTGTCTCAAGCAGTCTTGTGCAGGGCAGAGACACCAATTTAGCTTTGGAGGGAAATCTGCTGGATCAGGTTATGGCAAGTTTCAGAGATTTTGGTGGCAGCAGACGGTGGAAAGAACTGTAAATCTGACCCCAAGCGCTAACAAAAGCATCATCTTGTTTCGTCAAATACTTATCTTCAGTAGCACAACTTTTCTTGCAAGCACCTCAGCGCATGCTGAAACACTTCTGTGTTCTGGGTGAGCTTAGGCAAAATATGTCATTCACAGCAGCTTCTTTGAGTCCCACCTCTGATTTTTTCCAGAGAAAACCACATGCACCATTTTACCTGCCATCAGACAGCTCTTGTCAACAAGAAGTGAAGTCGTCACGTTCCACCAGACTTCTTAGTGTAGATCAACCGGTAAATGAACAGCTTTGCATATGCATCACAGACGACACACCAATCCATCTGTCATATTCGTGTCTCACATTTCAGTCTCCCCTAATTCATGAAAAAGACACTGAGCTACCTAAAGTCTTCCACTTGTGACAGCAGCTTATTGCTGCCATAGAGTTGGCACGCCACCCTTTTCCAGCTGAGAACTATGGTCTCGGACTTTAAGGTGCCAATTCTCATTCTCTCTGCTTCACACACTTTGGCGAGCAGCCACAGTACGAGCTGTATGTCTGATGAAGCGAACAGAATCACATCATCTACAAACAGCAAAGATGAGATCCTGAGACCACACTTGGCTATATCTAGAAATTCTGCCCATTGAAAGTTGTGAACATGAACAGAATCAATAACAAGCACCAGTAGAGTCCACCACCCACAGGGGAGGGTATCCATCAATATGAACCAAGCTCTCACTGGACCACATAGCCCATAGCAATGAGCCACGTACCCCATACTCCTGCTGAACAAGATCCTGCGAGGGATGTAGTCAAATGCCTTCTCCAAGCCCGTGCTGATCTGGACAAAAAGCACAGATGCAATTATCTACTTAATTTTGTTTTAATCTTGTTTTTAAAAATATATTGATATATTTTAAAATATGTACAGATCTCACATCTGAAGGTGTCTTTTAACATCTGAATGAGCAATCTGGTCACCTGTCTCACTATCTTACTAACTCTGTTTTATAATCTGCTGTAAGATTCCTATATTTGCCTCTGATGCGCGCCGTGCTTTTTGCAGAAGAGAGATCAATTTCTTAGTGTCTATGTGCTAGGGGTAGGGCACAATGCTTTGAAACTCACACTGCAGCAAACACAAAGACACAAGCACGCAAACCTTGCTGTTTGTGACATTGCCAGAGAAAAATTAATTAATTAACGATCAAATGTTGAGTCTTTTGCACGTGTGGCAAACGTGGCTCTCACATCACCGTTGCGGGGATGTCGGCATGAAGGCGTGAGGAAGCGTTAATGTCGAAGAGGCCTGTGTCTGAATGACACAATCCCGTTATTTACCCAGTCTATGTGCAGCAGTAACAGGAGATACATGCAGGAGAAATCCATGAATGAGAACAACTAACTGCCACACCAGGCATTTAATGCAAAAAGAGGGTTTTTCTGAATGCGCTCCGGATCTGCTCTGCCATTACACTCAGGCTTTTCCTGTCAGCCGTTCATTATCCTTGACAGGGCACACACACACACACGCTCACACACACATTACCCCTTTTCAACCAGTACTTGTATGAGCATGAGTATGAGTCACGTCTCAGGTCTGTGATTCATACCTGCTGCCGCTGCGATCATACGCTCTTTAATAGGTGTTAGATGTTTACCTGCACACCTGCTGTGTGCGCCTCTGTGTGTATATGCCTGAGTTAGGCCAGGGGGGATTACCTCTGTTTACTGTGCAAAAGATGATTAACCTGCAACCACGCACACAAAATTAGTCGTGTTTCCACTAGGCACGGCATATTAGGATAACAAACAGACAGCTACACACTGACAAACACACACAAACACGCACACACACACACACACGGAAGAAGGGAAACACCCCATCATGCTGCTGTAACCATGGAGAAATCAGCAGAGAAGCAAAAAAAATGAGCAGAAATTGTGATGGGAAAGTGTGAAGAGGTTTAGGTTGAAATAGATTGTTGGTTCGATTTCTGTGAAAAGTTTGTGCTGGCATCAGAGTAAAATAACTTTTTCTTGATTTTTGCAATTACAAAAGGATCTAAATTCAATGTACAATTGCTATTTATTTTTCTGGAGTTGTGTACACCACAGTCTTCACTGGTTGCTGCGAGTATGGATGAGGCACAGAAAACATGGTAGCTGCCTTGGATTAGTTAGGATTGTGATAAACATGCACACTGTATAAAGTTAAATATAAATTGTTTAATGCCCTATAATTCAGTGTGATTCTTATTGGTTTAATACCTTTTCAGTAAATCTCTTCAGTAAGGTCCAACCAAACCCCCTTTGCCTTCAGCTGTATTTTTTTCTGTACCTTAGTTAGTTAGTTAGTGGCAAATCGCTACTCAAGGCACCTCAAGGCACTTTATTTTGTAAGGTAAAGACCTTAAAGTAATGCAAACAAAACCCCAACAATTTGACAACCTCCTGTGAGAAGGCACTTGGCAACAGTGGGAAGGAAAAACTCCCTTTTAACAGGAAAAAGCAGCCATCTGCTGTAGCCGGTTGTGGATGAGGGGAGGGAGACAGGGCAAGCAAAGAAATAAAGTAATTCCAGTTTTTAATACTTACAGCCAACTACATTTCAGAAGAAGACAAGAAAACACTTCGTGTTGAATGACTACAGGCCTTTGTTGGGATTGTAATATATAGAATTATGGCAGTACAAAAGGTAAAAGTGGGTCTCACCCTGTACTAGTAAGATGTAACTAATGGTTACCAGCATGTGTATGTTCATATTCTTTACAAAATACACAACATATATACACAATATATATTATTTATTATAGTATTTTGCAAGGATGTCCAAAATCATCTTAATATATGAAAAATAAGTTTCAACAAGTGTTTAACATGACTAAAAACTGAAATTTCTATAATCAGTACTGAGAAATCAGGAACTTTACTGTCATTTAACTTCCTGTCTATGACTTTATTACTTTGCGATAGTATAGATGGGCATGTGGGAGGCTCATTAAAACTCATTGTTTAATTCAATCAGTAGCTTCAGAGCAGCTAAGAAATGGATCGTGAGGTGACACTTTTTTGTTGGTTGAGACATAAAGTGTTAACAATGTACAACTCAGAATATTAAGGTGTACAAAAGACAGTTGGAGCATTAGTCTGGACTGTGGCTGTGGCAGAAACTTTAAAAAAACAGATTCAAAAAAACAAATCTTTACTGATTGCTTTGTCTTTGTTTTGCAGGATCAAGCATGAGAACATTGTGGCACTGGAAGACATCTACGAGAGCCCCGACCACCTCTACTTGATTATGCAGCTGTGAGTCAATGTTCTTTTTCTTCTTCTGTTGTCGTCATTGTGTTTAGGACATTGTGTTCAACAATGTGACTGATGGGAACAGAGACCCCCAAATCACCCACATCTCCCTGGAAGACCATTTCATTTAGTGACTGCAAGCTCTGCTCTGTCACATAATGGGACTCGTCAGCCTGTAAAAGCTGTTGTGTAATATATTTGTGGGTGTGTTTGTGGGGGCGGGGTTGGGGTTTGTTATTTAATATTGTATTAGTAGGGTAGAAATTAAAAAAAGAAGACATATTATTTCTTTAAGACAAAGCTGGTGCTACAAAAGTAATATCATATTATAGAGGGCATAAGCTGTCCTATTGTGAAATTTTAGCCTACAAATGAGTACATTTTAAATATTAGTTATAGTTTATATGTTAAATCTTTCTCGAGTGGGTCAGATTTTATTCTGGCAGACATTTTGGTTTTCTTATAGCGAGGGACAAGAATACAAATTCTTTGTTGTTCTGTTTTTGATTTTTATTAATAATAATTTAATGTTTCAGATGTCGGAGTGCGTATTTCTTATTTGCTTCTGACTTAAATTGTTGCTAATTTACAGAGTGTTTTCAAATTCTCACACTTTACCTCTCGTTCTTCTGTCCACCCACCCATCACATAGACACACAAAAAACACACAAAGCCCACCAGTCCTCCCACATGCACGCACACACAGACACACGTACTCAAAGCCCACCACACCGCTACGAGGCTTCTATTACATCATCTGATGTACATCTCTGCTTTGATGGTCAGCACTAGAGGAAAGGGTTCACCCACAGGTGTCCCACTAACAACCTCTTCAAGGTTAGAGCTGCTTACATAAGGAGTTGGTCTGGAAGTTTGGCATTCGAGCTGGAAACAAATCAGTCAAGTTCAGGTGGAAGTCAGAGCCGTGGTTTACACAACAGTGGCGTGTTTATTGCCGATGCCAGTGGATTATCTGCTCCCCTACCGCATGTGTTTGGGTGGTTGTGTTTCTGTGCCAACTCGCGGCAATACAGGAAACGATTTTGAGGTCTTTAACTTATGAATAAGCTCATAAGTTAAAGCTAATATTTAACCTACCTATGACAGCTGGCAGATAATCCACTCACTTATTTGGTGGTAAGCCATTGTGTTTATGACATTTTGCACCCTGTTGGAATTCTTGGATAAAAAAGGCTCTCAAGGTGTTGATCCAGCCCGTTCTCACTCCCGAGGCGTAATATACTGACGATTTCTCAAGTCCCGAGGCGTTTCTAAGGAACGCAAAAGGTGACCTTCCACGCTCTTATGCTACGCGCTGGGTGATGGATGACATCCAGTAGAATGACGCTCCCACGGTAATACACGTTCCAGCCATGTATTCCAGCCCTAACCATAACCTTATCCCTAACCCTAACCTTATCCCCAGCCTTAACCAGCACTTTAATGACGTTAGATAGTGTTTTTCAAAGCGATTTAAGTAAAACGAACTTACATGTGTAGATTCATTCCAAATGGTTCTCATGTTTCCTCATTTTTCTGATCTTGTAATATAGGGACGTGTTGGGAACCCGGAAGCGCAATATACCGACAATTTGTCACCTAGTGTAAAATGTTATGCTTTGGGAGTGAGACCATGTTGGTTGATCACAGTTGTTAGAAGATGCAAATGTACCTCTATCAGCTTTCTCATAGTCAAAAAAGTATTTTTTTCAATTAAACTTTAAAGATTTGAGCATGAATGAGGTTATTTTGCCTGGACGATAAGCCTGGTTTTAAAAGAAAGAAACATTAATATGTAGATTAAAGAAGAATTTGCATTCAATTCTGTCAAAGCCTCGTAGTATACTATAGATCCTATTACTGTGGACGACTGATAAATTGTCAGCAGTTTCACCAACTCTTTAATATGGGGCTAGGTGAACTTGGTGAGGTTACTGTGACATAGTTAAGTCAGACCTGATCTAGTAATGGAAGTTTGAACTGACATCAACGATATTTACAGTTTTTTCTGAATGCTTAAACCCTAACTGTGATTCCTGTAGCACAATCTCTAAAACTATTCAGACTTATAGCAAAACCACTCACTGAGTTTGCAAAACTAAAAGCACAAAAACTGCTTTGCACTCAGTTTGCAATTTTGTAACACACACTTTGCAAAACTGTAGGCACAATTCACTGCACAACACTCAATTACCAAATTTCCAACACACTCCTAGCAAAAGTATACACATGTATGGCTATCATTAACACTAATTTGCCAACTGTCTGGCACACTTTCACATGTGAAAACTTTTTTAGATAATTCGTTCACTTTGCAATCTGCCTAAGCACTATAATACAGGTAAGCTGTGTGTGCGGAGTACAATGGAGGGAGCAGAAAGAGTGAGAAGTAGAGGAGGCCGAGGAAGAGGACGTGGAGGTGAAGAAGTAGGATGAAGAGGACGACAAGGACAAGGAGGAGCAAGAGGAAGATGAGGAGGGGGGAGAGGAAAATGAGGAGGGGGGAGAGGAAGGGTAGGAAGAGTAAGAAATAGAATTACTGATGACATCAGAGCTACAATAGTGGACCATGTAATCAACCGTGGAGTGACCCTGAGGGTAGCTGGCCAACGGGTCCAGCCTAACTCGAGCCGCTACACTGTAGCAAGCACCATAAGGACATCTTGAAATGAGAATCGGTTAGTACAGTCACTTCGCACAAAGATTTGTAGCACTGCCATATGCCAATGAGAAACACACCAATACCATTGATGTAAAAATACTGAAATTGTTACTTTACAGAATTGCTAGATGACCAGATGCTGGGGGCAGAGGAAGCATGTTCACTGCAGACCAAGTAACCCATATAGTCATTATGGCGATTGCAAATAATCCTATACTTGGAAATAAACACTTGTGTTTGTTTTGATGTGTTTGAATAAACACCAGTACTTGAAGTTTGGATCCCTCTATGCTTATGGATCTATGACAGAAGTATGAGCTCAAACTGACATAGCCTACCTTGTGCACAGAGAAAGCAAAAGCCAGATGTGTTTTGTATTCATACCATCAGTGTGCAGTTGGCGCATTGTGTGCTTAGTAGATGATGGCTTGTGTGTACTGTTTGATACGGAAACACCATTTTTACGAAGGTGTGAAGAGTTAATCTAGCTGTGTTCGCTTTTGCAAGAGAACTACAATGTTTTGATTATTGGGTGACAGGTTTTCTTATTTGTGTGAAGAGTTTTGCAAAATTAGCCAATAGTTACAAAAAATGTGCTAAAGCAATCAGAAAAAACTGTAAATTGTCATCAGAATGGAGTGAGGAGAAAAAAAGCGCTGCCCAGACGTAGTTAATCTGTGTTTGTTATGTCTGGAAAGTCATCCATTTATCTTGCCATCAACACATTGGCATCTTAGCTAGCTAGGACCTAGAGATTAGGTACAACCTTGGAAAAGTAACTAAGCAAATGTAGATAACAAATTTACAAATTTTACAGCAATGTTGATAGGAATCTTTGCTTAGTACACTACAAGTAAAGTTTCTGCTTCTACATTTTTAGCTCGTAGACTAGCTTAATCTAGCTAATTTGAAACACTTCATAATCTAATATTACTAAGTGAGTGCTGACTTTATGGCGATTTAATGCTTTAGCTGGCACAATTATTATTACTACTACTGGTAATATTAATCTAACTATAATGATTGCATGGAACTATTTAACAATCTATATGTTTGTGTGTGTGTGTGTGTGTGTGTGTGTGTGTGTGTGTGTGTGTGTGTGTGTGTGTGTGTGTGTGTGTGTGTGTGTAGCAGTCACCAAAATTTGTATCCACAAAGGAATTTTGTTCCCCAGGGCAGCGTTTTGCTAGTAATGATAATATCAATATTGCATTTCAACGTCTCTAACATCTGTTTTTAGACATGTAATATTGCATTTCTTAAAACATTTTTTTTTAAATAAGATTGCAAAAAGCCATTAAGATTGAGATCTTTTTTCAAGGAGAAAAGGTTTGGGACAAACTTGACAGATAAATGACTGAAGGATCTGCAAACCTAAAACTGTTTTACTTTAAAAAGGGCTGGTAGTTTCATACTTTTTGGAGCTTATTCCACTTGTAAGCAGTTTAGTAAGTCGAGGCTATTTTAAAAAGGGACAGCTCTTAAAATGAACCTGTATTAAAATTAGTCTGTTTAAGGGTAACAAGAGCAGTACAGGGTAATAAATAAATATCATACTACTCCCTTAGCATTAATAATTGCATCCCAAGTTGCTATGACACAGTGAGTTATATGCAGTAAAGTATGTGGATGTGATGGCTAATAATGAGCGTCTATAGCTGCTGTGCAGGATTATTCTCATACAAATGCTTTTGACCTGGATGGAAAATGCCAAGGTTGTATGTACAACTCTGCCTGCTGCTGAACATAAATACCATTACAGTTTTTTCTGATTGCTTAAGCACATTTTTTGTAACTATTGGCTAATTTTGCAAAACTCTTCACACAAATAAGAAAACCTGTCACCCAATCATCAAAACATTGTAGTTCTCTTGCAAAAGCGAACACAGCTAGATTAACTCTTCACACCTTCATAAAAGTGGTGTTTCCGTATCAAACAGTACACACAAGCCATCATCTACTAAGCACACAATGCGCCAACTGCACACTGATGGTATGAATACAAAACACATCTGACTTTTGCTTTCTCTGTGCACAAGGTAGGCTATGTCAGTTTGAGCTCATACTTCTGTCATAGATCCATAAGCATAGAGGGATCCAAACTTCAAGTACTGGTGTTTATTCAAACACATCAAAACAAACACAAGTGTTCATTTCCAAGTATAGGATTATTTGCAATCGCCATAATGACTATATGGGTTACTTGGTCTGCAGTGAACATGCTTCCTCTGCCCCCAGCATCTGGTCATCTAGCAATTCTGTAAAGTAACAATTTCAGTATTTTTACATCAATGGTATTGGTGTGTTTCTCATTGGCATATGGCAGTGCTACAAATCTTTGTGCGAAGTGACTGTACTAACCGATTCTCATTTCAAGATGTCCTTATGGTACTTGCTACAGTGTAGCGGCTCGAGTTAGGCTGGACCCGTTGGCCAGCTACCCTCAGGGTCACTCCACGGTTGATTACATGGTCCACTATTGTAGCTCTGATGTCATCAGTAATTCTATTTCTTACTCTTCCTACCCTTCCTCTCCCCCCTCCTCATTTTCCTCTCCCCCCTCCTCATCTTCCTCTTGCTCCTCCTTGTCCTTGTCGTCCTCTTCATCCTACTTCTTCACCTCCACGTCCTCTTCCTCGGCCTCCTCTTCTTCTCACTCTTTCTGCTCCCTCCATTGTACTCCGCACACACAGCTTACCTGTATTATAGTGCTTAGGCAGATTGCAAAGTGAACGAATTATCTAAAAAAGTTTTCACATGTGAAAGTGTGCCAGACAGTTGGCAAATTAGTGTTAATGATAGCCATACATGTGTATACTTTTGCTAGGAGTGTGTTGGAAATTTGGTAATTGAGTGTTGTGCAGTGAATTGTGCCTACAGTTTTGCAAAGTGTGTGTTACAAAATTGCAAACTGAGTGCAAAGCAGTTTTTGTGCTTTTAGTTTTGCAGACTCAGTGAGTGGTTTTGCTATAAGTCTGAATAGTTTTAGAGATTGTGCTACAGGAATCACAGTTAGGGTTTAAGCATTCAGAAAAAACTGTAAGAAACAGTTTCCTTAAGCTTTTACGTCACTTAAAATCCTTCTGTTGGCCAGACTCCAGTCAAAGGTCTTAACTGTGGTTAAGCTGTTAACCTACAATCTTAACATTTTGATTAAATCTCCTGTTGTCATGGATAAACCAGTTAACAGAGCTGACTGCTGTTTGGTAAAGAAGCAAGTTATTATCGCTGAGTGCTCTCACTTGATCTAGCAGTGACTGTGGTTAAAGTTAAGGTTAAGAATCAAAGGCAAGATTTTTTTTCTACTTTGACTAACATAGGTTTCAAAATTCAGTAGTTCATTACAGTTTTTACAGACGCTAGGACACATTTCTCAATACTTAGGTCACGTTTGCAAAACTCCTCACACAGTGAGCACAACAGAAGTCTATGTGGGCTAAACTGAGGACCAGTTATCATTGTTTTGGCACAAAATGCATTCAATGACTACATCTCTCAAATTTCATGAATTATCTTCTCACTCAGACACAACAACTGCCAAAAATCTTTGTAAGTACAGGACATTTTGCATGTGCTTACATACTGTTTTCAAAACTGTTAAACTTATGGCCAAAACAATAACACAATGCAAAACTTGAAAAGACAGCAAAATTCAACAGCAATATTTTATTGAAACATATTTTAAATCTAAAAATGCAGTTTAACCAGCCACAGCTGATTCTCATTGTAGATGAACATCTACACAGGTGTTACTCCTTCAATTTTTCAACTCCTTCAATTCTGCCATGCCAGAAGATTCTTTCCTAGGTGTATTGCCCTAGATGACATAAGATGTGATGTGGATGAGAACCTGTGGCCAAATGGAGGAGACCGAGTAGATTAGCATTACTATTGTATGTGAATCAGTGGATGGTGTGTATACAAATTCTTGTATTTTGGGATTACTTAGTGCAAAAAAATAAAAATACATAAACAAATATTAACGAATTCTGCATGATGTCTGATTCATTCCAGTAACATATATTGAAATTATAAACAGAGATGTGTCCTTGTTTTACACAAGAAAACACTGTGTAATGCTACATGTTGTTAGTGTTTTTTAGGTCATTGTTTTGTGGGTGACAAAGTGTGTTTGTCGGCTGTCAACCTTTGCTAGTGTTCTGGAAGAATGAGTTTATTTGAGACCTGAATAAAGTGTTTTGGTAGTTGTAGTGCATTTTGAATGTGAAATGAACTGCTTTGCCAAGCTGAAGGTCAGTTAGGAGAATTGTGTGAAGTGTTTTGCAAAAGTGACCTAAGTATTGAGAAATGTGTCCTAGCGTCTGTAAAAAACTGTAACCAAAAGACGTTGGCTGTACCTGCTGTTTTATTTCTTTGAGAAAAAGAACAGTAACAAGAAAGACCGGTCTCTGATATCTCCCTCTAACCCTCCATCCCCTTTTCCTCTCCTCTTTCACACCATCTGCCCTCTGCTTTTTTTTTTTAATTTCATTGCTTTCCTTCTCTTTATATCTTCCTCCTGCTCACTATTTTTCCAGGTACAATCTGCTTGAACACAGGTCAGCTTCAAACATGGTTAAATGCTTAACCCACTTTGAATATATAACAAATTGGGCATGTGGGTAACTTACATATTAATTTGCAAACAATATGCACATGTTTTATACTATTGCAAGGGGTAGCACAGTGGCATGGTGGTTCTCAGAGCTAAAATTGCCTGAGATAACCATAGTTTGGATAGAAACAAAATGTGCCCAAAGTGATTATTTGCACATGTGCTGAACTAATTATTTCAGTGTGTCAGTTGTAGTTATGATGCCCAGATGTATTATGAATTTGTCATAATATAAAAGGCAATGTGAAAGGATCAAAAGCTAGAGTAGCTCAGAATCCTTTTTGATCTAGCATCAGCATTGCATGCTGTCCTTCTCCAAGCAAAACACAGAACTGCAGCTTCATCTCTGCATCTATTTTAACCCTGTGCAGCTGTGTCCAACTGTTCTTGTAAATGGTGACTGAAAAGCTGCGTTTTCCCAGAGCACCAACTCAACAGTGCTTCTGCAAAGTGAAGCTTGGCAATAGCTGCATTTCTACTGATCATTACAGTACTAATTAACCTCATTTGTATTCAGTGGTGTGCTGGTTTTCTTATTCAGTAATCAGAAACCACATTTAAAAACAAGGATTTTTGCAGATTTCTCATGTAATTGCAGTATGGCAGATCAATGCAGTCTGACAGAATTTCCTTCATTCCTGTTCATCATAGCTTGTCTTACGTAACCTTGACCGCAGGGAGGCAATCAGACCATGCTGCTATGAAAATCGATGCAACCGAGTGCAATGTGGGCTTTATATTGATGCTGTTTGTGCTGTGAATTGCATATCAGTAAAAAATAAATAAATAAAAGAACTGGCTTTCAATGAATCCAAACAAAGTAGCACCTGGGATTCTTAACACAGTTTTCTATATTCCTTTGGAATAGTATCATCTTTTTCAGTTTCTTCTATTGAGCTTGTGGGAAGCTTGTGATCAGCTGGACTCAACAGAAGCAGACAACTTTTTTTTGTCAGTATTCAAAATTTTAAGCCTTTGTTTGTTGTGGCTTGTCCACTGACAGTTGGGTTGTTGGCTGTATTTCACTTCTTCAGTTCATTTGTACAGTTTGGATGTGTTCAGATGAGACTGAAGCAACATTAGAACATGGCTCTTGGTCTTGTTACAAGATAATACACTGAGGACTGATTGGGGGGTGACAAACAGGAGAAATGAGGTAAAGACGAACGTAATTAACAGAAACCGAGAGCAATTAGGGAATCTGGAGTACTGAGAGGAAGCAAAACTAACACAGCAAACAACAGAAAACTAACCTCTAATGTAAAACAGAAACAGTAACCAAAAGTAACACTGACCTGAGTTTTTAAAAAACCTAACAAGAAGTCAGGGAACAATGAGGGAGCAATATTTATCACTAGAATAAAGAAAATGCAGGGACCTTAGAAACCTTGCAAAGGGACTTAAAATATGTGTCTAAGCCTCAAACTACCCAAAACTAAAAAGCAAAACTCCACAAACCTGAAAAACAGAAAAGCCTCAAATAGAGGACTATTTAAAAAACCCCAAAATAGTACAAAGGCTGTGATACCTGTGAGTCAAAAGCTGAGGCTTCAGACAACACTAAATCCTCAGGCTTTTTTCTACTCTAAGTAAGATGTCACTGACAGAGGATATCTTTAATATAGTCATCTCAGGTTCACAGCGACTGAGGGGCAGCTACTGAGAAGAAAGTTGGATTAAAGGGAGGGGAAAGGGAACTAAAATAACTTGTTTCAGACAGAGGATTAACTCAGGGGCTGCACCAAGTCCCGGTGTGAGATAAGTAAGGATTAGTTGACCTGTGAGTCATGCAAAGCTGCTCGATTAAAGAATAAAAATCTGGAGTTGGAAAAGAGCAGGATAGCTTTCCGTTCAGTCGGGGCTCTTCCAAAAGTCTTGAAACATTGCAATTAGTCCTGAGTTGACCACCATATTGATTTTTTTGTGGTCTTTTCTTCGGTTGTATTGTTGCGCAGAAAATGTGTTTCCAAAGTTAAATTACAAGTCAGCTATAATTAGCAATTTAAAAAGTTGATGTTAAAGACCCAACTTGATCCATTTATAGAAGCATTTGCCTGATTAGAGCTCTTCTATGTTCTACAGTATGACCCTTTAAAAGAGTGCCCTACATGATACTCTTCTCTCTCTACTTACACTTCTTATACGCTAGCTTCACCTAAAGACCTAATCAGATTAGTTATTTGGGTCTTTAAAACTGAATTAAATCCTTTAAAGACTTAAAGGATTTAATTCAGTTTTATTTACACAGCACCAAATCACAACAGTCACTTAAAGGTTCTTTACATTGTAAGGTAAAGATCCTACAATAATGCAGAAAAAAAACATATACCATTTATAACACCCAGCACGCCCCTGCGGGCGGTTTATCCTTCAAGCTCGGGTCCTCTACCAGAGGCCTGGGAGCTTGAGGGTCCTGCGCAGTATCTTAGCTGTTCCCAGGACTGCGCTCTTCTGGACAGAGATCTCCGATGTTATTCCCGGGATCTGCTGGAGCCACTCGCCTAGCTTGGGAGTCACCGCACCTAGTGCTCCGATTACCACGGGGACCACCGTTACCTTCACCCTCCACATCCTCTCGAGCTCTTCTCTGAGCCCTTGGTATTTCTCCAGCTTCTCGTGTTCCTTCTTCCTGATATTGCTGTCATTCGGAACCGCTACATCGATCACTACGGCCGTCTTCTTCTGTTTGTCTACCACCACTATGTCCGGTCGGTTAGCCACCACCATTTTGTCCGTCTGTATCTGGAAGTCCCACAGGATCTTAGCTCGGTCATTCTCCACCACCCTTGGGGGCATCTCCCATTTTGACCTTGGGACTTCCAGGTTATACTCGGCACAGATGTTCCTGTACACTATGCCGGCCACTTGGTTATGGCGTTCCATGTATGCCTTGCCTGCTAGCATCTTGCACCCTGCTGTTATGTGTTGGATTGTCTCTGGGGCATCTTTACACAGCCTGCACCTGGGGTCTTGCCTGGTGTGATAGACCCCAGCCTCTATGGATCTTGTGCTCAGAGCTTGTTCTTGTGCTGCCATGATTAGTGCCTCTGTGCTGTCTTTCAGTCCAGCTTTGTCCAGCCACTGGTAGGATTTCTGGATATCAGCCACCTCCTCTATCTGCCGGTGGTACATACCGTGCAGGGGCCTGTCCTTCCTTGATGGTTCCTCGTCTCCCTCCTCTTTCTTGGGTTTCTGCTGCCTGAGGTATTCACTGAGCACTCGGTCAGTTGGGGCCATCTTCCCAATGTATTCTTGGATGTTCGTTGTCTCATCCTGGAATGTGGTGCTGACACTCACCAGTCCCCGGCCCCCTTCCTTCCGCTTAGCGTACAGCCTCAGGGTGCTGGACTTGGGGTGAAACCCTCCATGCATGGTAAGGAGCTTTCTTGTCTTTATGTCAGTGGCTTCTATCTCCTCCTTTGGCCAGCCTATTACCCCGGCAGGGTACCTGATCACGGGCAGGGCGTACGTGTTGATGGCCCGGATCTTGTTCTTACTATTCAGCTGACTCCTCAGGACTTGCCTGACCCTCTGCAGGTACTTGGTGGTTGCAGCTTATATATATATATATATATATATATATATATATATATATATATATATATATAAGCTGCACGTGTGCATGTGCGTTCTCTGAACAAGAAACAGAAACATTTTCTCCTAAAGCCTGAATAAATGCCACAATAAGATCTTATTTTTGTGCTGTTGCTTAATAGCTGTCTCGCTGTGTTAATCAGGTTGTGTTTGCACAGATATGGAGTTTAATCTAATTAGGGTAATTGTTGTGTTTGCATGATATTTTAGACAATTAATCTCAGTTAAGTGTTCACGTGAAAAAACAAGCTTGAGATCAAAAAAAGCAGAGTGGAGGTGTAAATGCAGGAGTGGGGTTTTCCTCCCTACATTTCAGCTAATGAGGCAGCGGTCAGATCTCTGTCTCTCTGCTGTGACGAGCAGAAAACGAGGCTTGCCGTCGTCAGCGATGCACAGCCATCGTCCGGTGAGAGTAATAGCACTGCCTGCTTGTAAACACATCAGCTGACAGAGGAGAGATGAATGAGGCACAGTGACATGACAAGCGGGCTGACTGCTGCAACATTTACTTTTCAAAAATGTTCTTGCATCGTAAGCAAGGATGTCATGATTCCACCCTACAGCCCTGCACTACATTGCAGTGCGCCAGCCCAGTGTGGCAGAGGTGTGGCTAATGCACACCAATATGAGGCTGGGTTAAAAAAAATACATTATAGGTGACCTTGTTAAAGGTGGCTATAGTCATAGCCAGTCGTAGTCACTCCTTTTAAACACAGGGATCTCTCCATCATTACACCATAACAGCTTAGGTATCCTGTGGAGTTTTCCTCAGAAGAAACCTAATATCACCGAACAGGACGTGGCAGGCTGCCAAGAGAAGGCAATGAAGCTTCTTCCATGGAATTCAATTTTCTGCACATACTAAGGATCGTACAGTGTGTTAAATGAATTTATTTATCAAGACAGTCTTATATATTGACAGTCTTAATTTGCCCTAAAACCAGCTTTTCAGATGAA
The DNA here is from genome assembly GCF_057381915.1 of Diplotaxodon limnothrissa. Lineage (NCBI taxonomy): Eukaryota > Metazoa > Chordata > Actinopteri > Cichliformes > Cichlidae > Diplotaxodon > Diplotaxodon limnothrissa. The sequence continues at coordinate 4,898,052 of NC_140612.1, read as the reverse complement.
ACTCACTGCTTGTTTTTTTAAAATAAAGGAATTCTATAATTTATTGTCCAGGCTATGCAAGTACATGTTAACAAAGTTAGAGCACAACTGTGACACATTGCAGACAAGGTGAGGTGAAAGCTATTTAACCTGTGTGATGCACTTGTCTGGCAAACCAGGCAGGCAAAGATAACAGTGGGGTTACATATCATTACTTGGAACTCTGAGCATCAGTCAGAACTTTAAGAATACAATGAGAGCGAAAAACAGGATGCATTGATTTGCAGATGGGCCCGTGCATCAGCGTCCAGCATGCCTGCTCAATAATTCATTGAAACAAAACGAAGTGTGGGTTCTTTTGTTCTTTTTGTAGTCACAGCAGTGTTGCTGTGTGTAATTGTGGCTTGACATCATCAAACATCACACAGATGGATGCAGATAAATTAGATGGATGCCGTCTCTAGATGGATGTGAAGACACAAAATTAAGATAGAAAGTATGTCATTTTAGATTATTTGCTGTTAAGGATTACAGAGCTCCTAGGAACCACTCGTTCAATCTTGTTATGTCTCATAATATTTTGTTTGTAATAACAGGGAAATTTGATTAGAGGGGGTTGTATAATATCAAGTAGCTATATAATTGTGTGTCTTCCCCAAATAAAGGTAAAGTACTTTCAGCTGCTCCCTTATTTCCCAAGGGGTCATCACAGCAGATGGATCTGCATAATTTACTCCGGATGCCCTTCCTGATACAATCTTCCCATTCGTCCAGGCTTGGGACTGGCACTAGGAGTACACCAGCTTGTGGACCCCTCATGCTGGGTGTTTTGTCTCATCCCGGTCTTTACTAGCTAATAAAATGGCCAGAATATCATCATTAGATATAAACCGGACTTGGTGAGCAGACTTAGGTAACTGTGTGCACGTTTAAAAGGTGTTTTGGGTTGAATAAGATATGACACATACTGTAGGTCTATTAGAGATGAGAGAGAATGCTAATACTCATATATGGGTGGTGAGTACATAGCATAAGGTCATCTAAATTTTTTAAGATTGTCTTACCTTCTACAGAGATAAATAGGAGCTCAGCTGGGTTACCAAGGTGGGGCGGTACAGGTGAAGAGCGGGCAGGCAGGTTTTGAGCCGGTGAGTTCCTTCCTTTACAAGATTCACCGGCTCAATGCAATGGAGCGATGCTCGTGTCATCCACAGGCAAGAGTGACTTGAGCAGACAGATTTTCAAGGCAGATTCCAGGCACGAATAACTTTGAGACAAGGAATTAACCGTGGGAGTTTGTCACCGTAGCAGCGATGACTTTCTGGCAAAGAACGGTGCACTTTTTTGCCCACATACAGTGGGGCAAAAAAGTATTTAGTCAGCCACCGATTGTGAAAGTTCCCCCACTTAAAATGATGACAGAGGTCAGTAATTTGCACCAGAGGTACACTTCAACTGTGAGAGACAGAATGTGAAAAAAAAATCCATGAATCCACATGGTAGGATTTGTAAAGAATTTATTCATAAATTAGGGTGGACAATAAGTATTTGGTCACCTCAAACAAGGAAAATCTCTGGCTCTCACAGACCTGTAACGTCTTCTGTAAGAAGCTTTTCTGTCCCCCACTCGTTACCTGTATGAATGGCACCTGTTTGAACTCATCATCTGTATAAAAGACACCTGTCCACAGCCTCAAACAGTCAGACTCCAAACTCCGCCATGGCCAAGACCAAAGAGCTTTCGAAGGACACCAGGAAAAGTATTGTAGACCTGCACCAGACTGGGAAGAGTGAATCTACAATAGGCAAGCAGCTTGGTGTGAAAAAATCAACTGTGGGAGCAATCATCAGAAAATGGAAGACATACAAGACCACTGATAATCTCCCTCGATCTGGGGCTCCACGCAAGATCTCATCCCGTGGGGTCAAAATGATCATGAGAACGGTGAGCAAAGATCCCAGAACCACACGGGGGGACCTGGTGAATGACCTGCAGAGAGCTGGGACCAAAGTAACAAAGGTCACCATCAGTAACACACTACAAGGGAGGGGAATCAAATCCCGCAGTGCCAGATGTGTTCCGCTGCTGAAGCCAGCGCATGTCCAGGCCCGTCTGAAGTTTGCCAGAGAGCACATGGATGATACAGCAGAGGATTGGGAGAATGTCATGTGGTCAGATGAAACCAAAGTAGAACTTTTTGGTATAAACTCAACTCGTCGTGTTTGGAGGAAGAAGAATACTGAGTTGCATCCCAAGAACACCATACCTACTGTGAAGCATGGGGGTGGAAACATCATGCTATGGGGCTGTTTTTCTGCCAAGGGGACAGGACGACTGATCCGTGTTAAGGACAGAATGAATGGGGCCATGTATCGTGAGATTTTGAGCCAAAACCACCTTCCATCAGTGAGAACTTTGAAGATGAAACAAGGCTGGGTCTTCCAACATGACAATGATCCAAAACACACCGCCCGGGCAACAAAGGAGTGGCTCCGTAAGAAGCATTTGAAAGTCCTGGAGTGGCCTAGCCAGTCTCCAGACCTCAACCCCATAGAAAATCTGTGGCGGGAGTTGAAAGTCCGTGTTGCTCGGCGACAGCCCCAAAACATCACTGCTCCCGAGAAGATCTGCATGGAGGAATGGGCCAAAATACCAGCTACTGTGTGTGCAAACCTGGTAAAGACCTATAGTAAACGTTTGACCTCTGTTATTGCCAACAAAGGTTATGTTACAAAGTATTGAGTTGTATTTTTGTTATTGACCAAATACTTATTTTCCACCCTGATTTACCAATAAATTCTTTACAAATCCTACCATGTGGATTCATGGATTTTTTTTTCACATTCTGTCTCTCACAGTTGAAGTGTACCTCTGGTGCAAATTACTGACCTCTGTCATCATTTTAGGTGGGGGAACTTGCACAATCGGTGGCTGACTAAATACTTTTTTGCCCCACTGTATATTGTTCGTTTGGGATGTAGTTTGGGAGGTAGAGCAGGTGATCTACTAATCAGAAGGTTGGTGGTTTGGAGGTTTCCCTGGCTGCTCCAGTCTATATTGAAAGCGCCTTGGGCAAGATACTGAATGTGAATGTAAATGTCAGATAGAAAGCTCTTAGGCATAGACAAATATAACGTAAGAACCAGTCTATTTACCATTGCTTCATACCTGAAACTGACCAGTTTGGTCAGAACTCCTGCACGCTGGGCTGATGTGGTCAGCCAAGTCCAACCAGCAACTTCACCTGAGAGTGAAGAGTTAACCACCTGAGAGAAAGTGAACCAAACCCAGCCCAACCTACCAAATTATGACAATTCCACATACATGCTTTGTACTCTTGATTAGAGAAGGCTGTCACCATACCATTGGCACCAGGATCATAGTGGACCACTGGAATGGCATCATCACATCCTCTGCTGCCCTTCTCCTCTTACTAGAGTTCTTATAAAGGCTCCAGCCAGAGATATCAGGTGCTGTCATGGTACAATTAATTTCTTTGGTCACAATGACACAAAAACCTTGTACCAAAACACTGTTCAAGAAAATTTCCAAGCTGGTTAGGCCCCTGCAGTTTCTTTCAGTTTCACAACACTGTGGCTTCCATATGGAGGAATCCAGACTGCTGACAGGATTAACATCTTGTCATATGTAGGTGAATGAGGACCCAAATGCATACTCACAGGCAGTCAGGATTAACATTAAGCTCATCTCTAATTTTTTAAAGCTCAAATAAAACAGGAAGTTAAAAACGCAAGCCAACAGCTAACAGAGACAGAGACTGAGGCACGAAACATGGGGAACATATTTCTCTCCTGTCCTGGGAGAGTACTCAGCAAATGCCATGCTGATTCACATTATGGAGTAGTACTCTATGATTCTGCTTTTAGCTGCTGATCACATTTCTTTACTGTGGAATTAAAGTCATTTAAAATCATTTGTAGCTATCATCAAAGACATAAATTCTTGCCTGAAATGAAAAAACAGGGTGATACTTTGAGCGTTTTTAGACTTGGCCATTATGTGTGTGTTTAACAAGTCTTCCCCTGCTGACAGTGACGGATGTCGGGGGCTGTGCCCTGGGTGGGGACACCTGCTTTAGTGGAGCCATGGTCACATGAGGCTGGGAGTATGATGCTTAAAGCTCATAATCAAACAGATTGTCTCTTTTTGTTGTTGTTGATTTTTTAGGTGAAATAGTGTAGGCTAAACCCATATCCAGCACAGCGTGGAGCATTGTTGACATCGGGATCTTTGATCTCCCGCATTTTGCAATGATATATCAATTGAGAAATGATGAATGCGGGTAATTTGGCAGACATTATTCTGGTGTTTGTGTGTCTTAGGATCTGTGTTGTGTCTACGATGTTGCACGTGTTTGTGTTTTGATTTTGGTCTGTTTGTGCTCGCCTTTCGCTGCATTTCTGCATTTCCTTTTCAATGTGTGTGCTTATATGCATGTGTGCGCATGTGTGTATTGTGTATGTGTGTATATGGTCCTGCCCTTGTATCTGTACGTGTGTGACTGTGCACTTGTGTTGTGTTCTTGTGTGGGAGCTCCTGTCTGATTGCCATGGTCTTCTTACGCAAACACTTATGCAACAATGCAGCCTGGTGGCTGATCTCCGTTGTATCGTGTGTGTGTGTGTGTGTGTGTGTGTGTGTGTGTGTGTGTGTGTGTGTGTGTGTGTGTGTGTGTGTGTGTGTGTGTATTCAGCCCTTTTTTGTCATGCCCAGGCATTGCGCTCTCTAAAACCGAACAAGTCGCTGTCCTCTTTGAGGAGAGAAAAATTGGTTTAGTGGTTCTTTTAGATTTTTTTTTTATGTCGTCAGTGTGAACTGTATGCTCGAATCTGATCTGTGTGTGTGGACATGTTTGCCCTTGTGAATCCACATGTGTCCTTTCTGTCATATGTACACATTCCTGGCCATGGGTGTTTCTATATATGAAGGGTATATTTATTTTTGTCATTTTTATTCGTGTGTAAATCAAAGCATACTGTATAAGGTGTTCTACTTCTATCAAGTTTTTGTGCTCATTCTTTATATTAATACTATTAATGTATTCTATTACTGCTAATGTTGCTGGGGCAATTAAGATGGTCCTCTCCAGCAGGGGGAGCTATGTGTCTGTTAACTAAGTGGAGGGCTGTTCTCACCTGCATAAACAGCATGTTGTATATACCTGGACAAGTTGCTTCATGTGCTCTCGAGTCATAAAAGTTAACACTAACTGTTGAAAGAATTTGCCCGGGGTGGAGAAATTTGCCTTTTACTTCCTAAATGTTTTTCTTGGGTCACAAATGAGTTTTTTTCTCCGACTGCTGACAGTGTGAGCTGCATTGCAAATATTTCAGAACCTTTTGATCACTTTGATGGGAGACGGGGTTTTTTCCTCACTGAATACTTACACGCTGTCTTCTGTCCTTCTCTTATAATCTTTTCTCAAAATTGAGCTGCCCTGTATTCATGGAATCTGATGTGCCGCTCACATTTTGGGACAAGAAAAACAAATGAAGTGGAATTATCCTTTCTGTAAGATTGAGGCTCATCTTTAATCATCTACTACTGCAGTAATATCGCACGTCACAAACGCACAAATTCACACACATCGGTCCTTTTTGTCTCCTCTTGCTCTTACGTCTTTCCCCCCACTGCTCCACTGTGACATTTTAACTTAAGCTTTTTCTTTGGCTTCTGCTGCAGTGAAAGGAAAAGAAAGTAGGATAAAGATTAAAGAATATTCTTGAAATATTATAAAACTCTGAGAGCTGCAGTGCAATCGTGGAGAAGTTAGAAAATATTTAAGTCAGTGGTGAATGTGTATGAAGGAAGAAATGAAAGGATTCACTGTATTTAAAGGATGCTTTGCCAACTTTTAGCACATCTTCAAAAGAAATGTGTATATATTACAATTATGAAGCTGCAGGGAATATCAGTGTGTGTGTGTGTGTGTGTGTGTGTGTGTGTGTGTGTGTGTGTGTGTGTGTGTGTGTGTGTGTGTGTGTGTGTGTGTGTGTGTGTGTTTGGTTGTCCGTGTGTGAGCTGGCACATGGCTCACCATTTCCACAAACTCTTGGCTGGGAAGCTGTACTGCTCATAAATTACCAAAAATATCAACCCAGCAAATCCCCCCAGCCTGCTACCAGATACTGCTGTGTGTGTGTTTGTGTGTGTAAGGTCTTCTTCTTCCCACATGCACCCTTTGTCCCGTCCTGCAGGGTGTCTGGCGGCGAGCTGTTCGACCGAATCGTGGAAAAAGGATTCTACACGGAGAAAGACGCAAGCACGCTGATCCGGCAAGTCCTGGACGCCGTTAACTACCTGCACAGGATGGGAATCGTGCACCGAGACCTGAAGGTAAAACACTCAAACACACACACACATTCCCTGCTTCTTCACTGAAGTCTTACCCCACATACACACAAACACTCACTCTCCCATTCCACACTTTAAATCCACACAAGTGCTTCATTCTCACTTGACAGCCCTTGATTTACTGCTGCAATAAGGGCAGCAGCTCGACACATGCAGTGCATTGTGGGTGAGTGTAGTGTGTGTCAGCTGTTTGAAGGAATGGATTGGTCAGAGTGACCTCCATTAACCAAGACTGTGTAAAATGAGCAATAAGGTTGTCTGTCTATTAACTGCCTGAGACATTAAACAAAGTGACAGTGTTTGTAATCCAAAATTCATTCTTTCTTTCTTTCTTTCTTTCTTTCTTTCTTTCTTTCTTTCTTTCTTTCTTTCTTTCTTTCTTTCTTTCTTTCTTTCTTCAGCCAGAGAACCTGTTGTATTTTAATCCTCAAGACGAGTCCAAGATTATGATCAGTGACTTTGGTCTTTCAAAGATGGAGGGCAGCGGTGACGTCATGTCAACTGCCTGTGGCACGCCAGGATATGTGGGTAAGCCGGTCGCACCGTCACCGCCTGTCCTCAACGTTCTTATTTCTTTCCTCTTAAAATCACAGTTTATCCCCTCTGATAAGATGGCGCCGGTGAGGTCGGCTGCCGTCACGACTGCTCCGACCACTTTTTCTTTGTCTTTGTTTTTTAAGTTAGTTTTCAGCGTTTCTAAATCGGCAAAATCATCACCATTGGGTACATTAGGTATGACAGTGACACTCTTGTTTCTATTGGTATACAATGTACTCACAATTCGAAGTTTTTAACTCTGGATCCGAGCTGGCCGAGTGAGATCTCGAGGGAGAACAAAGGGAAGCGGCGGCGGCCTAGAGGGAAGCGAGCCGGCGTCAGGAACAGGCTGAGAGCTCGTGCACACTGCACACCTCTGCCTAGCATCCTGCTCGCCAACGTCCAGTCACTGGAGAACAAGCTTGACGACCTCAGGGCCAGGATAAAGTTCCAGAGAGACATTCGGGACTGCAATCTCCTCTGCTTCACCGAGACATGGCTGAACCCAGCGGTGCCGGACCACGCCATCCAGCCGGCCGAGTTCTTCTCGGTTCACCGCATGGACAGGACACGGGACTCGGGGAAGTCAAGGGGAGGCGGCGTGTGTTTAATGGTGAACAACAACTGGTGCAACAGTGCGAACGTTGTTCCTCTCACACGCTCCTGCACACCAAATCTGGAACTACTGTCCATCATGTGTCGTCCTTTTTATCTACCTCGGGAATTTACATCGGTCATTGTAAGTGCCGTTTATATTCCACCACAAGCGGACACGGTCACCGCCTTATGCGAGCTGCATGAGGCACTCACACAGCATCAGACACAACACCGGGACGCTGCGCTTATTGTGACGGGGGACTTTAATAGCGCCAACCTCAAACGCGCAGCGCCGAACTTTTATCAACACATCACCTGCCCCACCAGGGGTGAAAGGACACTGGACCACTGCTACACTACGGTCAAGGACGGCTACAAGGCACAATCCCGCCCCCCGTTTGGCAAATCTGATCACGCCGCCATCTTCCTCATGCCAAAATACAAACAAAGGCTGAAACAGGAAGTTCCGGTTCAGAGGAAGGTCGCGCGCTGGACGGATCAATCGGTGGCCGCGTTACAGGACGCACTCGATGACGCAGACTGGGGCATGTTCAGAAACAGCTCCGACGATGACGTCAACGTGTTTACGGAAGCGGTTGTGGGATTCATCGGGAAACTAGCGGATGATACCGTGGAGACAAAGACTATCACAACGTTTCCCAACCAGAAGCCGTGGGTGGATAAAACCATCCGCGACGCTCTGAGATCCCGCACCGCTGCCTACAACACGGGACTCATGACGGGGGACATGGACCCGTACAAAGCCGCGTCATATAACGTGCGGAGGGCGATGAAAGAGGCGAAGCAGCGCTACGGGAGGAAACTAGAGTCACAACTCCAACAGAGTGACTCTAGGAGCCTGTGGCGGGGACTAAGGACAATAACGGACTATAAAGCACCAACAACCGGTATGACGAACGCGGCCGTGACTCTGGCAGACGAGCTGAACACTTTCTATGCTCGCTTCGAGGCTGCAGCTAAGGTCTCCAACAATGCTAGTGTTAGCGGCGCTAACGGCTGCAGACAGGAAGATATTGCCAGCACCGGAAACGTGCTCGTCATCTCCGAGCATGAAGTAAGGAGAGCCTTCAAGAGAGTGAACACCAGGAAAGCAGCAGGACCAGACGGCATCCCAGGTCGTATCCTAAGAGACTGCGCATACCAGCTAGCTCCTGTGTTCACTGAGATATTCAACATCTCTTTATCTCAGTCGGTGATCCCCACATGCTTCAAAGAGTCCATCATTGTTCCTGTCCCGAAGAAACCCCACCCTGCTTCTCTCAATGACTATCGCCCTGTAGCCCTCACCTCAGTAGTGATGAAGTGCTTTGAACGCCTGGTCAGAGACTTCATCATTTCTTCACTACCAGACACACTAGACCCACTACAGTTCGCTTACCGTCCAAATCGTTCCACAGACGATGCCATCTCTCATCTCCTCCACACATCACTCACTCACTTGGACACTAGAAGGGGGAATTATGTTAAAATGCTCTTCATAGACTACAGCTCTGCATTTAACACCATAATTCCCTCCACACTCACCACCAAGCTGGACCATCTGGGACTCAGCTCATCTATGTGTCAGTGGATCTCCAACTTCCTAACTGGCAGACCACAGGCAGTAAGGATGGGCGGACATGTCTCAGCCTCCACCACTCTCAGCACTGGAGCCCCCCAGGGGTGTGTTCTGAGCCCCCTGCTGTACTCTTTGTACACATATGACTGTGTGGCCACTACCAGCTCCACCACCATCATCAAGTTTGCTGACGACACCGTCGTGGTGGGCCTGATCTCTGATAACAACGAGACGGCCTACCTGAAGGAGATTAGGAATCTGGAGAACTGGTGCCAGAGGAACAACCTCCTTCTAAACGTCAGTAAGACAAAGGAGCTGATAGTGGACTTCAGCACTAAGCAGGAGAGGAACTACCAGACCCCCGTCATCAACGAGTGCCCAGTGGAGAGAGTGGACAGCTTCAAATACCTCGGAGTTCACATCACGCAGGACCTGTCATGGTCCTGTCACATCAACACCGTGGTGAAAAAGGCCCGACAGCGTCTCTACCACCTCAGACGCTTGAGAGACTTCCAACTGCCCTCCAAGGTGCTCAGGAACTTTTACTCCTGCACCATAGAGAGCATCCTGGCGGGAAACATCTTAACCTGGTTCGGGAACAGCACCATGCAGGACAGACGAGCTCTACAGAGGGTTGTGCGGTCAGCTGAGCGCACCATCCGCTCCGAGCTCCCTGACCTGCACTCAATCTACAGCAGGCGGTGCCGGACCAAGGCCAGGAAGATCGTGAAGGACCTCAGCCATCCCAACAACAGACTGTTCTCTCTGTTGAGGTCAGGAAAGCGATTCCGCTCCCTGAAGACCAACACAGAGAGACTGAGGAGGAGCTTCTTCCCGCAGGCGATACGGTCTCTCAATCACACCACCACACAGTACTGACCCACACATATGGTTCTTACACACACACTGGACTTTCTGGACTTTGTTTTTGCACAACACTGGTCACTATATTCTTCATTTCCGGTTAATACTTGTACAGCTGCTGTTATTGTGTATATATTTATTTATATTTAGATTTCTTCATACATTCTTATATAGTTCTATATTGTGTATTGTGTATTTTGTTGTACAGTTATTTTATTTTCAACTTTAATTTATATATTTTATCTTATTCTTCCCAGTTAAATTTACCCTTCATTCTAATTTGTGTTGTACAGTTATTTCATTTTTAACCTTAATTTATATTTTATTCTTTCCTAGTTAAATTTACCCTTTTTAATTTTTCATATTTATTTCCTATCTTATTCATAGCCTTTTCCTTTTTTGTTTTCTTTAGGTCACGAGCAGTTGTCCAAGCATTTCACTACATATCGTACTGTGTATGACTGTGTACATGACAAATAAAATTTGAATTTGAATTTTGTTAGTGCTGTTACTGTTTTTGGTCGTTAAAAGACATACAAGAAAATAACCAGTGTTAGCTAACAGTAGCCAGAACCAAACAAAGAGATCTTTATTTGTTTTTGGAGATAAAAAAATCTATTGTGGTTTCGTCTGACAACTGTGAGCTAACACTAGCTTACCTGTTTACACAGATAAATTGCAACTTGTCCAAAGTCGCAAAATGCTGTAACGAGAGATGAAGGTCCAGTTCATCCAGACCTTCAAATCACTTCTGGCATTACACACTAATGACTGCACACAAAAAAGGAGAAAAACACAGTTTTTCAAGAACCCCCCCCCAAAACTATCCGTACCCCATGATTCAGTGGCTTGTGGAAGCATCTTTAGCAGCAATAACTTGAAGTAATTGTCTTTTGTGTGACTTTTATCTGTCTCTCACATAATTGTGGAGGAATTTATGTCCCATTTTCTTTATAAAGTTGCGTCATTTCAGTGAAGTTTATAGGCATTCATTTATGCGTGGCTCTATTAAGGTCCCATCACAGCATTTCAATCAGGTTGAGGTCTGGACTTTGAGCCACTGCTACACCTTGATTCTGTCCTTTTTCAGCCATTCTGTTGCAGATTTGCTGCTGTGCTTGGGATCATCGTCCTGTTTCATGACTTCATTTTTCTTGGACAGATGGCCTCACATTTGACTCATGAATCCTTTGATAAACAGAGTAGTTTATGGTCGACACAATAGCTGTCAAGGTCCTGTGGCTGCCAAACAAGCCCAAATCATTACTCATCCACCACCCTGCTTGAGAGTTGGTATGACGCGTTCGTGCCATATTTGGTTTTCTCTCAACCTGGCATGTTCAAAGATCCTCACTTTGGTGTGGACATTGTTCCACAGTCTGGTTTGTTCAAATGGAACCTTACGTACCGAACATGTGCTGCCATTTTTCGAGAGAAGAGGCTGTTTGCTGACAAGTCATTCTTGTTCATTCGTTTTCTAAATGCCCTGTTAGGCCTGTAGAGTCTAAGATGTAGCTCTTTGGGTTCGTTCGACCCTCTCCGAGCATTACAAAGTTTGACCTAGTTCGACTAGTTGGACTTAGCTGTTTCTGTAATGATTCCTGTGAGCCAACAAACACGTGATGAATTAAATGAGCACATGTTGTTCCCATCTGACGCCGTTTACACTTCCTGCATCATCTCTTTTCTTCCCATGTCATCTGGAGCGATGCGTGTTTGTGCTCTTCACACACCCCAGTCATGCTTATCACTCTGAGACAGACAGTCATGCTCTGTATCATATTATATCTCATTTTTGTGTGAATCTCTGTGTGCAGTGTGCTTAATCTGCTTGTGTGTGAGCATTTCTTTGATTGCATTCTACAGGAGACAGAGGTTCGGTGACACACATTTGCATGTTGCAAAAGTCGTATAAGTCGCACAAACAGATCATTTCCCACTATTCACACAGAAAGGTACATAAATGTTGAATCGTTTTTGTTGCAGGGCAGCTTTACTAAATCCAGCTGTGTGTCTGTTTAGGTTCTCAATCGTCCGTGTCATGGTGGACTAAAGTGCTTGAGTCGAAGCCACTCGCAGAACTGGAGTGGCCTTTTAGATGAGTTGGGAAATATCTTCAAGAACCTGAAAGAACTCCAGCTGTCTTTGGCTCAAGCGCTTCAAAGCACCCAGCTGTTCTTCAGGGTTTTTTTTGGTGTACTATCTTTAAAGAGTCAGTTCACATTCTCACCCAGTCAGCAAAAAATTTGCATCGTTTTACTTTGAAAGGTCAGAACTTTGCATCAATTCCTCTCATCCGTGAGAGGAACTCCTGCAGTTTTTCCACTCAAGGTGCTTTGTGTGAAAATACAATCAAAGAAGGTGACAATTTACAACTGCGTTTGAATGAAAGACTCAGTTTTCATTGTTATTTTTTCATTTTCTCATTATGATAACTTTCAACTGTTAAATTTGCTTCTTCCAGCAAAAAGAAAAGTCACGCTTGGAAATAGGACATAGCCAAAGACCCACTACGGGGTTAGTTCAGTGATTGACTATTAAGAAATTACACATTATGATTGTACCCTGATACCGACTCTGGACTTAGTGAGCTGCAGACACGGTGATCTCAGTGGGTAAAAATGCTCGAGTTCTGCATCCAGAAAACCCAGAACAGACACACACACAATGAGTCAGATTAGACTAATAAGCAAATGTAAGCACTCAGATTCAGCACAAGTGTGCAAAGTTTATATTTTGACTCAGATATGACTGGTGTTCCTTCTGTGTGTATGTGTGTGAGCATGCCAAATCTATTTCGAGAGCCTTGTGTGTGTATATGTGAGGTGATATTACGGCGACCTCGCTGTCATCAGTAATTTGCTCTGTCCAGGGCCTTCGGTAATGAGCTGCAGAGAAAGGTCGGGCCTGGAAAGCCTCCCTTACCGACACCAGCAGCAGAGAAAATGGGTCTGAAGCTAACTAGAAGAGCTAGTTGGAGCTAGTTGTACCATGTATTTCTGCACCTATGAGAATCTGTACCTCCTGCAGAATATTTCCCACCGTGCACCGAACTGGCATGTGATTTTAATTTCAACAGACATGAGGTGTCTGCATATTTTCTCTGTACTCAGTCTCACTTTATTTTTTATTTTTTATTTTTTATTTTTTTTTATTCCTATTTATTCTATTTATCCCCTTTGTATATTTTATTTATATTTGTCTCTGTATTTATATATGTGTGTGTGTGTGTGTGTGTGTGTGTGTGTATATATATATATATATATAACAGTTCTGTAACTGTAACTTCGGTCGTTGCTGTGCTTTTTTTGGAAGTCGAATTTCCCAGAGGAACCCACCCGAGGGATTAATAAAGTTCTATCTTATCTTATCTTATCTTATCTTATCTTATCATTAAACAGCCCCTTTTTCATATAAAAATCACACCGCAGTTGTTACTGGACCTCAAGCTGAAAAAGTAAAAACGCACTGTAGTTAGGTTTACCACCAAACTGAGGTCGTTCCAAAGCCGTTTTTTTCTCTAACCCCGCTGTGTCTGCTTGTTTCTCCCTCTCTCTATCAGCTCCAGAGGTTCTCGCCCAGAAGCCGTATAGTAAAGCGGTCGACTGCTGGTCCATTGGAGTGATCGCCTACATCTTGTAAGTACCAATTAAACTTCTTTATATTCCACTGTACAGGAAGCAGTTTCCATCAATCACCATGACTGACATCACCAGAAAGCACCAAAGCTCCATTAGCACCGGGTCATGGTCACGGTGGGAAATCTGAATTCTTGATGCCTTATTCATCATTAAGGTTGTGATAATCGTGTTCATTGCCAGAAATGCGGCCAAGTCAATCAGCTAAATACATTCACAGGTTTGCCTTGCATTGAGTCACATGACTGCTAACCATTAGCTTGTCCATCCGTTGTATACACGTAATGCTGTAGGGTGAATTAATTTTTTTTTTGAAAAAACCAATTAGGAAATTGTTAACTAAAGTCATAAAACCAGTAAGAAGTAGGGTCGTTTTCTCATAGATTTCAATACAATGAGACCAGAGAAGTTGTCGCCCCTAGAGGCCATGCAGGCTTTGAAATAACTGAAATAACCCGTGTCTAGACACAGGTATGAAGCAGTTTTAGGTTATTGTAATCGTGTTTAATTAGTGTGTTATTTACACCTTTGGTTTTCCTCCTGTGACATATTTTTACCAAATCTTCCATCTAACATTATATCAAATCTCTGAGTAGCTATTAAAGTCGTTTTACAAGTTCCCTTGGATGTAATCTTTGTAATTAAATAGAATGAAGGTCTTTATAACAGCACAACAAAACAGCCATTTTCATACTAGTAGTTTTCTAATCATCAGCTGGGCTATGGAGACCTGGCTCGGCCATGTATGAATCACAAAATTGAAAACACCTTAACTGGAAAATCTGTTTGTAAACATGCATTCCATTCACATCACATTTACGCTCATTAAGCGGATCTCCATCTAGCCTTTGTCACCCTTCTCACCCTCGTCTGTGACGAGATTTCATTTTCATTTTCTTGTTTTTCACCAGTGTTGGTGAACAATGGAAACCATGTTTGTGTGCTCAGACTGCAATCTTGTTGTTGAGAACGCCACTGTTGGAGTTATTTTAAGGTGTATGTTGCCTCTGCATCTTCATTTATGTTTAACACCTGAGGAGCAATCAGAGAGCTCACAGTGGTTGAGAGGAAAGCAGGCGCAAACAAACTCACGTGACTCTCTCGCGCTGACTTTTTCTCTGTCTTTCTCCCGTTTTACGCTGTACTTTGTGGTGAGTAGTGCAGTAAAAGCTTTTGCTAGTAAAAAGCATTTGGTGGATTTGACAGCACAGTAGAAATGGCTGTGCGTGTGTATGTCCGTGTGTTGCTGTGTGCGTGCAGGGTAAAAGAAAGAGCAACTCCCTGCTGGCAATTAGCACAATTAGCGTTGGGATTCAGACCTTGTTAGGTTTTGACTGCTGCTCAGGTGGAAAGATCACATCAGGTAATCAACCATGATAATCAGCCAGGATCCCGAGTGCAAGTGTATTTGTGTGTGTGTGTGTGTGTTCGATGGAGTGGAGGGTCAGCCGAGTAACATGACAAAGTGAGTCTTTAAGCAAATGAGAAAGCAAAAAAAACAAATCAGAAAGCCCTTTTCCCCTCACGGCAGGCAGAGTCCTCCTTCCTCTCTGCCCGGTGCGTTTCCCTTTTATTCTTTCTTTCCGGTGTGTATTGATGGAGAACGGCATTTTAATGAGTTTTTATGAAAATCTCCTGGTGCATCCAGAACCTCGGTAATGAGGTGTTTTGGGCTGAGCGGCAGCTCTGCTGTTGCTCCGCTTTGTGTCGTTATGGAAAATCAAACTTGGACTTAAGTTCATTTGTGCTCATCAGCACCAAGAACCAGTAATCTCATGTTAATGCGATTAAGGCGATACAGCCAACTACCACTGCTACTACGCAGTCACAGTAATACACTGCTCTGAGCTCAAGTCCAGATGTGACAACAATACTGCGACACCACCTACTATTAATTCAAGTTTGCAAGTTTAGCAGGGGTACTGGAGGGTAGCAGAGTAACTGGAGTACTTAAATCTTGACTGCAAATTGTTCTTTGTTACCAGTGTTAAAGCGACCACTGCAAGCCACAACCTGCCTTCACAGATGCATTCTGAAGTGCGGACATTCCTCCTTTTAGATAGTACCTCGGATTTCCTACAGCCAGACTCAGTCAGCAATAATCTTTTACTAAGTTTTATAGGATGTATATTTTCTATCTTCACCACATATTTGATCTTTTTCTAAACCTAACCCAGTACTTCACAAAGTTGTTTTTAGCACCAAAGCCTAAACAGGAATTTTGTTTTGATCTGATAATGTATTTCAAAAAGTGGTACACAACTGAGGCAAGCTATCTTGTCATTTCTTTAAGCAGCCTTCGGGAATAGTTCTCCAGGCTTCCTGAAGGACATCCAAAGCTCTTCTTTGGATGTTTTCTGCCTTTTGTTCTGTTCTCTGTCGAGACGATCCCTCACTGCTTCAGTAATGTTGAGATCTGGGCTCTGGTAGGCCACTGTGTGTTTTTCTCTCCAGGTCTGCATTGGCAGTGGGTTTGGGATCATTGTCATACTAAACAATGAAGCCACTGCCAATCAGACTCTGACTTTTCTATGTTCATAATTTCATCAGTTGTCACAACAACACTGGCTGAAATTCTGCCCGGAACCACGACAGAACCGTGTTTTGCAGATGTCAGTAGACACTCACTCTTGTACATATTGATGGTGATTTAAACTTAAAATTTCAAATTCCTATTCATCAGTCCATAAGATCTGTTACCACAGATTTTTAGTCTAGTCTTGTGTAATTTGGTATACCAAAGCCTGGCTGTCAAAGGCTTTTTTATAGCACCCTTCCACTGAGATTATTTCTGAAGAATCTTCAGTGAACAGCAGATGATCACCTGCTGTGGCTAGTTTTTTTAAGCCTGCCACATCTTCTATTGTCCCCCACTTTTTCAGTTCCCTTGGATTTTCTTTTAAAGAACACACTGAACATCATGCTGCGATATACCAGGTTTTCAGCTAAATAGCTGTTTGAGAATCACCTTGTTAGTGCAACAATACAGGTTTATACCTGCCATTGTCTTTGGTATTCTTCATAGATTCATCTGGGAACAAGTGATGTGTTTGTGCAGCAGGCTGCTAGTAACAAAGTGCATTAAGATACAATTTAAAATGGGCTCTTTGCCAGTTTGTTGTCTGTGTAGAAACAACACTGGTTCGTCCCTTGGGTTATGTGCTTTATTATGCTTCAGTGATTCAGAGGTCAGCATTAAGTGACTTAACAAAAAAAAAGAATCCTCTGAAGATCATTGGATACAACAACTGAACTGAAAATGGGTGAAAAAACAGCCAGTGTAGAAAGGAAAATTCAGATTTTTTTAAATTACAAGAAAGTCTGGTTTCTTGGAAGCAAAATACAGAAAAATGAAGGGTGGGTGGATTTTTAAGTCAAATTGTGGTCTCTGCCATGAGTAGCAAAATCCTTACAGGCTATAAATCTCTAAATAAGGAGTTTTTTACCTTTTAAAAATTAAATATATTCATTTCATATTCAGGGATCCTGAAAAGAGAAAAAGAAAACCTGTCAAATTCATGTCTAGAAACACAAATCTGCCTGTGGCACTACACTGTTGCCTACATGTGAGGCATTTAGGGGACATATGTAAATTGTAGCTACAAAGATTAATCTGGGTTACAGTATTCCCTTACAGACACAGATCTAGTCTGTCTCTTACATACACATGTGTTTGCATTTAACACTATGTGTCCTAAGCAAGGCAGTCATTTCAAAAGGGTGACAATGAGTAAAGGGACTCTG
This sequence comes from Diplotaxodon limnothrissa, assembly GCF_057381915.1. Taxonomy (NCBI): domain Eukaryota; kingdom Metazoa; phylum Chordata; class Actinopteri; order Cichliformes; family Cichlidae; genus Diplotaxodon; species Diplotaxodon limnothrissa. The sequence goes on along the minus strand of NC_140612.1, from coordinate 4,880,738 downwards.
TAGTAATCAGTGAAATCATTTATTAATGAAAATAAGTGACTGTTAAAGATTCGACCAAAAGAATAAATATCTCGTCTGCAGGTTGTGTGGTTATCCTCCATTCTACGACGAAAACGACTCCAAGCTGTTCGAGCAGATCCTGAAAGCTGACTATGAGTTTGATGCACCGTACTGGGATGACATATCAGACTCAGGTGAGGCCTCCTCTTCCTCCTCCTTCCTCCACCATCTGTCCTTCCGCCTCCTCGGTCCATCATGTGGCACATATGGCCCACACACCACCTTTCCATCATAGTCGCTGATTTAATCTGCATGGAATGAAAATATGTGAGAGTAAGTGTGCGATGTGTGGTTTCATCCATTACCAGCACAGTTACGGGCATAGACTGGAAGTAAAACCAGCGTTCTATTGGCTGGAAGTCTATTTCAGTCACCAGTCTATTGTGTTAGTGAGGATAAAATCGCATTTATGGACTGTCAAGAAAAGCTTTGTGTTTTCAGAAGTGTCAAGTTTCCTCAGAGCAAATAGAAATCACTCCTGCACATTGCTAGTAATGTAGAATTAACAGAGGTCAACTTGGCTGATACAGTGAAAACCAGATGGTACACACAGCCCACGTTCTCAGTAGAAACCAAACAGTGCAACATCTGACATCTGAAAACATCTTTCCCTGATCGAAATGTCAAAGATTTTCAGTGTCGCAAAATGTTTTGTGAGTGGGTTTTAACGTGGTAAAAAACAATGTGGTGTTTATATGTTTGGTTTGTTTTTCTCCCAGCCAAGGATTTCATCAGCAGACTGATGGAAAAAGACCCAGCCAAGCGTTTCACTTGTGAACAGGCGCTCAGACACCCCTGGTGAGAAACACACATGCACACACAAACACACACACACAACAGCATCACAAAAATCCATCAAATCAATATTGATATCGATGTTGATGTACATTCAGAAGTATTGACTAAGAAATTGTGTTTTTGTGTCGTTATATATATATCTCAGGATCGCTGGGGATACGGCTCTCTGCAAGAACATCCATGAGTCAGTCAGCCGGCAGATCAGAAAGAACTTTGCCAAGAGCAAATGGAGGGTAAATTTTGTTTACTGCAGTTTATTCTCTGTGGTTTTGGCTCTACTGCAATAGACTACATTACCCTATTACAGCTCCTCAGCCAACTGTTTTTAGAAGGTGAATCACTCAGCAATAAAAACCTGGCTTGTCTCGTGGGTAAGATCTACCTCTCAACAGCTATTTACCCCTAAAGAAGTCAGAAGAAATAAGAACAAACTTCAGATTTCAAACAATTCCCATGTTCCACAAATGAAAATGATTTACTAGGTCATTTTAACACAATATATTTTACCATAACGTTACCAGGTTATTGAACTCTGTCGTCATAATAAGGTATGGCTCAAGAGTTTATGGTCTCAGTCATTAGTTTGAACTCTGTTTAAATACGGCTAGATGTTAATTTTTTAAACAATAGTTCCCATTAGTGAACAGAAGGATGATAAAGCAGGGTATACTTTAGTGCAGACCTAAGTTGTGATGGCTCAGCGTGCATTGTCCCAAGGTTTCGTGATCAGATTTTCCTTTTGTTTCTATGCTCTTCACAGCAAGCGTTCAATGCCACTGCCGTGGTTCGGCACATGAGGCGGCTGCAGCTTGGCAGCAGCATGGGGAGCAGCATTGATGCGTCCAACGCACCGACTAGGCCGAGTCAGACGCAGAAGTCAGCCCAAAGCCAGAGCCAGGCGGGCCAGAACCAGCCGGCTCAAAGCCAAAATACCGGCCAGACGGCGCAGAGCCAGAGCACCAGCGCTGTCGCCAGCAAGATCTCTTCCATCGATAACAACATAGCAGCTCCCCACAAGGATTGTGAGTATGATTCAGTGGTGTCAGTGGCATCAGAAAGTTAAGAGAACATATGTGAGCTGTTCATAGGAGTATGTAACAGTGAATGAGCAAAATTTAGGGCACAGTGTGGGAGCGCAGTGCCTTGCAGTGTCTTCAGGATTTGGGACGTTATGAATTCCAGAAAAAGTGCATTTACCTGATCATACTGAATAGGTGTTCCACTTCTTTGGTTTAACAAACTCCTGGGTTGCTTTGGCTGTATGTTTGGGGTCACTGACCTTCTGTATTATGAAACACTACCCAATCAATTTGAGCATGAGTATGTCACTGAACACCTCAGAATTCATTCGTCTACTTCTGTCCTGTGTCACATCATCAATAACCACTATTGTCTCAGTGTCACTGGCAGCCATGCACGCCCAAACCATCACAATGGTTCTGCTTTATAGATGATGTGGCATGCTTTGGATCATGAGCTGTTCCACGCCTTGTTCATACTTTTTTCTTGTCCAAATATATATGGACCTAACTGTATTTCTATAAAATACTGCTTTTCATTATAAAAGTCAAATGTGCTGTTTGAAAATATAAACAGCAAGATTTCTGGTTTTTTAGAGGGGTAGCCCTGACAATGGAGAGGAAATGTTAATGTAAGTACGGTACAGATTTACACTTAATACCTCATCTCAAAGATGGAGCAGTGCGGTTTATTGGTGTAGCTCTAGTTACATCTTTGAGATAGACACACCTCATAAATGGATTGGATTTTAGTGCAAGAGAAATGAACAGTGGTAAACCTTGTTCAGCGAAGATTGAGTTAGTAGACGGCAGGGCTTGTAATACAATTCTGAACAATAAAATTTACACTAAATTACATGAGCTAAGGGCCAGAACAGCGTTACATTTATTACCTACGTTATTTTGTATTTTTCCTCAACATATTTAGCTGTACAGTGCAAAAGCTGTTTCATGTCTTCACTTCTTTATCAAAGTGAAACTAATTTTATCTTAGTGATCCAGTCACTAGTGAGAAATGCAAGCCTGTGGTCTTCTACTTCTTTTGGAAATCAAGGAGGGATTTCAGTATTACAAGCAGCTGATGCAGCTTCTCATTCCCTTCTTTCAGGTGTCACTGCACCAGTCACACCCTGCAGCCTGGCATCTGCAGCTTCTTCTCCTGCCACGGGGACGGAGCTGAACCGGCCACACCCATCTGCGGTCCCCGCCCCGGTTCTCACGGAAACCAAGTGACGCCAGGTCCCGCGGGGAACCAGCTGGGAGGCCACGGCGCTGTGAAGCAGGGAGAGCGGGAAAGAAAGAGAGATCGAGGACGACCAGTGAGGAAGACGATCGCCCTCTTCTTTGTCCCTCCCTCTCTTCGCTTTACTGCCTCTCGGATAGGCCCCCCAGCCAGTACCCCGCCCTGCTCGTGGGAGAGCAGAGGACTTTACCGCCACCCCACCGATTCAAGCCACCATTGTCATACTGCACACCCACCAGGATGTCAGCGTAAAACTCGTCCTGCCACAGCCACAGCACACCCACGGTCTCACACTGGGGATGTTCACACAGTTGGCTTTGATTATTACCTGATAAAAGGTTGTCCACTGCTCCACCTGTGAGCTGCAGTTGGTGGTTCACGGTGGAGCTGCTGGTGTCATACAAGTTCAACCTTCCCATTCAATCTGATCTTTCCCGCATCAATTTATTTAGTTTTTTTTTCCGACTTAGGTTTGACTGTTGGCAAACGGATTGTTTTACTTTTATTAACTGCTGTTAAATTTAAAGACGCTATGTGTAACAAACATATCATTGTCAAATTGATATTGCTACCTTGGCATAATTAGTGTAACCAAATGAGACAATACCCAAGATGAACCACATGTAGTTCCTCTTTATTAATAGCTGTTGTTGTGTTAGGATCTAAATTAGAACCCAATTCCCATCATCGCCAGATGCTTGGTCTAAAAACAGCAAATCTCACTTCCTGTTAATCAAACACATCTCCCTGCCAATCTGACCTGGTAATTGTGGAACACAGAAAACAGGCGGTCGTTGTTTTTTTTAAACACAAATGATGCAGATGTAGCAAATTCATGTTGACAGTGGTTTATCCGTGTAAAAATGCCACACATAGCACCTTTAAGACATTTGTGTGTCCTTATGGGCTTGGTTCTCTGTTTGTTTGTTCGTGCTTTAAGAAGTGCTTTAAAAGTACCATATGACTGTTGAGATGTGGAAACATGAGTAAGCGCTTTATCTATTTTGCACAGAAAGGATCAGACATAGATTAGCTGCCATTCACATGTGTTTATCAGATTGAGTAGAGATTGTAAACCTTTATTGATTGGATGTCAGAGCATTATACAACTTGTTTATTGTCTGAAAGATTCTGATTTGTTTATTATTTTCTTACTTTATTAAAACTTTTATAATAATTGCCCTTTAAGGGACACACATAATGGTTATTATGAAACATGGAATAAGTTTAGGATAGAATTAGAACACATAGAGATAAGTATTTACTGGAAAACACGTCCAGGTAAAAAAGTCAGAAACTAAAGATGGATTGTCATTAGACTTCCCAAGGAGCTACAGGCAGCGCAGCATAGTTACTAAAAGAAAGGCCTGGTGGGTCCTCAGAGACACAATCCAGAATGGAGAAGCTGTAGCCTGCCGTCGTTCTTTATGTCTCTACCGAAGCCATGATCTCACCTTCTTTATTTGTCAAGCTGCACCCAGTCCAGAAGTGCTCAGGGAAAACTGCAGCTGCACTGTGCGCTGGTGAACACCAGTTTCCTGATTTAGTCTTTTTATTTTTGGGGTTTGTCACAGTCCGGCCGTTCCAGCCAGCATTGCAGTTAATGATCCAGGCTTCAGGACGTTAGCTGTGTCCTTACTGTAGTGTTGTGTTGGTGCGCGACTTCAGCATTGATAATTTAGACCTGGACTTCTATTGACCATATACATACGTGGGCTCACTGCAGGCAACAGCAGGGCATCGATGCTTACTTTTGAAGCTTTTTTTGAAGCATTTTCAAGAAACGTCACGAAATGTAATTAAAGACTGAAAGCAGCGATTCACCAACCACGCTGGCTGATACCTGCAGCACTTTTCAAAGAAGTTGGGACAGGGGCATATTTCCTAATCACCACTTATTTCAATTGTTTTGAAAAACCTGGAGGCCGATTGCTGTAGTTTTAAAAGAAAAAATGTTTATCCCACTATTCTTTGATATTGGATTTCAGCTGCTCCGCAATGTTTCTGATAGCTTTCAGAAGCATTTCTGAACACATGCATGCAGTGATTTTCATTAAAGAAAAGCAGCAGCAGTAAGTTGCAACTAACCTGTCCTATGGTGGCAGTTGATGATCTCTATGGACGGTTTATGCTTGTCAGTGTAGCCCTAAAACATATGCAAGTGTCCCCAGGTTAGGCTTTACCACCTTTTAAGAGATTACAGGGCTGTACTGATGTCACTGGTGATGCGTGCAACACCCAAGTCCAGGTTTTTTAGGCATTAATCTACTTTTCCAGTCGTTATTTCTGCCCCAACTCTTTCAAACTTTTTGCTGTTTTCAAATATATAATGATATATAATATTACTTCATGTTTTCTTTATGCTATTTTCAATTCAGTGCGGAGGTTAGGACATGGTAAATCAATGCATTCTCTTCGTTATTTACATTCTACATGTTGTCCCAACTTTTTTGGAAACAGGGCTCTAAATAAATGCACAGATCCACGACTCAGTCAGTATTTTTGACTACTAACCCGACTTTTGTTTTCTTCACCTAATGGAACTCTTGAACATGGCTAATGGCCTTTCCTGTCCCAGAACGCAGAGCTGTACAATGTAGGGTGCTCACTCACACATATCAGATTGTCATGTCTTTATTCGATGCAATTGTACCGATCCCTTTATTGAATTGTAGCCAAAGACTATTGCTTGGTAATGAAGACAATTTGGTTCATTCTGCAGTGCTTGACAAATTAGAACAAAACTAGCCAGATTTGAAGTTGTTCAAGATGGAAACTAAGGGCTTAATTATAGCTGCAAAATAACCTAAAGAGAACGTTTTGTGACCTTTTATCTTTTCAAAATCTGTTGCCATTTACATTATTTTTATTGCCTGAATTGTCTTGCTAAAAAACTGTGTTCATAGTGCTTGTCTCGATATGTGGCAGTATGAGGTGGGTGTGAGGCCACATTTGGATAAAATTTGGGTTAAGGTGAAAATGACAGTAAATCTACACTCACCGAAGTTTTCTCGAATTCATTTTTGGTTCACTGCACAGTTCTGTGTGTTAGACTCCATCTACCATCTAGTTTATCATCTCTTTTGCCCTCACTGAAAGGATAAGGAGTAATGTTTCTAAAGTATTTCTGCATTTTTCCTATCGTCAGCTAATGACAAAGTCACACTAGGGTAAAAGTGGCTGAAGATTGCAGCATGTCCAAAATTACTGTGGCGATGTAGAACGATATTATGATCTTGCTTCCTTTGAAATGGTTGCTTCGAACACTGGGACCAGTCTGCAACCACTCGCAGTCAGCTGCCCCCTTCAAAGCAACTTTGGTGTGTCAGGAAGGCAATAAAATGGCAATAAGACCAAGTCAGTCTGCTATCAGTTTGTGATGGAATGGAAACAAGTTGGTAATTACATGCTGTCTGTTTGTGATAACACTCATTAACTTTGATAAATTGGTTAAAATTGCTAATTTGTTGCCATCTTCATACACAGAAATTCATCAGAACCTCATAGATTTGAAACAGACTCAGAAATGGCTCTATAAGTAATGACTTAGTTGCTGCATGATGGCAATTTATTCCAAAAATGGCATAGGTGCTTGGCAACCTTGCATTTATATTGGAATATAACCAGACTACAACCAGTTGAGACGAATCCTCTTGCAGATGAGTTGCACTCACTAGCACACTGACTGAGATTGATTGCAGTGTGTTGGCAATTTGTCTGTTTTTAAAGTGTGTTAATTTACACACCAATTATTTCTAAATTCTGCCATTCAGAGTCTGTGTTTGGAGACTGGTTGCTTTCGTCAGTAAAAGCAGAAAACTTGAAAATGCAAGTTCCAGGTCATCATCCTATTTTTCTCTAGCATAGACTAAGCCATAATCCCACAAAAAGTCCAAAACCAGCATTGTGTTTAATGTATCTTACCTAGTTTACAAAGTTCTTGCCCCATCTGAAGCTCTGACCCCAGAGTCCTTCCTTCTGTTGGTTTTTCAAAAATAAGATGTGGGTCCAAGTATGTGAGTGTGATGAAGCAAAATTTCCAGCCTAATCCAGCAGTGTGTCTAAGGTGATGTGTTTCTAATAGGTTTCGGCCAAAACATTATGCGCAAAAAAACGCCTGTTTTTGTAGGTGCGCTCGTTATTGGCTTTGCTTGAAGGTTGTTCAGGGGAAGAAAAATGTCATTTATAATCTTTTGAAGGATGACAACATAGAAATCCATCAGCTATAATACACAATGTAAAGTCGCAGAAAGACCATAAACTACTGATTATGTATTTTAAGTTCAGTTAGTCACATTATGGGATGTGGGCCCACCCCATATTGGAGAAATAAAAAGTCAGTATATCTTTAGCTTTTCATTCTGTCTGTGGCAGTGGGATATTTGACATTTTAAATACCCTTTTAATGGATAGAAGACTGCGAAAACCACTAATCATGCTGCAGTTCTTGTTTATAAAACTACAGTCTCCGCAGAATGTACTGTTTTTCAAGCACTATAGGATAAATTGTAAAACTTGCATAATATATGGTGACACTACTGATGCATGCACTTCTCGGTGTCATGAAGACTATTCATTGGCTGAAAACACTTCTGTTACTTTATGCACAATGCTGTAGCAACCAAGCAAGTCTGAAGTTCGATGAGTATGAATATTTAAGGCAGCGTGGGTCAGGGCAGTCAAAAAAGAAGCAAACTTCTAATGTTTGAACTGCTGCACACATGCCTGCGCACAGATAGTTGAGATTTCTGAAGGTTTGCATTTATTCCAACACATTTTTCTGAGAGGAAACTAATCCGACTGTGACATCAATGTATACCGAAGGGAACTTTCTACCGTGTAAGGGCTTTATTCCAATGACCACCTTAATCTTATTCTTCACTGTTATCGCGTCGATTTACCCATTGATTGCTATGCATTTTTTAAAAACATTTGAAGTGTGTTGTCAATGTTTTTTATTTCTGGAAAGCATGATCAGGAAACAAAAGAAAACATCAGCAGCTCTATTTAAATCTATTCAAGACCATTTCACTCATTTACCTATTATTATTAAATTTGAATGAGCTACATTAGGGATTTAAGAGGTTGTTCAAAGAGGTTAATGAATTAGGAATACCGTTCATTAAATGTGAAGTCGTACACTTTAGCTTGGACGTGTGGGCTTCTGAATGTGCTGTGAGGCAGGCAGAGGGTTCAGGTTCATGCTCCTCTGTGGTTTTATGTCTGCTGTTTTTGTTTGCTACAGAGAGAGAGAACATAAATGTAATCCAAATGAGTCTTTCCATGCTACTGTAAATAGATTGTGAATACTGATGATCATTTTCAAGGTAATATTTACGAATGCTTTGCTGTACAGGCATGTCTGAGTGAGTGAATGAACGAGTGAGTTTGCAAGGGAAGTTGATTGTATCCTCTATGGAATGTTTTAATGTAAAAAAAAAATGTAACAAAAAAAAAGCAGCTTCAAGTCTCCTTTACTTCCCGACTTTGCGGTTAGCTTTCAGAAACTGTCTGGCAGCACGCGACTGCTATCAGCAGAGCTGCACAGCGCAGTTTAATGCCATCAGTGTTCCACCATCACTTCAGTGTCAGTCCAACTAAAAAGGTGAAATCATCGTTTACTGAACTCAGGCTTACGTTTTTGTTTTTTTGCCATTCTAACGGGAGAAATCCAAAGCTGTGAAACACACTGTTACGGACGTTCGCTCTCTCCACTTTAAACTCACCATCCTTTGACTTTTCTTTCTTTCTTTTTTTTTTTATGAAGAAAAAAAACTGCACCTTCATGAAAAAACACAAGCATGTTGAAAAAAAGTGCTTCAAGATTTCAACTTTACCATGAGTGTTTGCATAATCTTATATGCCCTTGTATGATGTTCGTATCTCTGTATTATGTGAAGACGTACACAGGTTGAGATGACCGGGTCCACAAGAGCCAAGCAGAGTATTTGTTCTAACTGGCAAAATTTACCCCTGGAATTACTTACTATTATTATCACTATTATTATTTGCTGGATTAACTATGTTTATTACTATGAAAGTTGCTTTAATTCTGCTAATTAGAATGACTGTGTTGTCATGTGACTGGAAGAAAATGCATTTATATTGCCCTTTTTTCAGGTTTTTATTATGCAAATTGAAAATACACTAAATAGTGGTTGTGTCACTGAATTTATACTTAAAGCTGGTTTTAGTTGTATGGAAGTGAAATGTATTCAGAAGATGAGCAAGATGACTTAAAATCTCAAAATGAGCCTTTCATTGCTTGAAAACTAGATTTTATGGAAGCAGTAGTTGGTCATAAGCTGAGTTTCATCTAGGTTTTTTGTTTAGGTTAAAAATTTGCAGTGCATTGTGGGGCAAGTAGTTTCTAATGGATGTTGTCAAAAGCATGCTAGCTGACCTTTTTTTAACACGCGGAAGTGTTTGGTGTGTAAGGAGTTTCTGAAAAATCAATGAAGAAAATTAATAGTAAATTTAGGAATTAGGGATTACTATTAAGCTCCGTTCAAGAAAAGTGCAAGTGAATGCATTTGCACTTATGTGCAATTGTGTTTGGGCATAGAGTTCTCATCTAAGGCATCTAAAAACTGAATCAAAAGTGCAAATATAAAGAACTTTTAGTTTTATGATTTTAAAATGTACTATGTTACCTTACCATATGTGCGTTAGCTTTTTATTTAGTTTGGCTAAGTTGATAACGTATATTGTGTAGCTAAATTCTCTGATACTTTCCTTACTTATTTGTATGTCATAAATGCAAAGGCTAGAGAGTTTAAAATATATATATAGCTACTGACTGTGTGTTGTATGTAGACTAATTAGCGGGGGTGGTTTTACCTAGCTAAAGTCTATACAATTGTTCAGTAGCATTATGTTGAAACTTACAAGGAACTACAAGCATGTATTTGAATTGTTACCAACTATTTCAGTGTCCTCTTAGACTGAAAAAGTTGTTAGACTTTGTTAGCATTAGTAAATGCATTAGCTAGCTTTGGTTTAGCTGATGCTAAAAACACTCCACCACCTCTAACCTGAACAGCTAACTGACCAGTTGAGAGAATCTCTCTCGCTAAGATTTCTTTGTAGGACTAAAACTCTACACATGCTGCTCTTTGGCCCCTGGTGTCTCCCTGTAGGTGTCCTTGTCCAGAGCCTGCTAATTTAGCTGGCTGTATTTACTCTCTGCATGTGACCACAACAAACTCTCATCCTGTGCACTGTCGTTACGTCGACGATGCTCTCACCTATCGGAGCGGCCACTGCCTGCCGCACTTAAATGTGGTGTGATAATGATGATTTCGATGATGATGATTTTCTGTTGATGGGGCTTGTATATCAGATGCCTTTGACAATCATGTGCACATATCAGAGTTACCATAACAACACAGGCCAGAGCGACTGATTGTGTTTTGTTTGTCTTTTCTCCTGGAATAAATCCTGAATGATCGTAAAATGACTCTCTACTCTCATTTACTCTTTTTCTCTGTCTGTTTGTGTGCATACTCGACAAAATGAGACTGACTTATTAGCACTACACAGTGTCAGAATGACAACTACATTCCTGCAAATGTAAACACTTTCGACTGTGTGTTATCTCTCCATATTTAAACACTCACATACTCATGAATCTGGAACTAGAGCAAACACTCTTTACTACAGTCTGACTGCATGTAATGTGCAGTACAGCAGATGGCTTACACACAGAGGACAGATCTTGCAAACACTAAAGGCACGCCTTGCCTTTCAACAGATGTAACTGTCCAGCATAAAAGTGAACACTCTACTTGAACACGTTCTCCTTTGGTTTACACTCCAGTTATCACTACTTATTGGATGTCCTCATGTGTCATTGCAACTAAGGGTTCAATAAAAGTGCAGAAAAAACTTTGGAAATACAACATATCACTCTGTATTTTTGTAGTAGTGATAGCTTTCACTACTACGGGCAGCACGGTGGCATGGTGATTAGCACTGTTGCTGCACAGCAAGACGGTCCTGAGTTCAATTCCACCATCAGGCCAGGGTTTTTCTGTGTGGAGTTTGCATGTTCTCCCTGTGTTTGCGTGGGTTCCTTCAGGTACTCCGGCTTCCTCCCACCGTCCAAAGACATGCAGTTTGTGGGGATAGGTTAATTGATTAATCCAAATTGCCCACAGGTGTGAGTGTGAGCGCAAATGGTTGTCTGTCTCTGTGTGTTAGCCCTGTGACAGACTGGCGATCTGTCCAGGGCGTACCCCGCCTCTCGCCCTATGACAGCTGGGATAGGCTCCAGCGCGACCCTGAAAAGGATAAGCGGAAGTTTTCAGTGACAGAAGTTTATAAACCTTTCAGCAGCCCAGCGTCACAACAAATTCATTGTTAAACTGCGCTGATCAGGTTTTGGTTAAAATAAGAATTTTGTCTGAGTTAACAGCTATGGGATTGATTGTTATGAACTGCTGTACAGATGTGTATCATCACCAGTCAATGAATCCTGCTCATTTGTGGGAGCCTCTGACTTTTCATTTAGTCCAGTCATGTCATTTGATATGCTGTGTGTCAACTACGTGACTGGTGTTCAGGTGTAATTTCACTTTTTGTATTATTTAGCTGCTAAGTCTTGGTGAAGTTAACGTCATGCTTACAATGCATATCTTTTGCCTCTAGTATCATATTAAACGAACATTTTAAACATATAACATTAGTGGCAATTCTAATGCTGTTATTGTAAGCTGGAGAGCATCTACGTCCCCATTGTCCTTTATCCCTCATTAACCATCAGAGAGCAACTTGGGGTTAGTGTTTTGCCCAAGGATATTTGGGAGCGGCCAGGGATTGAAGACCAATCTGCCAATTAGTAGATGACCTGCTCCACATCCTGAGTACAGCCACCCCATCCACCCAAAAACCCTACAATAATATAGGGAAAGCACCAAGAATCAGATGACACCCCCCTGCAATTGAGCAACTTTTGCAACAGTGAGAAGGAAAAAGTCAATTTTAACAGGAAGAAAATGCCAACACAACCAGGCTCAGGGAGGAGCGGCCGTCTGCTGTGACCTGTTGAGGGTGAGGGAGAGGAAATGCTGAGTGGTGTATAAACACATAGTGAGTGAAAATAAGTAAGAAGAGAGGCAGAGAGTTCCACAGAAGAGAGCCTCCAGTTCTACTTTTAAATACCGGTTGGGGAGAGAGAAGGAAGACTGGATGAAAGACATGCTGTGGAAGAGAGCCAGAGATAATAATAACAATAATAATAATAATAATAATAATAACAAGTATGATTCAATGCAGAGAGGTCTATTAACAGCATGCTGTAATCTCTAATAAAATATTATGGTTAACAGTATCAACTGCTACATTGAGGAGAAGCAGGACAAGCACATAGATGAGCCCACTGTCAGAGTCCGTCTGCTGAAATGAACTCAGAAGGATCAATAGAAAAAAAGGAGTCTAAAAAAAAAGAATAGTACTAAAGGTAGCTGTAGAAAATGTTACATCTGTGAGGGTATTATTAATAATTATTTGCCTAATGGTAAAAAAATTTTTATTTGTAAATAAATTCATGAAGTCATTACTAGTAGTTGTTTCTATCTAATGGGACAATGATCCCATTGCGGTTCGTTGCAAAGTATCCATTGTTTTCAAGGTCCTATATTCCTAAGGTTCTGCCCCAATGTCCTATGTGCCCATTGTCCTGTGTTTCCAGGTTCCCATCCCTATTGTTTCTCTGTTTTTGAGGTTCTATGTACCCAATGTCCTATTCCAAAAATGTATGTTCCCAGGATCACATCACAAGATCCCATGGTTCTGTGTTTATAAGTTTCTATCTTCCCATTATCCGTTGTTTTAAAAGAACTTTCTCAGTGTCCCTGCTATCCTATATTACCAGGATTCTATCCCAATGTTTTATGTTTTGAGAGCCATGTCCCATGGTCTCTTGGTCCTATGTTTCCAATTCCAACGCAATGTTGCAAAGGTCCCATGATATTCCCATCACCCTAACCCCACAACCACGAACCCTGGAAACACAGATTAAGCTACCGTTGACTTTCTTCCATGTTTAAATTTTACTCCACACTGGTTCCAAAAACAGCTTAAAAGAGATCACCAATGAAAGCTGCAGGATACTCTCAGCCTTTGTACCCATTCAGGATTACAGTTAATCAGCTAACATGAAAAAAGAAATCTCTCTTTGAAAGTTTACTTTTTCTTTTTTTTCTTATCAACTGAAGTAAGTGGTTAAGACGACGTTGACTTTACCGCACTGAGCGGCATCAGCCTGAAGGTCTATATGTGCTCATCAAAGATAAGCTGTATTAATATTAGTTCTTTATTAGCAGAGTTTGGCCTGTTGGAGCTTCCTGTGGTTCAGGTCGTCACACTTCCTTTACTTTCCCCTCCATCTCAGTTGGAGACATTCCTCCCAACTGTCTTTTTATCATGGCTGAATACAGAGGAACGAATGTGCTAACTTATTCAAAATCAGTTTTCCGTCTGACACACAGTCCAAAGCACTGAGACGAAAATTGTGAAAATCAAAGTATTTTACATCACTTTGCAGCACTTTACAACAACATATGCACATATTCATATATGGAGACATACAAATGGGAAAGCTGCCAACTGAATTTGTGCTTAATCAAAACTGCTCTTCATTTTTACACTCGCACGCTGAAGACATTTCTCGCTGAAATTGGCTGCCAAGCTAACTTGAAAAACACTTAGGGCTCTGTAAGTGTGTTTGTGCTCTGAGTCACTGATCTCTGTGCTTCTTAAACTGATTTCTCCTCATCTATAATTCAGCACTTCTCTCCCCCCTCCTCGCCACTTCTCTGTAAGGCATCCTCTTCTTCATCACATTTCTCACTGCAGGGTTTTCTCCTCTCCTCTTGGCTCGCTGCTTGTTTTGTTCTTTGCTGAGCGGCAAATCGTGCGTATTCTATAAAGCTAATGACAGGCAGATCGTCTGAAACGAAGAGATAGCACTGTCGCAGGAAATGGAGGCGGGATTGTGGCGTGTTGTGTGCAAAGATCATCTGTGTCATTTGGGTTGACAGCTCTGGATGCAAACAGCAGGGGGGGAAGTCATATATTTTCCTTTTACTGCCCCTAACAACCAAACAAAGTTGAAAATCATATTGCACCACCATAGTTACACCAGAGATGATTCTAAAAGGTCTTTTACGATAATAGAAAAAGATTTTGGGTTTCAGTAAAGATATTTTCTAGCATTCTCTCCACATTTTTATATTGAGGAACATTATTCTCAAATTGTTCCACAAATTGTAGTTGCAGGTTTTTGCAGATTGGTGAATCTCAGCCCATCTTCATTTCTCAGAAACTCTGCCTCCCTAAGATGTTCTTTTATATCCAATCATGTTACTGACCTGTTGCCGTTTAACCTAAATTCTGTTCCTTCAGCTTTTCTTTGTAGCGTCACTCATTTTCCCAGCCTTTTGTTGGCCCGTCCCAATTTTTTGAGACATGTTGCTGCCATCAAATTCAAAATGACCTCATTTTTAAAAATCTTTGTCAGTTTAAACCAGTCAGTTTTCTAGGTTCTATCATTAATGAAATGTGTGTTATTAGATTTGATAAAGATTGCACCCTGTTTTTTATCTACATTTTACACAGCAATCCAACTTTTGTGGAATTGTGATTGTACACGGAGAGGGGCATTTTAATTTCTTGCATGATGAGGTAGATAAGTCCCTAACTCCCACCTCAACAGCCTACTCATGATTTGACATATTGCAAAAGAAACATTGATTCCTTCTTTGAAAAAGACTCTGCAGATGAAAAAAGAAATGCCATTAAAAGAAGCCTTCAAAAAATAGTTTTCCCCTTCAATTCAATTCAATTCAATTCAATTCGATTCAACTCAGTTCAATTCAATTCAATTTTATTTATGTAGCACCAAATCACAACAACAGTCGCCTCAAAGCGCTTTATATTGTAAGGTAGACCCTACATTAATACATACAGAGAAAAACCCAACAATCAAATGACCACCTATGAGCAAGCACTTTGGCGACAGTGACAAAGAAAAACTCCCTTTTAACAGGAAGAAACCTCCGGCAGAACCAGGCTCAGGGAGGAGCGGCCGTCTGCTGCGATTGGTTGGGGAGAGAGAAGGAAGACAGGATGAAAGACATGCTGTGGGAGAGAGACAGAGATAATAATAACAATAATAATAATAATGACAAGTATGATTCAATGCAGAGAGGTCTATTAACATATAGTGAGTGAGAAAGGTGACTGAAGAAGAAAAACTCAATGCATCATGGGAATCCCCCAGCAGCCTACTGTTAGGGTGCCTGGGTCGTTGACCCAGAGTTTAGAGTTTTCATTATTATTGTACTTTGGTTTTTGCCTTTATTTATCATTTCTAGTCTTTTGGTTTCTTTGTCAGAGTTGTGCCTTCTGATTTCTCTTCTGTTCCATAGTTGCTGAATCCCTGTGACAAGTCTGCGTCTCTGTGTTATGTTTCCTGTTTTACTTTGAAAGTTAATGTTAATGTGTCTCGTTTTGCTTCGTTTGTCTCGTCAGCCCTGATTTGTCCCAGCTGTGTTTCCCTCCTGTCTCTCATTCCCTGATTGCTCCCTCTGTATTTTTTAAGCCCCGTGTTTCTTTGTGTCTATGTTGTGATCTCCCTTATCCACCATCATATATGCTGTGTGTTCTGGCTGCATGTGTAAGTTATTTGGATTCTTAGTTTTCTTCTGTTTAAGATCAGCATTTGAGTTTATGTTTGTCTCCGGATTCTGCACTTTGGGTCCTTTTCCTGCCTGCACGCAGCCATTTCATAACACCTACGCCTATTGCAGCATAACTAAGGGAGGATTCACCTACAAACCAGCAAAAGTTTTGCAATTTTTTTTTTTTTTAACATATCAGAGAAAGCACAGGTCACGTATGTCGACTGTGAAATTTAAAGGGAACAACGGCGCTTTAATTCCACTCATCACAAGCCAAAATATGTGCTGTAAAACAATTTAAACATTTTTTAAAAATTTCTTCTTTTTTTTTTTTTTAAATCCTGTAAAATGATTAATTGTATGTGAGTTTTGGTAGCTAAAACCTGACCACTCAGTTGCAAGATGTTTAAGAATAAGCAAACACCACTGTCACAATATTTCAAAGAGATTTGGATCTGGCCTTTAACCTCATTATTCTTCCTTTTGAGCCATTTCTTCTTCGTTGTGCTTGTTCAAAAGTCCAGTCAGATGGACTTTCTCATCATTTTCGAGCACAATTTGATAAAATGTAGAATTCCTAGTTGCACTTTTGACTGCTAGAACATTTCTACCACCATTCCTTTGAGTTGGCACGAGGTTTTAATAAAATGCTCTGCTGCAAGCACATAAAGTGCCATTCTGTCAATAGAGTTGTTACCATTTACTTGTGTTTACAAGTCTTGGCTATCTTATCTTTTCTGGATGCTTTAGGGTTGATGTAATGGTCTTGTTACTTGAGTCTCCTGTGAAGTTACTGGTGACTTCAGGTTTATAATTAGTTTTGTGTGTGTGTGTGTGTCTCCATTCTGTTCCTTTCATCAGTCTCATTTCTATTGTATTTTGTGTTTCAAAGTTAGTCTTATGGTCCTGTGTAGTTGTATCTCACTTCCATTACTGCTGCTCATCCCAAACAGCTGATGGCCTCTCTTTCTAGAGCCTGGTTCTACTTGGTTCTATTTGTCCTGTTAAAAGGGAGTTTTTTCCTTCCCACTATCGCCGAGTGCTTGCACATTGTTTTTCATCTGATTTGGGGGTCTTCTCTCACTTATTGTCGGGTCTTTACCTCACAATATACCGTTGTGATTTGGTGCTATATGATTTGAACTGAAACAATACACACAGCAGACTATGACATAGGGTTAAGGTTGACTGCATTTTGTTTACTTGTGTTGTCTTTGGCTAATATTTAAATGTGTTTGATATAAAACATTTAAGTGTGACAAACATACAAAATAATCGGAAATGATGAAGGGGTCAACACTTTCACACACCACTGTATGTATTTGGATACAGCATTTCCTCTTGATACATGCTTTCTTCCTGGAGGGATACAATATTCCAGCAAAATGTTCAAATATTTTAACATTTTTCACAAACAACAGCTTTCCCATGAAATCAAACCACGGTCACTTTAAATGGCTACTTCATCTACCTAAGAGTCTCTCGGCAGGATGTACAAAAAAGGAGCGTTTTCCTTTTCTAAGCTTGTTACCCCCCAGGATCTCATCAATCGTTACACTGCAGGTGATAAACTCCTGCCTTATTCTTCACCTCATCATCACGAAGCTTTTCATCAAGACAGACACAGTGAATCAGTTTTTTGGTGAAAAAGATCTCCCCTGCGTCTACATCCCATTCTGGCTTGCCCCTCAATAGGTCCTGCTTTAGTGATTTGTTTTCCTTCCACTCGGTGAGGTCTCGTGATGCGATGGCCTCCCTCCAGAGGAATATTTCAGCAAGATCCTGCTGCTCAGAACACTGCTGCCCACACAAACACATTCCAGTCACTTGATGGACCAGACACACATACAGTGTCTCCTCTACCCTTAACCTCTCTTTACACTCTCTGTGTGTCACTGCAGAGCTTAACTAGCACACCGTTTGTGTGTGCTTGCTCATGCTGGGATTTGTTGTTTGTACTCTAGTGACCTAGATTTTTTTTTTTTTTTTTTTTTCTCTCCTTCAAACTTCCACTCTGAAGTTCAACAAACTAAAATTTTATATACAGAAAAATCATTCATACAAAAATATTCACAAGCTAGCTGTGTATACAGACTTTAACTTGCATTAAAAATAAATGAGCCTTCTCTCAGAAATCCAAGAATTGTTTCATCATCGCATTACTGATATTGGACGAGCTGTACCTTATTGTGTCACTCAGCCGTGATCATATATTTTTGATCTTTGGCGTGTCGGTTAGTTCATTTTTCCGGGCGTCAACTCTAATTTTTCATTTCAGTCTAATTGTTCTCATCAGCATCACTGGCAGCTGCGTGTAGAAGCAACAAGGAGCTGTTTTCAAGCAGCAGCTTTGAAAATGTGCTGTATGCATACCTATGCAGGTGAAAACAGCACGCACACAAAGTTTTGGGACTGTAAGTTGTTTTTTTTAATGTCCGCTTTCTCTCTGTAGTCTATTTGTAGTCATTGTAGTATTGATCAATGAACTTTGAGCATGCTTTGAATGCCAAAGTGCTTCTCGAAACCATCAGCTGTCATCTTATGAGGACTGACCTCAAACCCAATTGGTATCCAAATATGTAGTTCTTTACTTTTTGCTTTTGTTTTTAAAATTGCTCTCCCAATTTCAAAAGTTTACCTGACTTCAAAACGATCCTAATGTTTTCATTATGATCAGAAAATATGTAAGTAACTGTTACCACATTTAGAGAATATATTATTGCCCTCCATGAATCAGCTGAAGCCTATCTCAGCTACCATAGCTGAGCCTGGACAGGATGTCAGTGTAATGCAGGGCTTTCATTAATTGATTGGTTGATCAAATGGTAAAGAACTTGTATTTGACTATTAATTTACATGCATCCTTTTATATGTACTATTCAGTATTTGGCATTTGCAAATGCAGATCTTATACCAGAGAAACTGTGAGGCCAAAATCCTTGTTATAGACTTTATTGTAAAGCTGACACCACCTATAGCTTGTGAAACTTTGCCTATCTGGAATTCTGGCATGAAACTTAAAAGCAACTGAACTCTATCCCTAAATAGTTCCCTGGTGCAGGTTTTTTCCACTGAGGTAAAAGTGGTGCCTTGTGAAAATCATAACTGTGTTTTAATTAACAGCTGAAAAGCAAAGAGAACTAATTGTCCTTCACATCTCAATAAGCTCCCACTGTGGCTGTTACTATTGCTCACAGCTGCTCTTAGTGTCAGAGCAGAGCAAGACAACATCTCGAGATGAGCACAGCTCTGCCACTTAATCCACTCATGAAGGCAGCAGAGCTGAACAACCAAAGAAGGAATCAGTGGGAAAAGAGAAATGTTTGATTCTCATTCAGAAAACTGTTTATTTTTATCAGATAAGTGGGAATCACGCTTATCCACAGTTTATTAGAGGAGTTCCAGGTAGAAAGAAAAGGGATAGCAGTTTATTTACAAGACAACTGTGAAGAGTATTGCTTTTAAAGTGTTTTTACTCATAAGTGACACTTCTCCGTCCCTTGCAGAGAGACCGCCCAGCAGTCTCTCCAGATCTACAACCACTCTGCAGTCCAGGTGAGTGGTACTTATACGATTTAAAGTTGCATCCTGTGACGTATCGCTGCACTTGTGTAACCCCCGAGTGGAGGCTCCTTCTGTGTTATAGTGTTGAGGTGATGTCCTGCCATTCTCTCTGAGGCTTTTAGCCTCTGTTGCAGCTCCTGTGCCTGCTGCTCAGCCTTGCGTGCAGCTTTGCGGGCGTTCCTCAAGGAACGCTTCACCTTGCGAACTCGCTCCTTCAGCTGCCGGTTCCTCCTTTCCGCTGCAGCCAACCGGTCCTGCAGCTTCCGGCCTCGTTCCTCCTCCTCAAACAGTGCAGCCTGCACCGAGGAGCACAGCAGCTGGGGGTAAGGAGGAAAGAAAGTGATGTTAGTTAGCATACGTGAAGGCTTGTTGTCTTAAGTGTCTGACAAACTGTTGTAGACTTCCAGCTGCTATCTCGTCAGCTAGATGTGTAGAGTGGGAGCTCTACATGTCGTGTGTGTGTGTTTTCTCTCCTGTGCATGTTGTTTATCCTGTAACAAGCCTAACATGCTAAGCAGGAAGTCTTATTTACTTTTCTATAGGCTTCTACTCCCATTTCAAAAACACATGTGTGTTTGGGTACCTGTGTAATATAAATGTACTATTGACCTCTCATCCCTATGCAAGGGTCACATGTTTTGATGTTTCTGGGACCCTAATGTTGCACGTTCTTGATGGAAGAGAGCTGACCTGAACCGACAGGGTTCACAAAGGTGACAGCTGTTGACGTCCCAGTGGGAATGTATCGTTTGGTTTCCTCTGTTTATGGGCGCACTTTATCACAAGTAACATATACAAACTCAAAAATATTGTGAACTAAAAGTATGTACTGTACATTCACTATTTGTCTCACTCTGCATACATACTCAGATGACCACAGTCGAGGTTAAGGCCAAGCCCCTGTTCTTTTAGCTTGCTGTTTTGTACTGTGGTACCAAGGATCGCAAAAATGGACACTCGTATGGTTTTGGCATATAATGCAGTTTGTTTTAGTGCCATTTGTTTTGGAAAACAATTGCTGAAAAATTGTCTTAAACTATGTTAAAGAAATACTGAGAAGACATTACTGTTGTGTCTGTTAGCTAAAACTGGAGGGACTTTAGCTTAGTGCTTAGCTTAGACTAAAGACTACAAACTGAAGAAGCCTCTTAGTGTAAGCCTCCTCAGAAATGGTATTAGTAGGAGGGTGGTCATGTTTACCAAGGTGTGGCATTCCCTCTTCTTTTAACAATGGTCCATAAAAGTCTGGGAACAGAGAAGACCAGTTATTGGACGTTTAGGTCTATTTGTATTTACATTTTATATGGCATACTACCTTTCTTGGAATTAGTTTTGCAATACAATACACCCAAATAAAACAAAAAAAAAACCCTTTACATTAAACTTCATTTTAAAGTCTAAATAGTTCATACTGAGACTGATGAAGATAATCTCACGAGGACAATGTTACCTGGCCATATGGTGATACTGCACTGTATGCACAGACTACAAGATCATGTTGTTTGTAGTGCAAGCAAGCAATAAAATTCCATTTACCTTTTTATCAGTGTAAAGGTAGAAACCCATGTGAATAAAACCAAATCCCTCTGCATGGATACAATCCACCAGGGAGAGAAAATATTTCATGCATTTGTTCCTATTCAGTAAGACTGAAGTCAAATTCATATTTTTTTTTCTTTTTTTTTAAACAGTTTGAAGCCTTGCCTTTTCAGTTCTCTTAGGAAATTTCACAGTGGGATGCATCAAGCACACACGGACACACAAACGCACACCAACTGTCAAAACATCCGGGTCACACCTGCCTGCTGTTTAGCATCATCTGTATAAACAGTATTTAGAGGACATGTGACGACAACTGAATGCACAAAGGTCCACAGTGAAGAAAGACAGAACACAGAAACATTCAAGTTCTTCAGTATCCAAAAGTCAGTAAAGGGAGGCAAGAAACTATGGGGATGTCGTCTTAGTTTGTTCAAAACTCTATTTATTTAACAATTAACATTTACAGCAACTGTGGTCTAAAATGGCTACAATGACTGATCGCCCTATGTTGCAGTTTCCTTCAGGTCGGGTCACATGTGACCCTTCAGGTCCTTGAAACCTTTCAGTCTGTTCTGATTCAGTCTGACATTTTGGCTCATCAGTGCAGGTACCACATCTTAACAGTGATGTCATAATGAAACATTGCCTGACTGGAAATAACATGAAGTCAGAGATTTCTTAACATGGTGGATATATTTTGGTAGTTCGGTTTATAATTATCTTATGTGCCGTTATTAGAACGCATCCATGCAAGCTTTTGTAAACTTCAATGAACGGATCAGAAGATTTTTAAATCTGTGTGAGAGCTTACTTGACTGAAGGACACACTGGTGTTTGTCATTAGATTCTGATCGATCCCGTCTCGGTGTTAGATCTTTTGTCATGAGTAATTAGTGCTGCCGGGCTGCAAAACACTAATGGACTTACCCTGCTTCTGTCTGATGCTGAAGGTATGCAATAAACTCTGAAGAAAGACTTCTGCAAATAGCTGAAAGCAACAAAGTAGTTCTTACTCTGATCACAGTCATCACTGAAAAGTCTGACCTGTCAGTGACTCTGTCTTCATCGCAATAATGATTTTTTTTTTTTTTTTTTTTTGTGAAGTTGCGTTTGCTGAACATTCTGTCTGTAACATATTTGCAACAGTGAAGCAGGTGAAGGTGTTTGGTAACTCTGGATAAACAATTTGAAAAAAATGTGGTGCTCAGACTTTGTCCTGTGTTTAACATGTATGGCTGTAGGTTTTGGGGGTTTATAACTCATAACTGCTGCAAATGTAGGAAGGTCAGAGAAATTAAATCAGCCATGCAAACCTCATGACAGCAAGTTTAATGTCACTGTAATGCTTTGCACTGTGACACCACAGGCCATCCAGTCCAGTTCTAGCAATGCTAAACTTGCTTTTAGAACATTTTGCTCTGGAGCAAACTTGAGGAATTTATGTAAACTTTTTTTTATTTTTTTATTTTTTTAACTCATTTGTTTGAGTAAAAGAAAAAGACACAATGTCAAATATGGAAGCAAAAGTGGAAAAGAAAACACAAAAAAACCCAAAGGCTGTAATCATGTTTGAAAGAATTTAGAGGTGTTTTTGTTTGCGCCCAGCTTGACCTGACTCCTCATTCATTTCTGCAGACTTTTTGATTTCTCTCCCTAACTTTATGTAGAATCTCAGCAGGAGTCCACACAATTACACAGACAACACACATGGCCAGACACCTTTACACACAGTTAGTGGCTTTAGAGCTCCACTGCTGGCGTTAAAGAGCCAAGCCAGGGTTTCTCCTCTCCTTGTGCAGATTTTATATTGTCTGTGCGTGCGTGGGAAGGGAAAGCTAGAAAATGGAAAGAAAAAGTGATGAAGAGACAAAAGGAACAAAGAGACGGAGAGCAGAAAAGAAATAAAGGTGGTGAAGAGGTGCTCCATAGGGTGGCATTTCTCCTCGGCTTCTGCACTTTTCTCCTTTATTTCTGTAAAACACAGTCTGATAATGTATTTTTTATGAGCTTTAGTGTCTAACTCTTGAGTGAAACAGGCACTCCCTTTTACCCCTCTGTAAGCACGTACATAAAATGTTAATGAGAGTCAGGAAACTTGTTAAAGGGGTTTGCATGAGGGTTCAAAATTCTGCCTTCCCTTACCGTGGGTACAATCAACCAGTTCTGTATGCATACACAGTAAAAATGTGCTGTATATGGAAGTGATTAGGAAGTGTTCGAGCCATCTGCCTGCCTTCTTGTGACCTATCAAAGAACTCCTATGATATGTATGTATTATATCTGTATTAGACCCACAGGAGTGTCTGACCTGGCTTGTGGTAAAAGCAGCTCTGAGCACTACTGATAAGATGAGCCTTTGAACAAAAGCTAATTGAAGGTTTTGGCAGGAAAAGTGCAGTGAAGGAAGTCTCCTGTCTATCCTTCTGGCGGGGCATCTGGTTCCCACAAAGCTGAAATCAGAAGCAAACCTCCTCCCAGCTCTGATTTTAGGGATTTTTTTTTTTTTTTTTTTGTCTTTAAATGCAGCTGAAGGATGAAAGCACAGAGTGATGCAAGAAGGGAAGCTAACTTTAGATAATAAAAGTATTAATAGGCTTGGTTCTTGGCTGTTAGATTAAAGAAGGATAAAAAGAGAAAGAAGAGAGATTTCTTTCCCCATTTTTTTTTACGTCTCCATATACATTCCCAAACAAAACACCTGTTTTGTCCTGCCTTGCCTAAAGGTTATTGTAGAGGAGCACGTGAATCCTCCTCTACAATAACAGCACCTTTAACCCCTTTTTGCCTGAACTATGACCCCTTAATTCAGAGGCTAGATCCTGTAGTTTAAACCAGAACAGAAACAGAAAAGAAGGCACTACAACACCACACTTTGCAGCCCTTTAACAGTTAAATTCTTGCTCTTAAATAATGCTGTGGCTAAATTAGCTGTGAGATTATTTAAAGCTGAAGAGGTAAATCAGCTGTGAATGCTGCAGGCAGTAGAGAAAAAGTCAGCCAGGAATGAGGCACAACATCCTTCAGAGTGTTAAGATGATGATAACGAGTGCAATAAATGGATACAAGTGTATGAAAAAGATCCACGTAATGCTCCACGGTCCACCGGATGTATTAAATGATTGTAATAGAGACGCTGTCTGTAAATCGCACTGACTTTAAAGGGGATCTATTGTGCTTATTTTCATCTCCATTATTTCCAAATCATGCAAGGAAAACAAAACCCACACCCAAAACACTGAGACAAAAAAAATCAGTTATGATATGAAGGAAGACTTGAAGCGAATGAGCACATCAAGTGCATATCAGTGTCACCTTTGCCAAAGAGTGAAGTGTCACCATAAATTGTGTTTTAATTGATCATCTTTATCCCTTCAAGAAGCATCCTGAAGGATGTTTTTTTTCTTCCAGGGTGTGATGTTGCCTTCATCCACAGGGCACCAGGTTTGCTGTGCTCTTCATCATCATTAAAACACCAAAGTGAGGGCCTCTTCTTTGGTGTGTCACAAAAACTATTCAGCAACCACTCAGCTGTACCTTTTCAAAATAAACGCAAAGACGTGTCGTAAATTTGTCTCCAGCTGCCGTGTCCTGTCTTGTTTGAGGTGCGAGCTTGAATCAGTCAGAGCAGATGTGATAATGAATGTCTGAATCCCAGCAGCAAAGCTCCCATCACAAGCTTCAGCCTATCTCTGGTCCGAGGTCAGCGTGATATGTTGCTTCATGCTGATACAGATCAAAGCTGCAGACTGACACGCTTTCAAGCTGGTGGTGTCAAAGTCGTCGATCTCTGCTATTTGATCTTTGACCCCAGGGTGCACGGACAGTATCCGATATGCCTGAGGTGCAACCTGGAAGGACCTCGACTCATCAGTTTGCTTTGATCTACAACCGGTTGGGACCTGATTACGTCGGGCCAATCACATATTAAAACTTTATTAACAGTACAATTGATTCTTTTGTGTTTGTGCATGTGGGCATTTTTGTCATCCTTCTGAGAATCAATCCATTTTGTGTGGGTATTTGTGTGTTCAGCTCTGCGCAGTGCCAGAGGGTAGTTTGACTGATCTTTCTTTCCCACATTCCTGTCAACGGACTCACAACTCAGCTCATTATTAGGTGTCCACACACACAAACCAAGACCTCCCTCTGCTCGTACACATAGTTCAGCTACAGCGGTTGATTCATTGCCAGTTTCTGACTCAAACATTACCGAAACTACAACACCCTAATATTGTTAGTTGCTCCAGTTCCAGTTCCCTGCACACTGCTGTTTGTCTGGACCCTTAATCTGTTATCACCATGGTAACAACATGGTTTTGAGTTTATTTACATTTTCTGCAAACCCCCACAAAAAGTTGGCCTATTTGAAACAGGGGACTGACTAGGCTCATTCTTCTAAGAAGCTCTTTTTTTTTTTTTCTTTTTTTTTTAATAGCTCCTTTCATTTTAAGGTCAACAGCTCTATAAGCAAACTTGCTTCTGATTGGCTGCCCCTTGTAAATAGAAGAATCGTGTGAGTGGTGCTCCTGTGTTTGCGTCCAATCAAAGTTGACTATATGTACTCTCAATGACATCATGCATAGCCAAGTCTAGAAAAAAACTGTTGGGAATGGAGCCCTTAGAGCCATCTGAGGCCTGTGATTTTGGGAATTAGCTACTATTTATACAGTGACATAATTTTCAAACCTTTAGCTATGTTCAAAACAAGCATTCAAAATATCAAACAAAAACACATGACATAAAAGTTGCAAAATTTGAGTTACATGTCAGTGAGTTAAATAAGTATTTGATCTTTAGCTAACCATGACTTACTACTTGGTGGAGAAGCCCTTGCTGGCAAGCACAGCAGTAAGATGTTTCCTGTAGCTGGTCAGGTCAGGTTTGCACACATCTCAGGAGGAATCTTAGACCACTCCTCTTTACAGAAACTCTCCAACCCTTTAGATTTCTTGGCAGTTGCTTAGTAACTCGAAGCTTCAAGTCCTTCCACAGATTTTTTAGAGGACTGAGGTCTGGAGACTGGCTAGGCTACTTCATGACCTTAGTGTGTGAAGATGCACATTAAGGTCATGAAGTGGCCCAGCCAGTTTAGCCACTCCTTTGTAGCTTTGTCAGTATGTTTCAGGTCATTGTAATGCCTGAAGACCCATCCATGACCCATTTTCAGTGTTCTGTCTGAGCGAAGGAGATTTCTCATCCAAGATTTTGGTACATGGTCCTGTCCATTTTCCCTTAATATATGTTAAGCCATCATGTACCGTTAGCAGAAAAACAGCACCAATGCATGATTTCCGCTTCCATGCATGACTGTGGGGATGGTGTTTTTTGGGTGATAATCAGCATTTTTTCTACAAACATGGCAGGTGAAGCAAGAGAGCTTGAGTTTGGTTTCAATGACATCTTCTCACAGCTCTTTGCTCTTGCTCACAGTGGTGGAGAGGTTGGAATGGAAGAAACTGATTCTTTGGACAGGTGTACTTTATACAAATAACAAGCTGAAATCTGTGTCATTAATTGGTTGTTTGAAATCCCACCCATGGGAGTCAGATGTCTAGCTGGGTTGCTGGGGATCAAATACTTATTTCACTGTGACTCATATTCATTGTGTGTGTGTGTGTGTGTGTGTGGGGGGGGGGGGGGGGGGGGGTTGTGTTGTTGTTGTTGTTTTTTTTTAATTCTACGTTTTGTTTTTTGTTTTTGTTTTTGTTTTTGTTTTGTTTTTGTTTGGTTTGGTTTTTGTTTGTTTGGTTTTTTTTGTTGGGGGGGTAGGGATATATAAAAGGCAATAAAAATCCAAATTTAATAAAACACATTTGCTCCCTGATGATCCCATGGACTATTTGTTATCTCTGTGACAACAAGATAGTTTTGTGTTTGTTTGCAGTGTCAGCAAAACCCCACCAACATTTCTAAGAAGGTAATGAAGCTTTTTATTATAGATTGCAATGGTCAGTTTAATCATAGACATTTGGTTTCTCTTCTTCATGTACAACACTTTAACAGGCTAACTATGACTAAGTGATGCCTTACCCTGCTGTCTTCCTGCATGTCCCACTCGGGGCTGAAAGTCTGAAATGGTTGGCTCCCCTGAGTGCAGTTGGAGAACTGAAACAGACTGGAAAACGTGCGTCTGTTCTCAATCGTGTCAGCAAAGATGGCATCTTGGAAGTTGACCCCATGAGGTCGGATGCTGTAGTTCTCATCCATCCTACAGAGGAGATGAAGGGGACAACTGTAAGCAGCACATTTGAATCTGCATTTAAAAAGAATGCACTCTGCTCCTTTCCAGTATATTTTTGTTCTTGGATTGTACCGGAGAAGCTTTGCATGATTCACAAATTAAAATAATGAGTATTTATGTTAGAAATTTATTAGAAATAGCATTCTGAACCCTGGCTATTTGGTTCTGAGGAATTATTTGCAAATCTACTGATCTTGTTATTTTAAACTTTGGCCATTTTCAATATGAACATCCACCAATGTATTGTATACTATAAGAAAATAACTAGTAGGTCTGCTTTAACAGCCAGAATAGAGAACAGAAATACATCATGATGTCATAATCTGTGTGGCTGATAAACTGATCATTTGCTAATAACTCCAATTTATAGCTGATAGGTGTACAGTAATAAAAAGTCTTGATGAAGGCCAAAGCCAAAAGTGGCAGTCCTGCAAAGTGGTATTTACTCATTTGTTTTA
This sequence comes from Diplotaxodon limnothrissa, assembly GCF_057381915.1. Taxonomy (NCBI): domain Eukaryota; kingdom Metazoa; phylum Chordata; class Actinopteri; order Cichliformes; family Cichlidae; genus Diplotaxodon; species Diplotaxodon limnothrissa. The sequence goes on along the minus strand of NC_140612.1, from coordinate 4,853,130 downwards.
CTACTTTGATTATTTACATACAAACAGTGTTAATTTAAAGGTGCTCTTTCATTTATGTGGCAACAATAATAGATTTGACAAATTCAGGTAAAGCTGAAATAGTTTTTAATTATGGGTTATTTTTTGGTTTGGTTTGGTTTCATTTTTTTTGCAAAAAAAAAAATAGAACCAAAAAAATATATCAAATTAATTTTCTGAAATAAAAAGTGACCGTTTTTTCTACCTCACCTGAGGAAAAAGAAATAGGAGTAGTTCTCCATCACGGTGTGGGACTGACAGGACAGGTAACCAAGCCCGGTCAGGTTGAGCCTGGATCCAGAGGGTACCTCCAGCATGCTGCCCCAGGCTTGGTCACACAGCAGCTCCACCTCTGCAGAATACAGCAGCCCTTCCTCTGCGCCCTCGTACCCGTATCCGAACCCGAAGGGCAAGGAGTTGTACAGACTGCCCACTCCAACGCCCACCGGCTCCCGGTGGATTGCCAGGACCCGGGCATACAAGATGATCTCCGCAAGTTCCGCCCGGCAGCCCTCGCTCAGCGGCCGCCATTCCGAGGGGAGCTGGCAGCCACGCGTAAAGGTGTCCAGATGCGCAAAAACGCAGAGCGTTGCGAGGAGGATAGTCGTGGGAAACATCCCGAAAAGCGTACAAAATCTTATCTGGCACCTCCTAAAGTCTGCGTTGATGAGTCTTTCCTTTTTCCTAAGTGTTTCCAGGAGACCCAGCCAAGTGGCCGAAAGTAAACAAATCTGGTTGATTTTGCAAAAGTTATGCACATGTGTTTACCTCAACCACTTGATGATGCTAAATCACAATGAAAATAATTTTTCAGACAGAGTTTTTGAGCATTAACACAAACTCAAGCTAACTTCAATCGTCTGAAGACTTTTGGAAAGAATAAAGTCGGATTAATATGAATGTGCAAAGACTAACCGCTCCAATCTGCAGCTCTGTCCGTTCTCCTGCTTGGAGGAGGCGAGGTTTAAACAGAGCGATGGTGATGCCTTCAAGGACTCGTGCGCTGCTTTGATATTTAGAGTTTCAATGAGGGGTGGTCGATGCGTTGAAGTGGTATTTTGCCTGATGAAAAGGTGATGAACCTGAGGTTTTGAACCTGTTGACCTCAGACATAATATTATAACCCACATGATGTATAAAACTCTTTCGATCAAAAAGATTATTAATTCAAATATACTCCAGGTTCTTCACAAAACGCGTCGCTTCATGAAACGAATACTTCCTTGAGGAATCGACTTCTTCTTTTCGGCATGTGAAGGCGTTAAACTTGATTATAAAGGGACAATCGCTGTGGTGCGAGATGGTATCACAGGAGCCAGGTTTTGGCTGGAGGAAGTTCCATGGAAGATAAATCAAAGCATCTGAGAAGAATTTGAATGGGTCCAAAGGGGGGTGCTGCTGAAGTTTCCACTGGGTTCCAGGGTACCTCGAATTTGTTTTACAACACACTGGGGGTACAGTGGGTCTTTTTGGTTATACAAGCGCTATTCTGGGAACTTAGTGTGTCATGTTGTGTGAGTCCCAACATTCTTTCTGATAGACCTTTAATACAAATCTTTGATTTTGGCTACCTATTGTGGGTCAGTGGGGTCCAGTGGCTCCTGGACAAGGATCACTGGGAGTTTTGAAGCATTAAGGGAAATCCCGAGGGAGACAATATTTCTGTGGTGAAAATCCTCCAGGGATTCTCTCTCTTTTTTCTTCTTTTTTTTTTTTTTTTTTTTACCTGAGATAAGGGATGCACCAGGACTCTATAATGTGATTACATTTCACAATACCTAAAATATTTTATTAAGGATAGCCCACATAAGATATCCTTATCTTATGTGGGCATACGGTAATTTTTATGCAAGCCAAAACTGCTGATGATGCAGCCCATCAGCTTTCACTGGCATTACATGATTTACAAAAATGGCTGAATGACTCATGCTTGTGCCTTAATTTTAAAAAGACCGTATCAATGTTTTTTAGTAAGCCTAAAACAACCGTGGCTGCAGTAAAAGTCTGCTTGGGTGCACAAGAATTAATTAATGTTGAGGAATTTAAGTATTTGGGAGTGCTACTAGACTCTAAATTATCCTTTAAAAAACACATTAAAAAAGTAGTGAAAACTGTAAATGTTAATATACAGAACTTTAGACATATCCGCACATCATTAATAGACACAGCAGCGATTACATTCCTGCATTCTATGATACTGGCTCATATTGAATATTGTATTACAAGTTGGTCCTATATGAGCTCTGCTGCTATTGGGCCAATTGAAGTATGCTACAAAAGAGCATTGAAAATATTAGATAAAAAACCTTTTTCATATCACCATTGTCAAATTTTAGAAAAATACAAGTTTTTAAATTTTACTAATTTCAAATTATTTAAATCTGCCTGTCTAATATACAAAGTTATACATGGTCTGGCGCCTCCACCAATGAGTGATTTTATTAAACAAAAGTCTAGCAGTGTTGCTGGGTCTCGACTGACTCGAGCCACTGTTAGAGGTGATTGTGAACTGGCACTCAGGCGGACCACCTTTTCACAGAATGCTCTGTCATATCAGGGAGTGAGCTTCTGGAATAGTCTTCCACTGTCAGTGAGGGAAAGTACAAGTCTACCCATCTTTAAGAGTCACTTAAAAGGGCGGCTGAGGGACACACAAACATGTAATCATGTTTAATAATCATGTTTTATATTGGACGGGAAAAAGAGTTAGTGTATTACAAAAAGGAAAACAACTGTTAGTGCAATGGGTGAACGCAATATCACGATGGTCAGGGCATGTACAATACTGGGGTTTGTGCAATATAATTGATGTGTTTCCGTTATTGTTATCTATACTGTCCTCTGTGTCCACTCTCCTTGTCATTGTTTGTTCTAGTATAATGTGATCACTGTTTTTGTCCTTGTCACATGACCTGTAAATAGTGTCTCTGTATGTTTTTACTAACTTGTGTTTAACACCAACCTGCCAGAGGGTCTGCAGATGGAAATTAGCCCAAGGCTATAATCTGGCATATTTACATTTGTTAAAATGTTCATTAATATCTATTGCCCCTCTTTCTAAAAAAATAAAATAAAATAAATAAATAAGATCATAGTAAAGATTAATAATCACTTTCAGTTCCTCAACTATAACCACTTTAACAGTCTTCCATACAGTTCTAAGCTCAACCTCCAGTAAGTACAGTGACCATCTCTGATTGCTTTAAACCAGGGGTAGGCAACTCCAGGCCTCAAGTGCAGGTTTTAGACATCACCCTGTGTCAACACACCTAAATTAGCCATTTGAATCAGCTGTGTTGGATCAAGGACACTCGAAAACCTGCAGGACACAGGCACTCGAGGTCTGGAGTTGCCTACCCCTGCTTTAAACTAACCTGAACATGAACATCAGTAGATTGCTCTTGAATAAGACTGCCATCTAGTGGAAAGTAAGTATAACTGTATATATAAACGTATAGCTGTAGCTGCACAAACAAGAGCAGAAATGGTGTTTCTCGGACATTCCATTGTATTTTACTACAGTAGCCTCTGAGTGTTCTATGCTACAGTATTGACAGATATCCCATCGGAATCAGTTACACTGTCGTCGCCATTTATCATTCAAAGCTGACATCAGAGGGAATCTCCAGTCCTTCCTTTCCTGTTTGCAAGTGTAAGGTGACTCCTGAGGGGGAATTCCCGCTAACAGCTGATGGTCTAGCCCCGCCCCCACACATGTCAGCCTCTTGCCGATGTGTAAAAAATGCGGATGGACCCGTGCCGCGGCGGCGCTGCTTACGCGCAGGCGCTCTTTGTTCTCAGATCAGTCCTCTGCCCCGTGACGTCACTACGAGGAAATGAAAACCGTCCGTAAACTCCGCACAAGTGAACTCGGTGTCGAGTTGTCGAAAATTAGACCGACTTAGATAGGAACTATGGCTTTCAAAATAAAAGCAAAGCGTTCTTGAAGAATGAATTAAGATTGCCCTAAAAACAAATATCAAAAGCTAAGGACTTCAGAAAGAACAAATAATCACTGTAGTCTTTTAATATGATAAATAGAAGTGAAAATAGCTACACACAATACAGTTGAATGAATATAGTAATGAAATTAAATAAGGCTAATGAAATAAGCCTTATTAAATTCCAGCGCAAGATGATGGTTTTCCTCTGATGATGAATTTAATTTTATAAAGACATTATTTATTTTTAGGTGGAGGAATTTCAATTTCAGCAGATGTTGCAGTGCTGGTAGCAATTGCGGATTTGTTTGTTTTGTTTGTTGTTTTGTTTCTTTGATTTTGTCTTGCGGTTTAGCGGATTCATCTACTGCTTATTAAAATAAACTTCAGATGAATTGTTGAATTAAGTCTTTACTGTTTGAAACCCCCATTAGTGGAAAATGTTATTTTTATATTATTTTAAACTGATAACTACACTGTCACTATAATTGCTCTATAGTTGTTATTTGTCACAAATCAAAACAAAGCTCTTGATCAAAAGAGTCACTGATGTGATCTAGGTGCATATGCACACAAAGTAAATTTCCAGTCAAAATCTTGGCCTTTCAATGATTTATTTTTGCAAGAAAGCAAACCAAGAACTAGGCATATATGCATGCTGGTACCAATTTACTGAGATAATCATAGATTCTAAAAAAAAAATTTTAATCCATAAAAATAACCAATAAATTAGTTAAAAATACCTAAAAACAAAAGAAAGTAAATAGCAAGCATAATAATTCAACAAAACATAATAATAATAATAATAATAATAATAATAATAATAATAATAATGAGCTCTTACGCGATTATCACTGATAACGCAAAACGCAGAAAGTTAATTTATTCGATATAAATCAACAAACACAAAAATGCATTGTTTATCAGTACTGCGCCAGTTAATGAGTTTACTTTGAAAGGAACAACCGGAAGCAAATATCGTTTTTTCTGTATCGTCGCTCAACGCCCCTGCTAACTAGAAGAGCAATATTACTCGACATACACAGCCACCTTTGCGATACTGCCTATGTATTGTCAGCGCGAACAGGCAGGCTGTGTTTAGTTCTCGAGTTGCCAGCAGGTGAGTTAAAACCTTTCAACTCGGTTGACGTTTGGTGTGACGCAGTTTGGTTGAGGTTAAAGCTCGTCCGTGTTCGTTTTAAGTTACTGGTAACTTTTTATTGTTTACCAAAAGTCACACTTAGGATAGGCCTATTCCAAGAAAGTGAAAGTAAAACAATACTGAAAGAAGGCCAAAACAAATATAACTATTTTTGGCCGAACTTAGTGTCCTCCAAGCTAGTATTACACGATTATTTTGAACTAGCATGTGAGATTTCCGACTCGTACTTGTAAATTGGCGATCAACGGTGATATCCGCTGTTAAGAGCTTCTAAATGTGATGTTACATCTTATTTAGGCCATTATGTAGTATACCATGGCGTTAGGGCGAAAGGACAACACAGTGTCTCTGTTATTGAAATCAAATTGCCATATCATGTGACTCTTGATGGGATAATTCGCCTCGGCATGCTCCTTCTCGGCTCCCGAAGCACTGAGTCACTGAGTGATGTCAGCAGACATTTTTTTTTAAACATGTCTTACTGGCAACAACAAGCCAAATGAGATTAAACACAAACGTATTCGCAGTTAAAAATGCCGCATTTTTTCATTTTTTATTTTTGGTAAACATTAAAATTAGCTGTTAAATTTACAAAAAAAAAAAAAAAAGATCAACGTTAGTATTTAAGTCAATTTCTTCTTGTGATTGTGATTATTTGAAACCATAAATCCCGAATGTATTAATTATTTTTAAATTAACTTATAGTGCGTAATATATAACATGGGATCATTTTGATTTTATATTATCTGATAAATGTTCTACGTGAGGAATGCAGCATTAAAGCCACTATATGTAGAACTGGAAGTGTGAGCTTCAGTGCCCCCTAGTGGGAACAGCAAACACCAACACTTACCATACAGTCATCTTATTTTAAAAAAAGTGCACCCTTTTTAATTTTATACATCTAAACATTATATCAGAACATAACAAAGAAAATCATCAGGTCCTCATCAGGTTCTAAAATAATTTAAATACAGCCTCATATGAAAAACAGTGTGTGATGTATTAACCTATGTTTAGAGTTATTAATTTAGCTTTAGTTATTCACCTAAAATTAAACCAAAATACCAAAACAGTTTGTGAAGAATCACTTTGTTGCAGAAGAATTTTGGCCCAGTCATCTTTACAATGTTGCTGCAGTTCTTTGACATTTGCAGGTATTTATTCATACGCATCTCTCTGAAAGAACCTCTGCACCATTTCAACAAGGTTAAGGTCTGGACTTTGAGTATAACTGTATATATTATTATCAGTATAACTGATTCTTTACTTTTTAAGTCGTTCTGTTGTAGATGTGCTTCTGTGCTTGGGATCATTGTCCTGTTTCATGACCAGAGTTTTAGCCACGCTTTAGCTGTCAGACAGACGGCCTCACATTTGACTCTACAATATTTTGGCATATAGAGAGAACCCAAATCATCACCCATCCACCACCGTGCTTGATAGTTGCTTTTAGGTGTGTGTGCTGATATGCTGGTGTTTCGGTCACACCAAATTTAGTGTTGTACATTATGGCCAGACATCTTCACTTTGGTCTTGTCTATCCAAAGACAATATACCAGCGAGTAACTGCTGGATAAGGGAAGTAGGTGCGCCCGGAGTAAACCTTTCTCATGTTCCAAGTGAGCAAAGCGACTACCAGTGAGGGTAAAGAATAATATTTATTGACGTATGACCTGGTAGTTTATGCTACTCAGGCAACCAGAGCCAGGAATGTCAGGAAGCAACCACCCTCCAAAGCAATGTGTATAGTGACTGTGCTTTCTTTTTCACATGACTGTAACTGTTTGGCTTTGTTCTCAACCTTCTCTTGATGACTTATTTGTTGCCAGTGTTTCCGATTGTTTAATATACAAATAATATACAAAACATGACAAAACGTCCTTCCTCTCAGCATCATGGCGTCTGGAGGCCCCGTGATGAACGGCGACATCTCTCGCTCTGCCAATCAGCCCGGCACACTGGAGGAAACCCTGCAGCAGATGAACATCCTCATTCAGGAGAACAGAGACCTGAAAGGTGAGAGCAGGGATGACCGAGGATAGAGCAGTTAGGGAGAGGACAAATAGTGAAAAATTGGTGATAGTTGGAATGAGTGAGTTTGTAACACGCGCATTTATTTTAATTCTCTCTCAGAGGCTCTCCGTCAGACCAACCTGACGATGAAAGAGCGCTTTGAAGGTTTGTCTGCGTGGCGGGAAAAACAGAAGGAAGAGCGGGACTTCCTGGAGAGCCGGCTCGAGGAGGCCCGTGGCCGCATGGAAGCACTTACCCTCCAAAACCAGGAGCTGAGCAGGGGGCTGGAGGACACCGGGAAGACCGGAGGAGCTGTGGGAGGAATGCAGGTGAAGCTGATAATATTGCGCATATATTGCACTGCAGATTTATGGACACTTTAGTCATTTCTGCGTTTATGCTATGTAATGTCATCGTCCAATCAGATTGCAGAGCTGGAGGCCCTGCGCGCTCAGGTTGCTCGGCTGCAGGCAGAGAAGAATGACCTGGTGGCCTTGAACTCTGAGCTACAGCTCAAGGCAGAGCACGATTCTCAGGATGATTCGTTTATTGAGATCATCAAAGTGTCGGTGAGGACGGATGAATAGCACAGATCATCATCAAACACTCTTTTTTTTTTTTATATTCAGCCTGATTTTGGTGAAATGACAAACAGGAGGAGAAGCTTGGTGTCTTAGTATTGTTTTTCCTCCCAGGATGGAGGTATCGATGGCGTGAACGAGGCATTGGGAGCAGAGCGCAGCAGACGCCAGGATGCGAGCATGACAGCGTCACGCATGGACAATGAGGAGGTGACGGTTAGCCAGCTGCTGCAGTCCCTGAGGAATGAGGCGGAGAAAAGCGAGAGGCTGCAAGGCGAGCTGCAGGCCTGCACGGCCAGGTACGAGACAGCAACAAAAGGAAACGTTTCTCAGCTGTGAAAGTGCTTTAAATGTTTTTATTCTGAAAATGAAGCAACAGATTTGTAGCAGTCTGCTTATGTCTTTGCTCTATTAAAAAAAACCCAGTCACAGTTCTGTTTCCAGAATATGTTATGGATAATCCGTTTATTATTTAGTTTCACCTATTATCCAACAGAATTCGAAAGCTAGAAGAAAAAAAGTCCAGTGTAGAGGAATTCACCCAGACACCTGAGCCAGAGACCAAAGAGGATTCTGCGAAAAAAGATAAGGTTTGTTTCTTTTTTCATTTTTTTATATATCACAGTAGATCTGTCCTGCTGAAAGCTGCATTATTGGGTAAATCCTTTCCCTTCCTGCGTCGAGTTTGTGACTTTTCGTGTGCGACTGTTGCAAATATTTCAGGCGGCCTCTGAGGTGGAGAATCTGAAGGCTCAGATGATGACACTCTACAAAGAGCTGCAGCAGGCTCAGAGCAAACTGGATGAAGCAGAAGGCATGAAGAAGAACCTGCAGGACAGGTTTGGGCCACACAAACACACTTCGTTAGCTTCATAGCATAAGTGCCTAAGTCATTTGACTAAGTCAATGACTTAGGCACTTATGCTATGAAGCTAACGACTTGCAAATGATTATTTTAACCCTGGAGAACCCATGGGGTCAGAGCCGACCCCATTGGTTTTCTAGGGAAACCATGGGGTCAAATTTGACCCCATGGTTTCTCCAGGGTTAAACTTAAAAACAGAAAAGTGCAGAAAGATAACACCACCTAAACTAAATGCTATACCTCGTTTAACTGATGTTCTGTGTTATTTGATATATGTCTTATTTTTTTGGGGGGGGGGGTTGAAGATGTCGGGAGGTGGAGCAGGATGTGGCAACCCTGAAGGCCCAATTGGTGGAGAAACAGGCCGTTCAAACGGAGAATGACCGACTGAAGCTCCAGCTGAACAGCATGCAGGCCCAGAGCCTGATGGAGCAGAGGAAGACTGCAGAAGAGAAGTCAGAGAAAACACAAGCATACATACACATTAACTGATTGTGTGAGAGTGCAGAAACGTCATATTGTGACACTGATTTTCATCGGGTTGTGTTACTGTACTTTGACTACACAGAGCTTTGTAAAGCAATCGGGTCACTTCACACAAATCGCTAAACACAATTTACTAAACACAGGAACAACCTGGCGCAGCTGAAGGACGCCTACACCAAACTGTTTGAGGACTACACTGAGCTTAAAGACGAGAAACAGAGAAAAGAGGTAACTTTATGTTGTGTTGTGTGGATCGTACTGATTTTCACAAACGTGATGCAGTAAAAAAAAAAAATATTGATGGCATTTAAGAAAAAAAAAATCAGAGATAACTGGCACCTTTACCATCCTGTTTGGTTCTGCAGTCTCATCTGGCGGAGGAGCTGCAGCAGCGGCTGACAGCAGCTGAAGAAGCTCTCGCTATTAAGCAGAAAAAGATCGATGAGATGAAGCAGGACATGTTCCAAAAGGAGAAGGAGCTGGAGACCATATCTGTTTTCCAGGCTCAGGTCAGTGGTTCTTTACGTGTGAGCACTTGAAATATATAATCTAGCATTAAACCCAACAATCAGAAGGCCTCAGCACAACAGGATTGCCTCCACTTTTAATGGTAGTCATCGTGTTTTTGTTTTTTCTGTACTTTCTGCAGGCAGAGATCTACTCCTCCGACTTCCACGCAGAAAGAGCAGCGAGGGAGAAACTCCACGAAGAAAAGGAGCGTCTGGCTGCTCAGCTGGAGTACGTGAAGAAGCAGAACACCCAGCTGCAAGACGAGATGGACTCAATGGGCAGGTGTGCATTCAGAGAGAGGACTGACCTGGTCACGATTTGAGCTTCTTCAGACTAAATGTGTTAATTTCTATTCTTCTTGTGGAGAAAAACTCCTCGTGATTTAATAAAGGATTGAAATTTAAAAGTAGAGTCTGCAGCTCGACTAACTTACAAATTAACAAAGGTTTTGCTGTATAATTCTGTCAAACCCATTTCTATTTACATGACCACAGAAACAAACTGAGTATAATGTCGTGATTCGGCTCATCTGAAGCTTTTTCTTTGTGTGCAGGCGCTCACTGAACGAGATGCAGAGGAGACATTTGTCACAAGGTGGAAACCCACATGGAGGTGGACCATCTTTAGTTGGAAGAGGTACAGCATGTTATAATTTAACCTCTCACACAAACCTTATTCCTGGCTTTCTCTTATATAGCTTACACCGGACTCCCCTCTGACATTTTGATTATTTGGATGTTATTACTGGCTAGAAATACAATTACTCTAATTTACTATCTTTTATACCAAAAAGAGATAGATGGTCTTTTGAAACACATGCCACTATATTTGGATCGAAATATGAGGTGATTAGCCAGCTTGGTTTTTACGGTAATGTTGTGTGATGTTATTTGAATGGTGTTTTTGGCTAGTGAAAAAGCAGTTTAATATAAAATGTAGGCTACTTGCCAAAAATGAAGAAAAAAAACAAAAGTCAAATTCTTTGGGTGTCTTTCATTACAATTGTTCGCCAGACAAGGGAATCCCAGAGTAGCCAGACCCTAATACATTCCCTGCTTAATCTTCTTATAAGTTATATAATGAGCATTACATAATTAGGTGCAACTAAGACTTGAATCTACCAAACGAGACAATGAAGTCATTAAGAAAATATACAATCAGACCTGTTTTTGTTTTTTTTTTTTGTTTTTTTTAACCATAGCTGCCCTTTACTGGATGTTACAGGGAATACACCGACTTTTCATTAATTTTTATTTCCATTGTTTTTGCCTCAGCTCTTGTTTCTTTTTTTTGGGTACTTTTGCTGCTGACAGGAACTGCACAAGATTTTTCTCCGCACAAGTAATGACTTTGCGATTAAGGAACGTTACCTGACCTTTTGCAAAATGATAGTTAGATGCAGCAAAAATCATCCAGTATAGCCAAAACATTCGACTGAATGACCTTTGTGGTGTAATCAGTCTGTCAGAAAATACAAGTGGAACTGGAACAGCCATCCAGCAGGCTAGAGTTGTGATCGGTGTCTCTCACTTTCAGGTACTGACTGGCAGCATCAGGGGAATATCCCTGAGCATGCGTGTCCCAAGTGTAATGAGATCCTTCCAGACCTGGACTCCCTGCAGATCCACATCATGGACTGCATCAACTAGACGTGCGTCACAGCATATAAGCATTCACGGCAACAGCGGCTGCATCATCACCTAATCGGAGTCTTCCTCTGCTTTGTCCTGTACCTCTTCACTCCAAGAGATCCCATATGGGATTAATAAAATTTATTCTCGGGTGGGAACACTTTGCTTTTGGAAGAAGCCAAACTGTGATGTTTGGAAAACATGTAAAAAGAGTATGTTGACTGTATTTTGTTGTACATTTAAAAGTTGCTCACAAACACTCAGAACAGTATAGAAAACATTCTACAGAACACCACCTATCATGCGGCATGCTGTCCGTCACATTGTTGGATTTTTTTTTTTTTTGTAGCTGTGTTGTCTGAAGCAAGCTGAAAATTTTCAGGGGCAAAACAAGTTCAGAGCAAACAAAACAGAAGCTGCATAGACCTTTTGGTAAGATTTTAGTTAAGCACTGACTACTGGTCATAAATATATTAATAAATCAACCAAAGTTGAGCCTTTAAAAGCTGCATCTGTTTACAAGTATTTGGTTGCTGAAGGCTTTCTATATTTTTGAAGGATTCTTTTTCAAATTAAAATGAAATTGCTTCTATATTTTTCCTCACTAAGGATATTTTAGTTCATAATTTGGTGTTTGGTGGTAAAAGCAGCATTCACCATGTAGGCACTTTATGAAAGATATATATTTTATTTTGACTTTGCATATTGTACCTGATAATCAGAATATAATGTATTTAACCTGATCAATTTGTCACTAAAGTGCAGGTAGAATCTGTACTCTGTAGACTGTAAAGACCTTCCTGATTCAAGTTCGGTGAAAGAAAATAAAAGCGTTTGCAAATGTGTTTGCTTTTACTCATGTCTGATGTCACTCTTCATATATTATAAAAATGAAACAAACATTTTAGTTAAATACGATGAAATAAGCCAGAGCTAATGCTGTTATACAAGCACTTCGCATATTACATTACCTTCCTGTTTAAAGATACCCTTTAGGGCTTTTCACATCTTAATCACAGTCGACTGTAAGTATTAAAAATGTTTCAGTATTGACATGACTTCATATGTTTTAAAGTCCCGTGAAATGACATTTTAGGCGACTGGGGTTTCCCTGTATAAATAATACAACAAAATCTACTTCAGTAGTAGCTTATGTTGTTTTTGTTTTTTTACTTCTAGCTCATATTAATATCTAATCAAAGAAATTGCTATCCGAGCAACCACCCATTAATCTTTTTTTCTTTTTTTAAATCAGGCAAGATTTTGGGCACCTACCAGCACTCCGACAACACAACGGGGTCCTTCGTTTAGCGCCAGTTTGGATTTTCTCCCTCGCCCGGCCTGTGTGTGTGAATTACAATGAGGTTTATTGTGTCGTTTTTATTAAATATAACCGAATGACTTGTACATCGCCACGAAAGGCTTTACTTAGGACAGTAGGCGTTATTTTCGAGAGGTTGAATGTGGTCGTAACATCCGGTAAGGTGGTTTTCGGGGTGCTTGAGTGAAGGAAGACGCAAAGTTGCAAAAAGGTAAACTGTCTCATTATCTTTGACTTGGTCATAAATGAATGGAAGCTGTTTGTTTGTGTATACATACATATGCAGAATTATAGTTTTATATTCACTTGGGAAAGCGGCTGTCCATATCTTCAAACATTTATGCTCTTAGTTGCTTTTTACCGGGTTAAGTGTAACCACTTAGTCGTTTCATTTTACATTGTAAGTCAAGCTTAACTTATCTCCACTTTAGGCTGAACCTAGATTTTAATACTTTGGACATCTTTTCGTTTTCACATAGAATGAGTGTTAAAGCTGTTAGCGTCTTTAAAACAACTGGGACAGGATTTTAATTGTGCTCAGTAGCTCACAGTGTTGCACTGTTCTATACTGTGCAGTAAAGTGTAATACACAATTAATTGATTTAATGTATGTACAGGGTTAGTTACTGTTAAGTTACTGCTGCTAAAAGTGATTCTACAAGCTATTAAATTGTGCTTTGTGCTTAGTTTTTGCACAGCACTGCATAGAGTCCTGTGAAAACTGTTTTTCATATCACTGTAGTTTCAATTATTACTTGCATCGTGAAGAGATTGCTCCAACCTCTGCCGGAAAATCTGGAATTCTTTTTTTATGCTAATGTGTCCCCAGCAAGGAGGTAACAGGGTGATATCTCATCAGTGCAGGAAATTGTGTTGGATGTAAAATTATTTTGCCAAGAGCTGGACAAGCTGTGCATCTACACTAGCAGTCAAAGGTTTGGACACACCGTCTCATTTAAGGTTTTTTCTTTATTTTCGTGACTATATACATTGTAGATACTTGCTGAAGGCATCAAAACTATGAATGAACACATGGAATTATGTAGTAAACAAAAATGTGTGAAATAATTGTGACAGACTGGCGACCTGTCCAGGTTTATACCGCCTCTTGCCCTATGACAGCTGGAATAGGCCCCAGCGCCCCCTGCGACCTTGAAAAGGATAAGTGGAAGCGAATGGATGGATGGTGTGAAATAACTCAAAACATGTTTTATATTTTAGATTCTTCAAAATACCTGCCCTTTGTTTTGATTACTGATTTGCACACTCTTGGCATTCTCTTGATTAGCTTCATTTTTGAAATGGTTTTCCATTTCAGGTGATTACCTGAAATGGAAAACTCTTGAAGGACTTCCCAGAGATGCTTAGCACTTGTTGGCCCTTTTGCCTTCACTCTGTGGTCCATCTCATCCCAAACCACATTGACTGGGTTTAGGTCAGGTGACTGTGGAGGCCAGGCCATCTGGTACAGAACTCCATCACTCTCCTTCTTGGTCAAATAGCCCTTATACAGCCTGGAGGTGTGTTTGGGGTCATTGTGCTGTTGAAAAATTAATGATGGTCCAACTAAACCCAAGCCAGATGGGATGGCATGTCGCTGCAGGATGCTGTGGTAGCCATGCTTGTTCAGTGTGCCTTCAGTTTTGAATAAATCCCCAGCAATGTCACCAGCAAACTATTCCCACACCATCACACCTCCTCCTTCATGCTTCATGGTGGGAACCATGCATGTAGAGACCATTTACCTTTTCTGTGTCACACAAAGACACGGCAGGTGGAACCAAAGTTCTCAAATTTGAACTCATCAGACCAAAGCACAGATTTCCACCGGTCTAAACAAATCTCTTCTGCTTGTTGCTTTTCCTTAGTTGTGGTTTCTTAGCAGCTATTTATATTTGATGTCTTCAGTTTATATCTACAATGTAGAAAGTAGTAAAAATAAAGAAAAACCATTAAATGAGAAGCTGTTTTCAAAGTTTTGAGAGAGATAATATATTGGGATAAGCTCACAAAGCCTCTTGTTAAGTCTAAATTCTATATTACTGTATACATAACACAAGCATTATGAAAGATGCAGCATTCGGTTAACTTTAGAAGTTTGTAACCTTGAGAAAGAGGGTCGAAGACAGCATCTAACTTGGAGCATGACACGGCTTGTTTAACTTTGTCTTGTAAAGTCTGTAATCTCCCAGGTGGTCAGCTGGACACCTTGGATACATGAGAAACACGGCTGCTGGAGTGTGTTATCACACTTTCCTGTGTGCTGCTGTGTGGTCTGAACAGTTTCACAATTCAGTCAAGCATTTAAAGAATGTGTTTTCTTGAATGTTTTTTTTCTTTGTGGAAATTACAGCCCACATCTGGGTTTTTATTGTTTTTGTTTTCTGCGGGTCTTTCTTGAGGTTCTGCCAAAGTAATTCCACATATTTGCCTTTCTGTAGGTGACCAGGTGATTTGACATCAACGACACAGTGTAATTCCTTAAAATGGAGAGTAAGTGTCTGATTTAAAGCTCACGAGAATACTGCTTTATCAGTGGGTTAAGACACAAATGAGTGCATGTGCATTTCACTCAGGTGAGGATGATCTGGATATTCTGACTGCGCTGCTGGCTGAGAGCGAGGGTATTGGCGAAGAACAAGAAAGCCAGGAGCAGGCAGACGATCTGGACGGGCTGTTTGATGAGGAAAATGACGAGGAGTACAAAGAGGGCGTCGAGGAGGAAGAGCACAATGTGGACGAGATGTTGGAGCTCTTTGGAGATGTGGATGACATCAAACAAGAGGAGAAGGACAAAGAATCAGAGGGTGATTGTGAGAACCTGAACAAGTCGAAAGAGGATTTACAAGGTTTGTTGATGTACAGTGGAGTTTAGTGGAGCTACATGCTGAGCCTGTGTTGTCAGCTTAATTTTGTTATGCATTTTTTCTTCTTCAGAGGAGTTGAGGCAGATGAAGGAGCAGATGGAGAGGTTGCAGCAGCAGCTGGAGGCCAGCCAGAAAGTCTCAGTCCCGTCAGCCTCTTCAGCCAAGACTTCAGGAAAAAACTCACCAAGTGTCACACCAGTGAGACCCAAACCTGCACCTACCCAGCAACCGGCCTCCAAACTGAGCCAGGCCAGACCAGCCACTAACACACAGAAGACACCAGCAGGTAAAGAAAACAGTGATGCCAACTCCCTCTGTAGTGCTCAAGCACATTGTACTGTGTCTAACCTTCTCTCTGTGCGACTGCAGTAAAGCAGTTTTTCTTGTGTATAGTTTTGTTATAGCTATAACCCTCATGTTTCATGAATTCTTTCTTCTTCTTTTTTTTTTCCATCCTTCCAGCAGCGTCTTCATCCACACCAGCAAGAGCAGGAAGCCTCAAGCTCCAGGAGTCCTCTGAGTTTTCTTCTCAGCTCAGCTTTGCTGACTCATTTAAAAGCAAACCGAGAGTGGCTCACCAACCTAAACCCAGCACATCACCGGGTAAAACTCCAGTTTTTCCTTAAACAAAGTGATTGTGTCGTCACACACATTAGAGTGATGCACGTATGTTCTGTGTCTGAGTTTTTCTTGGCTGTGCTCCCCTCAGAAAGCAGAGGACCACTGGTAGAGATAAAGATCGGCAGCTCCTTCAAGCCCATAGAGAGCACCAGCACAGCCCCTGATGCTCTGCGCTCACCTTCAGCGTCCCATAGCAGACCTGCAGCAGCTGCGTCAGCAGTGCAGCCTAAAGCTCCTTCTTATCCATCTCTTCCCAAAGACGTGGCTCTTGAGAAATATTCAGGACTGCGGCTCAGGTCAGAGCACTGAAGTGATGACAAGTTGTCAGTTGAATTAGGTTTTCTTGTTTTGTTTTTTCCCATTCCTGTGTTTTTAAGTCTTTGGCTCGGTTCTGTTTGTCTCCTCAGAAAACCACGTGTTTCTTCTAGCGAGATGGACCGTAAGATGGCTGACCGCCGTCTGATTCGACTGTCACAGTTACCGGAGCGTATGGCTCGGGAGAAGCTGGAAGACAGCGACTGGGTGACGTTTGCTGTGCTGGTCAATAAAGCCACGCCTCAAAGCAACAGCAGTGTAAGTCAGACCTTGTGGACTTTGTTTGTGCAGCATCAGTGACAGTTTCATAGAAAAATATACAAAAGAAATGAATAAAAACTCTTTGTAAAAGAGTAGTTAAGGATGAGTTTTTCTGGTTTTAATCCAGCCTTTAGGGATGACTTTGAACAGAAGTAGGATTGTTCTGCATATACAGGAGGCAAAGATTTTTTGGTGTTTAATATATTTAAGTTGGAGTTAATTAAACCAAACTATTTCAGTATTGCTTGCATGATGCTAGGATTTGTTTTATTTATTTATTTTTCCCTGTGGAAGTCAAAAACCTTCGTGGTAGCACTAAGAAGATATTTCTATGCGGATGATAAATACATTTATCCTGTAATATTCCTGATTGAGCACTTTCTTCTCTGCAGGGCAAAACCTTTAGCATCTGGAAACTCAATGACCTCCATAACCTGGAAGTGTTTGTGTCTCTGTTTCTGTTTGGTGAAGTTCACAAAGAGCACTGGAAGACTGAGACGGGCACAGTAGTCGGACTCCTCAACCCAAACCCCATGAAGCAGAAAGAAGGATATGACGGGGTGAGCAGAAAGTCTGAAATGAATCTAATGTGGAGTCTGAGGAAAAATTATTTTCTCATTCTCAGTGATTTTGTACTTTAAAATCAGCTTCCAGTAGGAAAGACAGTCTGATATGTTGAATATTGGACACACTTGAGGCCTCCACTTAAATGTTTCTTGAGGGTCTGAGGCTCAAACCTTTTTCTTGCCTTTATGCCTTTAAATGAACATTTACACCTAATGATAAACAGATCCTTAGTCCATCTATTAATGGCACTGTGATATAAAGGTTTGACAATGTTACATTTTACTGCAAAATGTAACTCATATGTCTAAACTTTATCTCATTGGATAAAACGGATACGGGCAAAGTCTAACTTTGAGGACACAATTTGCAATTGAAAAAAGGTGACAAAAGGAAATAATGCACAATAGTCTGCACATTGCATTATTAAAGTATCGTGATTGAAATGATGGTATCGTATCATGGGCTGTCTGGTGAGTCCCACCTCCAGTAGCTAACACCCATCATGTACGTCTGTAGTGTCTGTAGTTTTTGTACTGTAAGCTGATTTCCTTCCCAGAATATAAAACCTTGTGTGGAATGTGTGCAGGTGAGCCTGACGGTGGATCACCCACAGAAGGTGCTGTTGATGGGTGAAGCTCAGGACTACGGTATCTGCAAGGGTGTGAAGAGGAACGGAGAGCCATGCTCGCAGATAGTTAACATGGTTAGTCTGTTCTATCGTGTTTTCTGTACCTAAATGATTATCCTGTTGCCTTAAACTTCCATCTCCTCCACAGTATGAGTGCCCATACTGCCAGTATCATGTCAAGGCCCAGTATAAGAAGATGAGCTCAAAAAGGGCCGAGCTGCAGTCGTCGTTTTCCGGAAGAGCGCCCAGTAAAGTCATGGGGAAGGGGAAGGCAGGTGGCCTGAGAGAGCGGATTTGTCAGGACGGTTTCTACTACGGCGGCGTGTCCTCTGCTGCCTGTGCCGCCTCACTGTGAGTGTGTTTTTTCCTATTGCTAAAGTTCAGGTCAGTCAGACTGTAAGAGGAAGCTCTTTCTACTTTCCCTTTACATCTACAATATAGCAAATGAAGAACAATGCAGTAAAATCAATAAAAACTTGACTCAGCTGTTTCTGTTAGTATCCTCTGCAGCAGTTAGTCATGCAGGCTGTGGTCATAACCCTGTCCAACACAGATTCTGGCTTTAACTGGATTTTCAAATCAATAGTGTGTGCTGAAGTCAGTTTGCGCAAGTTAACTGCCACCCTTACAAAACCAGGAACACAGTGTGGGACTGAAAGCATCCAAGCTGCTGCATTTTCAGTAACAAGCCTGTGTGTTGCAGGACCGCGTCCAAACCAAACAAACCCACCCAGAAAACTCTGGACAAGCTGTTTGTGAGAGGCTCGGCTCAGCTCATCAGTCAAGCCAAGAGGCTCGGTAAGGACTGCTAGATTCTCTCACACTCACAGATTTGAATCATTCCTCATGGAAGTTGATGTTTACAAGCCTGATGTCGTAGGTGACAGATATATAGAATTGCATAGGAGTATTTTTTGCTTCAAACCCTTTTTTCCTTACCCCGACTTTCAGATCTAAAAATTGTTTTCTCCTTTGATTAAAATACTGATGTAGTTTTCAATCCTGTCGGTAATTTTAGGAGAGATCGATGAACAAAGGCAGAAGGGAGTTCCCTATTTCAACTGTTTTTGCTTGTGTGTGTTTGTAGCCATGCAGTCTGGTGAAGTTGCAGGTTGCTCAGATGAATTCAAGAGCCTGATGTCAGTGCCAACACCTGGAGCTTTGCAGCTGAAGAAGCATCTCACGCAGGGCAGCCAGTCAGGTACACAACCTGCAAATCTTTTGCACTTTTTGGCAAGCTAGGTTATATTAAAGACACGTTTGATTACAGTGTTGTGAACTCAGTCATCTGTCTCACACACACACCAACAAAAAAATCTTATTTGGCATCCTCAGTTTCCAAAGAAACATCGGGAGCTCCTCTTCAGTCCATCTCGGCCTCAGACCTGCTGAAGCAGCAGAAACGGAAGCAGCGGGAGCTCCTGGAGAGCCGGCGGAAAAGGGTGGAAGAAGTTCAGAGAAGGTCGCTGCAGAACTCGGGGGGTGCGACAGGCCAAGATTGTTTAATGTCACCAAAAGCTGCTTCTGAAGTCCCCACGGCCTCCCAAAGCCCGGCGGCGCCCCACACTCCGACCCTGGGCCGAGGCTTCTCCAAGGGAGATGATATCCTCTTCTTTGATGCCAGCCCCCCTCCAGCTCCTTCTCCCAGCACCCTCAACCTATCAGCTGCCAAGCTGGCTGCTCTGAAGAAGCTAAGGGCTAAAGACACGGGGCTGGTGAAGGAAGACCCCAACGCTGTGAAGAGGAAGAGGAGTGACAGCAGTGAGATCAATGCCCGAGTAGAGCGGAATCGCACCTCACCCAGTGGTACGCATTTCAGTTTTTTCCAGTGTAATTCATACATCTAGATAGCTATCCTCTTTTTTTAACTTTCTTGTAAAGTTTTAAATTAAAGATAACAATTATTTGTTATTTTAGCAGTACGGTACCTCACAGGATGGCAGGATATTGTTGCCTCTGTACCTTGACTGCATAATGTTATCTTTTTGTTGTTTTTGTTGTTTGTTGTGCTGCCACAGATTCTTGGGAACACAGGTCTTTATCTTTTTATGCTGAAGTAAACTTACCGTTGCCTGTTTTATGGTTCTTTTCTTTGTCTGAAGCCTCAGCTAATGAGGAGGAGGAGCCGGTGCAGAAAAAGAAGCGAGAACAACTCGACTATGTCCAGTCAGAGGAGTTTCAGAAGATCCTGAAAGCCAAATCTCGCCACGGGATTATACTTCAAGCGGTATGACCAGTGACATTTGATGATGCATAGATGCATATGAAAAACCAAATTTAGTGCAAATTTATAAGTTTGCTGGCTTACAAAGAATTGAACTTCCTCTAATTTTTATGGTAGTTTCATTTTAATGGGGAAGAATCAGAACCAAAATGCCAGAAAAAACATGTTAGTTATAGTTATAAGGTCATGGAGTGGCCTCAGCCAGTCTCCAGACTGCAGTCCTGTAGAAAACCTGTGGAGGGAGCTGAAGCTTTGAGAGTTTCTGTAAAGAGGAGTGGGCTAAAATCCCTCCTGAGATGTGTGCAAACCTGGTGACCAAGTATGACAAATGTCTTACTGACATGAGTCATGTTTTGCTTGGGGATTAAATTCATATTTCTCTTAATGATATAAGGTATAAATATGTATGTGATATGGTTGGTTGATAGTGTCTCTCTTCATTAAAATTAAACAAATATAATTCGATTCACTTTTGTCTATACAGGGCCAAATCACAGCAACAATCACCTCAAGACACTTTATATTGTAAGGTAATACATACAGAGGACCCCCCCCCCCCATGAGCGTGCGGCCAGTTAAAAATTAGAAGGTTAATTTCTTTGGAAATGAGCAAGCTTACAAATTCAGCATGGTATCCAATAACCTTTTTTCGCCCCATTGTATATTTCTTAATGAATAGCTCTCTTTCTCTTTCAGGCGGAGTACCAGCTACAAGAGCGCTACTTCAATGTTCTGGTGAAGAAGGAGCAGATGGAGGAGAAGATGAGGAACATCAGAGAGATGAAGTGTCGGGCTGTCACCTGTAAAAAGGTACTGAGCCAGAAGTTGAATTCACCGCTGACCCAGGTGTGCTGTGGTTGTCTATCAGAAGTCACTGAAGTAAACCGTTGTTATTCTTCTGCTGGTTCCAGTGTAGTTACACCTACTTCAAGCCGGCGGATCGTTGTGTAGAGGAGAACCATGATCTGCGGTGGCACGAGGCAATGAAACGCTTCTTTAAATGTCCTTGTGGACAGAGAGCCATTGCTCTGGACAGACTGCCACACAAACACTGCAGGTAAGACAGTGGCTTTCCGACAAGGCCTGGCAGAAACACTGAAATGATGTGTACACTGTAGTGGGACTGTGGGACTCGCCAACTCATTAGTCATTTTGCCTTTTCAGCAACTGCGGTCTGTTTAAATGGGAACGAGATGGGATGTTGAAGGTAAGCTGTCACAGATTACCAATTTAAAAGTTTAAAGCAACATTTGATTGAAACAAAGTAGACTGATCACACACTTGATGTTTCGTTGCAGGAGAAAACTGGCCCTAAGCTTGGTGGAGAGCTCCTCCTGCCTCGAGGAGAGGAGCATGCCAAATTCCTCAACAGCATGAAGTGATTTATTATTGAGGGAGCAACCTATAGACTTTTATGTTTGTAATTTAAGGTTTTACCAGGCTTTCATTAGTATCAGGTCTGTTTTTAAATTTTGACATTATGTAGCTCTTGAGTGTCTGTGGTGATACCAGATGTGCTGCAAATTGGCTGATTAAAGCTGATTAAAGATTTTATATGTACAGACTGTTTTTCCCTACAAGAGAAGAATTTTTGCTCACCTATATTGGCACAGAAACACCCTCTAACACGCTCCATATGTTGGTGCCAGGCGGAGCCAGGTGGCACTTACTCAATTCTTTGAGCCAATCCACATGGCTTTAAAGGTCTGAGGTGGAATCACAGTATAGAGATAAAATAAGCTTTTCTGGGGTTGAAGCTGTGTGATTAGCAAGTGCCAGAGTGCCATGCCACATCATTGTGAGGCTTTTATTTTTGCTCGCTATCCCGTCGCTGCTTGTTTCCCCCCCCTTCTTTCTCTTCACTGAGCACTTTGTGTCTAATATTTCCACTCTGGAATGTGGGATCCATTTCAGGCTGATGATTTCTGCAGCTCACCTCATCTTTTATTCCAAACCGCCTACCTCCCTTTAAGTAAAACTCAAAATACCAGACAGTGGAAGTGTGAGGAAAAGCACATCATTGGAAATTCATCTTTATTTGTCATTGTGACTTGGATATGAAGGACAGTTTGTTGGAAAAATTAAGCTACAACTCTTATCTGGCAAAACCATTTGTGTATAAAAGGTTGGTTTCTTGCCGCTAATACAGCACGTCAGGCTGAAACGACATTATATAGCTTCAATGTACATATAAAAAAACCCAAAAAAGCATGCAAAATTTCTGCCCAACAGTACAAAAGTTGATCCTTACAGTTTAACAATGAAGACATATATTGCACTCTTTAAGTTGTATACAGAAATCAGGTTGAGAAAAAGGTGTAGATTAAAGTGGGACAAATACAGAAACCACTTGCACTCAGAGTCGGGCTGTCACCTTCAGTACGGGGTAAAGGTTGTGGCAGTGAGAGCTGCTGTTGCCCAGCTCTCTGTGATTGAGGATGCTTAGTGGAACCAGTAGTAGCGAGGAGAGAGACCATCGTAATGAAACTCACGCAACTGCTCATTTGTCTCTCTTGACCTCTCATTAACCTCTGTAGATGGAAAAAGAAAGAAAATCATAATTAAGGCAATGCAATAAGCAAGCATATAACAAACTATATGTAAAATATGTTGAAAGCCACTGTGACAGCACAGTATTCATAATCACATTGTATTCCTGCTCTACTGTAGTTTACAAAATAAAAAACGAGTTTGAACTAGCGATTGACACCATAAAACAATAGGGAACATTGTAGCCTGGCATGGGTGTTGTGGAAGGAAAAGACTGATGAAAGGAATACACAACCACTGGGGCAAGAAAATCAGATGCAACAGGTCTGTAGAATTTAGACTGCAAACTGATGCGGAACATGGATATCCTCTCTGAGTCCCAACTCTGACAGAGGGTTCTTCCTATATCATGCTATATAAATAAAACCAAATTGGATTGTTGTCAGGAGAGATATGTAACAGTCATTTGTAAAAGACGATGGCGGCAGAGTCATGGTTTGTGGCTGCATTTTACATGGGGGAACACAATCAATCATAACTGGCCTTCCCAGAGCTCAGACCTTGATAAGGAAGCAGTGTGGGATAATCTTGACAGCAAATGGAACAAGAGGCAGCCAACATCCAAAATACACAGAGCTTTGGAAGATCTTTTAAGATGCCTGGAGAACTATTTCCGAAGACTACTATAAGACGTTACAGGAAAGCTGGCAAAGAGAGTTCAGGTTAAACTAAAGAATAAAGGTGGTCACATTAAATATTGATTTTTAAGCCTGTTAGAATTGTTAGACAAACTGTTTTTACCTTCTATAAAGCGCATTTCCTTTTACACGTTCAATAATTTGTTACACCTGTTTCCTATTTTCTGAGGTGGCTCAAGACTTATCAGAGTACTGTGCAAACTTTTTCCAACATACAATTTTAATGCTATACTTTAATCCTCACTTTTACACCTCATTTTATTTTTGTACTGGCGGGAAGCAGTTCATCAAACAAAACCGATGAGTAGATGCTATCAGGTGGAGGTGACTGTAGTGGGTCATATAAAGAGGAGGTTGTTTCAATCTATCCACTGTCTATTAGCATATACAAAAAGAACTGAAATATTCCATACATAGCCTGAAATGTGACTCTAAAGTATAATGCTTTTCATTATTAGCAGTGCCTTAAATTCTTAGCTAGCTAGGCTAGTGTTAGCAAAGCTGAGTTTTTACAGACCCTATTTACAATGAGGACAAATACTGGTGACTGCTATGCCTTAGCCTCCTAGTAGATGCGCCTATGGTATGAATTTTAAAATTCCTACATTGCTTTTTTCCCAGTTACCACATTCCCAAGATTTTCAGAAAACCTGACCTCTTAAACTCAGCGGAGATTTTTAGTATGCTAGGCGCACCTATGGTATCAATTTGAAACTCCGATGATGGCTTGCTCTCAAGTTATTGCATTAACAAATTTGGGAGTAGACACCGCCCACCCACGACGACTACAACAATACGCTATCAGCTTAATATGGGTGAGGGGTAAAAAACATTTATGCTACCTCTAAGTTGCATTCCTGAGTTAGGCAATTGATTCTTCTTAACTATAATCTCAACTGCTTTCAGAAGCTAACAATAAATCTATCAAAAAGTGAAATTTTATGAAACCCTTGCTGCGAAAAGTAAATCACACTAACTTGATAATAATAACATAATTAACTATAGCTCATCTTTTGCACAGTATAGAGAATTTGTTGGCCCCATAGCAAAGCAATGTATGTGCTCACTTCAGAGTAATTCAGGTATTATTCAAAGTTTGGTATCGCAATATTTCTTCCATTCTTTATGGTTCACCAACTTGATTTTAAATGCAGCATAAAGTGATAAAAATGGACCGAGACATGAAAATACGAATTCTGTGTTGGCATTCGGTTGAGACCTTGTTTATCTTTAGAACTTGTTGACCCAAACCATGCAAACACCGTCTCTCACAAATAAAACCCAGTCCCATCTTTATGGTTAGCAGTTCTTAGTTTAGAAACTGTGAATGCAGCTATATCACAAGTGACAGACGACCACAGGGAAGATTGTCAGCTTGGGATCAACCACAAATAGACACTTTGATTTGGTGTGGAGTCTCAAGCACTGTGCTGTGGTTCAACGGCTCGTGGGTGCCAGAAGATCCAAACTTAATCTTTGTCCCTCAGTGTGGTCTCGACTGAGGCCTCTCATGGTGACTAACATTCAAGTAATTGTCAGTTTCCTGTAAGAGTGAGCTCAAGTTGGCTGTTGCAATATCGCCTATCTTTTCTGTTATAGTGCTTCATTAGGGGTCTCAAAGCAGATTGATGTTTCCATTACTATTTCTGTTAAATCAGTGACAATGATTCATGATTATTTGTTCTTGCATTTTTTTTACTTGTGTTTTGATGATTTCACCTTCAGCACACAGAAACAATGACTTTAAGTAAGCATTTGGTATTTAATTGAAAATTCCTTTCCTGTTTTCATTAGCGCTATAAACAGGATAATAGGAAAATGTTTTCCCCTGCTGTGTATTTCCTAATTTGATGTGCTGTTGTGCAATCTCAGCAAAATGTAGACTTGAGGGAACATATCTAATAGTAGGAGTCATAGAATCGCCAGATGCCGTAACTTAATTTTTGTTTCATGGTGTTAAATCGGAGAGCACAGGAACCTGCTTTAAAGAAACCAGGTTAATTCAGGTCTTACCGTCTCGGTCCTCCTCAACATAGTTCTCATATTCGTTCCTTTGTTCCTCATTGTACTCCCTCCTGCGCTCATCGGCTGCCATTTTCACCCTCTGCTCAGCTGTTGGTGATGGAAAGAGTTATTTGCT